>NC_084663.1:152736300-153383800 GCF_028389875.1 Rhea pennata
TTGGAAATGACAGCTTACCATTTCTTGTTTTCATCTTGAAAATCACACCAGAAAGAGATCTGTATTACATAGATGTTTACATGGATGTATACTGGCTGTATTCTACCTGTTATCTTTGTCTGAATCACATTCTTCTGTGCTGTTCAGTACAAACTGCATCATCATAATTCCAAGATAAAAACTCCACAGTGTACCTTGAGGCCATGTTCTCAAGATTGAGAACTGCAAGGCTGCTGAGTTACGTCAACATATTTGAAGAGGCCTTATTTCGGCACGGTGAATGATATATGTGATTTGAGACAGTATTAACATAATTTAACAACTTTTTATTGTACAGCTTTGGTTATCCTACTCATTCACACTTCTCGGTTGTTAATGTGCCACTTCTCCTGAAACTTCAGCTAAATTACTTTGCTTAACATAGCAACAATGGCACAGTGCATAAATGTTGTGTGTAGTGCATTTCTAATGTGATGACATTAAGTCACATTTAAAAGTATATTAATCTGATCATAAGCCATTCTCTGATCACACATTCACTCAGTGATAACTGAGTAAGTCTTTGCATTGGGCAATCACTTCTCCTTTTCATCCTTTTCCTGCCTTGCTTTCCCTATTGTAACTAACATAAAATGGAAAACAGTTGCTGCGTAACTTTATGTATTAACCAGAGAAAGTTCCAAATTTTTGTTTTTGATTTAATTCACTTTACAGCTGCAGTAAGTGGAATCTGTTGGGAAATTTCATATTAAATAGATAAATCTTTTAGTGTGAACTAGGATAGGAAAATGTTTGTGCTGTGATGCATTTCCTGCAAATATCTACTCTACTTACTGAAATTCAAGGATGTTATATTTCTAATATTCTCATCATCAGCATAATTCAACATTTATGTTTCATTGTAAAAGACTACAAGTTAAGAACCTAGAAAGAGTCATCTTACTTTTCCACTTCCCCCTGGAGAAGAATCAATCATATCAATGCCAGTACAATCATGGAGAATTTGGCCATTGCAGATTACATGTGGTACATAAACATGCCCTTCAATGCAGCATTCTATGAATTCCATGTTGTTCTCAGTTAACGTTCCTGTTTTATCTGTGAAGACATACTCAACCTGCAAATGAGCACAAATTAAAAATAGTAGGAATATGAACAGAGGTTTTCCAGGGTCTCTTAACAAAACTCAAACTATTACTGAGTCACACCTTTCTTTAAAGACTCTTATGTGGGGTCTTTCCAAAGAAGTTTCTTTTGGGGGGTCCACTTTCACAGAAATGTGGACATCAAAAGATTTTATAACACAAGAGTATCAATAAAGCTATCTTTTGCCTGATAACACACACAAATACTGCTTAACCTACTTCCACTCTCATGCTCCTTTCAGTATTAAATGTCTTCCTTGCTGAAAGACAGATGCTTATGGAAACAAAATACACACAAATATCATGTGCCAGGGAACAACATTTAAAGTATGCATCTGCTCAGTTACTGATCAGTTACTATAGGGCAAATCCAGAACAGCCCCTAGTGCTAGTGACAGAACTACTACAATTATCTTAGCATAAATGAATATATTGAACTAATGGATGCATTGTATGTATTGCTATTGTCCTGAAACTATTCCTTTTGCCTCAACATTCAAATTTTAATTAATTTTATCTTTTATAACGAAACTGAAAAGTTAACTGTAAACCAGAACAACAGATAGACCTGCACAAGCTCAATTTTGGATATAAATTTTGTGCACAAATTGCATGTATACATGTGTTAAACTGACAGCATTATGTAAAGTTAGGAAATAAACACTGAAAATGAGGCAATTATTTAGTTTAATCACAATCGTTACAAATCTCAAACATTTACCAACTGCATCAAACAAAATAAACAACTAATTATTGTTCGCAGTAATTACAGAAGAAGTTATAAATTATATGAGCTTTCCTTCTGGACTAACTTTTCTAACATTGATTTAAAAAAAAATTAAAAATTTTAAAAGATTTAAAAATTTTCCAGATTTTCGCAGAATCATAGAATCAGTAAGGTTGGAAGGGACCTCTGGAGATCATCTAGTCCAACCCCCCTGCTAAGCAGGGTCACCTAGAGCATGGTAGACAGGGTTGCATTCAGGCGGGCCTTGAAGATCTCCACAGAAGGAGACTCCACAACCTCTCTGGGCAACCTGTTCCAGTGCTCCATCACTCTCACAGGGAAGAAATTCCCCCTCACGTTCAGGTGGAACTTCCTGAGGTTCAGTTTCTGCCCACTGCCTCTTGTCCTGTCACATGGGGCAACTGAAAAGAGTCTGTCCCCGTCCTCTTGACACCCTCCCTTCAGGTACTTGTACACATTGATAAGATCCCCCCTCAGTCTTCTCTTCCCCAGGCTGAAGAGGCCCAGCTCTCGCAGCCGTTCCTCACGGGGCAGATGAAAAAACAGATTTTCCAAAATATGTTTTGTAACCTACAGAGATAAAACTTATATTCAAACTTTTTTGATGTGTACAGGATTTACATTGATTTCTCTCATCTCAACTTTTACATTTAGTTTCATAAATCATTTATACAAGATGCAAAATGCTAGCAAGCAGAGCTCTTTTATTCATACAATGTGCTGCTTTCAGATCAGCACTGTTTGCACAAAAGGAGTAAAACATTCATATCACTATGGCAGTATTTGCTACAAGCACTAATAACACTCCCCAATTAAAGCCTTCATTAGAAATAGAAAGTATAATACCATTTAGAAATGTAGAGAAAAAACATTTTATTGGATTGGTACTGATACGCCAAGTACTTTTAAAGTTCCTATATTTGGGACAGAGCTTAAATTTAGTAGAAAAGGTTATTTAATATAATAAAATACTTTGCACAATCTTTTATCCAAACAGAAAAAAACCTCTTTCTAAAAGCTTAATTACTAGTTTGGCTATACAGAAGTAGACTAAGAAGTCATTTTATTTATTTATTTATTGAAAATCTATTAAAACATGTTTTAATGAATAGATTCAGCTCAACAGACTTTTCCCAAAATGTAGCTGTATATCTTTGTCAAAGTGCAGATTTTCTCAAGACAGAACATTAAAAATAGTTCTTTTGGAAAAGAAGAGTGTCAGTCATTCATTTAACTGGAATAAACTTGTGCCCAGAGATACAGTGTCAGTTAAGTCACACAAAAACGGTAGTTCTTCCATCTGATTTTTACTCTAAAGCAGCTCACATTATTTCCATCTATAGTCAAGGGAAACTGTTTTCCTCTTAAAGTGTTCATGTTTTACTAATACAGTTATCCAGCCAATTTATCATCACTTATAAATTTTTGATGAAATTCACCTGTCCCAACTCCTCATTGAGGTCAGAAGTATTCACCAGTGGTCCTTCCCCTGTATCCTCATCAAACATTTCTTCATCCCATGTAAGGAAATAAGAACCAAGAAATTTTTGCATTTCCACAGTGACATACATTGATACAGGAATAATGTAGTTGAAAAGAACCATGAATGCAAGGAAGTCTGTAAATGCTCGAAGAAACTGCCGAAGAAACAAGACCAAAATATTGATTTTCATGTATCATCAAAAATTCAAAGATGATTACATACATTTGCAAATTAATGTTTCTAGTAACTTTCAAACAATGAACGATACCATTCACAGCTCAGAGGTCAGCAAAGGACTTTACATTTAATGATTTATATGAGGCATGAAGAAGGAAAGTTTTCATTTGAAATTTTAATTTTGTATTCCTCTATAGAAATATAGGTGGAAAGTACAGTTACACATTATTGTTGTAAAATTCTAGGGCAATTAATGCAAGTGATTACACATGAATGGTGCACAACTGTATGTGAACTAGGAAAACAATAAAATTCATATGCACAAACTATAAGAAGAAACAAAAGTATAATAACGAATAATGCAAGGACTACTGGATTATACAGACTTCCGACAGTTTTTCATTAATCAAATAAAGAGTTTTCTTTTCCCCTCACCATACCAGGACAAGTAGAATGTGTACAAATAAGCAGGCTAGAGAATTCTCTTCACTAGAAGAGACTGGCTGGAAATACAGAAAGATTGCTGGGCAGGCTGAAATTGTGTTACTAATGTTAATGAGAAACCTCTAACGTGCCTTACTACCGTGTGTTCACAAAACATTTAGGGTCAAGAAGGAACTTTTCCCCTGTCTTCCCCATTTCCAAGACTGAGAGGATTTACTGAAATAATATTATGCCTTCTGTAGTGTACGGCTCATTTCATTACTTAGGATCACCAGGGTATTCTTGCCTAACTCCTTGCTCCTACAAGGATGTCAGACACTGGCAACTCTACTGATTTCTAATGCTGTCACTTTGCAGCAGGGTAGTTATGGGGTTATATGAAACTATAAACTTCTGAGGGGTATTTTACAGCATTTGATGAAGTGGTAGGCAATTCTTATGGCAGATTCTTTTGAATAAATATCTGTTATATGACTACCACTAGGTGTGAGATTCCTTTTACTCTATCGCTCTGAAAAAGTTTAAATTTTATTTAGTACCTGACAACAATGACAGGAAAGTCCAAAATATTTTCATATGGAATTTTATACCAGGGCAAAACCATTTTAAATACTTAATTACTATGTGCTCCCTTCAGTTAAATTAGCTCATGCAGCATAAAGGCAAAAACTTAAAAGTTTCCACAAATACATAGTCACCACTGTTAGCTAAAAGAGCAGTATTTCTGACTGGCAAGCATTCTGTATACAGTCTTCAGTGGGATTCTTATGAATTTAAGGTTCAGTGAAACTTTTTTGATATTTTAATTTTTTACATACCAGATTTCTTTTCCTTTCTGACTCTGTTTTCTGATTATACCATGGCTCATCACGAAATGGCTCACTCTGCCAGACATACTTCAGGACAGTATTTATTAGTGCTTTACTGATTAGAATACAGAGGTATACAATAAGGAATACATTCATTGATCTAAAAAAAATTAAAACAAAAATTCCATTAGTACATACCACAGAGTCTATCAAAAAGTTTTATACTTGTATTCAAATCTAACATTTGTTATGAATTTAACAATGCTATGATGTTAAATAACTTTTCTACAGTGTTTTTCCAATGGAAAACAATATTATTTAGGATCACTTTCTACTTAACATGTTAACTGCTACAGCTATGTGTGAAATGTGGGTTAGACATTACCAGACCTACTTCATTAGTGAAAAAAATAGCACAGATGGAGTCATAACAGAATGACTGGGCTTGTATCAGTAGAGATTATTATGCCATTTCCCTGAACCAATATGAAAACACTTGCATAAGCACTTTTATAGAAATATAAATACATCTAGAACATTTTGCCATATACCTGTAATGGTTTAACTGTTTCTAGACAGACCTAAAATAAGAAAGAACACTTCACATTTAAAATGACATTTATATTAATGATGGGCATGAACTAAAAGCTCCAGGTTACACACTATAAACAACAGGAAGAGATACATCATCGTTGCTCAGCCACTGTGTAAGAAAAGAGCTATCAGCCGGTCACTACATTTTGTCTTAATTGATGACATCTTTTTTTCCAAAGGGTTGGACACCTTACTCTGATCTGACAATTTCAAATAGTAGTGCAGAAAATAACCCTATTGATTTTTTAAAACAAGCAATCCATGTCAGTTTATCCTTTGAGGATGGAAGTGTCTTCCTTCCCATCATATTGTGTCTATATAGAACTTTTTATTTTAGCTAAAACATGAAAAATCTGCCAGAGACAGCCTTTCTGTTACTGCAGTTGGTGCAAACTGAAGTGCATTAACGGAGTTGTCTTTACTGAATTCAAGATTTAATTGTAATGAAAAGGAAGGTTAAGATATTGAAGCACATAAACTTGCAAACTATCAGTAGACATACTCTAACCAATGAGAGAAAAGTCCTCTGGAACAGCAAAATGTATCTTATCTTAAAAAGGTAAGCACCACATTACATTTTTTTTAAATGTATAGTAATTTAGTAACAAGAACCTCATTTTATATGGTGTTGTATGATTCATTTTATGAGTCACAAATGAAACACAGAAAAACATGAATGTTAAGTCCTTCTATGTCTCTTTCACTTTAGTCAAGGAAAGATATACCTTTAGTAAAATAAAAATATTCCCTTTTTTTCCCTCAAGCAAACATGCAGTTTTTCACCCCAAAAATAAATACTAGAAGTTTTACTTTTCTACAGCAGATCGTTTTTGTGACTTTGCCTGGTAATTTAGGGCCATCTTAGTTTCCATGCCGGTGTATATAGCAACACCTAAAATGAGAAAACCCGCTTTAATAAAGATTACACGGTACAATAACTTATTTTAGTAAAAGCACAACTCACTAGATGGTTATACTCTATCATTTCTCTAAGTCTCCATACTCCGAAGAAAAAGAAGACAGATCTGGATGATACTCACAAACTAGAAATGGCTCTAATATTTTCTTTCTTAGGGAGAATACTAAAAAGCATACCTATCTCATTCCAGATTCACAGTTCCAATTTCTAGAATGTTCTCTGTTATGTATCAAAGCCAAACCAAACAGAGGCTTCAAATGAACCACTCAGGCTTTCTAAGCTCTACTTTTTTTTTTGCTTTAATTTTAGAATCTAAGTCATGTTGTGAAAGAAAATTCAGCATATAGTTAAACTACAGGATACATCCAAGAAGAGTAACAGTAGATCACTAATTTGCTCTCTTCATGAAAATCTAATCATTCATGAAAGAATTGTTACATCTTTTGGTATTACTCTATCCTTTTTAATACTACAGATTGGAGACTAAATCTCAGAAGATTAAATAACAACTAAAAGCAGCTGTAAACAAGAAGATGAATTTAAAGCATATATTAAATCAGCACCTTTGTACCTTACTAAAATAATGTAATTTTGGAAGTGGACTGTGCTGGGTAAAGGCAAACACTACATATTTTAGGCAAATCAGAATCAGCCACTCATATATAGGCAATATCTCAGCCTGATACACAAGTTAAAACTCAGATTTTAAAACTGCTCTCTGAAATTTATAGAAATACTTACTACAAACTAAACATGTTAGTTCATCTATTTTAGATACCCATTAAAAGCAGAGAGAAAGTTTAAATGGATATATACTTTTTATGCTATTTTTGGAGAAGAAGTTGCAAGATTTTGATATTCTTGGCTGAGTAGTTTATCGCTATTTATGATCTTTTTTCTTCAAGAGAGGAAGTTATATACAATAGCGGATACCCATGATTTGTATCTTTGTCCATTTCATTCCCAGCGAAGAGTGGCCTGATACTATGGAACTACCACTGGCTTTTCTTGAAGAACAGATTAATTCCATGATTTCTCTTTCTGTTAAAATATTCAAAATTTGTTGTGGAAAGAAGACAATTCATACACAGAATTTTCCACTGTCTAGTGGGAAAACTAATTTTAAGTCAGTTTTAAACTAATTGTTTAAAATGAATTTTTTTTGATCAGCACTATTTACATTTTGTTGGAATCAGTCTGCTTTGATATTCATTTGACATTTTGAGATTCAATATTTCTTAATAGGTTCATTAAGTGCTATTGAGAAAACACTTTAATGCATACTGATTGTTCAAAAGACATGTATTGACATGGAAAATTTAAGTCATCTTCATTAATCCTTGAAGATTAAACCATAAACCTCCCTTCTCAAAAATCCTGGAGTTACTGACATTGTATACAAATAATAGCTGCTATACTGTTTACTAACAGTAAACCCTGTAAAAAAGTTGTAAATCAAAAGACTGAGTAGAAATTGTGTGCTCAGTAATAATTCTAGACTTTTAACCTTTCTTAGTGTTCAGTTATGACTTCAAGAGCCATTTAAACAATCAATACAAATACTTACCAAAGATTTTTTCTGTGTTCTTTAAAGTGGCTCCTCTAAGAAGCAGATTTTCAGATCCTAATGGCCTATGAAAGATAAGTATTACAAAATATAAATACTTAGAAAGAGAAAATAGACCTTAATGGAAGCCATGTAAAATGGAAAGTAAGTTCTACTCAATTAATTTTATTCTATGTAACAAAATTAGTATTTATAGGCCGTCTGTAAGTGACGGTTAAACATATATAACATATGTGTTCATATATTATAATTATATATAATTTTTTTTTATATATATATATATAAATATATATATAATCTTGATTATATATAAGAAGCGAAAAGGACTGTTTTAATAGTAGATTAACATAATCTACTATTCAATGATGCCTAACAAGTGTGGAAAGGACAGTGTGATCCTCAGGATAGATGCTTCCTGGAAGTAGGCAGCTCTCACTAGCACAACTCACATGGCCAACACTCTGCCCTGATCCTCACATGGCCAGGAATCACATGAAGCAGTACAGCCCAAAACAGCTGAGAGCCACATGAACTGCTCTGGTAGGTGACAGAGATCTTTGCACTGCTTTACAGTGCATCTTACTTATGTTTCCTGAGTAAGCTTTGGCACAGATTTCTCTCCTCCTCTTTGTTTACTGAGATAGAAAACTACTTATCTGAACACAAATTTAGGTAAAGAATATTCCTAGCCCGAAGGGAGTTATTTCCCACATGCTCAGACTTTGGAAGTAATCCAAGAGAGAAGTCTTTCCCTCATATTGCTTTGTTCTCTTTGTTGTTAAGATCTGAAAAAAATCAGGTACAGGAAGTCTCTTCCTTGCTGATACAGACCAGATCCTAGGCAGAAAAGACATGAAGAGCAGTCCCTCTTTCACACTGCTTTATTTTTACTTCTGTTTGCTGGACTAAGAGTGTCCTGGGCTGCACACTGCAGCTGGTAACCCTGCTCTTTGGGCAGAATGCACCTGACTCACTTCAGGACGAAACTTATACACGCAGGAGGCAGATCCTTCCAGGTGCCAGACCAGCATAACAGATCACTGTCTCCTATACCACATACAAAATGCACCTCCTTAGATGTTCTCTTCTTGAATGCATACAACATTGTGGACTTTTGAGACAACTGCATAAATTCTCCCTAAAACTAAACATGGTATCTGGCATATTCAATATCTTCAAGGAAGAAGATGAAAAAGGAGAGAATGATATACACATGATGCTAGTCGTACTGTTTGATTCACTACAAAGACCCGATGCTGATGGGGCAGTACTATCAAAATACTATCATCACCATCAGTTATAAACTAAATACATGTCAAATAAAATCTGAAGTTGAATAAAGACATAAAAATGTCAAATATGAGAAAGGTAACTAATTGAAAGATGAAATATAGGAAATTACAGTCCTTAAACTTTTATGACTTTAGTCTATCGCTAAGCCAAGAAAATGAAGTGTTGGTGAAACAAGGCTAATTCTCATTACTGATATATTTTCAATTAATAAAAAGGTTGATATTATGTGTAAAAAAATTTGCAATTTACCAACCTTGCAGTAGGCTCATTCCTATCATGGTAAACATTTATTCGACCGACAAATCTGCAAGAGAAAACCAGAAGCAGTTTAGCAGCAAAGCTTATATGTGTATTATTATATAGATATGTCCCAAAATTTTGATGTTTTAAAATGTACATATCAAGGACATATACTTCCCTCTATACAGATATATATAAACAAGCACATATATGCAAATATAAAAACAAAGCAAATCACTCTCTCACTTTAAAAATCTTTCAGAAATTTATGTGAATATGGATTATTTGAGAAATATTTTATGAAAAGTGTTTATTACAGTGAGCAAACATTTTCCAGTTGAACGTGCTCTGATCATCCAAGAAATACACTAACAACGAAATCTTGTATTTCTGTAAAATATATTAGATGTTACAGTTAAAGTATTAAAGACAATACAGATACTAAAATACACAGAGTAGTAAGTCAACATAAAGTTTGCATATAAAAAGATGTAGAAGATTATAAGGTAAATAAATCTTCCAATTAGACCCATTAGCAAGAACTAACAAAAAATATTATTCTCTAACATATCTGAGGAAATTAACAGTGTGATTAGAATTCATTATGAAACATACAATAGAGTTAAAAACAGAACAACAAAAAAAGCCAATAAGCAGTTTCCCCTCTGAATAACTCTTAAGTACATTTTATCTATATTTGCAATGACACTGTCCAAGTGGGTGTCTCAAACCAAAAGGGTTAAGTTTGACATTAGCACTCTGGACTGCAGAGTAAAGTGGGGGGGATTTGGTGGGTCTGTTAACATGAAAGGGAAACTCTCACATTCAGAGGATAGTGACCTACTGGCAGAGAGGATGCCAAGAAGGAGAAAGCACAACAGAGTACAGCCACATCTAAAGACACTTTAAGTCTGGTATGAGGCATCATGATGTAAAGAGGCCACATGCCTCTGGAAAGAAAAAAAAAAATCCAGCACTGGACATCAGTATTGCCCCTGCAATCAGCCTGAATTCAGCCAGAGTTCAAGATGCCTAAAAATCCCATTCTTGAGGCAGTTAAAATGCATTGCTAAATTGGCCCTATGGTCCTTCAAAGGAGCTTGAGGTGTCTTCTTTCTCCTGCTTGTTATCATACGAGGGCAGATAGGATATCCAGAGATCCCTCAAAGTGTCAGGCAACCATTGATCAGGCAGAGAAGTGTTCTCTAAACTTACTCTAAGCAGTGCATCTAGCAGTTCTATCCTAGGAATATCAACTGAGATGCCCTAGGGAGCCTTGAGGGAACTCTTGCAGAAAATGGACAGCTAATGTGACTTGGGCTCACTCTAGGACCACTTTAACCATATAGACTCAGCCAGGATCTTTATATTACATTGTAAGAATGTAATAAGGATTATTACATTCGTATAATTTAGTGATAGGGTAGTTTAAGCAAACCAGTAAGAACAATTTTCTTACTTATAAAGGTCAGGCTGGGGTTGTTCACATTCAATGGTAGCATGTAGCGCATCAATTTCCTGTTCATTGTGAAATGCCTTTGTATCTTGAACAGCATAGTAAGTCTGGAATGGATAGAAAGGTGTAAGCAAGATCAAAAAAGTAATGACATATTCAAGATACTAACCTGCAGATACACTTCAGTTCAGTGTGAAGTACATTTACTAGCTTCTACATAAAACCTTGTATTTCAAATAAGATACAACTTCAAATGCTTCTATTTGAACACCTTCTTACATTATTTGTATAAATCCTTGCAGTGTCTCACAAACCAGGTTTTCATGAAAGCATATAAATACAACAAAAGTCTAGGCATTATCTCTGTAATCTGGATGCCTATACTGGGCAGAGGCAAAATTGCAAATAACTATGTTTTAAAATTTCTCCTAAAACAATGTAGCATAAAAAAAATAAAGAATTCAACTGGTAGAAACTTAAATTACACAAGTGAGTATATCTGCCTGCATATACATGCATGAAGTTATAATGTATTCTCTGTAAAAAGTTAAAGGCCAACTTTGATTTAAAAAGAAACTGCATAACATTTTATTACTTTATGACTGGATTCACCATCCAAACTAGCTGTTGTAACAAAACAGGTTCCATCCCCTCTACTACTTGATAGAAATATTAAGTCACATGGGAATGTTTCATCCTCTTTTACCATCACAATATCTCCAACCTAAGGGAAAAAAAACAAATAAAACATACTTGTTATTTATGGAACATCCCAAATTTCAGATTTCAAGAACAAAATTCTAGGTTAACTCAAATCTCCTGAAAACTCATGAACTTTATTTACAGCAGGATTTTACCACTGAAGAACTACAGAGATATCTCTCAAACTAGAATTACACCCTGTGGAATGAATGAGAGGATTACTGTGTACTATCTTTCCTTTGAGGATCTCAAATCATTTTACAGATAATGTCTTATTACCTTTTACAACATTATTTGAGATGTGGAAGCTACTATCCTCACTTTAAGGACTTATGCAACAAAAATGAGCTACTTTCATTGGCTCTGGAGGATAAGCATCAAGCTCATTCAGTTACTGATACCTACAGATATCCCTTTGCATGCAAATGTTTGCTATGCCTGTCTCTCGTATCATTTAGTTCCTTAAAATGTTATCTCTGAAAAGCAAGGGGTAAGGGAGAAATGTAGAAAATAAAGGTAATGCATTAAACTAGTGTAATACAAATTCCAGTTATTCTGTACTTTATTATTTTTATTTGAGATGGATAACTGTTGAGGCACACAGACGCAGTGTTCTGCCTGTAATTTCTTAATTGTTTTTTTTATTACTTGGAAAGACAAAGGCGGAAGGGAAAGGAAGATATGATTCCTGGAATCATATCAATTTCCCTCAAAGGGAAAGGTCACAGCAGGAAGGCTGTGAACACTGTAGAGGATTTTATGGCAAAATAGGGCAAAGCAGAAAAAGATATTCCTAACAAAGATATTAGAAATAAAGAAACAACATAAAAAATCAGTTTTGCTGAGTTCTAAAAATAAATAATGATGACATGTTCATCTGTTCACAAAAAGAATTACAAACGTTGATTTCTGAAAATAACCTTCAAAACACCAGGAAGGGTATTTAGAGGAATTCAGAAGCCCAAAGGAGAGGTTGTGATCTGATGGGCAATGCAGAATGCATTCTGAACGTGTTTTATTTGCTCTAGAAGAAACAGGACAAAGTGATAGGGTTGTCTACGATAACCAAGCTTTAAAAAGTTCTTAATTTGCTTACCTACAGAGAACCAAAAATGGAGAGAAGACAAAAGACAAATCATGAGTGAAACACTCCAAGTTAACAAACGGAAAATGAACAGTTATGATAGGGGAGTTAGCAAAGCAAGCATAAAGCAGAAACATATGTAGCTTCTCAAAATACTTTATTGAGAGGTATTCAATTAAAAATCAGTATATTTTAGGTCTAATCTCTATGAAATGTAACAAATACTACAATATCTTCTACACTATGTTTCTGTAAAATTTGTTTTACAAGAACTGTGATGTGAAGCCTGACTCCTAAAAGCTGTTAAGTCATAGTTACTTACTCTTAATTTTCGGCTTTGCTTTCTAACCAGTTTGCCATGTTGAATGAAATGAACAGGGCACTGGTTCATTGCATTGTCAGCTTTATGTCGAAGCCAATCTTCGTAACCCTAGAAAACAGTGAAATGGATCGACAGTGATGCACATTTAGTTATAAAGACACAGAAGAGATCTATCTTGCAAGAAAAATTTTTAAAATCTTTGAGCAAAACAAGGAAGAAAAATAAAAGATTCTCAAAAGAAAAAAAGAAATTGTGATAAACATACCACTAATACAGTCGTGCTGGACATATGTGAAAAAGAGCACATACAACTAGTCAACAAAAATACATATTTTAACGAAGAAATTTTGATGAACAAAGGTGTTTACCATGTACAGAGTAGTTCCTGGTTTTTAAGTGATCATTTCTTGCTCTTAATCTATTGACTCTTGAGTAAGTCCAAGGATTGTAAAGAAATTGTTGCTTAGAAGATAAAATGTAGAAAATGCATTTTGGAAGGCCGAGATTCCACATTGAAAGATAAGGTAAGCGCATGACTGAAGGTGGTCGTACTTCCTGATTGCTTTACAATTACATTGAACGTTTTAGCCCTATGTGCAGCATATCAGTCCTCAAGAACACTGTCTGAGGAAGAGACTTTGCAGACTAACCAATTTGGATTGCTGAATTATCTTATCAATTTGTGATGTTATCCCAATAGACAAAATGAAGGACAGGGAATCTGCAGTTTTCCATTCAAATGATCCTGCATGAGTCCTGCATAACAGGCTAAAGACTGTGATTGACAAAAATACTAATGGGAAGAGACGGAAAATGCTATTTGTGTACCATAGAAATTTTACATCTAATAGGCACATTCGGAAATTCAGTACAGAACATGAGTATCACTACTCTGAATGCACTTAGAGATAAGCTGGGAACTCATGGAGTCTTTATAGCTTCAGTGCAATATTCTTCCAGGAGCTGGTACAGCTGCTCAAGCAGGACTCTAAAGTCTACACCAGGTGTCTGAAGACAGACTTAAGGAGATACAATTGTAATACTATGCACAGCCTGTCACAACTCAGACTTTGTTTGACTCCTACCTAACTACAGTGAGAGACTGTGAAGTGTAACATCTAAAATCTTAGAGTGGGAAAGTCATGCCTAAAATGCTAGCTATTGCATTTATCACACCTCTACTTATCAGCAAGATCTGAATTCTACTGCAAAGTACAGTCAACTGTGTACAGTCAACAGTGTGAAGAAATAAAAACACTGCTTTTTACAGTTTCTTTGAAAACAAATGAACAATAAATTTGCATTCATCATAAAGATCATGAAGTACCAATGGAGGTAATCAGTTATCCTATTCAAGGACAATCAAAATTACTCCTTTTAGCCATTGTTTTAACCGTCATACTCATGGAGCATGACCAAAGGTAAGTAGGGAATATAGAACCTCCATTTAAGTTTTGAGCTAAAACATAGAGCATTCTGATATAGGAATTTTTCTGATATCCAATTTCATAATCAATCTAGAGAACAGGATATTCTTTCTGAAGTATAGCATGAGATTTCTTATGTCCATAAAAAGTGCTAAATCCTTTGAGTGGATGGGCAAAAGATTATGAGCATCAAGCTGCTTGCACAAATTTTCCTAACACTATTATATCCCATTCACTTATTTTATCTCCCTACCCTGCAGAAAGGAAACAGCTGATGTACGGATCCAAAGATACAGTGAAGACTGAACCACAAAATGGAACTCACTGTGCCAGTGAGTTCTTATACTGATAGCTGTCCTGCAGGAGCAATTATTATGGACTGAGAGCAACATGCAAAACAAATACTAGCATCACTGTAAAGACTATTATTGGTGACTACTACTTTAGAAGCCTGGAGTTTCAGAAACTACTCTGTGACTATGGCAAGACACCACAGTAAATGCAGATGAAGAGCGCTGCAGTCACACAATGCAAGGCATTGCTTAGAAACTCACTTGCTAGTTCAGATTTAGTAACATTTCTGATGAGTTAACTTTGTACTGGCACGCTTTACGCCAGGTCAGGTATTCTTGCAGGTGGCCTGAAGCTGACAAAGTCAACAAATTCTGCTCTGGTTAAATCAATGGAAGTGGAATCATGTGCTCATATGTGATCCAAATCAAATTTATAATAGCAGATAATGAACAGATCTGATACTCATGATCGCAATATCCCAAGAATTAAAGCATTCTAAAATCACCTTAGGTTCCACTGATTCCAAAGAGTTTAGTTAACATTTAAGAGCTCATACTAACCAGTACCACTGCAGTATTAAGGTTCTAGGTGATAAACTACCATAACCCATTACTTTTGATACTACTAACTTAAAAGTGAAATGGTAAATTTGTACAGTTTCTTACCAATATAATGCAATTCTACTTGAACAGAACAAGTTTTACTAGGATCTTTTAAACTTCACTGATTGGCAAGAACTGATTTCTAAAAATTACTTCAGTTTTGTAGATTAATTTTCAAATTAAATGTGAGGAAGTACTAATCTGTAGGAAGTACTGCAGCTATCATTATAAACTGTAGATCATAACCAATAAATAGTAAAGATTTTAGCCAAAATAATTTTTATTATCTGTTCATACTGTAAAGGCTAAGGACATCTTGAAGCTAAAAGCAGATTTATCTTATAAGCTTCTGTAGTTCTTACTAAACTCATTTTCAATCATTATGGAAAAAAACCTAATAGGATCTGGATTACTATTTAGAAACAAACAGAAAAAAGGGTGGTGAGTAAACACAAGAACAGAAATGATCACTTAGAACACAAACAAAACAATTTAGGAGCTTCTGTTGAATTAATGAAAGACAACATCATTTAGCAACCAACTCCTACTTTAACTAAAGAAGAAAAAATAAAATTACTCTCTGAAAGTTCACCAAAATCATTCATGAGAAACAGTCCTAAAAAAGTATGACAAAAAGGTAGGGAAAAAAATAAATATAAAATGAATAAAATGCTCTCTTTAGTTTTATTTTTTTCTCACTCAAGTTCTCACCTGTTTGATAGCTGTTACAGTGATGACAAATAAAAGCGGAAGCCCACTTGTAACTGGACTAGTAGGTGTATCAATAATTAACTAAAACAAAAAGAATAAATATTTTCTGGTTATATTTTTGTCAGTGTAAGTAGTCAATTTTTAAAGCAAAATGTTTCAAATAATTTTTTAACCAATATGTAAACAAGTCCAAGCTCCAAGAACATTTATTTAAAAAGAACATTTTAAAATTTTAAAATTTTGAAATTATATACAATGCCAGCAAAAATTGAAAAATTGTAACCACATGCTATAATAAGATATATTTATATCATATTTGCATATCACATTTCATATCAACTGTTTGGATTTTTTCAAACAGTGGCTCATGAAAATACCACACAAAATTCACTTCAAAATAGGTATTTAAGGATTGAAACTTTTAAAATGAAACTGAAGTTAATAAAATGATATTTCTTTTGGAAATACCCATCTCTAGCCATCTATTTGGGGTAGCTTATAAGGTGTCTAACTACTACAACTTTTCTTCAATCAGCACACCTCATTGCAATTTGGAAGAGCCTAGAAATTTATTTTAAAATGAGGATAGCTTACCTGAACAAGAAAAATGATGAGAAAATAAAAGTTAGCTATTCTTCTGAATTGCTCAAACAAATTTTTCGGCACAAAGTTCCAAAACGTGTACTGAAAACGAACACAAAGTTTTTGAGTGTTTCTGAGAGAAAATATTATTCACACTTTATGCTCTAAAAAAAATCAAACAAATTCCCAAAAAATAAACCAAGATTAAATATAACAAAAATACTGGATAATACTCTGTTACTTATTTAATATATTTACTGAAATGGAATCTTAATTATCAGCCATGTATTCCTGGAATCATATCAATTATTTCAGACAGTGAAATAGACAATGAAATTTCAGACAAGGCAATCTTGGTACTATGGATTGAAATACTTTTATTTTTATTTATTTTATTTTTTTTTAGAACAGTGCTCGTTCCGGTATTTAGTTACAGAACAGTTCATTTAAAGCCATTAAAGGATATAAAAAACACTTTAGTGATCTTATTTCTAGTAGTACTTTTAACTCACTTCCATTTTTTAGGCACGAGTTGTAGAGGTAGGTCGCATTCTGAGTGTCAGCTAGGCAGAGACAGCAAGTTAGGGACCAAGTAAGTTGTGAGTCGCTCTTTTGTTCCCTGGCTTTAACAGAGGCATATTCCTCACAATAAACTATACTGAGCAAGAGCATTTAATTGTATGTTTTTCTACTAATAATTTTATAAATAGCCGAAGTTTAATAAAATAACCTGAGGTACAGTATATAAAGTTTAAATAGAAACTGTAAAAACTTCAAAGGAAAAAAAAAACATAGAAAAGTGAGACAGGACCTTAAGAAGTCATCTAGTCTCTTCCTTGCCCTGCAACTGGTTCAACTATACCCTTTTCATTCTTACACACCTCACTTTGTGGCTCCAAAAACTGCATCAGAGTATTGCACATCAGAACATGTGAAAAAAGCCAGCTAAAACTGTGCAAAAACATGTGAAAAATGGCTTACATCTTATTATCCAAATTATCATTTGGCACATAATAAAATGTCAACTCCAGCATAACTTTCATTTCAGAGCAGGCAGCCTGGGAAGCTTCAACAAATTATTTCTTCTGCTACAAATGTGTCTTCTCTTGGCAGACTGCACTGATAATTGCTGACATGCACGTTATACCACTCATAATATTTCTTCTGAATTTCACCCTGAAAGCAAAGACAGCTAGAGCTCTAAAAGGGAAGTACCTGTACAAGTACAAACCCTGCGAAGCAGGGTTTATTTGCACATACAACTCCTATAACACAGGATAATCTTTTTACTCCTTTTGGCTTAAACCCCATACCTGTGTAGGATGTAGGAATGAAATGTTCTTTTCCCTATGATATGCCAAATATCAGTATAAATAAATGTAAATGTTCCCCAAGTAAACTCTTATTCTGCTTAAGAGTTACCTCAAAACCCACGGAGGCATACACGCAACAGCTGGAAAGTCAGGTGCTGTTGCCATACAGTCAGAATGCTTTTCATCAGACTGGAATGCTATTTGCACTGCCCCTACCCATCCACTCGTGCTGGCTGAAGAACAGAGCTGGTCAGACCTGATCAGGAGTTTCACTTGCACAACAGTCCCAATCATTTAAAGCTGCTGTTGTGGTATGTGACAGTACAGAGAAGGAAGGTCCCACTCCCGATGATTTCAGCCTAGCAGTTAGTGACAAGGAGGACAGTATCAGCAACCGGGTATCTTTTTCCTTACAATCTCAGAGCTGTAGTCATCAATGAGAGGTTTAAATGCTGATGGTGATGCACAGACATCAAACAAAACATAAACCAGCAGGTTCTCAGCTGAAAGACAATTTTCGTGCAGGACTCTAGAGCATCTGGAGTTTTGACCTTCAGCTTTAATTTAAGAACAAACAAAATAATTTTATATGAACATT
The DNA here is from genome assembly GCF_028389875.1 of Rhea pennata. Taxonomy (NCBI): domain Eukaryota; kingdom Metazoa; phylum Chordata; class Aves; order Rheiformes; family Rheidae; genus Rhea; species Rhea pennata. The sequence continues at coordinate 152,754,811 of NC_084663.1, forward strand.
TTTCAGGTGTCCTTATGAAGCACAAGCAAAATTTAACAATTTTCCAAACAAAAAAAATCCTGCTTATGTTCTGAATTCAACTGTTGTGATCTCATTGACACTCTCAATGGCTACATACAGCAACAAAGTTCTTGTTAGTGAGTTTTGTATATATATGATTATACTAGGCATGAGATTGCAAACCACTACAGAGACATCAAAAACACATGCTATTTTCTTATTTCTTTATTCACTATTACCAAAACACTAGATTTCTTTTACTTCATATGTTGCAAATAATGCTATGTAGTAAGAAATCAGTTATAATATTTCTGTATTTTTATCAATGATTATCACGAAAAATATCTCTGTTTTCTAATCTTATGTATTTATTTCCTTATGAATCTCTGCCTGCGCAGAAGGTAACATGAATAGTTTCAGTGAAAACTTTGCTTACGTTTTTCTCTGTTCAGCAGTTTTGATATAACAAGTGTTTTTCCACGTTTCCACTTACAAATTTTGATGATTTATACGAGTTCCCCAAGAGACCATCCATAAAGTAAAAACACAATCTTTTAAGCAATAATTTCCCACTTGAATCTCCTATATGGTAATTTGATTAAATCTATGGTGGCAGCATGCTGCTGTCAGATTGGATATTTAAAATAGAAGACTGAGGAAGCCAAGTCAAATAGTTAAAATCTGTAAATAGACTGAACATTCACCTTCATCCTAAGTATCTGATCCTCCTCATAATCCAACATCAGTTCAATACTCTTCCAATCAAGCACTGGGTCTCACTTTTACTGCTACTTAACCTTTAGTAAGCAGCTTTCCTAAGTATATATGAATAGGCTGGGAGCAGATTGTTTCTGTGGTTTGTGAGGTGTTGCTTGAAATAGATATTTCTTAAAAACAGAGAACTTCTTGTAACTTCATTTTCATTTACCCTGACAGATTGTTAGCATTTTATTATGCTGGATTTAACAAATATAAAGCACAACTTTATCCTGCCCATTTTTCTTCAAAAGAAATAATACTTTATGAATGATTTTAGGCAACAAAGAAAGAGCACCAAGATGACTAGACAGACCAGGATATGTATCAACTATAGATTAACTATATATTATATAGAAGCTGATGCACATTGTCACAAAGTAAAATGTGTACAGGACTTGATCTTATCATAGTATTCTCAATTTAGGGTTGCAGGTAGCACTTTTAATTTGGATTTATTTTGGAAAATACTGTAATCAGCCACAAAATTCCAAAAAAATGAAAATTAACCTTCAACTAAAACCTTGAAGGGAGCTGAAACCAGAAGGAAATTTGAAAATGGCTTGTATCTATATAAATGTTACAGCTCTCATTTCTATCCAGTAGAACAATACTTTCCACTCTTCATGAAATCTTGTATCATTATTGGTTTGTGCCACACTATTTCCTGTAGAAGGGCATTGCAAGTATTACCTGACCAGTATACATATTCTTACTGATGCAATACAAATATTAAAAATATTAATTGAAAATGTTTAATACCTGGCAGTTAATTCTCTTCATTTCTAGTGTTCATGCTGCTCAGAGAATGAGATGAATTAAGAATGCAGGTCCCAAACAATTTTTTAGTTGTGTTAAAATATTACAATTATCATGATGTAGCAGCATTAACAACACTTACTACAGGAATCTTTGGCCTATGAAATGAAGGCTCGTAATGCTTGCACTACTCTGGTTTATTTTCTTCACATTTCAGCCTTGACAGCCACATGACCATTCAAAGTTGAGAGAAAAAAAAAATCACTTCAAAGTCCCTTCAAAAATTCACCTAACAATGGAAATAGCATGGATGGAAATTAAAGAACTCAATTTTATTAATTACCTAGAAAGATAAAATATTGGCTATGCCAAGGCAGAGATCACCTTCTTTCCTGAAAAGACATGATGCCTTCACTTCAGCTTTACCAAGCTTTCTGAACAAACCCGGAATGCCTCATCGAAACTAGTCAGTGAAGACAAATGTTTTCAGGACATGCTGTTTTCAGAGTTCCCATCTCCTGGTCATACAGACATTTTGGATGTACTCTCCAAAATCAGAGCAATATCTACAAATGGATGATTAATGTGTAACCATCATAATCAATCCTAGGAAAAACAACAGAGTGCCTGCTGCTCAGAGCAAGAGTTATCTCATGACTGCATTCAAAAAAGTCTCTTAATCCTAGTTAAGTAGGAACAAAATAAAAATCTTCAATGAAGAGACACTAAAGATATTAAATACATTAGATTATTATGCCCAGGTAAAGAGCTAATTCTATCTCCCTTAAGACAATTTCTAGCAATGTTCTTTGAAAAAAATGAAAAACATAATTCACAGATATTTAACAACCCTTTTCAATATAGCTCACTTGAAGAAAATAAGGATATCCAAATAGTTAAGGACCTGACACTTTTAAGATGGGGAAGGCTTAACTGTTATTTTCAGTTGTTCCAGAAGACTTAGAAAGTGGAATGTCTATGTGCCTTCTGCATGCTAGAGCTAATAGGTCAGAGAGCAAGTAAGAGTTTCATACTCGTCTAAGGATTATGAACAGATGCATCTAAAACACTGTGAAAGGAACTGTAAAATCAGTCTGCCTGAATTCAAAACAGTGTAACTCAAATAGAATTATAATCATGACAGTATCTGTAATTCTGTACTTACACTGCTTGGGTACACCTCAGCAGTACTGTGAAACATGCAGCTGTCCCATCTCAACAGTTCTTGCATTCTGCCCCTTTACCAATACCAGGTCGATTGCTTGAATTGAAAGCCAATCCCATTAATTTAAAAACACTAAAAAGGGTCCTATAACAATTTTTTTTTTTTTTAAGATTGTATTTTTATTTTTTCATTTGATATCTGCATTTCAGAATTTTGGCTCACATTTCAACCTTTTTTTCTCCATTCTAAGAGGTCAATATTTTCTTAAGTAAAAGGCTATTCTAATGGAATCACTTGACATCAAAAGCTGGAGCTGTAAGGAAAAAAATGCACTCCAGATTGCAGTATTAAGATCTCTCAACATCACCTCCTCAATTTCTCACAGCTTATTTGTTTAAACAGGCACTACCTCTTTTCTAATCTGCTCTGATTTCACAGTCTGACACTCCTTTACCTCCACATTACTAGACCCTTTTCGCTGTTTCTTGTAAATGTTTAAACCTATTTTGCTAAAAACATCAACCATGTTGCTTCAGCCTTGGTCTGTAGATACCTTACCATGCTGAATTCTAACCTCCTCTGCAAGATAGAATTAGGGAAGAAAACATAAAAGCTGAACCAAATAATGCTTCAATCACTTCCTTTTTCAAGTTTGTCCACGTTTTCTTTTAACAAATCAAGAAACACATGCAAGACTTGAGTATGCCCACAGTTACTTCTGCAGTTTTAATATACAGATTTTTACACTACCCATTAATTACCTAGAGACGACATATTTTTTCAAGCTGCCATCTTAATAAGTGGATTTTTTTATATATGTATTACATTTTATACATACTGTTATATTCAAATTATATCTATATATTTACTACCTATTTTACATATATCTTTATATAATTTTAAGGTATTCCCCCTTCAACAGGATAGCTGAAAGAAGTCTCCTCAAAAATCTGACAAATGCTTTAAAATTGGTTTTATTTATATACATATTACTCTTTTTTTAGACAAATAATTTCCCAAAGTTTAATAGAGCAGAGAAATAGTAGTAAAAATTACAGAAAAGGGTGTGAAAAACAGTAAATCAATAATTAGCTGAAATCCTAAGCACTGATTTCAGTCTCTATCTCAAGTGACTTGCTTAGTAAGCTGTGGCAAAACTTAGCTGTGATCTCTGATATATTACATCAGTCCCATCTCTCAAACTTCAATCAAAAAACATCAGCTATTTGTGCTTCTTGTGATCCAATAGAAATAGTAACATCCACAAAATTTTGAAAAGCGCTTTGCAAACTGTAGAACACAACTTAGAATGAATGTAGAAATACATAATTAGCTATATTTTAATCTAGGTATTTACTTGAGCTTTATCTTCACAATTTTTACAACTCTCTTGATGGAGAGACCACATGATTCAGGGTACTTCACATCACATTGCTCCTGGTGAGCCCCTTCTAGAGCAGATCAGTATGACCATACTAAAAGGCACACAGAACATTCCCTAGCTTGCTGCCTAGCCCCCAAGTGTTTGTGCAGACCTCTCTGTCCCACAAGGCATGCTATACTTACCTGCTTCACGTACACATGACCATGCCAGGTGCCACTGTGGCCTTTGCTTAGGATTAGCATGGTCAGCATTGTTGGCTTTCTAACAACATTGCTTCAGGCTGTGTTTGAAAACTTTAAGTTAAAAACTGTCACTGCCACTACATTGAGAACAGCTAAAGGGAAAAGGGCTGCCAGAATGAAATGAGGAGCATCCCAAGCAGTGTAAATGCTCCCAAATAATGCCATCATACTATCCTCTCCTTGCATGTACAAGTTTGAAACAGCCTGCATATTAAGATGTTATAAATTATATTTCTATAGCTTTGTATAAACAGATATAAACTTAGAATCACAGAATAACTTTGGTTGGATTTTTGGAAGCAATCCAGTTCAACCCTTGCCTAAAGCAGGTCTAATTAAGATCAGGTTACTCAGGACCACCTCCAAGGACAGAGATTATACAACCTCTCTGGAGAAGTTACTTATTCCAGTATTTGGCCACCCTCATGATAAAAGAAAAATTCTTGGTATGTAATTAGAATTTCCCATGTTCCAACTTGCATCCATTGCCTCTCATCTTTTCACTAAGTGCCTCCAAGAAGAATCTGGCTCCATATTCTCTGCATTCTCCAATCAGGTAGTTGCAGACAGCAATCTACAACACAGATCTCCCCTCTAGCCCTTCTCTTCTTCAGGCTTTACAGATCCTGCAGGCACTCCTCATATGCCACGTTCTCTGTCCCCTGATCAACTGGGTGGCTTCTGCAGGGCTTGCTCCAGTATGTCAATGTCTTTTCTAGAATGGGGAGCTCAAAACTGAACACAGTACTCCAGATATGCTCTCAAACGAGCCAAAAAGAAAAGAACAACTTCTCTCAATTTCTGGCAAGACTCTTCCTATTGCAGCCCAGGATGTTGTCAGCCTTCCCTGCTGCAAGGGCACATTGCTAGCTCATCTTCAACTGGGTGTCCACAAGACCCCCAGATCCTTTCTGCAAAGCTGCTTCCCAGCCATTTGGCCCTGGCCTGTATTGGTACATGGGGTTATTCTGTTATGCAAGTGCAGGATCTTGCATTTCCCTTCGCTGAACTTATGTAAGGTACTTGTCAGCCCATTCCTCCAGCCTGTCTGGGTGCCTCTGAATAGCAGCTCTGCCCGCCAGCTTGTTGACCGCCCACCCTCACATCCCAATTTGGTGTTGTCTGAAAACTGGCTGAGAGTGCGCTGTGTCCTGTCATCCAAGTAATTAATCAAGGTATTAATCAGTACTAGTCACAGTACTGATCCCTAGGGAATGCCACTAGTTACTGGCCAACAGCAAGGCTTTGCACCATGGACCACACCTTGTTGAACCTTGCATTGCAGCTGGTTTTCCACTCACCTCATCATACATTTATCCAGCCCGCATCTCATCAGCTTGGTAATAAACAGCATATAGGACATTGTCAAAATCTTGCTAAAATCAAGTTATACAATATCCACTGCCCTCCCCTCGTCCTCAGCACCAGTCACCTCATCATAGAAAGCAATGAGATTGGTCAGTCATGATTTGCCCTTGGTTAACCAATGCTGGCTGCTCTCAATCACTTCTTGTCTTTCATACGTTTAAAAACAGCTTCTGAGAGGATTTGTTCCATAATCTTCCCAGGGACTGAGGTGAGGCTGATCAGCCTGTAGTTCTCTGGCTCCTCCTTCCTGCCCTTCTTGCAGATGGCTGCGACATTTGCCTTTTTCCAGGCATCAGCAACCTCCCTCAGTTGCTTGTCCTGACCATCAGCTGCCTCAAGGCAAAGCTCAGAGTAGTCAAGCCGCTCCTTTGCACAGAGAGCAACCCCTCCTCCTCACCTTTCCACCCAATCTTTTCTGAAAAGCCTGTACCCCTCCACAGCAGCACTCCAGCTATGAGAGCTGTCCCACAATGTCTCCATATTCTCAATGAGGCCATTGCTCTGCAGCTGTGCATGGACTTGTAATTTTTCCTACTTGTTCTTCACGCTACACACATTGTGTACAGGCCCCATTTGGAAAGGGCTCCATGCTGTTTTTAGAGGAAATGTGAGAGCCTCCACTGGCATGCTGTCTCCAGGACACATCCACTCTGTCCCTCATACCTTTGTTTCACTTCAGGTCATGATAAACCTCCCACAGTATGCCTAGTTCAAAATCCTCCTCACCAGGTGGGCAAGTCTGTTTGCAAAGACACTTTTGCCCCACTTTGTCAGAAGTATCCCATCCCTGCTCAGTAGCCTTTGCTCTTCAAAGAGGGTCCTGAGATGAGAGAATTCAAAGCCGCACTTGCAACACCAGCCATAGAGCCAGGTACTGACCTGCTGAATGAGTCTACTTCCTCTTGAGCCTTTTCCCTCACTGGAAGGACTGAGATGACTACCTGGTCCCCATGCTCAGTAAAAACTTTCACCCTCCCAAACTCTGTAGTCATTCTTGACATGCATCAGGTTACCCTAGCAGTATTGTTGGTGCCCACATGAAGGACCAGCAACACAGCAAGCTCCTCCAAGCACCAAGCGTAAGGACACGAAAAGCTTAGGTAGTGCAAAAGCACTGACCTTAGCAAACAAGCCTCTTGAAATAACAGGTTAGAGCAGCAAAAAGCTGCTTCCATCCCCTGCAGAAGGGAGTCTCCAGTAACTATCATTTGCCTTTTCTCCTTCATGTGAACATTAGGTTCAGGCTCAGATGGCTCTGAAGATTCATCACTTCCTGATGGATCTTTTTGTCATCACCAGCACCCCAGGTACTACACATATTCTGAAATCACAGATCTGCAGGTGGAGCAGGAATCTTCCTCCTGCTGCCAGAGGTCATAAGCTTACAGCAGCCTTTTCCATCTTTACAGCTATCCCCCACTACATATTTAGCCCGACCCTGCCCCTCCTTCCTTGATGAGTGTAGTTCAGGCTACACACATCTTTGTGGAGTTTCTGCAAAGACCCTGTCAATCTCCTATTTTCCCAGGTGGTGCACAGCCAGCTCTTCTCTTCCTGCAGCTCCTTCCCCTGTCACCTCAGCACAAGGAGAAGAGCACACCTCTGACAGGAGAGGCCATGGCTGCTCCGGGCCCCAAGGAGATGCATTAGCCACTCCAGATCTGGTCCAGATCTGAACACTGACATCCAACTGCCGATGCTCCCCCTGGGCGAAGGCCTCCAATATGCCAAGGGCATTTGTACCAGTCAGTGCCAGAGAGTGTGCCCTGTAGCAAGTTGAGATCATCACTGCATCCAAGCAGCCCTGTAAAATCGTGAGCAGAGATGCTGGACCTCCTGCATACCAGCTGTGGTAACTGATGCTCCTTCAGAAGCAAATAAATAGCAAATGGAAGTTGTTTCAAAGTGTCTGCCACTCCAGCCACACAGGAGAGGCTTTGCCCATTCCCAACCCTGCTGTGTCCCATCTTTCAAAATTAAGAGCCCCCTGAGGCAGCAATAAGGCTGACTTAGCCTGTGAACATAGTCACACGCTGCCCTCACAGCAAATAGCATCTTTATTGGAATGTATATGCACTGAACAGCATGCACTCTAAATATAAAATTAGTTATACCTTGATATATATTGCTATGTTACTGTTGTTTAATAGCTGAATATACAGCATATAAAAACATAACAAATTTGAAAATCCATTTTTCTATAGGTTTGTATTTTTCCCAGCATATATGTCTAAAATTCTCAGATTAGGTCTGCATATTTCTATGATTTACTGAAAGTAGCATTGTTTTAAAAGTTGCACTAACTACCAGAGACAAGAGTGGGAACCTTAGGACAATAGTTCAATAAGAGGTTGTAGAAAAATACTAACAGCCTTCCCTTTTTATTAGATTTATCCTGAAGTTATTTTTAGATTGCAAAAGACCATTATAATTGTTTAGAATTACCTATGGTCCAGACCACAGAACTATGTAATACAGTTCTTTATCAGTATCTTTTATGTTACTGTATTACAGTTAATACAGTATCTTTTATGAGGTTCTGAAATAATGTAACGCATTACTTCTTAAATGTATAGTGGCCAGAAAAAAAAATGTTTGACATTGAAGCACTGATAGATTTAAAAAACTGTATCTTTGCAATTACTGATTCAAACTTCTTGTATATTAGGAAGAAAGTCAGTCCTGGACTTCTGTAGCAAATTAATTAAGCTTATGAGATGAATTAAAAACTAAGATCTTATATCTGATAGTGTAGAAATGATGTTACTATATTAGGAGTAATTTGTGATAATGTAAAGAAACTGCATTATACTGAACATGAAACAGAACAAAGTTAGAGCCGTACATTCATTCTTTTCTTTTTTGTAAGCAAATGATTCTATGAGAACAGGTTGCCCAGGGAGGTTGTGGAGTCTCCTTCTCTGGAGATCTTCAAGGCCTGCCTGGATGCAACCCTGTCTAACATGCTCTAGGCGACCTTGTTTGAGCAGGGGGGTTGGACTAGATGATCTCCAGAGGTCCCTTCCAACCTTACTCATTCTGCGATCCTTTTTGAGCAAACAACTTTTCAATTTTTTTTTTCTTATTGCTGGTGTAATACCAAATAAGGTATACAGATACACTCAAATATACTTTCATGTTTAAATTTTATCTTTTTTATCTCATTATCCTCCATTATTTCAAAATTTACATATGACTAGACAATAGTATTTTAGCATCATCCACTAGAACCTGACAGAATTATTTAGCTTTATTCAACTATTAGTCACTGAGATTGAGCTGACTCACAAGTAATAAGATTACTACTGAAAGCAGCTAAGTTTTCTCTTGTAATTTATAGGACTCTCAATGTGCAGCATTACCGTTTTAGGCCATTCTCATACAAATCAATGTTCGGATCAGTATCCAAAGAGAAGTTCTCAGGAAATATGAAAATAACAGAATATACATTTTTTTTTTGAGAGACACACAAAATTGGGAGCACTTTTGGTCAGTGAAAATACAATAGTACAGCATTTCTATAGCAGGACATAACAGTAATACTGTTTGCCATCTAAATTGACCTCATTGCTTCTTTATAATAATCTACACAAGACGAAACTATAGTACAAGTATAATTACATATCATAATTTAAATTGAATTAAATATCTTTAATTGAGGGCAAAGTTTTCAAGTTACAGTTCTTCATTCACTATAGAATCAATCTTGCATTTAGTCATATCCCACTACTCTTCAGTATCATCTTGCTCTGATCTTAAGCCCCATTACCTACAGTTATGTTAGTGACTCAGGCACAAGTATTTATTGTAGCTGTAGCTACAGCTGTAGCTGAAGCTTGTAGCTTCCCTTTATGAAACTATGACACCAAAAGTTTGCAGCTATATAGGATCAATGCTATCAAGGCAAAATACTGTATACTGATTACTCACAGACTGAAAACAAGAATAAGAGGCCTATTTACAAGGCTTGCAGATTCGAATCTTTTAAGTTTCTCTAAGCCAGTTTCTTCTATGGGTAGTAGGGAAAAAGAGTCAGTTCTCCCACAGAGCGTCTGCTGTGTTTCTGTTTGTCAGCTTTTATTGACACACAGTGTAGTCTCTGACCCCTCAATCAACAGATCATTCCTATCCTGGCATCTCTGAAATTTTTGATTCTTCCTTGTGATCATTCTTTATGTTCTCTACTAAAAGCAGTAAGCAACTGCAATCAGAGAAGTCCTCACAGAGCTCCATATTGTTCTCTTAAAAAGATGTCATTTCTAAAAACCTCCCTCCTGTTCTTCAAAAAAGAGACAGATACACACATCAAATGATTCTGTAGTTCACTGACTCAGTGAGGAGATGCAAATCCCTACTGTGACTACACATTAACGAGATCCTTGAAGCATAGCAGTTCTATAAATACATCAGATCAATGCAATAGTCAGGAGGAAGTGGAATGTTACAAATTATTAACAAACAAACAAAGTGGTATAATAAGTTTTCAGCTCTGTATAAATCCATAGTTAGCTTATACACTGAATGCTGTGTGTACTTCTCCATCCTAAAAACTCTATAGCTGACTTGGGAAAAGGTAAAAAGAAATCTGATCAAAAGCATGAACTAGCTTCTGCACGAAGAATAATTGAACAGACAGATAATTCAGCCTAGAAGAGAATATGGCAAAAGATCATAAATAGAACTGAAAAGACAAACAGGATAATGGTTGTTTTCAGATTCAAGGCTCGGAGAAGCAAATGAAATTAGCAACAACTAGCAGTTTCAAAATAAAGGGGCCATAGTTAATGTACTCTTAAACTGTAGAAATGTTTGCTGCAGGAAACTACAGAATCTGAAAGTTGGGTTCAAGAAGTGTTGAAGAAATTCACAGATGAGAAATCCAAATAAACAAACAAATAAATATTAAATACAAAGTCATCTTTGTATTTTGTTTCAGAAATGCCTTAATCTCAGATCAGCAAATACTGAGAGAGTGTTCAGTAGAACCATCAGTCCATGCTTGCTTGTTCTCCCCTTCTCCCCTGGCATCTACTGCTGGTGACAACATACTGTCCTAGCTTTAGCAATTCTCACGTCATTATCATGGTAGCTAGACAGGTACACTGACATACTGCTATGTATATAAAGATACTCTCTTTAGCTTACTAGTTGGGGTACTCTGGGTACAACAAAAATACGGAACTTGGACCATAAGCAAATTTCATATTAATTAGTTATTCTGTAATTGGTGAAGTTTAAGAAAAAAAAAACAAAACCAAACTTACGTTATCCTGATTCAGAAGAGGAAAAAAATGTTGTTTCCAACCAAATTCTGTTAACTGCTACTGCTGTATAGTTTTAACTTATTTTCCTTTTTACTCTGTAGTTAGTAGAATCAGTAAATTATTTCAAAATTTGGTTTATTTTTAAAAGAAAAAAAAAGCAAGCAACAATCCCCAGTTCAATTTACTTGCTTTTTTTTTTTTTTTTCCCCCTTTGAAACATTAGGATTTTCTATCAGTTGATATTTTGCTGCATCATTGTCAAATGATAAATCCAAACAAGGACATACGACAGCTACCTTAAAGGCTCATGCAGCTGAACTGGCTAAAAATTATATCAATATAATATCCCCTTTACAAAGGTCAATATTTTTAGAACACAAGCCAACTTATGCACAGTCCACAAGACATAAATTTATGCCTTCTTTCCCTTCAATACAACCTTTTTATCGTATATTCTTAAAAACATAACTGAATTAACACATCAAATCAAAAGGATATTTTTGTTTGGTGAAGGTGTATCTAGAAATCGTTTTTCACCGCAAGGAACATGTCATTAAGCAGACATAATATCAACCACGTTGTACAGCAACACTGCAATATATTAAAAAAAAAATATACCCTTCTGTACTGGAATCAAATTATTATCTTGCTGACACCAGGAAACCTCTGCTGAAGCCAAGTAAAGTTTACATTTGGAAAGAATAATGATATGAACCTTAGATTTTCCTAGTTATTTCAAGCTGCCATATTTCTTCAGTGTTTTATGACAGGTCATTTGTCAGTATAGCATACAGATAATATAACTGATGAAGTTTAAGTTTAGTTTGTCTCAAATTGGTAAAATCTGTACTTAGAAGTTTAGAGTTCCTTCATCCTTGAAGAGCAATTATCGTCCTACTTGTGTAAGCATTAAAGACCTATAAAACCATAGCTGAAAGTTACTGTCTGTCTTACCAATGAAAGAGTAGGGAAACATCCTTCATGGTTGAGGTAATATTACACAGTGTGCTTGCGTGTATGTATTTTAGTTTAACAATTATGGATTTCCTATTTTAATTTTGTACATTTAATCATTTTCCAGTAAGTTTTAGGCTGTATTTCCTAAGTTGTGATAGAAGTCCCCCTAAAGGGTATATGAGGGATAGGTGAGGATAGTGAGAGGTTAAGAGCTAGCTAGCTTACCGAACCAGAAGGAATATAAGCCAAGTCAGCATGGTGCTTTGCCCAGGATATTTGGGGAGTATGTGAATAATAGAGTTTACTTGAAAGGAACAGTTACATAAGATAGAATTGAAAGTTCTCATATAAAGACTATCTTTAAAACTGAACTTCTAGCAATCTAACAAATTGTGCGATACTGTAACGCACGTATATGAACTCTATTCCCTCCTGAAATAACACTGCTGTATTTACTTTCACAGTAAGACTTAGAAATTTTTATAAGTGTAACGAGTTTAATGAATGAATGGCAAATTTGAGAAATATTTAAGATAAAAAATTACTCTAATAAAATTTTGTTCATGGAAAACTACTTATAGTTGACAACTAAAGAGTTTAATATTAAAAACATTTAACTGAACATGTTTTACAACTAAATAAAAATATAGTGAAGTCTCTTTGAACTAGTTGAAATTCTACATGTCTACTAAACGCAGGCAAGGATCCTCTGCTCAGAACAGCTTAAAGCTATATTTAAAAGCTCATTCTGCAAAGCATAATAACTTACAACTTACACTAATTTCAGCATCATAAAAAGATGCCAAATGTCTTGCAGGGCTGAGCTCTCAGAACAAGCTAAGGGCACATAAAGCAGGTAGAATAGATTTAAAAAAATCTTTTATACTCTTGTTTTATGAGGATTTTAGTTGATTTTTTTCCATAATCACACTGACTTTTTTAGCTACTAATTTAATTAAATTTAGCCATTAAATTCATGTATATGGATGAATACAGAAAACCTGCCTTTCTCACTTTTTCATTAATTTACTTTAAATGACTGAAACAGAAATATTAATTTTTAAAAAAGTATCTAGAAACAACCTGTTTGAGGCATCTAAATACAGAGTACTATTTTCCAATACAGAAACAAACAAAACTTAAGAAAAATATTTATTTTCTTAAAAAACTCAGAAAATAGACTCTCCCAGATAGCTTTACAGATTCCATGCCTGACACTAGTGACTGTAATCCTATGAATTCTATTTCTTCATTGAACACTTGTTATGGAGATTTTCATCAAATAGGATCAGGTTTTCAATTAAACAACATTATTCCTGACATGAATACAATTTTGTAACATTTCAATATAAACAAAATGGAACTACACATTCGCATTTCCCCTTAATGAGCATTCTTAGCACAGAACAAAACCAACTTCTTTGGAGCAGAAACGTCATTCCAGTTTTTTCTTTACATACTGAGAATCACATAAAGAAAAAAAAAAAGTTTGAAGAAAATAATTTTTAGTCCTCCAAAATGACCCAATATTTGAAAAATAAAAATTTGTCAGGATTAAAGTCCCCAAAAGACCAGTAAAGACATACTGGAAGTATGAGAGTAAAGAACCTCATGAATTCAGTTGCTACAAAATGGTATAGAAATAAGGAGATAATGTAAAGGATGTTTTAATTTGGAAAAAAAGTCAACAGTAACTTACTTCAGTGGCTTTATTTATGTATGTCCCAGATGAAATGTAAGAGATGAACAAATAAAAATTGTCACAGGAGCACAAAGATTTGGATGAAATATGTTTGCTCTTCAATAATCCAAAATGCAATACAAACTATTTGTGTAAAGCACAGGATTTCCCCTTAATTTGATCTTACTCCACCCAGACTATTTACTGCACTGTCTTTTGAGTAGGCTATCGAATTAAAGATGACTAGGTACCAGGCTGTTTTCTTTTGTACTGTTTTTGAATGAAGTATGAAAGGAAGGTAGTAAAATATATTTTCTTCAAATTCTACATAAGAAATGAGAGAGAGATTGAGAAAAGTGAGGGCTTACTACTGTTTGACCATATATTATACACATAAAATAAAAAGAAATATAGATGTTTAGGGCCTTAAGATTACAATGGAACTAAGTTTCTTAATTGGGTCTGTGTATCTGAGCCACTTTCCAAAAAGAAATTTTCTCTGTAGGATAATTATTTTATTGAACTGATTATTTTCTAGCTGGTTTAAAGGTGTGTGCTCATGAAGATTAAAACCTAAGCACAATAAAAATACAAGTTCTTAGGGTGTTAGCCATATATTAAGCTACAAGTGTTCAACATTCAGATGAGGTTTTCCATGCCAGTGCAGGACGGACCTTGCTAGAGCAACACCATCAGCCTAAAGAGGTACCAATAACCTAATTCCTCATGGAAAGCCGCAGAAGTATGAGGAAGGATACACAAGCTAAAGCGAGGGACTACTGGGAAGCTTCCAAATACATCACGAATAGCAAGAGTTAAGAACGATCCACTTCTAGGTGGATAACAATATTCTATTATTTCTGTGGGTTTTTGTCAATACGAGCTTTTGAAGGGAAGTGCAGTGTTATCCTGAAGATAGCTTAGTTTATGGATCATTTGTATTGATTTTATTACTTCTAGTACTTTGAAGTATTGTTCTAGGTTAGAAAGAACATACTCTTCTCTTTGGAATATTTTCTTTACTCCAGGGTCACCTTAAATTAAATTTAATGTCATACCTCTGTGTGGAAAAGAACAGCACCATTCTAACAGTTTTCTATGTACTATTTTAAACATGAGATGAGTCATTTTATTCCTGTTCATGCTAGAGGCAATTTGGCAATTAAGTTTTGGTATAAGAAAATTGAGGTACCTTCTTTTACCTTAGCCAGTAGTTGTCACAATAAAGCAAAACATATAGGAAGCAAAAATTCTTGGAGGAAAAAATGAACAGAAAGCATAAGTTAAGCTGATTTATGTAAATGAATGAAGGAAAATACTACTACCTTTGATGAGACTATTCGGTTATCTGGATATCTCTGTGGAATGTATGCTTCAGTGCCTGGAGGTGGTTCACGGTGCCCAACATAAATAGTCCGACTGTCCACCCAATTCTCTTCTCCAGCACACTATGAGGAAAAAAAAGGTGTCATTTCAGTTCACTCATTATTTCTACAGGAAGATGAGTCAGTCTGAATTATCTAGTCACGTCTCTGATCATCAATGT
Organism: Rhea pennata; assembly: GCF_028389875.1. NCBI lineage: Eukaryota > Metazoa > Chordata > Aves > Rheiformes > Rheidae > Rhea > Rhea pennata. The sequence goes on from NC_084663.1 coordinate 152,769,933, forward strand.
ATACCCAGCCATTAATGTATTACCGCTACATCTCTATATATAATCTCCTCAAGAACACAAAAAGACACAAATACAAATCAACTGTCAAAACTCTGCCTTAATTGCACTGAATAGCACTTTCCCTTAAGGCAATAAAGGAGCATCCATAAAAAGTATTATTGACTTTTCTTCAGTAATAAAACTGAAAAAAAGAACGGTTTAAATTTTTTTTCAGTCAAATTAAGTTTTTATTAAGTGTTTATGTGGTCACTACACATTTCACCACTGACAAAAATCCATGTTATGTTAAAAAATGTGTTTTATATGTGACAAGTACAATCTAGTTTTTAAGACTGGCCAGTCAGAACTTGATTTTTCACTTGCAGCAAAGTGTTTTTGTTTCTAAAGAGAAACCCTCTGTTCTCTGAAATACTAGTAATATGGTTTTCCTAGACACTAAGAAAATTTAGGAGATCGCAGATTGCCAGTAAAAGACTTCAGCTTGTCAGCCCAAATCTCTTGCTCTTTAATTAAAGCTGTGTCTGCAACTAGAAAAAAGCAGATGAGCCAAACTGAAATATTCATATATTTACATCTCAGAATCCCCTTACACCTACAACTTGTCTAAAATCAGCACCTGTATACTTTCAATTCACTATAGAATTACGAATTCACTGCAGAAGAACATTTGCAGATAAACAAAATGATTAATATATTTCTTCAGAATTGTGATAATAAATTTTTTTAGATATTCAGATTGCTAAATGCTCATCCCTTAGCAGTTTTACAAATTCTCATCTATAATATGAAAACTATTACTCAAGTATAGTATATATTTCTAATATCTTGTACCATACATTGGAAAACTCATGCATTAGCTCATTACTTTAACGTCATCATTAGGTCAAGTTTGGAGTTTTAATACGTAAATTAAATATTTAAATGTGTAATCCATTTAAACAGAAAAACATCACTTCAGACTGTAATGTTGCATTTACATATACTTCCATTAAGCATATTAAAGTTTTTTTTCTCCATCCTCAATAGCAACATCTATTTAGTATATTAAATGCTTCCTGAGAGTGCTCCTGGGCATTGGCGCTCGATTGTCTCTATGGGTGAATTGTCAGAATGCTTTCTAGCGAACTAATACCAAACAATTACTAGGAGCAGTTTGGTAGTTCGCATAGTCAAAGCATCGCTCCCAATAGCAGCTGGATGTAGCTATACAGCTCTTGACAGTAAGAGTTCAATCATATGAACACTGTCTCTTCTTTTCTAGTTTGTCTCATCACCAATAGTTCTGAGCACATTTACTTTACTAGTACAGATATAACCAACAAGTCTAACATAAAACAAAAAAATTCATTCTAGTATTGCCTTCATTGGTTCACTTCTACATGATTATTCTGTTGTCTTAAGGGCAACATATACACCAAGAAGAAACTTTCAACATAAATTATGTTAACAAAGTGTCATAATACTCTGAACACCTAGAGTAGTTATGCTTATTAAACGATTATCTAATTTGAATGGTTTTCTTTAGGAAAAAAGGGACTTCAAAAATATAAAAAGAGAACCTATTATACTTAGATTATTAACCACAGAACAGTTGAATAGTCATGAAGTGGAAAGTAAAGTACAATAAGAAGCTTAAACAAAAGCAACCTTCACTGTCCCACGTGTTCTAAAGCTAGTTAACAAGAAACTTAATAATTCCTGCATATTACAGAAAAACGAAAGTTAGAAGTTACCAAAAGGTAGCTTCCAAAGGTTCAGAAGCTACCAAAGACCAAAAATATAAAACTAAAAATAAAATTAAGAATAAAGGTTAAAAAAGCTTGTGTTTTTAACCATTCTAACCTGAGACCCCTAAGAAGGGACCCTTAAGAAACATGATACTAACACAAGTTACCTGTAAAGGAAGTAAAAACCATAGCTTTTCTTAAGACAAATCAATGGCCTCATCACAGTTAAGTTAAACTCTGTAACTATTACTGATTTCAGTGGGAGTGCACATACAACATTTCTCAGATATCAGATCCCTTCAGTCTGGAGCTGAAAGCAGAATGTAGATGAGTTTAAAAAGTAGCCTAATTTCCAGGCAGACAACTCTTTCTATAGCTCTAATTTGACTTTTTACAGTTGAAGAGCAGACTGCCATTCTACCTGTTCAGGTCACGTCTAAAAGTCACTTCTGAAGACTACACAGATTTGACTTGCAGCAAGTCTAAGTATTTTGGAAGGAAGTAAACTGCAATGAAGAAGTTTCTATATTCTATCATCCTTCTATGGCGAGACCAAAAACTGGTATTCTTTATCATTCTACTGGCACAGAATACTTGTTACCTCTCCAATATTCTTGAATGCATACAGCACACAAATGATTTACTGATGCTTGTGCCAAATAATTCCCCTGGAAATGGAAGAAGGTGTGAGATATTCCTGAGTAGTAGGTTAGATTGTACAATATACTTATTTTTTCTGTTAAGAAGGATATTCCAAACATATAAGCAACATGAAGATTATTCCTCATACAGTAAAGCACCTGAGTTGCATAAGGGAGGCACATATGGGCAAATGGGAATTCAGTACACACATTTCTGAAATGAGGAATAAACCACACAGCTTGTCCTTCCCCCTACACAGGCCCAATCTCGCAATATATATCCTATATTTACTGTGAACCAACCTAAGCAATTTGGCAAAGATATTATTAGGTCATGTAACTGAACTAATTTTGCTGATGATACTGAATCATCATTTTGCCGATGATCCCAAGCTGGGAGAAGTGGCTGACACATCCAAAGGCTGTGCTGCCATTCACAGAGACCTGGACAGGCTGGAGAGCTGGGTGGAGAGGAACCTCATGAGGTTCAACAAGGGCAAGGGCAGAGTCCTGCACCTAGGGAGAAATAACCCCATGCACCAGTACAAGCTGGGGGCTGACGTGCTGGAGAGCAGCTCTGCAGAGAAGGACCTGGGAGTGCTGGTGGGTGAAAAGTTAACCATGAGCCAGCAATGTGCCCTTGTGGCCAGGGAGGCCAATGGTCTCCTGGGCTGCATTGGGAAGAGTGTTGCCAGCAGGTGGAGGGAGGTGATCCTGCCCCTCTACTCAGCCCTGGGGAGGCCTCATCTCGAGTCCTGTGTCCAGGTCTGGGATCCCCACTACAACAGAGACATGGAGCTACTGCAGAGAATCCAGCGTAGGGCTACGAAGATGATCAGAGGGCTGGAGCACCTGCCCTATGAGGAACAGCTGCGAGAGCTGGGCCTCTTCAGCCTGGGGAAGAGAAGACTGAGCGGGGATCTTATCAATGTGTATAAGGACCTGAAGGGAGGGTGTCAAGGGGATGGGGACAAACTCTTCTCAGTTGTCCCATGTGACAGGACAAGAGGCAATGGGCAGAAACTGAACCTCAGGAAGTTCTGCCTGAACGTGAGGGGGAATTTCTTCCCTGTGAGAGTGACGGAGCACTGGCACAGGTTGCCCAGAGAGGTTGTGGAGTCTCCTTCTGTGGAGATCTTCAAGGCCCGCCTGGATGCAACCCTGTCTACCATGCTCTAGGTGACTGTGCTGAGCAGGGGGGTTGGACTAGATGATCTCCAGAGGTCCCTTCCAACCTTACTGATTCTATGATTCTATGATAAGCACTCTTTTTTTAAATTTCATAGTATAAACTGACCTTTATCATGACAGTTAAAACAGTCCTCTCTGAAATTATTCATCAACCTTGTAATAATGAAAAGACAGAGCTCTTTAAAGAGTGTTCTCCTATATTACTGCCAACTTTTTAAAGGTTGAATGATCCTAGAGACCTGTAGTAGAGCTAAGTAAACCAACTTAATGTCATTGTCCAAAATTTGTATGTCTAATGAAAAGTTCCATAAAACTTACTTTAAATAGGGATAGCAGATCAAGACAGACTCCTCTGCCAGCTCAATCAGATCTACTTTTACTTTAAATTGTTAAAATCACCACAAAGGACAATAACGTAACTGTAACAATTTCAGCTATCTGTTAACATAGTATTTTTTTTTATTTTTTCAATATATTAACAAAGAATAGTAAACTAATGTACTTTATTAATCTAATTCAAGAAGTTGACATAAAAACTTCAAAACCTCAAAACACTCACAGTCTAAGTGTAAATTTTAGAAGGAAGCATAATGCTATATTATTCAGTGAGGTAAAACTGCAATATAAAAAGAAGTATCATACATTATTCAGTAAGACCACAAAGAAACTCACTTTTACCTATCAGTAAATGCTGCTTTTAGGAAAACAGCACTGTAAGTCACAATGCATGTCACTTACGGAAATCAAAGCACAGTATTTTAATGTCTGGTAGTGCTAACCTACAATGGCGAACATTTTGAGCAATTCTTTTAATGTTCATGTATCATACACGAACGATCATTTACAGAATGACATTAGGGTAACTGATAAAAGGAATCCAATGCTGCAGTTGGTACAAGGAAATATATGCACAAGGATTTTTTATGTTCCTTTTCCTTTTCTTTCATTTTTTTAAGACCTATTACTTAAGCCCATTAAGAATACCATAAATAAATGTTAGCATTATCTGTTTCTATTAATAGTACAAAGCTCAATGTACTGGGACCTAGTTTCATTGGCACATCAATGAAGAAACATTACTTGCTTTTACTTGTTCAAGCAGGGTCAGCAATACAAAAACCAAAGACCAGTAAAAGACTAAGTCATCTTTACATAATATTAAGTAGGGAAACTAAAGATTATACCTTAATAAATGTTTGTCTTCAGGAAAAAATACCAAATATTCATACACCTTATTATTTAGATTTAAAAATTAAACTGAAATTAGCTTCAGATTCATCTGCATGTTATTCTGCTAATTTTGATCTAAATTTAATTTAAATAAAAATATCTTATCTGAAGAGACAAAAGATGGTCATTCAACATGTGACAAGGAAAGGATGGTAGGGAGGTATTAGCAGTTTTTCAATCTTTTACAAGACCGCTCCTTGTGGTTAGTTTGAAAATAGTCCTGCAATTTCTCATACAAAAACAAATGCAATGTGATTAAGTCTAGGAGAATAGCCAACCAAATTGTTCTTTGCATTTTATTTTAGTTTATTCCTCCTAAAGCTGTTTTTAGCCCATTTTTTTGAGCACATCTACCAGGGTTGTCATTGCAGTAGGTAGATCTTTGAAAAGTAACTGCCAATGAAAAATTCCAAGTCTTCTAAATATTTTTAGAAAAATGGTTTGACTTATAGTTTGGGAAATCAGTGGAAACAGTAAAGGACATTTACTGACTCCCCACTTCAAATACCAATTTGGGCAAAACTAGCAGCAACAGTCTTAGCTCAAGTTAGACTCTCTAACCAATGTAGACAAAATCACTATCAGAATAAGTAAACATGCATTAGGTACAGCTGAAAATTCAGCTAAAATGGCACTGGCCAGGCTAGAAATACATGCCATACAATATTCTCTTATATTTTTCTGCTAAATGCTTTCTCAGGCAGAAAGTGCGTGTTGGAAGAGTTATAAACAGACGGCACACACTAACTGTAAATTTGGTAGTAAAGGATTCTCAGAATCAGCTGTAATCTTGCTCAGTTAGGCTACAACTAAGGTTCATTCACATAAATATACTGAACTGGACTGAAGCAGAGTTTGGCAACAGATTGGTGTTTCAATAGAACACTACTATTTGATCTCAGTAAAGCAATTAACGCTCGGTAAAACTGCACACAAAACACACAGCTGCTCAACCACTTAAGAGTATTAGGATAACAAAAACTGACAAGCTATTACCACCCCAAATCTGCATGAAGTGCTGAAGCTGCACAGGTTGAAAAGCTTTTGCATGTAAAATATTTTGCTCTTATCTAACTCGGTGTGGTACTACAGGTCTGCACTACAAGAGATCCTCAGTTTTTAATTTTTCATTCAGTGGACAGAAATAAAATCAGTACCTTCAGAAGTTTTAATTCATTGAAGTGAAAAAAGGAACTCTTTCTCATTTCTAATCTCTTAAGCAAATTGCCGTATTTATCACATACCATTTATGTCATAGTCACTGAGAAACTGTTCTTTTACACTTGACTCAACAGCATTCTGCAGGTAAACCTGCAACCATGAAAACAATGGGGCAATTCTATCTTTTCTAAATCCAATCAATTTCACATTGCTTTGAAAGTTAAATGGGATCTATAAATCATAAAAAAGCAGAATAACCCTGTAAATTTTGTAAAATATGTTTTATCGCTACAGAATAAATGTACATTTTCTCTAAGAATTACTACTAGTAACTGCTAGCAAGTAAAACAGATTAAGGACTGAAACAGCATACTTTGCATAAAATCTCATGAATTTGCATGTATTTTTCTGTGGAAATACAAGGTGAAGACCTTAGTAAGATACAAAGAGTAAACATAACTTTAAAGTTGTTGTTTTTGTGTGTGTTTCCTATAAATACAGAAGAGCACTTATAAAATAATTTGAATATATATTTATCAGATAAATTTTGGATCAGGTTTTATCATCTGAGAAAAGACTACCTCAATATTGGGTATTGTAAACTGTATGAAAGAACTTATTATATGTATCTATAAGCCACATAGACAGCATGAACAGTTATACAGCATGTAGGCTTTGCTGTTAAATTACTAATTTAATGGAGGTATTAAAAGTAGATCTTCAGAGGCAACCACAAAAAACCAAAACAGCCTTCTCCCTTCCCCCCAAAAAACCTCCCTCCATAACATTAAGAAACATCTATGACAAAATTAACACATTCGCTATGGGAGATGTCATGGGATGTCAATCTCATGGGATCTGTTGCCTTACATCATTGATAAAGAGTATTTACTGCTAGATTTCTTGTTAGCAACGTATTTTCAACCCTTACGTGATAACTTTAGTAAGATATAATGCTTGAAAATAAAACTCTCCCGAGTGCCATTCCCAAAAATCACACAATGCTGAACATCAGTATATGCCGAAGGAAAGGGAAGATAAGAAAATAAACGTTCTTTGTCTTCATCTAGGTTATTTTATTTATGAATGTCTTCATCTAGGTTATTTTATTTATGAATCTCAGGTTAAGGGATGCGATTAGAAATAAAGACTGGTAAGTCTTAACTACAGAAAGTAGTGCTAAGTTGGTAAGTAATTTATCAACCCTAAACCATACCTATAGCAGTTGGTGAATTTCGTTTTTCTCATGCTTCCTTCTGGTATGGAAACCTACTACCACCTCCTGTGAGGTTCTCTTGTGTGTGCAGGTAGAAGGGGAACGGCTTCACGGTGATAAGCTATGTAAAGTTTCGTGGCATTGCTGAAAGCTTGGAGGAGGAAATGCAGAAACATGATGATGGAATCACGTAAAGTTTTGTAATGTACACTAGTTAGAACAAATGTTCTGACACAAGAGCTAATTTTTTAAAATACCTAACATTTCTGAAAATGTACTTAAAATATATTTATCCCAACTTTCCAGATCATGCCTCCTTGAGTTAGATAGTCAGCATAAGGAGCTTCTGAAGATATTCTAATATATCTATATTTAAATCACACCATATCTGTTTGTACAGTTCTAATATAGTACTTTGTCTGATCTGCAGTCTAAAATGTCATGTTTAATTGAATTCGATGTAATATATGCTTTATTGGTTAAACCATCCAACTAGATGGCTGAAAAAAGTGATTTGTGTTCCTCTTAGAAAGAGTTACAGTAATTCTTCATTTCAAATACTTAAAAACTTACCTAAGTTATTCAAATAATATAAGTATCACTCACAAATATGCACTTTAAATTTCAAATACTGCTGACAAGTATCAAAGACTTAAACTGGCCCATTAGGTGTACCTATTTGTGATACTTGTGATGAACAAGAGAAAATCATCCTGTTTACTTTCAAGTGAATCTGTGTCAAAAGCAATACAGAGAGGAAAGTCTCACATCCCATTCATATATCTGATACTGAACCTATTTCAAGGAAATATTGCAGTGTGTCAAAAAGGTAGATATACAAATTATGTGAAGTATTAGACAGTTGGAAAAATGCTTTTTTTCTGCTTCTTTTCCTTCTTCCCACTGTAATGATTTTTTGCTTCTTGCCGCCTATGTATCAGCAAGGCACAATAGGGTAGGGAGAAACTATGCCTCCCTGAATGTCTCCACAGCCCCAGCCAAGAACTGCTACATGGAAATCCTTTCAAATGTCTGTCTTGTGATTAGAAAGGCAGATGAGAAACAAACTACGCTGTGAGTAGAAGTGATAAGAAAAGCTAGAATGGACAAGTGTCACATGAGATGCCCAATACTTGGCAGCCTTGGCACTTAAATTAATTATAAATAAAGTTTATATCTAAGTAGCTCCAGACCAACAGCTGAAATTTGAGTTTGTGGAGAAAACTTGCAGCTTCACTTGGTGCGAGAAGAAGCTGAAAGGCAACAAGAACAAGTATTATTCCTTGCAAGAAAACTAAGTGGCTCTAAGAATTACACACACTGCCAGTCAAACTCAGAAAGCTTTACTTCAGAGTGCAAGCCACTTTACCCTTTTCATTGCAAGGAAATGGTTGTACTTGCAGTAATTCACCAAAAAGCTTGTAAAGAAAGAACAAAAATTTTGATTAGTTTTCTAACTGGAATTTTTAAAATTGCTACTTTCACAGTATAAAGATTTTAAAGAAACAAAGAGAATAGAGGGTGCAAGCAGCAGAATATGCTCATTCAAAAAAAAAGTAACACATTCCTAGATACACCGAACTATTTTTTTTAAGTGCAAATACTAATTGATTAAGAAAAAACAAACAAATACACCTGTATCAACCTTTTCAAAAGCACAAGTTAATGCGTATGGGGGCAATTTTATTCACGAAATTAGATACAATTAAGATTCATTCATAAGCACTGTTTAGAACAGCTTCACATTATTCAAGGAGGGACATACTCTAACACACACTTTAAATTTACAGCAGTAAATTACTCTGCCATCAGCCTTTGCATAGATGTGATACGAACTGGCCAGAGAGTGACAAAATTCTCTGTTAGTATTTCAATAAATACTGAGTCCATATTCAGTTTATTTGCCAAGCTTCTGTTCAAACACTCTGTGAAGTGCTACTCTTCAGCAGACAACTGTGTGAACTCTCACTTAAGCAAGTAAGAAACAAAACGTAGCAGGCACCAGTGCAATAAGCCTCTTTTGGAGATGGTCATCTCAATCTCAGCTTTTCACAGTATGTCTGTAGCTACACTAACCTGAGCTGGAACCTCATCAGATGCAAACATCCAAAGATAAATAAGAGAGGCAAAACAAACTATCACATGGGTACTGCAGCAAGTAGTATACTGATGTGGTACCTGTTAGTCTTCCACGTCTATAATGATAAACCTAAATCCTCTGCAAAACTGGTACTCGTTTCTTTTGCACTGGTGTCATTTTTTTGACAAAGTTTAAAATAAAGATCCTTCTTCCTTGATCCAGTCCCCAACTTATTCCTCAGGCTAAGTGCTGCCAGATTTTATCAGCCTACATACCACCCATAGAAATAAACAGGTAAGATACAAATGACAAGTTTGTGCTGTATTACTGGTATGTTTGTCAACAGCCAGGAAACCCTTGCATTAGTCAAAATGACAGTACTAACAGTCAAATTCTACTATGGGTAATTCTATTTTGCCACATCCCCTTCAGTGTCAATTACAAATTATAAGCCTTACTTTGCCTTGTCTGTGTTTTTGAAAGCTATTAAAAACAGTCACTTCAACCCCAGCAAAGCTACACTACATTTTGAACAAATCCGATATTTATAGCTCTAAAATAACTTGGCTCTCTAGAATGGTAAGCAATTAATAATATATTATAGAAGCTATTTAGTATTTTCCTGTGTCTCCTGACTTTTTACTGTGCACTGGCACCAAATCTCCTGTGACGTAAATTTAGCTGGTAAACACTAACATACCCAGGCACAAGTCTGCTTTGATATCAGACAGGACCCTAACTACAGATGGTTATAAAAACTAATGAAATCTTTATTTAGAGCTGTTTAAAAAATTGACTTGAGTTTCTACAAACTTCAGGTTTGCATAATTATATAACCACATTCCAGTACAACTCTGACACACTAATAAAAGAATATAAAAAATTAATCTATTATTTCTTTTAACATCACAAAGTAACGCCACATAATGAAGTACTTTAGCCAAAAGGTCATGTACAGGTTCAAGTACCAGATCAAAAATTATATTTTGCAGTTTTACCTACCATTATACAGGTGTTGATTATGAAATAGCCTGCTTGAACCCTATGTGTAATTATGAATATCTTTTAAATTATCCAAAACTAGAAGGGCTTGGGATCATAAATCTGAATTCAGATGAAATCTATGCTGAGAAAACGCAAGAATTTTAAACCTGCTTAATGGCATGGTCATGAAGGACGTTCATCTCCTTTGAATATTAATGTCAGGAATATGAATAAATCTACTCATAATGCATAAAAAGCTTTATGACATCAATACTAACAAGATTTTTTGAACATATTTTGTTTTCACTGCACTTAAGGAATGTGAAATCCATCAAGATAAAATATTATTCGATGTATTAAGCTTTAATACAGTATTTACTTTTACCCTCAAGGAACAGAGATGTAATGATTTGCAATTGAACAAAATGAAGTACAACAAATATTTCACAATGTATTACATTTACAAATATCAAAAGATTTATTTCAAGAACCAACACGGCTATGGTAACCAGTCAAATATTTTAAAAAGTAAACTTTCATAATGGTTTCTACTATTATTTGCGTTTTAAAAGTTAAGATATTCGCACAAAGGATTATTTTACACTCCAGCTATTTCTTTTGCTATATATATGCTCAGAAAAAGCAAGCAAAATTTTAAAAAATTAGTCTACAGCACAAAAAAATAAAGATATAAATACTGTTGACTAATCAAATAGTTAGAAACTAGTACCACTCACCACTCAAAAAAATCTCAAGAGCCCTGAATACAGATACGTATAAAAACCTGAATAGCTGTTCTGCTCTTTTTCAGAACACCTAATGTATGTTATCCAGATAATCCACAGCAAACTGTGTAAGTCAAAACAGTGCTTAATAGCCAAAGCTAGGGAAAGGAATTTCAGTAACTAAACTCCTTGGGGTAAATACATTCAGAAAAATTCCAGTATCTCACTAACTTATCACTGAACATTACAATACATCAAGACAGGACACAGGAAATCAAGGAGGGATTTTCAGCTTTTACTATCTGAAATAGTTTAGTGTAGATTGGGTTAAGTTTAAAACAAAGTATCAGTAATTCACAGAGGGAACTTTTCTTGACATAACAAAGCTAAAAAATGCTTAAATATTTTTTCAATATATATTTAATCACCATACATTACTAAATATTAATCAGCAATGGCTGTTCAACATGATTGTGTAGTTCATACTTATAAAACAGTAATAATATTAACGATAACCAGGAAACTCACAGTAAGGTCAGCATACATACTACATGCCCAACACATCTGTAGTCAAGCTGCAGTACACTGAGTATTTCTTGATCAGAACTATCAGACTAGAGTCAGCATCTCTCAACCTCCTGTTCAGACATGAAGCTGTCAATAACTATTCTCCTGGGCACTGAAAAACCACTATAAAGAACACAGAGATCCCTAAGTTTAAAACCAGATGTAACTGCACCATACGTACTACATTGATTTATTCACAAAAAAGAATCTTTTCATCTTCAGTACTAAGATATTTGCCCCAAACTCTGATATACCGCATACTGATAAAGTATTATGCAAAAATAGTAATATATTTATTACTTCCTAAATTCAGATTTTGAAAACTGAGACTATTCTTTATTTGTGGACAGGAGAGAAAGGGATATTAAACTGTCTAAAAGTTAAGGCTTGGTCTGATGTTTAGAATTGCTGAGTATCTGGAATTCTCAGTAATCTTGACAGAATGTTGTGATTATTTAAAAATTAAGAGTAACAAGCAAGTGGAACTTATTTTTTTACCTGTAGACAGCTTTTACTGAAGTGCTATATGATGAAGGGACAGAGTGCACCCTCAGTAAGTTTGTGGATGATACAAAAACGGGAGGAGAGGTTGATACTGAAGATAATTGGGCTGCCATTTAGACAGACCTTGACAGGCTGCAGAAATGGGCTGACAGGAAGCTTATAGCTGTGGGTAGGGGTTCAAAGCATAAAGGAGAAGAGTCTTATCCATCCTGGAGGTTATTAGATACAAGTGACTTTATGTTAGTAAAAAATGTGGTTACTTCCCACTTTAAAACGTAAATCACACACTGCAGCGTTCATCTACAGTTCAGCAAGGAAGCTCTTGAATAATGCCACGTGATTGGCACCAATATAGTTATACAACACAGGGAACACACTTTTGAAAGTTTTCATGCTCTGTGTACCTCATTTTATCTATACATGCATGAAGAAAAGCCCCTATTGAACTTTAACATACAAAAACTATTCCATGTCCTTCAACCAGGAAAGCCAAGATATCATTAAAGAAGGATTTTTCTATCAAGTCTAAAACTGTACCATACACTGAGATTAACATATTCTGAGCTGCAATGATTTTGATAATAAAGGCAAAGGAGGTTATGTAGCTTTGTCTGGGATGAGACAATAAATGTAATCTCAGCTTCCACATGTCTCTGTTATTCAGTGATACAGAAGAAGTTAAACATCCTTCTGCTGTAGCCGGTTTCTATTCAGCAGCAAAACCATACATAACAATGCTTGAAAAGGCACTTATTACTAGGCTTTGATTTACTACTCTGATTTCTTTGATGTGGCAAGGAATGAAGGCTGGTAATTACAACACATCATCCCCTCAAAAGCTTGTGATAAGACAGTCTCTTCTTGCCATAAAACTATCTCTCTAGGGACTCTAGCAACCTAAAAATGTCCTCTCTTCTCCCCAAATAGATGCACCCCACACCATTAACTAACACCTTAAAAGAGTTAACGAACTACTCCCCTACAGAAATGTTTCTCAAACTGCAGAGGCTGATGTTTCCTTTTGCCATTCTTTCCCCTTGAGAATAAAGATAAATACATAAATAAATAAACAAAAAGAGAGGGAAGACAGAAAGAATGGTAACAGAGAGGGATTAAACACATTTCTTCTGAATAGGAGATCACAAAGGAAGTTAACACTAACCAAGAGTATCTTACAGAAGGCTGGCAGTCTCCTATGCCCCACACAATGGGAACCCCTACAGTAAGTCAACTTACAATACAAAGTACATGCTGGTAGGAAAGACCTTCTTTCATTTACAGAACTTGAAAAAGTATACGTGTACTTGAGGACATGACAGGCCCTATGAGCCCTTAAAGAACCAAGTAGTGAGTATCAGGCTTATGGATCTTCTATATCGCAGTTTATCTTCATCTTTAAACAGAAGGAAGAGAAGTGTTTCCTCAGCTGAACAAATATATAAAAAAAATGTTGAAATCAGAAAAAGTTATTAGGATTTTCTGCTTAGTCTGCTGCTAAACAGCAGGCTGATGATAGGCTAAAAGAACCCACAAATAGAAATATCCAAGTAATCACAAAAGAGGAAAATGATCTATATTATGTATTTTTTCCTTTTGCAACATTTTGTTATATTTAAATTTTATATAAATATTTAAGAAACGGAACAAAGCACATTGGTTACAAGAACCAAGAAAAATAATTTCAATAAATTATTTCCTTTCTTAGTGTTCTTTTTGAAAGCAGTTCAACCGATAGATTTTCTTTTTAAAGATTGAGTTTTACTGAGAGTAAGAGCTGACCTATTCCTAGAACCACACCACTCCCCATCAAACAATCTGGCTCTTGCAGTTTGACTACAAATTCCTGGAAGCAGGCCAAGGAACAGAAAACACAACTGTAAAGGTTCAATTGCTGCAAAACTGTGTTAGGAAAAGCAATGATAAGTTTCAACTTAAGTTGTCATGGTATTTATTACATCATTGCATCAAGGAAATGAATGTGAAGCTGAAGTTCAATACCTAGTACTCTTATTATACTGCAACACATTTACCAGATATTCCCTATTTCGAAAATACAAGACCACAACAACTCAGTACTTCAAATCATGTTTTCACATTCACAGATCTTCGCAAAAGATTACAGATTTATTCAGTAATCTGATCTGACTGAAGTTCAACAGAACTTTAAAATGGGCCATACTCCGAGCAGAGGCTTGAATCAAACAGCTTCCAGAGATGAGTCTAATTGTTTGCATAAACTTCTACACAACTCAGGGGAAGGAATTCCATGCTATATCTAAAACCAATTTAAAATAAGCTAATTATTAGGCCAATTTTAATTTACTGGCATATTGTAATCGTAAGCCTAAGCACTCTGACATTTATCCTATTATGCAGTTTTTTTTCTTTGCCTTATTTAAAAATATTTAAAAATAAGGGCAAAACTCAAATTAAATCAGAAATAAACATCCTAGACCTTTTTTTTTCCCCAAAAAACTTTCCTTAGTAATAAAGTAACAGGAAGTCCTACAAAACCTACTTCAGTCACATCACAAATATGCAGTCATAACGAATGAAGTTTGTGTGGCTTCTGCAGAACAGCACATGATCACTTTCGTAAAATCTGCATGTTTCCAAATGGTTTCGATTATATGCTACACAGTTCGAAACATATATCCTACAGGCAGCATCAGCTGTCCTGTAGGTAAAGAAAATGGGGCAAGATATCACAATTATAGTGACAAAATTCAGGTGATAGCACAAGCAGTATTACCACAAATGAGGTAAGTTAATCATTGTCAGTGCCCTGGTTGGTAAATTAACAGTTGGTAGTACGATGTCAAACTGGAGTTATTTCTGTCTACTTCCTAATACTTTCCAATTTTCCACCCCCAAGATTTAATCTATAAATAAGGAGGTAATTTCAGGAGGAAAAGTCATTTACTTTTGCTTTCTAGAAACGATTACTCTCATGTTTTAAGAAAGTATTCTATCGGACAACATCTTGGAAATAAAATATAACTACTTTTAACAAATGTAGATTAAACATGGTCTGGAAGGCTGTAAATGAAGCTATTCTCTAGAACTGGCTATTCCCAGTCCAATTATCTTTGCAATACACAACATGGAAATACTATGCACAGATGCCTGGCTTGACTTCTCTTTTCAAGTATAAACCAAATTAAAAAGCAAGTCCACTACCTTGTCTTATAAAAAGCAGCTATGACTACAAACAAACAAAATCTTTTCACACTTACTTTACTTTTCAGAATATGACTTCACCTGAGGCCCTGCCACAGCTAGCAATATCAGTTACTATATCCAGTAACCGTGTACTTCCAAGTAAATAGATGATACAGATATATTAAAGATATAGTAAACTATACCAGATATATTAAAGTCTAGTGCAGAGAAAAATCTGCAGTCTACCAGTTATAATGCTAATTATTTTCTAGTACACATGGTTCCTAAGGGGTCAATTATACACTCTAATTTGAATTCAAATGGAGTAAGCATTCTGATCATAAGAGATAATTACTTACCTTGTTTCTTAGTGTTAAGTTGATTATGTGCTTATGTAAGAGGCTATCTAGTGGCAGCTGGAACATTTTCCTTATGCTGACCCACTGCCTACAGTTAATGGAGTATTGTGTCGTGGAAACAACTCTGGACTTCCTTATTTTTAATGGTAGGCCATGTTCACATCAGTTTGATGAGTTCTGGGACACAGAAGGAACAAGGATATTATCTGGCAAGATCCATCACAAGTGAGTTAAATGTGCTACTGTTTTGAATTATATTATAATTTTTAAGGAGCTGCACTATGGATGACATCGTATTCAAATAGTTGAGAACATACTTATTCTTTCTCTCTCAGTGAGGATACAATGTTATAAAAAGAAAAAACCCACCACAGCTGCAAACCTCTGGATATTTTTGTGAGGATAAACCCATTAAGAAGGTAACAGAAACCCATTAAGTAGGGTAACAGTTCATCTCTGGGGATTTATTTACATTTACAAAAATAATAAGAGGAAATACAAAAGCTATATCTAAACTTGTTTGTTCTTAACATAGAGTCCTCTAAATGAAAAATGCTGAAGGCCTACAATGATTATACAGACAAGAGCAGTAAACCTCTAACCTCAATATGCTATCAAAAACATCCTGGAAACAAGGCCTGAACAGATCTAGTTTGTAGGTGCAGACCTCAACTAGATAAACAGCACCCTCTCTTGACTCTTTGTTCCTTGTAAATAGAGTCAAAAAACTATCAAAGAACAGCCATGACTTCACTTGTACATATGAATCAGTCTTGCACAAAACAGAAAAACTGTCATACTTAAAACCTGAATAAGTCATGCACATTACATAGTACGTATCAGAAACCTGTATCTTTCCTCATATATACTTTTTAAAAGGGTAATAGGCTATAAAATGAAATCTTAGTGCTAAACAAAAGCAAAGGTTTGTACTTGTAAGAAACAATGCTAACCCTGGACTTTATAGGGAATCGGTATGAAATACCAAAATCCATGCCTTCACGTATTCTAAAAGTCATAGCTGAAAGACCTGGGAGATGCTGTGAGAAGAAAGACGGCTATGCCTCAAATATAAAAGCTACACTGACCTAGTGACCCTATAAAAACTCAATCTTTCCTGGAAGGCTGCCTAGTTTTCTACAGTAGTAATTAATCTCAGAAGTCACTTTGTAGCAAATATGTAAGTTTAGTGTCAAAAGTAGACGTTTTAAAAAACATTTACATACTGAGTATTCCGTGTAAAATGACTTTTCACTAACAGAATCATAGAATGGTTGAGGTTGGAAGGGACCTCTGGAGATCATCTAGTCCAACCCCCCTGCTCAGCACAGTCACCTAGAGCATGGTAGACAGGGTTGCATCCAGGCGGGCCTTGAAGATCTCCACAGAAGGAGACTCCACAACCTCTCTGGACAGCCTGTGCCAGTGCTCCGTCACTCTCACAGGGAAGAAATTCCCCCTCACGCTCAGGCGGAACTTCCTGTGCTTCAATTTCTGCCCATTGCCTCTTGTCCTGTCCCATGGGACAACTGGAAAGAGTTTGTCCCCGTCCCCATGACACCCTCCCTTCAGGTCCTTATACACATTGATAAGATCCCCCCTCAGTCTTCTCTTCCCCAGGCTGAAGAGGCCCAGCTCTCGCAGCTGTTCCTCATAGGGCAGGTGCTCCAGCCCTCTGATCATCTTCGTAGCCCTACGCTGGATTCTCTGCAGTAGCTCCATGTCTCTCTTGTCCTGGGGAGCCTAGACCTGGACACAGGACTCGAGATGAGGCCTCCCCAGGGCTGAGCAGAGGGGCAGGATCACCTCCCTCCACCTGCTGGCAACACTCTTCCCAATGCAGCCCAGGAGACCATTGGCTTTCCTGGCCACAAGGGCACATTGCTGGCTCATGGTTAACTTTTCACCCACCAGCACTCCCAGGTCCTTCTCTGCAGAGCTGCTTTTCAGCAGGTCAGCCCCCAGCTTGTACTGGTGCATGGGGTTATTTCTCCCTAGGTGCAGGACTCTGCCCTTGCCCTTGTTGAACCTCATGAGGTTCCTCTCTGCCCAGCTCTCCAGCCTGTCCAGGTCTCTCTGAATGGCAGCACAGCCTTTGGGTATGCCACTCTGCCCAATTTGGCATCATCAGCATATCTGTCCCTTCATCTTGGTCACTGATGAATAAGTTGACAAGACTGACCCTTGGGGGACACCACTAGCTACAGGCCTCCAACTTGACTCAGACCAAGAAACAATAAAAATATAATTTATCTACAGTGTTATTTATATCTAACTGATGAAGCTGCTTACTTCAGATGTATTAAAAGTACGCAGAGGGTACAAACCATCTCTACTTACTGTGGGGGAAAAAAAAAAAAAAAAAAAAAGACAGTATCACCTAGAGAGACAATTTTCTTCTCCATTTCGCTCAGAGAGCTAAAACAGGATGACTTGTAGAAGGAAGAGTTTTCCTTTAATGTGTGTGTGAGAAATAAAGTAAGGTAGGCAATGGAGATGGAAGAGATGAAGTATTATGAAGCAGCCCATGCTAGAGAACTTGTATCATCTGGCAGATGCCCATGTATCCAATCAATGTTCAAGTATATGGTTATTTTGCCTTACCTCATTATCTGCATTTTCAGAAAATTCTACGGTAAAGTTTTATTTTAAAGTAGGGATGAAAGCCTGTTGACTAGAGCTCTAGAAGGAGATTCCAATTTGTGTACCAATGGAGTTTAAGATACCAAAGTTACATAAGTGTTATAGTTGTTAACTGTATTTTTGAGAACAGTCCATGAAACAATTTGTCTGTGTCCACATATTCATGAGAAATATGCTACTAACCATTTTAAGGGTCTCAATACTTCAGTATTAGCAGATCTAACACCATCTAAAGGTGTATTCTAAATTATTGTTCAAAGCAGGGAGAAGATGAAAGTAGGAAGCTAAATAAAGCTGATTGACAAATTATTTTGGTAAATTGCTGAACTGTTAAAAACCACATTCCTCGCTGTTTTCAGAAAATTGAGTTCCAGAAAGTCCAAATCTGCACTTTAAGGTAATGTGTGCATTAAGAATTTCACCTCTTGTAAGACTCTCCTATCACTTTAGTTTTGTTTACAAGCTGGTCATTAAAGCAGCGTCAATACGGCCTATTCTGTGACAAAAGCATAGTTTATGTATTTTAAACAAATTAGTTACTCCATCACAATCAAGTACAACCAGAAGTGCAGAAACAGAACAAAGAGAAAATTTATGCTTGAACAGCTAGTAGGACAAAACAGAAGTCTGTTTTCTTAGCAGACTGAAGTACTTTCAAGGACAAACGTATTGTTACATCAAAGCCTGAAACTATTTCACTGTTGAAAACATTTTGGATAAATGAGTATAAGTATATGAACAGGTTATCATTACCACATCTTAAAAAAAGAACAAATATTATAAAGCTTGATCTTAATTCGGAAGGTATTTAAATCTCGGATAGTAATACATTAATACAGAACATCTCTAGAAAATATTTAGGTCTGGATTTAAAGATCTCAGATGAATTTTATTAGTCTTACAACTGAGATGCTACTTGTCTTAGGTATTTATCAATTACAAGGAAGATTAAGGCACTTTGTCTCAATATTCTGTGTTTCCATGGCATGAAATGTTAGTTTATATGTTTCTCTAAGTTTTCTCTCTGTAAGGTTGTCCTTCTAATTCTCAAATGGCATCTCTGGCTTTTCACTGCACTTTCCCTAAGACTTAAACAGCTTTCCTACAACGCTGACGTCAGAAAAAGAAAGGAATATAGCATGCCAGTATCATACTTAATAGTATAAGAATCTCCTTACTCTTAATGTTTCCACTTTAACATTGTATACTTAAGAGATAGAGGTAAGTGTAATATCATTTATAAATACTTCTGTGCCTTGTTTATACACCTGCATAGATACGGAACTGGAAAGATGGGAAGGGATTTTCTTCAGATGTAATGCTAGGTAGAAACCTTAAGGGTTAACTTCTCTCCCTCTTTTTTTTTTTTTTAATTTGTTAATACATACTTTGGTTTTGATACAAAATTCTGCGTTTTTTTCCCTTTTCCTCCCTTACCTTAACATCAGCCTCCTTACTGCCATCTCCACTCCGAGAGGGATGTCTAGGCATTTCTAAATATTTTAAAGAATAATACAATATTAGGTTTGCCAAACATTTAATATTTAGTAATGCTCTCACGATAAATATTTTTATTTACAATCCTGGTGAACCTGAAAGAGGAGTCGATACACATGGACAACCCATTCTGGTGAGTTTTGTAAGTTCTCCAGTTCAAAGAAAGGGAATTAAGTAACACTGTGCTTACTCACAGAGTGATTTTCTAAGCATATTCAACAGAAGATTGACTGGTGAAAGAAGTGAAAAACCAGCAAGCAGAAGGTTATATACTGGAAGACGTTAGACCTACTTAAAAAGGGGGGGGGGGGGGGGGAGTACACACACATCTCCCTGAGAAAAATTCTACAGCTGGCAAAAGCTTTCCCAACGGTAAGGACATTAAATTCCCCAATACTATTTCTTGTACTTACAACAGATGAAAAAAAAAAATCTAGATGACCGGAGTTATTAAATAAGGAGAAAGCCCACACAGGTCAGCGGGCTTTGGAGGCGAAGCAACGTGCTAAACTGCTGACAAGAGGAGGCACCAGTGTCACCGCAAACCTGACTCAGCATCAGCATCCGGAGGCTGTTGGCACAGGGCAGGCGGAAGAACAGCAGCCGTCTACCGCGGCAGTCCTGGTCGGCCACGCGACGGTCCACGCTCTGCAGCCCGGCCTGGGCCAGGGGCCGCCACGACGCTCCCCAGAACCTTCTGGAAGCAGCTGCCTCCCCCTCCCCTCCCCGCCCCGGGGGGCGCAAACTGTCACGGGCGCGGAGCCAGGCCGCGGGTCCCCGTCCCCCTCTGGACGCAGCCACCTGGGAGCAGCCCGCAGTGAGCGCCTCCGCACCTCCTCTCCTCAGCGCGAAAGCCCTGGGCACCGTCCAACTCACTGTTTTCTCACACGCACACACACATAGGAGAAGAGACCCCAGATTTCAAGCGCAAAAAAGAAAAGCAAATGTACTTGGCTTAACATTTAAAACGTGGCAGACAGAGTGAGGGGAAAGGAAATGGAGGAGGGATCGCTGAGGGGGGCACAGGGGATGGACGGGAGGTCACCCGAGGCGACAGGGTCCCAACAGACACGGCTTGTACAGTAACTCCTACAGCACTTGTCCCAGCAACTAAGGGCGCAGATAGGTAAAGGGATGTACTTTGCTTTTCGACAGCAAAGACCTAACCACAAGATGTGGGAACCATCAGCAGGGCAAACCAGGAGGAGGAATTCAACCTTTAATCTTATAAAGGACCACCTGTATTCTTTCTCTTCTTCTAAGCATTCAAGATTTACTGAGAAGTGATTTAAAAATATATACTTCTGGAGGCAGAAATCAAGTTCATATAATTCAGCCTCCTGACATTAAAACAAAGGGGTTTTTTTTTGGAAAGTCTGGCAAAAAAAAAGTGAATTCATCTCTGCTACATTAATGCACCTGCCACTCTGTTTGGCAAAGAATATACACTAGTGAAAATCTATCCCAAAGCACAAACTACTATCAGACTAAAAATGAAGAAAGCAAGCAGGTCTGAATTTCTGCAGCCAAAATAGGAGATACTGCTGTACACTGTGAGAAAGCTGCGACTTCGCAGAGTCCTCAGAAACCCTGGCCTGGGTCCCTCCGTAGCTGATTTCACACACTATCTTGGCAGCCCCAGTCAGAGACCACTAACAGTTCACGAAACAGTCACCATCGTCGCACCAGCATGACAAATGCTAGCGCACAGATCCACTCATTTTACAAAGCTACATCTCCCACTAGGAAAAAACAGACACAGGAAGACTACATCTTCAATACCAAGCTGAATGCTAAATGCTAAAATTCTCATCTGTTACAGTACGTCGGTCACCTTAATGGCTTTCTGCAGCTAACAGCCACATGCTAGCCATAGCCATCACCACCAAGAGGTGATGCATATATATACAAAAGAACCTGCTTTTTACCACATCTTGTAAAAGACTTAGTATGAGCTAAGAAAGCTTTCTAGTCAAATCCCATCACATTCTGTAAAGGTATACAAAGAAGTTTTACAAAAAAAACAGCACTGAAGGGATGCAGGAATTTGAAACAGAATTTACTGACTTGGAGGCAGGGAAGTTCTCTATGCGAGAAGGCCGCACAGGTCATCAAATGAAACAGAAAGTTCAGGAGAAAACCCTTGTAAAAAAATCTGACTTGCATTGGGATGCACTTTCGTGCAATGTTCATTGCAATTACGAACTGCTTGCTGTTGAAAGACGCTGCAAAGCGTTTTCTCCTTTGGTGTTCTAGGCTTCTGAAAACACGAAGATATCTTCCCTTGCTGCAGACAATAAAATTTTCCCGTCCCACCTTGTACACAAACGTGTATATCTGAAACAACCAGATACATCTTTAAGATGACATATTCACTACTTCGTTTTTTAACTAATTCTGCCATTGCGTGCTGCAGTTAAGAGCAAAAGTCATGCCATGCTTATAATTGTAAGGCAGCTAATAAAAAGTAATCATAGATCTTTTTCCAAATATGATAGAATGCCTTGAATTAGCTGAAATTAGCATTTCCAATCCCCAACGAGACTTGCATCTATGGGGCCCAAATTTGTTCTCAATTATGTATTAGTTAAAATTGAGTTAGTGTAGTTACACAGAATATTCAAAACACACGGTCTAGCCCAATATTGCTACTCTGTAAATCTCAGAAATTTGGAAACTCTCATCATCCTTTTCAAGCATAAGCGTTTTAAATATTGGGAATCACTTTGCATCACTGAATTAGTTAACAAACTATCAATACCATATGCCTTCTGGTAACAGGAAATAATGCAGTCCCTCTCAACATCTGAAAATGAGTCCAAAACTAGATTTTGCACTGACTGCATCACTTACTGTCACACAAACTAAGCCTCAAAGAAATTCAGTAACTACTGTTCCTGAAAGTCATTTCCTTTTAACAGAATCATAGTAAAGACAACTGACTATACTGCTAGACTTTTTGTGTGTTTTTGTTTAAAAAAAAAAACACATTTAACTCCTACTCATAGGCTTTTAAAGCTCAGATGATTATGCTGTTCTTAAAGTGTTTCATTTTGTACAGGTACTCAAATTGCCAGAAGTTAACGAACATCCTAAATTAAAATAAAGTTTGAAATTCTTCCATTATTGTATTTCACTTTGTAAGTATTACATCTAAATACAGATTGCTTCTTTGATCACCTTGCAAAATCTGACATCTTTACAATTTCTCATAGAGCCAACATTTCACCAGCTTTCTGTTCTTGACTCTCCAATATCAGTTAAGAGGTTCTAGTGTCTCTGAAATGATTATACACTGAATGATCTAAGAACACTCTTATCCTCTTGAAATCTCTCCAAAAAGGCTATTCTTCTTTTATTGCTAGCTTGTCATTATTGGGTGGTGCCATTTCCTTCAAAAATAAGCAGCACTAAAGCCTATTGATTCAAGAAGTTCCATTCCAGGGAGTTCACATTAAATTCAGAAAAATGATAAAATTTTTTGAGCTAAGGCAATTGGACGACCCAATAATACTCTGAGTTACAAAATAAGACTAAAAAATCACTTTGGTGATTCCTTAAAATTAATAAATGCATGAGAAGGCCCAAACCAAACTTTTCTTTCACATCACAGAAAGTAATAAGAATCAACAGAGGTCAAATTTATTACTTTTTTTTTCCTGTTCTCTTGTATTGAAAGAAGAGAATAGATCACATTTTTTGCTAATTAGTGCTAATTGAGACGATTATTTCCAGTGATGTAAATAGTATCAATTTAAAATGATGTGAGGCTGTTTAGAGAGATAATTAGTACCTCTCCAAGCCCCAAATTCCAAAAGTGACCATGCTGGGACATTCTGAAACTCTGACCACCTTCATATACTTTCTTTTTCCTGATCAAGTCCGTCTGAGATGTTCTAGTTCTCTTTAAATGCCCCAAGATGGAAACTTGATACTAATGCACCGAGATTACTAGTCACCACTGTGTCTGACAGGACAAATTTGATAACATAAAACAAGCTTCCAAATGATAACTCACTGTTGTTGCTTTTTCCCTTCACAATGGAATAGTGGTAAAAGTGCTAAAAAGCAATTCAATTTATTGAGAATTAAACTAATGACCAATGTAAGTTTTACAGATATTTTCTACAGGTTTTTAAAACACAAATACTATTTCCAAGCATTAGGAATTGTGGAGACTGGTGCAAATATGTGATAAATTTTTGCCCTGCAAAAAACCTCATCAATTCCATCATCACTTACATTTAGTAATTACTCTGCTATGTTTCTCCCAGTACCAGACAAAACCAAGAACTAAAACTGTGCATCTAGTTTGTGTCAGAGTGCCTATAATAATTGTATTAGCCTCACATTTAAAACAAAAACTAATTCTGTCAGCTCAGCCTTTTATGCACGTTCCCTTAGCTATAGCAAAAATCAAACTAAACAATGAACTACCTAAAGATATAAGAAAAGTAGAATAAAACAGAAGAAAAAGATCTATTCAGGCTGAGCAAACAAACCTCAGAGCAAAATCTAAAGGTTCCCTAGCTCAGATCTAGAAAATCCAGGTGGAGGTCAGACAACCTTCAATAGACAACGTCCAAGCATATACAGATGAGAAGCCCCAGCAAAAAATAGGAAAGGAGATAATACCTAGGGGAAGAAGTTCTTGGTCCGCAGATTTTCCCCAAAACACAGCCTCATAAATTCAGCAAGTTGTTAGACTTTGCTGCACCTAAGTATGACACTGTCACACAAATCCTCTCTGCTCAACAACTGCTAGTCCTTGCTCAAGTTTTTGAAGGCTCTTTTGAAAGTTACAACGTTAGGTATATTAAAGCAAACAAATTTGAAGTTGACAAAATGTGGGTAACCTGTAAGTGACACATCGAGAATAAAGATCCTTCATATACAGATGGAAAGCCATGTTAGTCCATGTCTCCATAAGGTCTTTTCGGTTGACCTTGAGAGGCATACTACCAAAACCCAGAAACAACAACAAAAAACCCTAAAAACCCAAGTAGCCTCAAACACAGATAAAGTACTTCTACATTCCTCTGAGGGTTGTCATGTTTATCAGCATCACTTCTACCAAGGCTGTATATATTGCTGGACAAAATCAGTCTGATAGCATCCTTCACGGGGAACTACTGCAGAGCCAGTCAATGACACAACATTAATTCTCAGCCCCTGCTGGACCAGAGGTGATCGAAACTACTTACCTATGTCAAATGAGTACAGACACCTTTCCACTGTTCATCACCAAAAGCAGAGAAACAAGCATTGGTATTAGCTAATGCTTTCATGATTATCATATCTAAGTCTACTACTTAGAATGACACAAATCAAGTACTTTTAGGATGGGCAGTGAATCTGCAACTACTTTATTTATCGTCAAAATCTTCCTTCCATATAGGACACACAACAAATTAGCAAAAACACTTCTTTCTTCAAGTCAGGTAATTTAAGAACCTCAAAAATCTTACATCCTTTAAAATGTTTATAACGACCAAAAAAGATCATATTTTTTTTCCTCCACTGTTACTTGTCTCTCCACAAGATGTGATTACTCCCTATTGTAACAGTCTTAATTTAAACACAGTATGAATAAACCAAAACAATTCTGGAAGAATAATTGCTCTCTTGCTAGACTTTGTGTGGTTAATCTTACCTGTACTGATGGAAAGAAACTTAGAGTTTACACATTTCTGGTTTTAATTGTTATTGTATGTATGAGTAGACTCCACCCTTCATCCCCACCACATAAACAACAACTAAGCCTAAAGCAGGAAAGTTGAAGATTTAATTCAGAATCAAAAAAACATACAGCATAACAACTGATTTTCAAATTTATGGTGATATTGAACCAATGGTGATACGGTGGTACGGTGATATGGAACCAACGTTCTCTCCCCAATGGGGCTGTCTGCTACATGCAAATCTATCTGTCACTAATAAGACTTGTTGCTACCATCACATTTCAATTGGTTGTCTTACAGTTAAAAAGGCAAAAGTCCATGTTCTCAATATCTGATGAAGATACATGCAGTGTTATTTTATTATTCATAGGCTCTTCCCTAATTATTGCTTGATTTAGAAATCTGAAATTTTTTGCATCTGTTTATTCTTATATTAACACAAAATAAAAATGTTTTGTTTTAAGACTGTTTTCTTTGTTCTTGGAAAAGCAGAGTGCACAGATTTTCAAACTTCAGTTTCTGTGCTGTGTTAGTAATCACATAATAAGAGATTAGCAGCTAATAGTGGACCAACCGTTACAGCTAATAAGACTTACTCATTGGTACAAACAAGGTATCTGCTAATATTATTGCATAAATTCAAAATAAACATGTTCAAAAGGAGAAGAAAATAATTTGCAAAAACAAAGCAAAAATGCAGCAGGTTTTACTCTAAGCATTAGAAAAGAGGACTCTTCAGAGCCTCATCACAAATATTGTGCTACAAAGTGTCAAGTTATAAAAAAGACTTTTCAGGGCTTTAAGTTTGCTATACAACTTCATTCCTAATCTTGCTCACAGCACTGTGATCCAAGCAGCTGCAGTAGGAATTATTCAGGATTATTCCAGAGGAAAAATCTTTTATGAATAAAAATGTTTCCTCTTTCAGGAAGAAGAAAGAAGCAACTGCATAAGCTGTTAAGTCACCAACACAAAATACAGTAACAAGCATCCTCTTATGCAATGTATCATTTGTTCAATTTTAATATAGTTTGAACTGCCATAACCTGGATGTGTGGAAAGGGAAACAAAGCATACAACACATCTGGACAAAAAAAAAGAAAAAAAAAGTTTCTTTAGTAAGACATGTGAAATACCCTCCAAATACTACCTGGAGCTTTATGTCTACATTTTCATTCTCACAATGGTACCACGTGTAAGATCTCTTTTACTCCTTAAACAGTATAAGCATTCTAATAAAACTCTCCTCTCTCATCCACTGCTTATATTATTCACGTCAGTTATTATAAGTTTCCTTCTATTGTCTTCCTGTTTTTGTGAAAGCCTTTTCCTATATTCACACTGCAGACAGGCTTTCATCACAAAACCAGGCTCACACTGCGTTCTCGTGACTAGCTGGGCTCATCCTGTTCTCCGCTGATATACAGCTCTAACAAAAGACCAAAAATCTCACCATAAAAAGTTTTACCTTGAGAATTTTCACATCAGAGATTACAGTGAGTCAACAAGAGAAAGTAGCCTTTAGGATGTCACTTTAATAAAGAATAACAGAACCTTGAGTTGGGTCCAAGATCAGACCAGCATCACAACCATACACTGTATCATAACATGATGTGTTATTTCTGCATGAGTGCCTAAAAATGATTAGAAGAGCTACGCAAACTGTTTTTATCTAGTCTACAAAAAGACAATCTCAAGTCTGAGATTCTATTATCTGTCCTTCTCAACTGGAGCAAGGAGAGAAATAAAGTCCACAGTCCTTCATTTTACTACAGCAGAGCCAAATGAAATTCAGGGTGGAACAGCAACTCTGTTTTTTTGTGTAGAACTGCCTGACAATGAAAGCCAGGAAGCAGCGAGCTGGACTGAAACAGTATGAATCCAGGTGCCCAAGCATTAACGGGCCCTTACACTGACCTCTTATAGCACCTAGCAAAAAAAGTCAAGCAAGTAATCAAACTGGCTGACCTGTACGCTGACAGGTATGCTGGACAGCAACACAAAGGCTACATCTATAGCTGCGGACTACACAGGGCGAGAGCCTGAGCTAAACTGCAATCGCTTACACTGTTCGTGAGTTTATTCCTGGCACAGTTTTGGCCTGTGTTAACTAGTGCTCCCATATAAGATGCCTGACAGTGACCTGGGGAATAACACAGGGCAAAGACCATTCCCACCAAAAAATATGGATGAGCTTGCTCTCTTGGTTAGGAAAGCATGTTTTGCCATATGGATGGGAGCCATACCACTCATTCTTGGGCTCAGAGTCCTTCAGGACTGCTTTATTTACAGTATAGACATGATCATGGAATCTCACAAATAACCTGTGACCCTTCTGAATTTGTCAAACTCTTCTCAAGTTCATAATCACCAACAGTTCCAAAGTCACAATCTGCATGTCCCGCAAATATGAGGCACCTATTCCTTCCACTGCAACAGAGTAAACTACCTCACATGTGGCACATGGTTCTATAGAGAAAATGAAATATATATACTTTATTAGGGTAGAAATGTCATATTTAGAAAGAATATTTATCTATGTAGGGGATGATTTTCCCTTCCTATTGTTTTTAAAAACCTAAATAATGTCCAAACATAACTTCTCAATCATATCAAAAACAGATCAGAAGTCACCGGCTGAAATTAATCAATTCAGCACAGCATAAAGGAGATCTCTAAGGAAGTGATTTTGAAATTAACTTAAATGCAGGAGTTATTAAAAACATACTTAATACTCAATGACATTAAGTAACAGAATGTAAGTAGTCCTGGAAAATTCATTCTGTTAAGGCTACAAAACTATCAGGAATATATGTCCCAAGCAAATGGAAAGTAAACTAAAAGACCTTGAAGCTCATTAGATAAAGACCAAATCCAAGAAGTTTATCTTGATTTTCTCAAGAAGAACAAGCATATAAGAAGCAAATGAAGATCATCAAAAGTCAACTCTGGACTGTTATATAGCAAAGCTTTGGCAGAGAATGAAGATAACCTAGACATACTATCAAAAGTGCACCTTATTCTTCAACAATAACCACAACTATTTTGGTCATGAGATCACCCACGTGACTAGTGAGAAAAAGTAGATGAATGGGAACTATTACAACAGCATGTCTGAACTACAGGAACTGGTAATGGCCTCTCCAAAATACAAGAAGTGATACATGAGGAAAGAAGTCAAGAAGAAGGACTTATAAGCAATTTTATCAAGTCCTGGTGGTACCATGCAACTGTGGAAGAATGTGTCACATTTTGACTTCATGAGCGAGGAACTGGTATGTTAGTTAGAGCACAGTGGTAAACAATGCTTTCAGTAAGTTTTGAAGGAAAGAATAATTAATGATACAGGAAAAGGGAAGACTGCATAAAACGCAACATGGGTTATCTTACAGGAATTAGAACAGACTAGTGTTGGCTTTTTTCCCTGATTTTAAATAGGCAGGAGATGCATGAGATCTTCTCTGTCTGGACACTGATACAGCATTTGATAAAGTACCACACAACAACTGACTAGATAAAACAAAAGCTGAAAGCTGTTAGTAGAATTTCTCAACAAAAGCTTGAGATCAATATTATAAAATATTTTCATAAATAACTGTGGCACTGTCCTATACAGTAGTGGTGCATTTTGACGACAACACAAAGCTCAGCACCAAGTTTTGTGGGATAGTGTACAGAATTGGGATATTGTACTACAACACCTTGAATACTACAGTAAAAAAATGCAATAAAATTTAATTGTACTGAGTACAAGATCAAGCACTTCTAAGGGTAACAGCAAGAATTGTGGCTATGAACTGGGAGTTCATTAGCTGGAAAAGAGCCAGAAGGTCAGACACAGCCTGCAGAGAAAGTACTGTATTGATGTCATTATAAATGGCATGAGAAAAATCTGGAATACATCTATGATTCTAGTCCTCTTTAAAGCATCTTTGTTTACTTAATCTAGGAAAACTAAGTGTGAAAGGAGATGTGGATACCCTCTGAAATACACTGGAATGAGAAGAAAAAAGACCAATAGAAAGTAAAAGCATAATGTTGGCATATGAACAGATGTGTATAAACTGTCTGTAAGTTTTGGCTGGGATTAAAAGGATGCTTCCAAAGAAATGACTTTTTAGAAGAAAAGTCTTTCCAATGCGGGAGAAAAAAAGATCTGACAATTCCTAAGCTTGAGCTTGATAAACTGATGACAAAAAAGCCTGGTAGATTCACAAATAATGCAGGCTAAAACACGAAATTTGACAAAATAAAAGCCTAAGGGCATAAAAAACCCCAACAAGTACTGCTAATCATTCACTTGCAGACACATGCACTCTCACTGAGAATTTTTAAGCCACTACCAATCAACACATTTTTCACTAGACAAATGTTAATCTCTTAAAATATATTTCCTTACAGAAAAATAGTAATATGTCATTCTGTTTTATAAAATGAGTCCATAAAGAGTACTTCAGAAAACAACTTAAAATAGTCACCTTAGGCATATGTTTTATTTTACTACAAGACTTCTACCAAACCTAACATCCCAAATTGTTCATCTAGCCCATGCTTGAAATGTCTTTGCATTCCAGAAGACTAATGCTAACAAGTATCACTATATGGTAGGTGTAGTCAGCTATATTAGGATGTATCAATATATCAACAGAACTGACAGTGAGTCAGAACTGAAAATTAGTACCCTCTTCAGATGAACAGAAGGAGCTCAGACTTTGCTTATTTCAGTTATCTAAGTCTAGCAGGCTGTGGCCTCTAAGCTGTAGATCTGTGCACATTCAAAAAATCACCTTAACAATTAGAAGTGGAGCTTTTTCTAATTTTTATCAAACAGCTTTGGATATCACTACAGTACAGTATAAAGAGAGCAGCAGGACCCCGTAAGTTTCAATTTTTTCTTCTCCATAATGCAAATTTGGATTAACAAATGAAAGATTCTTTGCAGGCTAGAAATATGACTACAGTTATTGAAATAGCCATGGGCCACCAGTAAGGATAGTCAATTGGGGGGAAGACACCATAGCTAAAAATAATATTCTATAGAAATGATTATGAAGTGCCTGGATGAATGACAGTATTCAACTGAACAACAGAGCCCACGTTTAAAAACCCAGTGCAAACGGCGTAGCCTCTTCTGCATAAAAGACCCTATCTGTAAGGTAACTGTGGATTCCTGCCCAAGAAAATAGTGCTGAAGGCATGACTGGGAGTATGTGCACAGTACATACTCATAAATATCTTGCTGTAATTACATATGCATTGCAATTACATTCATTTTGCAATAGGATTTCTACAGAACATTTTCCAGGTTAAAAAGGTGACTGACTCGAAGCAACCTGAATCACCATCATTACAGTCTGTAATGGAGCCTGATTTTCCCTCCTGATTCCCTGTTAGAGCAGTCTGAGGCTGCAACACAGATAAATGGAGCAGCTTCTTTTCTTGCTTCAGTATGATCAAGACAACACTCTGTCATGGATTCAATACTGCTAAATGAGGTGCTCCTGCTTCTGACTGCACAGCAGATCCAACAACATATAGATAAGGAATGGAGGCCAAAGGCAAATCCACAGAAATTTCTTCTGCCTCGAAAGGTAATGGTACCTGTTGGTGGAGATATCTCATGTGTGTGGCAATCACTGAATTTACTATTGTAACAGGTGTTTCTGGTGAAGGTAATCAGATCAAAATGGTGATGCCATACCTAGCTAACATGCTGAGCTATGGCTAATGGAAAGCTACCTACTTCAGTCTTGTAAAGACCTATAGATAACATTTTTTCAGTTATTACATCTAGATTGATGTATTTAGTCTTCCACACTATAAACAGCTTCCCTGTAAGTGGAAGGTGTAACCAATGTGCTGAAATTAACAGCTGATTTCTAACATTATTTGACTCACTGACCACCAATCCTGCTTACCTAGTGGTTTCAGTCAGCAATAGTTAAGCTCTTAGCACTCCCTGAACAGCTACCAACAGTGGCACTGCCAGCATATCCAGCTAGGTACATTGATGGCTCCATGGGTAAACTGAGCCAAGTACTGGTGAACAAGAATAATGTTCTACACTGAAAAGAAGACAACATATAGTTCATAGGAAATCAGAGGGTAAAAGGACCAGAAGATTCTTAAATGTGGGTTCACACTCAAGGATTATCTAACAGGAGCTCAACTGTACATCCTCTTTCCAAAGTGACGGGATCAGAACTTACTCTGAAGTGAAAACAGGGCTGTAAACCACATCCTAACTACACACATGAACATTTACATGTAAAGTGACCAGAAATACAGGCATAACAGTGCGTACAACTATAAAGGGAGCTGGGAAGACAGTGAGAACATACAATAAGCCTACAGCAAAGACACTGCAATCTCTATAAAAATTACCCTAAGAAATTTCCACAAAAGCTTATTTGTTACTCACCTGAGACAAAGCTTATAAAATGCTGTCTAACTGTATTCGTAATGCTAAGCATTTCTCAAACTTGACTACTCACCAGAGCTAGCCTTCAGAGAGAAGAATTTCTCTCTTCTGAAACATGAAGATTGAACAGACATGACATTCAAATCAAGTTTCAAAGAAATAAATTCTTAACTCAGAAAATAGCTTAGGATGGGTATAGGAGAAAACATACTTCCTGTGTAGAATCAGAGGAAGGAATTCATGTCTAGGAAGGCAATCATCTCAAGAAGCAAAATGTGTTCTGAGTATATATACAAAGACCAGTAGATCCAGTATTTTCATTTTCCATGCAACTGATGGGTCCTCCAAGGTATTGTCTGTGGTATAGCACCATGTACTGGAAACCAGAAGCAAAAGAGGCTGGAATAAACATAGAAATTTCCTGAAGGAAAGGAGGAGCCCCTTTCTGAAAAGGGAAAAGAAAAATAGATAAAAGTCCTTTGAGAAATGTTATTTCTCCTGATTTAAAACTGACACATTCAGATGTCACTGAAATAAGGTTCTTTGTAAATATGATGCCAAGTTAAAATGGAAATCGACACACAAAACACAGAAGCTATTCTATTCCTGACAGAAACCCATTTAAGAAAGATGCGCTCTACGAGCAAATTGCTAAGTGGTACTGACACTCAAACAATACTTAGATAAGGTATTTATTTCAGACTCCATCAGCACTTATAGAATTATCTGTCATTTTTCCAAGAGCTTTTTTGGTTTTGTAGCAGTAAACTTAGATAGCAAAATTTCTGGCACACTTGCAGAACTTTTCCTTTTATATGCAGTGCTACAAATACTGCAATCCACTTACAGTCATGATCGCATATCTTGATTTTAAAAAGGAGCCCTATCTCAAAATATTATGAATCCTTATCATTTTCACACATTGAGAGAACCCCTACGACGTCACCTTTCAGAGGATATTCTCTAAACGTGAAAGAAGAATCTTTCTGTGAATGACACAATTCTTTACACAATTTCCAGTACTGTGCCATGTACAGTAAATCACGCAAGCCCACTTTTTCCAATAATAATACAGCTATATAAACTGACAGAACCACTAAGATTCATTTTTTGTTGAAAAGAAGAAGACAATCCAAACTCTGTCTTTACAGGAACGCATTTGGTATTTAAACCTCAAGCATTCAGTGCATTCAATGCCTTAAGATAAGGGGAAAAAAACAGGCACAAAGAAAGCAAAAGCTGTCGAAAACTACGTTTCTAAATGTATATTAATCCTACCTTCTTCATACATTGTTCCTTAGGTTTGAATAATGTTAAGATGCATACATTACTTTAGCATATTACACAGCTTATACTGCTTACACAATACGTAAGTAGCAAAAGGAACTAATTAATTTACTGTGTAATGGTAAACCACAAAAAAGAGAAAAGAGGCAATTTAGCGGTCATATTTTCATATAGTGTCAGAGCTAGCAAACAAAATAAAAATAATAGAATTTTCAATTACTTAAACCAACAAATGAAGCATTATCTGGGGTTGAATTCAAGCAACATTTCTGCCTAGAGACAAGACTGTTTATACAGCAGGAAATTTACACTGTGACATCAAAATAGCAATAAATATTTAAACTGAAACTCAGGAACATTTATCCTCTGTTTGTACATCATTTTTGCAGAAAGCACAAATGGCAAAAAGACTTCAAAAACTAATTTTTCTTCAATAAATCTGGACCTGGTATGGCTTAGTCAGCATTTTAAACTGGAAGATGCTGAGTTTTCAGTAAATAGATAAAAACTAAATAATCTTTAGAACAGTCCAGAAAAAAGATTATTACAGACATAGCTAGCTTTCAGACAGCTAGACAACTAACTTCCTATTCAGGAAGAACCCCAGTGCACCAGCTTTTAAGAGGGGATTATCCTAATTGCCATATACAAAAACTCAGTATGGGCTCTGTTTAATAAAAATGAAAGCAGAAAATGAAGTGTGCAACATCAAACAGGTACCTAATTCAACAACACTTGATTAGAAACTGTAACAATTCAAAAATGTAATGATAAATAAATATAGCTTGAATTCTATTTCTAAAGTAAATTCTACTGCTAAAGTAAATTATTCTATATGGAAAAAAGTTGTTATTTCACAGAATTGCAGATTATTCTTAGTTGCAACGATTTCAATATAGCAGGAATCTCAACTAACCACTTGTGCTCAGATTTTAATTTAAGGGAGAAAGAGCACATAACCTTTGAGAGGCACTCCTCTTAAAATAAAATTCTAACTTGGTAAAGAAAAATCCTCAGATCGTATCAACTTTTCTCTCTGAACCTCTAGTATGTAGTGCTAAGTATAACCTTGTGTTTTAACCAGAATCTGATTATGTCAAATTTAGTTTAGAGCTTTTAAAGAAATAGTAACCTCCATCATATTCCTATTTATACATTTCACCAAAGACTGTTCAAAAATCTGTTCAAACAGGTTAACTGTTTAATTGCATCTGCTTTAAATGATCAGTTGGAGAACAGATTGAAAGCAAGACACCTTTCACATTTTCAGCCCATTAAGGTTATACAAACACAAAATATAGCTCCACTTATTCTTTGCTGTCCTGTCCTCTCCTCTTCCAAAAAGTAGGCCCTAAAAACAAGGGAATTATAAGCTTTTGAAAGATCCAGTATTCTTTAAAATAGAACATTTGCTATAATTGCAACTTTATATCCCACAAAAAGTGAGGACCACTAAATTAGTAAAAAATAATAAACCAACCTAACCACGTCCCTCAAAAAAAGATATGCAGGTGAAAACAAAGAAGAGAAATATCTGAAGCCACAGGGTCCAATGCCAGTTGTCTCCAGTTGTCTCTCCGCAGTGGCTAACACCGTGGCACTTACCAGCTTTTATTTCCCGTCCGTTATATATTGCTTTTGATTTTATGTATTGCAGTTACTGAATAACTCCTCTTTTGTTTGTATTAACTCCCTCTAACTCTGGCCTTCTGCTTTACCAAGTATTTGACTTGTGCCTATCAGTCTCCAAAATGTGTATCCTTTAATCTTAAATCAATTAGGAGACAGTGTGACAGATACCATAAAAATAGCTATTTATATACTTAACTGTTTTCAGGTTGTCTTGTTTACAAGAAATAGTTATTCTCAGGCAGTAAATGATTAAAAATAAAGAACATGTCAGTAAAGAGACCTACTCTTCTGCTAAAAACAGTGTGCACATACACTAGTTTTCGTAACATTTATGGAAATCAAGTATTCTCTTTGGCACAGCTAGTTCCTAGATGGCAACTTATTTTAAAACTTGCACCTGCACCTCAGACTCCAGCAGAGGTTGAGAAGGACGACAGCTAACAGGACAGCTAGCACATGTGTCAAGGAAGAACAAGTCAGAGCAGGGAAGAAGGAGGGCTCTGCTGGACGGCATCACAAACGGGAAAGCTACATTGGGCGAAAAATAAATGACGCAAAACAATTGAAAAAAATGTAAAGACAAAAAAAACAGGTACTTCCAACTTCAGAACAGGTTTTGTAATTTGAGGTAACTAACACATACTATTTCCAAAGTCACATATCTTGTTAGGTTATAGAATTTATGTTAGTGGGCCTCCCACTCTGCTTAGAAAAGACTAAATCTATGAGTAAAGAAGCTTAATGTGCACATTTACATAACACAATATATAAAACAAGAATTTCTGCTAGTTTAACAGTCATTAGATGGAGAGGTATTTAACAGATTGTTTTTTGTCTTTAAGGTGAATCTCCTTTGATGGGAAAAGAGTTCTGAAAATTACATTTGTTAGTACTTTGTAATAATTACTCTGCTGCTTACATGACAAAATGGCTCAGTTCACTGTTTATTTTTTGTTCAGGATACTATAAAAATTTGAGATGTTTACTCACCTTTTTTTTTTTTGTTATGAATAGGCTACAATTTATTCTGAGTTTCTATGGCACTGAGAAGTAAGTACAGATAGCATTAAACAGAAAACCCACAACTTTAAACAGAAATGTTTTCCAAATGTATTACATAAAAGCAAATTCAAGGCTGGCTAGAGTTAATAATAGGCATCTGACTGCAGTATGCATGTAGAGTGTCAGAAAGAATAAATTTTCTAATGAAGAACTTCAGAATTGCAGTTATTTTAAAAATGAGATTTCAATACTGCTATCAACTAAGACATAAACAATGTCTGAGTGTTGTAGCTAGAATTTCCTGCTTCTAATGAGAACAGTCCCTTATCTCATTTCTTATACTCAGCTTGTTGAGGAGAAAAAAAAATGTATCCAGAAAATTTTGATGGATTTCTGCCAATGTTTCAGGAAATGAAAGAAAGGGTTAACAGTGTCACTTCCTTGCATCAAATTTAAAATGAAAACTAGTTTTTGGCAGCTTACAGGTCTTGATCTGCTCCTTCTTCCACTACCTATAACACCTGACAGCAATCTATGTTAGGTGCTCATCAACCATCATGACCTACTAGGAAACGAATATTCAGCTAACCCATTTGAGGAGTCATTCAAGGTGGCACACAGAAGCTTTTCATAACCAAATTTGTAACACCACTATTCCTCTTCAAAAAATTAATAGTTCTTAGCCGTAAGCCTAACCCAGAAAGCCTCACAAAGATCTCTGAACATGAAACAAGGTCCTTCCCTCTTGAAGGCAAAAGGAATGGCCAAAGCTGCCAAGTCTTCAGGCATGAAGTAAGGTGACTAAAGGAAAGTTGCCCTGGTTTTAAAGAGTTTTCACAACAGCTTTTCCACCTACTGCAGATGATCAGTGCTGTAGGTGATCAGTACCTCTATTAAGAATACTGTTATTCAGGTGTCAAAGTTCACACGCCCAAGTCAGCCCGCATCTGCATACCTAAATGTAGATAACTGAAACTAAAACTTTCCAAGTTTCACAATTTTTACACATAATCATTCACAGACAACAGAATTACATAACATTACATACATCTTTTACATAACAGCCTTGAAGACTGACAATTTTTGTTGCATGTCCTAAAGCATCAATTCTTAAACTTTCTAGATCAGGA
This sequence comes from Rhea pennata, assembly GCF_028389875.1. Taxonomy (NCBI): domain Eukaryota; kingdom Metazoa; phylum Chordata; class Aves; order Rheiformes; family Rheidae; genus Rhea; species Rhea pennata. The sequence goes on from NC_084663.1 coordinate 152,806,773, forward strand.
ATCTTCTCTGAGATCTTGCATGACCTTCTCCATAAAATCCACTCTGCAAAAAATCTTTACACACTCATACAGTAATCCATATAGGGGACATCTCCTTGTATTAAACCGACAGACTTATTAGAAGAAAGTAAGGAAGCTCAATCATCAAGTCTCTTCTCCTGCTTAAGTTTTACACATTCTTTCCTCTCTCTGCTTGATGCAGTTCTCTCCTATTTAGCTTTCCCTCAAATGGAAGTCATGCCATAGTGATTATCCCAGTCACCCTTACTAGATTTACTTGTGAACCGAGGCAGCGACCCAAGCGTACAAAATTCAGGGCACCAAAGAATTACAGTAATAGTGTTTTCTATTCTTTTTTCTACTCCTTCCCTAAAAACTCCTGCCATTGTTTGGTTTTCGACAGCTACTGAGCACAGAGCTTACATTTTCAAAGAACTACACACAGTGACAACAGAATTTCTCTCAAGGCATCACAGCTAACTAGGAATCTGTTATCGCAGCTGTACAATTAGAATTGTTTTTATTCTCCTCCCACAGTACGCATTACTTTGCCTTTATTAGTGTTGAATTTCACCAACTACTTATTGTCCGCTTTCTCTAAACTGTGAGATCCTTCAACTTCTCACAATCAGATTTGACTGCGTAATTTCTATTGCTGGCAAAGTGCCAGCATACTATTCGCTCCCTTTTCCAGATCTTGTACAAATTTGCTGAAGAGCACACATCCTGCCAAGATTCCACTGGAAATACCTTTCTGGAAATTACCATTTAGTCTTGCCCTTTTCTTATCTTTTAGTCGGTTATTAATACAGCAGAGGGCATTTCCTCTTAGTCCGAAACAAATGACTTTATTTAAAAGCCTTTGGCAGGAGTTTTTGTCAAACGCTTTTTATAAACCAAAGTGCATTATACCAAAGTGCCATATACTTGTTCCCCTCTCAAAGGACTCTTTAATAGTTTTATGAGGTAGGACTTTTGGCTAAAAAAGTCATAGTGTACTACATTTATGTATTTACAGAACTCTTATTATAATTTACCCCCTTGAAACTCCCAGTTTTATCTCCCTCCCAGGCCCTTTTGGTATCACACTTCTACCTTCCTCTCCTGTGGCACATAGCATGATGTAAGGAACTGACTATATATATATATGTATATATACACACTAAAGTTAACAAACTGACACAAATTTGTTCTAAAATCTCTCTAACATTTCAGTTAAAGACACTTCCTTTAATCTATTGCTGTAAGAATATCTCTAGTTCGCAAATTTCTCTACACTCTTCTACAGCAAACACTACTACAAAAAATTTATATAACTTGTCTGCTGTGGTATTAGCTCGAGAATTCTCTTACGCTCCAGCAAATTAACATACTACAACCTTTAGAGCACACTTCCTACTGTCAGTATTAGGTATATTGCCTTCTTCCAGTGTCGTCTTCCTCCTATTTTCCTAGATGACTTTTGCTCTTTGAGGGACGACTTTTTATTACTATCAGTTTTCCTCACTCTGCTATTTGACTGGAAGCTTCTTTCAGAGTTTTAATGTCTTTTTTGATGCATGTTGTGTTACTTCGCAGACTCCAACACGCTGTTTTTATCCAGTCTCTAAGAGGCATGCAACTCTCTCAACTTCATAGCTACATCTGTTCACTGCTTTTTAATATGCTTGCATCTATAAAGTATGCATAGGTTTTAGAAAGGTGAAAGACAGGCCTTACACAGCAAACTTTGGGGTGGTTTTGTTCATGTAAAAATGTCGAGTAACGGTACACCATGGGACACTGCCACAGGATCAGTGTGGAGCAGAATCTTGAACCAGACCTCCTGCACTGTTTAAGATTGAAATTTCCTCTTTGCATATTGAGGCAGGTGATAGAAGCACACTATTACCGTTCGAAAACTGTTGACTCTGTCACATGCAGTTGTGACATTCATTCCTCCTATCTTCCCCCTTGGAAAGCAAATGAAGTTTCCTATTATCCCTGTGACTTTTTCAATTACGTTTGTTTTCATGCCCTTAGGTATTTTGCAGCACTGTCAACATTCTGATTTATGTGGCCAACTGCATAGCTACATTATACTCTATATACTTTTTTAAGGCATATTTTGATCTACATCAATTAACCCAATATATTTTTATCTAACTCTCCTTAATGATACGGCACCCTTCTTCTACAAAAGCAATTCATCTGCAAGCACTGTAATTCCTATACATTTACACATGGATGCTGTAGTGTTTCATTGATTATCTTCCTTCCATTAAGCTTCCCAAAATGCTTATAGTATCAGTATGCTCATTTTAAAAACAGGTATTCCTTCTAACTTTTTAAAGACTACTAGTATTTTGATAAAAGCACACAAGACTCCCTGTTTGATCAGCTTGTCTATTTTTATACATAATATTTAAGAGTACTTTATCTGCTAAGACATTAAAATTTAAGGAAGCAGCAGCAAAAAAAAAATCATTTCCTTTTGCTTTCATCATTCAGTAGCACATTATCCAAAGAAACTTTTCTTCTACTGCTTTCAGTTTTCTCTGTCTTCAGTTTTAATAATATGAAGAAAGCCCAATTATGAAGATGAATCTAGTATTCTTTTACACTTTATTGCAGCTAATTTTGACAACAGGTAGAGTGCATCTCCAATTCCTAGGACTTAAAAGGAATCCCTGCGCTTTTGATTTACCTGCCAATTAATTCCCTCCTCATACACTTTCCAGTAGTTTTTCACCAAAAAGCCATTCAAACCCTTTAGGAGCTACATGGAGAGAAAACAGCTCCATACACCTTTATTTAGCTGCTCTGTGGCAGCTCCTTCTCAGCCAAACTTCTCTCATTAACCAACCGCTTCATTGTCTCCACAGCAGCAGACCAGAACTGAGCATGCTAAAGTCATCCTCTCTAGTTTTATTAAGCTGTTTCTCAGGACACTTGAAAAACCTGAAAGAGATGTGCCTTTAACTTGATTTCAGCTGCTGTTTAAGATTTTTCCTTCTATGTCCCTTTTCTATCATCATTTCTTAACCCTTCTCTTTAGAAGGGTGAGCCACTGCACTTCCCTCTCTCATTTAATGTCCATTTGAAGTTTTAGTTAGTCTTGAAATTACTAAGAGCATAGCATTACTATAACCACTCTCAGTAGGTCTTAGCATATCAATCTAGAGAAAGCTAGGCTTTGCTAGAACAACGGTCAGGCATATAACCAGCTACACTAACAGCAGGCATAACCAAATATCTAAGGAAGAGTAAGAATAGGGCAAACGTCTAATAACCTCCCCTTACAATATTTCAGTTTCCAGCTAATTGCTGCTCAGATTCTGGGCTTGATACGGTTTCTACATATTTAGATGTACATTTCCATTTAAATGTTTACGCACAGCAAAATAGCGGTGACCCATTTATTATCACATCTAACTGCAGTACAATACTTCAATTCTATTAAGTATTTTTGATGTAGCTCACAAGCTGGAAAAAAATCTCTTGATGCTTTTTGTTCCATAGCCTTGAGATGCCAGTTTTATAACCTGCAGCTACACTGTCACTTCTTCTGACTTTTGAATATGAAATAATGTAGTGGGCATCAGATCGCTGAATTTGGCCTGCTTGAAGGGTGAAGATTAAGTCACAGCTCAGAAACTAAGTAATACAATGTGGCAGCCTTTTCTTAATAGCATGAAACCAAGTAGAGCATAGAATAGCTTTCTATTACGCTAATAAAGACAGATTACAGTATGCTCATTTTCTTGTCAAAGCTATATAGCCTTTGCTTCTATAAAGACTAAGAATAAGTTTTAATTTAGCTTGCTTTATTGATGATTTTTCCCCAAGAGTTTAGAGGCCTCTGGATTTTTTTTTTTTTTTGAAGAACCAGCATCAGTAGCAAAGAGCCTACTAGGTATGCTGTTAAAAAGATTTAGTTAATCATGATTATAAGGGTTCTCTTTCAACATTTTAAAATTGCTAATAAAGTTTAAGAAGCAATCATATACAACCCTCAATTTTAGAATAGCACAGATATTTACATCCTTTTGAAGTACAATGGGATAGACCTTTCCATGAATTAAGGTATTTCTTCTTCCAGGTACAGGGCATTAGCAGAGACCTTCATGTCAAACAACCAGGTATTACACTTTCTAAGTGGGAAGAGATGGTACACACTGCTTTGCCTTTTTCATTAATAACTAGCTGTATAGGAGGATTCACTTACTGTTTTAATGAACATTGTTATTCAATGTTACTGCAATGTAGATTTCTTACAAATGGACTAGAATTTGGCAAGGGAAGACCCCTGTCTTCCCTTGGAAAAGAGGGGACAAGGAGAAAGCCTTGTACATGCCGTCTGACCAAATCAGTGGCACCTTGGATATCACTTCCTCAATAAAGTGGAACAGCTACACAGAGAAACAGTGTCTGGAAAAGGCAGACACCATTTGTCATCTTTTGCCATATCAATCTTTGAAATAATGTTATGGCTTTTCAGTGCCACTGTTAGAGTTACCTCCCTGCAACAGTGAGAAGAAAACACACAAACTTCTAAATGACACCCGGAAGGGACTTTTCAGACATAAGTAGTCTCAGAATGAATATCAACTTTGTTAACATTAATCTATCTCCTTAAATATGCACCACACTTATGCGATGTGCTAAGATCTCAGTGTGGACACAACATTCCATTCAGAAGGGGCAGTAAATCCAATTACTTACAGTTAAATCTTAAAATTTATTTTTATTTTTTAGGACTACTCATACATGTGATTGGGCACAGCTTTAAAACTAGTAATAACTGATGCTGAAGTTCAGTGAGCTATGATGAAAATTAATTAAAATGAAATTCCAGGTAGGACTGTTTTCACCACTTGTTTGCTTATAGAAATAGCTTCATAATTTAAGATAACCAGATGTTGTATAGCAAGACTCTGTAGTACATGTAACACATTAATTAATAGGATACATTTGAAGAAAATTCTCTAAACAGATTCAAACTCTTGAAGTGTGAGTCAATATTTGAGAAACAAAACACCATGATCTCCCTTTGGAAAGTGTATTTCCATTTATTTTAAGAAAACAATTGTATGAATTCAAGTATTTATTCACAGCCCAATACATTTTTGTTAAGCATTGCTTTACATGACAGCTTAAAAAGTGTATTACAAGCTGACTGCAGCCAAAACACGGATAATTTGAGTACGTAGTGGCTATTTGATATTTGGGTTGTACTTCCCTCCTTTGTTCATGTTCAAATACATATTGAAATCTCCAGAAACACATGAGATTAGATGTTTTCATACACAGATCTATTACCGTGATTAAAATATCACATTATTTATGTTTTCAAATGCTGTAAACCAAAAGTAGATATCCTAAACCTGAGCTGTGTATTTCACCTCCCCTTTTTAAAAATAAGCAAGTGGTAAGAGCAAAAATGAAATTACTTGCAGCTGATCCAAAGCTCAGCTCAAAACACAGCTGAAAATCACTTTAAAACATTAGGCACACGGATGCATCTGTTTTCTCCCAAGCCTGTATTTAAGAGACATTATCAGCACTAATCTGAATTTTAGAAGTTTCCTGTAATGACTATTTACTAGCTTCTCTTAAGGAAATTATGGATGCAGCACAATACATTCCTTGAGTTGAGAATACAATCAAACTTCACTCCTCTGCTCTTCCATATTTTCTTTTTTTCAATTAAAAAAGGAAAGTCAGGTAGTAAAAAGTGGTAATGGGCAAGTAATTCCATAGTCCTTTTGTCACCATCACTCCTTTACCAGCCCTGTAGCACAAAGGACCACTTCTTCCATCAATCCTGTCAACGGACAAACCATCGTGCTCTGCAGAACAGATGGTGTTGAAGATTAACACCTTCATTTTAGTTAATCACTTTTGTTAACACACATTGACAATAGACTGGATTTGCTAGGTAAATTCTAGCTCTCACTCTTGCCACTGGTTTGACCAAGTTGCTTAACCGCACTGAAATTCAGCTTTCACACTGTCTATGAAATAAAGAGAGAAGTACTTAAGTGAAACAGGCACCCTGAGAGTTTCAGGATTGCTGAAAGAATCACCCAAAACTGGGAACACAGACAACTCTGTTCACTAGACCTGAAAAATACCCTCCTTGGCAAATCTTCAAGTATGCTCAGAACTGATTTAACCGCTCTCCCAAGGTCAGCATTAGAAAAATTCCTTAATGGATTAAGTGAGTGAAGCACTAAGATCTCCAACAAAGCAGCCCTATAAACTTGAGGGTTTTTAAAACAAACAAACGAACAAGAAAAAAAAAAAACAAAAAAAAACAAACTTTAATTACGTATCCAATTGCTATCAGGTATGTATGGCTTATCTGGAGAACCAAGTAGATGAACAGCCATCTTCTTATTACACAGTCCAAATTATGCAACAGAACAGAAGCACCAAAATGAAGAAGTTTAATTTTCTTGTTTTGTTACAAAATTACCTGCTTCATAACTGCAAACTAAATGTCTAACAGTTTGTTCTTTTAGTCATCTGATTCACCAGCTTTTCAGGTAGGGGAAAAAAAAAATCTGCTGCAGCCCCCACCTTTCAGCTTTAAGAGGCTCAGATGACCTGATGTGACACTTTATCTTAATATTTTGCCATTTAAGCTCAAGGGTTAAAACCTGTACAAATTGTTCTCTGGTACTCTAAATTGGATGCCAGATTAAACTGAGAATGCTTGGTTAGTTCTTGGTGGCTTGAGCTTGGCTTACCTGAAAAATTCAGGAATTTTCATGTACTTAAGCAAAAAAATCTCAACAAATAAAAGGAAGAATGTTTACTTGCCACATGGAGTTAAAAAATATACTCACGCATTGTTGAATTAATTAGTTTACACTGTTAGCATGACAAATATTTCCCTGTATGTTATTTTAGGAACAGGCTATTGTATATCTGCAATAGCTTAGAATTAGAAGAAAAAAAGAGCAAAGTTTACAAGACTTCTGTGTTTAAACCACTGAATCAGGTTGTTCTACTGAGCAACTTGTTCTGGAATTAAGTCCATGTTTTCAGCTTTGAAAGAAGAAGTAAAGAAATAGCAATCCAGATCATGTAAGAACATTTTATTCATGTGAGATTCTCAAACTGAAAGCTATACAATTTTGAGTAAGCATGTAGGCTTCTTCCAACAAGGAATGCACCCGACAGCTTCACATCTGTACCACGCTTATTTCCACTGCTGAACCAATGAGACACTCTTTCCAAAATTCAAGACTCACATTAATAACAATGCAATGTTGCTAACTGTATTTTTTACTCCTTGTTCATCTGGCTGAAGCCCTCTGTGTACAATATTCTGTATCTTCAAATATGTCTGGCATTACTCCCATGAAAGAACACTTTTCTCCTGTTTACTGCCTCTCCCTAGCCTGGTATTTCCTCACACACATAAGCAAACTACAAACATCAGGTTCTGAACACTTCCAGATCCCCATCAGACATGCATCCTTCTAGATTCCTAGCTCTTACAGTAGCAGTCAAGATACGATTTCCATTGACTTATTAACATACGTTTCATGAAGAAACACCTTAAAAAAAACACACTTAACAGGAGCACTATTCAGGTGGTATTTAAGACAAAAGGCATGCAGAAGCTAAAAGCAGGGTGTTTCCTATTAACTCCATTTCCTTCTTCTGTGAAGGCATAAACATTAAGGAGAGATGCTCAACATCTAAAGTTCACACTGAAGTTCACAGGTTATTCAAGGTCAGGTTAAGTTGGAAGATGAGCTACAGCTAGATTTAGTAACTTAACTGTTTAGTTTTGAACTGAATGCATAGAAATGCTCACAGATCAGTTTTCTCAGTCATAACCCAGAAGACTAGATAAAGAGTAAGAACATTTTTTCCACCTTGAAGCACAGTCAAATGGCATACAATACTAGTGTCATCAGCTCTGTTAGAAGGAAGGATGCTTTACAGGTAGTTTCTCTACTGGAGAACATATACAACGAAAAGACCATTCCATAAGACATTAGAAAGCCAAGTCAATAACTGAGAGCATGAAGTTTACTCACAGTGTATAACAGCAGCATACAGGATGCATTAAAACATAAAAGCTTCCAATATGCAAACAGAAGGAGTATTATATATTGTATTATACACACATCCTGAAGCATGTCTACCCTGAAGAAATGATTTTTTTAAAATAAAGTACAGTAATGTTTACATGCTTCACTACTCAATAATTAGAGGATAAATCCCCCACAACATTGTAAAAAAAAAAAAAAAAAAAAAAAAAAAAAAAAAAAAAAGTAGTGCAATGCTGCGTAAGGGGCAGTTTGTGCCAAAAAATACTGAACATATTATCCACATACATTCAAACAGTTTAACCATACCTGAGTCAATTTATCTTCTCCCAAGTGATGTGTGCTACAACACATCACATTTAGAAGATACAAAAAGAAGGAAATATGAAACTTTGAATTTTAAAAATATTTCACATTTCTTTAAGCAGGCAACATATTTTTCCTCCTCCATTTATTTTCATCTTCACTGCATTAATATCAGACCAAGAGTCCTATTACTCTAAACATCAGTGTTATAGATAGAGCACTTCAGAGATACTGGTAAAAGCTGCTTAGATATTAACGAGTATTTCCTGTAGGGTTTAAAAACAACAACAAAAAAAAAAAAAACACAAAAATAAAACAGCGATGTTACTGCTGTTTAGCACAGCAACACTGCTAATCAAGAGAACACAAAACATTTTACAGCGCGCTCATCAGGGAGGCATCCTTCAATCATCCTCTGCTGCAAGAGCTGTCTTCAGGGACTTCTGCAGAAACTACCAGAACAACAATACTTGCTTCTTAACTACTTGGTCATTCATACTTCTTAATTCACAGTATCACTCAGATTCCTCAGGATCAGGACGACTTCTCTTCATGCAGGGAGTAAAGTACCCTGCAATACAAGTACCCTGCTAAACCACCTATGGAACTGAGTGTAAGCAATCTTTGGGGATTAGTCAATCCACACCTAAACTTGATGATTAACACATAACAAATCTGCCATTATTCCAGTTTAGCCATCTGTCTAAATGGTCAAAACCACAAAATTAAAGAAGATTTGCCCTCACACACACACACACCCGATAACTAAATGTTTTAAGTTGCTAAAATTTCTGCTCTCTCCCCTTCTTCTCCATACCACATTGCTGCTCTTCACTTGCCTGTCACTTTTCAATGAAATTTGTTCTTATTAATATCAGAATTGGGTAAGCATATGGCCCTTAGCCATATTAGGCCACCATAAGCATGGAAAGAGTTATTACAGGAAAACATAAATATTCACATACATCTGCAACCAACCAGAAGTATTCTAGAGTCTTACAGCCTTCCACAAGAAGCTTGCTCAGTGAAGAATGTGTTTCTAGCTTATCTTTCAATGGAAAATATAGCTCACTGATTGTCAATCAGTTTAGAAGAGCCTACTTACACAACTCTGTCTTTAGGGCATCGGTTTTTAATCAGAAAGCTAAACGTAGCAATTATCCCCTCTCCTAATTTCAAGGAATTAAATAGAACAAAAATAGTACTTAAAGATACTATTTTACAGAGTATCTCTCACATCAGTCTCCTTACAAAAAGGAAAAGCTCCGCAAAAAAAAAAAAAAAAAGAGAGAGAGAGATACTCAGTCATAACACTCTGAAATTACTACATTTGTTTATATTCAGAGGAAAACTGCTGGAATTCATCTTTGGCTTGGTCTCGTGAAACAATCACACACTTTTCCCTAAAGCCAGTCCCATTTTAGTACTTCATTACTTTAATACTCAAAATTAACACTTACACCTTGGCAAAGGGGGTGCAGACCACTTTAAAGCTGAACTTGGATCAATTCTGCTGTTAGCTTACCAAGCAGCATATGGGCTTTGAAGAAGATCCTGCATAGGAAACTTCATGCATAAGACTGTTTTTATCTCCAACCTGCAGGAAATAATGAGCCTTCCTACAAAGAGCAAGCTAAGAGCAGAGTATGCTAAAATGTTTCCAGAGAAGGCCCGAAAACACAAAGGATAGCAAAGAACTGAACACTCGTTTGTAAAAGGCTCTTGAGCATGAAATCTAGGAAAGAAATAGATTTCCCAGAAGCTCAGAGGTGGTATCAGGAAAACTCATTCAACCAGATACCAAGTTGAAACTGGTTGAGTGGTTGTTAAGCTTTTTACTTTTTCTGCAGAAGAGATGGGAGATATCATAATGCCCCCCCCACACCACACACACAAAACTGGGCCTAAGGCCAAATCATTTCACAGGCACAAGAAGCAGTGCACTCAAGTAAGGGAGAGAGGAAAGGCAGTAGAACTCAAAGGAGAAATACAGAGACTTTGAACAGTGATGCATCTTTGTTTTAGTCACATTTCGTTTCCTCCTCTGGACATCTAAGCCTTTAATACCTAGAATACAGTTTTCCACGAAAGAGTAGTTATATTTTTTCCCAAAAGAGACAGCTTAAAATAAGTAGTCAAGTAAGTCTATTCTGTAAGATGGTTCAGAATAGAAAAACAAAAAACAAACCCCCAAAATCTACCAAGTCCGGTAGCTTTTTTCCAGGCCAAACAATAGCCGTTGTGCGCATGCTAATATTGTGTCAGAAAGTTAACTAGTAGGCTCTATTTTGGTCACCCCAAGGGAGATCAATAGTTGCCAGAAAGACTGCACACCATTGGCAAAGGCTGCTTTAATGCGTCTTCCACTGAGGAATTATCACCACAAAAGAGGATAGTTTGATGTCATCATATTCCTTGCATCTAATAATATCCACTACTTAAGCACATATTCTACAGCAGATTACTGTAGATTTTTAAAGCTAACAACGTAAGACATACAGAATCTGAACACTATGAAATGTTATCATTTCAAATTTCATTGATTAGGACTGGTGATACAGTACAAGGTAAGAAAAAATCTTTGCCGTTAGGTTTATCATCTTGTTTTTACCCAAAATAGGACAATATCCGTCTCTCATAATAGAGCAGAATAACTATTAGCACTTTTAGACATGGTAATACTTCTTTTAAGAGCTGTATAACGTTCACATTCAGAACCACTTTTTTGAAAGCTCACTCGCACAGGAGTGGAAAACAGAGAGCCAGATGTACGTATGCACTCTAATGGCTTTAGACTGGGTTTGTTTTAGAGGAAAGCAAAAGGTAGACAGTAATGAAATCCCACTGGGATGCAATGTAATGCAGGAGTTAATTTTTAAAGGACACCCATGAAAGTTAAGCTTCATGGGATACCTCTCTCTCTCTTCCTTTGCCAAAAAGGGGATTTGGAGAATTTATGTGAAAGCTGCTAGACATATTCATGTATTTTTTAAGAGCAATAATGTGCTTTCACTCAAGACACTCTAACATTAAAAAAAAAAAGTTATAGTCCTGTTTCAAATATAACAAGCAAGAATGGAAATCACAGAGTTAAGGTATGAAAGAAAGTGCATTCAAGGTTCTTACTTAAGGACTGTACCTGACAGGAACAATGTCTTCCCCTCAGGGTAATCTTGATCATCCCTCCTTTTAACGCTATAAGCACTACAGTGACTTCTCACCAGATAACGATTGCACTTAAAAACCTGCAGTGAGTTGGATACAGAACATCTCAGTACACATCTCCCACCCTAAGCAGAAACTTTGTTTTGCAGTATAGACTTGTTATCCCCAAAGAGAGCGCTGTGGGACAGAAGGAACAGAAGCCCCTAAGTGAAGGGCTATGCTGGCAAGCAGTATGTTCTCAGCAGACAGCTACCTCCTCAATGGCCAGCCCTCTGCTGTAAGACGCAGATAATCTTACCTTCTCACAAAGCTTTCATGTTTCTTCTCAAATTTAGCACCAATCTTTTTTTCATTCCATACAACAGAACTGGAACAGCAACAGTGAGGAATGGGAATGAGTAAGCAGCATTTCAGACAATGAGGCATCCAGCAGCTTCTACTTCTGTCTCTCATCTGAAGACAGTGCTGAGGACACTGTGCTTTTATCACACCTTTGGTCCCCTTTACTTTATAAATCTTACTCATTTCTATCAATCCTTCTCTAGCCTCAACCAATTTGCATTTGCATAAGGAGGAAGAAAATATGCAAAAGAGGAGAGTGCTCTACCCTGTTCAGCTATATGCTCAAACATCAGCCACCCTTGCTTTATACATTTTCCATTTCCATTTAAGTTTTAGACTAGAAGTTATCAATAACCCTTTTTGTATATCTCTAAACAGGAGTAAATCAAAAGCGAAATCCATGTTCACAAGAGACACTGCATGCCTGACACTGAATCGCAGACATCAAGCCCTGATACTGGGTGGCTGATACCATCTTCTTAAAATCAAATGACAGTTCTACCATTAAGACTTTCAAACAAATCACGCCTTCCAAACATGATTACCAAGCAAGTTCTCCTAAAATTGAGTCAGCTGAAGCACAGAACAATGAGATAAATTTCTAATATCCAACTTGTACTAGAACTATCATCTTGGATGATGACATATCACCCTCAACTAGGTCGTAATAATGGAATCTTTTAGATTTTTATTATGCTTAAAACTCATCTACACCATTTATGTTTTAACTGAACTGCGGAAGTTACTCCTGCCATCTATGTACCATAAACCAAACAAACCCAATCTTGTTATGTGCAGCATTTCATAAATAACTTAGGAAGACTATTTCATTTCCTTTAGATCTGGACTTCAGTCTGTTGAGAGCAAGAAATCTTTACTACTCTTATTAAATATTTAGTATATGGCTGTTCTGGCATCTTCGCAAGGAACACTGCACATAACTTATGCATTAGAAATAAGAAAAACCCTACATTTAAAACATTTAAAAACTGCTGGCAAGCGGACTACAGCCAGGAGACGCAAACAGAGCTGATAGTCTTCAGTGAAAGTCAGCTCTTTCCAGGACATGAAGCAGCCACACAGGAGGCACATAATTACATCTTAACACCTTGCTTGGAGGTCAACGTGTGTCAAGTAGCTCTCCATTAAATGGACCATTTATCGCCATCTAAACTAAGGGGGGGGGGGAAAAAATCCACCTTTTCTCAAGTGAAGCAACAATGCGATCAACTGTCTCCCTCAAACAACTTGCCATCAATGTGTGTTATAAACCTAGAAAAACTTAAGTATTTACCAATGTTCTGTACCCAACAGAAGCATGTCACTCTGCTAGCAGCATATACCTTCAGAAAGAAAAATTTAAGTGTGCAACATCCACATAACCCATAAGATTATACTGGAAGCAAAGGTCTTAAAATAATGCATTAACTTCAGTCTCCCCTCCCCATCAAAGAAGGGATGCTACAGCATTACGTTAAGTGTATCATTTTAGATTGTTTAAGATTTTTAAATAGTTGCCCTGTCTGTAGTAGTATAATCATACCTCAAAGCAACAAGCACTGATGTCTGTGAATAGAAGGGACTCTTATTACTGGAGATGGCTGATTGTGTTTTTCTGTTTAATATAAGAGTGTCACGCATGAATAATATATTTAGTAACTCACTATGGCATAATCCTTTCAATCATATAGCTCAGTTTGAGGGAGCTAACAGCAATAGCACATTTTATTAGCTATATTTTTCCAAGGGCCAAACGCAGTTGGCTCCTCAAAGGAGTAAGGATCAGTTTATTCTGTCCTGGATATGGCTCACCACACAGGAAGAGCTGATTTATATCAGCTGAGGATCAGGTGAGACAGACTGATTTCAAACTTTTAGAAATGGAACGAGGCATCCTCCCTGTAAGGCCAGGGTAATCACCGAAGAGCCGAGGCTGGAAGGTACCTCAGAGATCATCTAGTCCAATCTCTCTGCTCAAGTGGGGTCAGCTGCAGCAGGCTGCCCAGGACCATGTCCAGTTAGCTTTTGAGTGTCTCCAAGATAGAGACTTCATAACCTCTCAGGGCCATCTGCTGCAGTGTTCAGTCACCCTCAGAACAAAGTTTTCTTATGTTCAGATGAAATTTCCTGTTTCAGTTTGCGCCTGCTGCCAAACTCCATCAGCAGCAGGTTTAATTTGCCCATATAGTGGCCAAGTTCTATAAACGAGTTCTAGCAAGCTTCAATTGACTGACCACAGAAGCAGAGAACAGGGAAGTATTTATAGCTTGTTCTCCCTCAGCCACTAGCTCAGAAACTGCAGAAAGATGCAACACATGACTTAAAGCACATGATAAAGTGTTTGACCTTCTCTCAGCCAAGGACTCCCTCTATTCTGTGGAATATTCTTTCACCTTCTTTCTCTCTTTGCTATTTTAAAAACAGCAATAGAAATCCACTGCATTAACATTCCCTAAAACTCCTGTGAGAAGACATAAATCAGGTATACTGAGATCAAGGGGTACTTTCATATATCACTTCCTGTCTCAGTTTATCTTCAGTCTTTGATTCAACTTAAATCTCCAGAACTTCTCCAGAATGCTTAGTCAGATTCCTAATGCAGAGAAGTCTTTCAGGAACAGCTTACAGCTCATTAGTGTGATCCAATATTTATTCATTCCCATTGTCATAAAAATAAGTCTGTTAACATGGACATCCAGAGTTGTGCTACTATTTTCTACCCTCTTGCTATCATTCCCACACTCCCCAAACCAAAAAACATACAGCTTTAAAACTCGACTGCAGTTCCAGAAAAACCTCTCAGGACATGTTCGTGCCCAGTCAGTGTTTTACAGTGATGCAACTACTTTGTCACAAAAGCTGAGACTGGTGAGCCTAAGTCCCAACAGCACACAAATTTTCACACCATTTGTTACTAATTAGTCTAGTGGCTTTTCATTTCCAGCCTCTCTCAGGTCACACTTATACATCAGCAGTTTACAAATTAAGTTTTTTTTTTTTAATATACAAAAGCTATGTGCATTTTTACCTCTTTTGACTCTAGCAGAAAAGCTCCCCTTTCAGAGCTCCTTCCTTGCCTAGTTGGCAGTACCACACCATTTGCAAAGGTGAACGCTTCCTAAGATACGCTAGTTGAACTAATGAACGTGTATCAGTCATCTTAAATCACACAGCAGTTTGAAAAACCGTGCTTTTGATGGAAAAGTGTTTAGGAACAACTATATATGCAATCAGAGGCAGCAAGAAGTGACAAACGAACAAATACACCAAGCAGTGTAATTAGTGCTTCATAACCAACGGAGTCTGTAGGTTATCACTTCGAGACGCTACATAGCTTTACTCACGGAGCCTGTTTTAAAACAGGATGTCTTATTACCACTGGGCAGAAAAGAAAACCAAGACGGCTGCAAAAGAAGCAAGGGAGCATTTTCTTCTTTAGGTTAACATTAGGCAGAAGTCAGTTCTCATCTTCAAATTATAAGAGAATGTAGGTTGAAAAGGATCTCTCCAGACTACTTTGAAGACACTTCATGCTCTTTAACTCCATAAAAATTGATCACATAGCTTGGCAAAAGACAGGGGACAGAGGCAACAAAACACTTGTAATTCTGTCAGACTTATCTGAAAAATCAGTAAACCAATTTTCATACTAGAGAATCTGAAACAACTCCTGTGTACACATGTAATTTAAAATACATGTCAGCAGCTGCTGAATACTGCAGGCAAATAGTTTCAAAGCTGTGAGTCATAAATAGTCATAAGCAGAAGAGTAATATAAAATTGCTAAACTACCTAATGAGAAGTCAATATAGATTCTTTAAAAAAGTACCTCAAACAGGATTTTTTTCATATTCACTTTGGAAAAAAAAACTTAAGAATTGCAATCACAGTCTGAGAAATAAGATGATGAAGTATCTTATTTGAGGGTGCCAATCTACACACAGTGAACTATCAGTATCCTGCACAGGTTAAACATGTTTTAACATGCTGAATTTAAACAAAAGGCACTGAAAATAGAATGCAGCTAATGGAGAGGAGGGTTGTCTCATATTCTTATTGAAAACTGAGCATCTAAAGAAAATAATGGGAAGCATGGAGATTACAGGAATTGGGGTTTTTTTTTCCATTAACACTGAGAAGAAGGGGATATTTGTTTGATTCATGGAAAGTGTGGATTGTATCTCCCCCCTTACACTTGGATACACAGCTGACCTGCAAACCACCTACAAACGAACTACTGGACAAAAAAATGGCTGATCTGATTGAGTGTTGACAATCATTTTGCCTCAAGCAGGCTGCACTGGTTGATTTTTAGAGGTCCCTTCTAATCAAGGCTTCTATGACTCAATATACCCTGTTGTTGTTCTCAACCATCAAAAGAGCTGAGCAACTCATTCAATGATACAGATACTGGCTATATTCCACTGAGAGAGATGTTACCACTTACAGGTTATGAAATCCTGCTTACGTCGTTCTGTGCCCATTTACCCCTCATAAATTTTGAAATGAGTAAATAATTCTTTTCAAGATAAAATAAGGAAATACTAAATAGCCTCACTGAAACGCATCTTGTATCAGTACAGAGACAACCTTGATTTTGAAGCATTAGGTGCTGGCCTTGGCACTAAAGCAAAAGCTTTCTTTGCTTATCTCCTACAGATGATTATGAAAGGGTTAAAGATGGTATAGACTTTCACAATTTTAACAGGAGATTACAGTGCTGGCTAGTATTCTCTTCTCAATAAAAGATGTTCTAATGTAGACGTGGGAGGAAATGCAAAGTATACAATGGCTGCTCCACTTTCCCTAAAGTCATTATACTTCAACTGCACTTAAAGCTTCAGGAAGGTCAAACGATGTATGACTCAACATATGACAAGTACAAGACAAGGCACATCATGAGGTTAGTCTGGGGAGAGAGGGCTAGGGTTATTCCCTGGTTTATTGATTACACATAAAGAGAAATCCACAGAAACAAAAGACATCAGTGTTCCTTCTAACATGTGGTCTCCAAACTCTTCTCCTCTTCCATAAATGTTACAATTGCATAATTAACCAGAAGACTTGTCTCCCTCTCACCTCCCAATTACCTGCTTCTGATGCTAGATGCTACCTACAAAGCAAGTCAGAATTTCACAGGTACCAGCAACTTGCCAAATCAATCTTGACTTACAGGTGATCTCCTTGGAAAGTCACTGTATACCAGTCAGAAGCACTATCTAAAACTCCAGAATTTTGCAGCAGTTGACAAAACTAGTTCCCTCAAACTGAAACTTGTCACTACTTTATCCATTTCAGCTTCAAACACAGAGTACTAGTTATCTTCTTAGGAATACACTCTCATATACTCATTGCTCAATGGGCTGTCACACAAAGGTAAGTAAAACAGAAGCTACCATCAACAAGCTAACAGCACATTCAAAATATAATGGGAAAGAAAGAGTAAATCTCTCTCTACTACCAAACCTTCTTTTGACACCCCTTCATCAAAAATTACAAAAGTTATAGGCAGGCTCATATAGCTGCACAACAGCTCTGTTTCGGTCTTATTTTTTTATATACCATGACAAAGTGAAGAAAAGCCCAGACCACAACTTCAATCAGCTTATGGAAGAAATGACATGATGTGACTGCCTGCAGCCACAAGCAATGCCACAGTCATTCATTCCTTTCCACTCCTGTGCTTATCAAATTGCCTAGTATCAGGCAGAAAATTTCCTGTCCAGTAGTCAAGGGGCTGTAAAGATCATATTTCTGCTTCTCCACTGTGCATCTCCAAGATCCAGATGTGTATTTGAATGTGAAGAGTTCAGTGGCACTTTCCCCTGTCATAACATTCTTCAAAGATCAGTCCAGAAGCCACATACCAGGCAGCTGCTGATCCACAGCAACAGAGACATTATAAGCAGAATTAAGTGGTCTGACACAGGAGAGGAGGGGAGAAGACAAGCAGAAAAGCCAATTTTACAGTCTCTTACTAACCTAAAAGGGTTGAAATTATTTGCAATTGTCTCAACTCATGACTCGACTTCAGCCATGGCTTAACTAAACCTTGTCTGGCTTTTGTCATCATTTTTAACAGACAAAAATGCAGTAGCTTGTGCAAAAGTACTATTATTTTCAGTTAAAACACCTTCCAATGTATTACCAGCAGGAAAATGGCAAGGGATACTGATATTTAGTTCTACATGCCCAACATTAGTCTATCCTCAAAGTGATTATATAATATGTGCACTATTAAAGTGCACTACAAGCACTTTAAGCAAGTTCCAGGTGATACTACTAGTACCGTAAGTTGAAACGTTCAAGGTAGTCTTCTCACTCCTTATATAGGAAAGGACAGGCTGAAACCTTCCTTTCACAAAACAAACATTGCAAGTTTAAGAGCTCCTGGGCTGAAAGAGACAGGATATGTAAAACTACATTCTGGATTACCTTTCATAAAACTACGTTTTTACTTGCCTGTGTTCACAGCACACTGCTTCACGATAACATCTGACGCTTTCCTTTTATTTCTATGTAATTAGAGCCATTACATATGAAAGTTTAGCCTCCTAATGTCAGACAAAAACTGACAGTGTCAAGAAGTCCACATACTCATCCAGCACATGAAAGTGAGCAAGCAGTTAAGGACTGAGAATGGAGCTTTTTTCCATTTTCCTTTTACTTCTCCACTCCAACTGCCAATACACAGGAGTATCCTGCCAAACTAAGCCACCTGACAACTCTGAACACTTAACTGTCAGCTAACACCATTTTAGAGATTAACTATACTTCATCCCTGACAACTAAAGTTGTGATCCTTGCAGCTTTTTTCACCTTAAAATGTAAATGAGAAGAATTTAGTAGTTCCTTGTAAAGGCAGGGAATATGAGCTCGGACAATTATATGGTTCTTAAACACTATTTTACTTTAACCATTCCCCATCTCACAATGTTAAAGATCAGCCATGTATTTCTCAAGTGGTGATACCTGTTGTATAGAAGACATTCCTGTAGAGTTTTTTTTAAAAAAAAGAAAAATCAGAGAGTTAGATCTGTTAAGCTATTCAGCAATGATTCTGCTGCTCAAAGGTTTTCTTTTAAAAAAGAAACAAACAAAAAAAACCCACCACCCCACTCATTTTAAGCCCATACTCACCATTCATGCTGAGTGCTTCCTCAGCAAGTTTGCTGATGATACCAAGCTGGGAGGAGTGGTTGATACACCCAAAGGCCATGCTGCCATTCAGACCTGGACTGGCTGGAGAACTGGGCAGAGGAACCTCATGAGGTTCAACACGGGCAAGTGCAGAGTCCTGCACCTAGGGAAAAATAACTCCATGCACCAGTGCAAGCTGGGGGCTGACCTGCTGGAGAGCAGCTCTGCAGAGAAGGACCTGGGAGTGCTGGCGGATGACAAGTTGACCATCAGCCAGCAATGTGACCAAGAAGGCCAATGGTCTCCTGGGCTGCATTAGGAAGAGTGTTGCCAGCAGGTGGAGGGAGGTGATCCTGCCCCGCTACTCAGCCCCTGGGGAGGCCTCATCTCGAGTACGGTGTCCAGGTCTCGGATCCCCACTACAACAGAGACATGGAGCTACTGGAGAGAGCCCAGTGCAGAGCTACAAAGATGATCAGAGGGCTGGAGCACCTGCCCTATAAGGAACAGCTGCGAGAGCTGGGCCTCTTCAGCCTGGGGAAGAGAAGACTGAGGGGGGATCTTATCAATGTGGATAAGGACCTGAGGGGAGGGTGTCAAGGGGATGGGGACAAACTCTTCTCAGTTGTCCCATGTGACAGGACAAGAGGCAATGGGCAGAAATTGAAGCACAGGAAGTTCCGCCTGACCGTGAGGGGGAATTTCTTCCCTGTGAGAGTGACGGAGCACTGGCACAGGCTGTCCAGAGAGGTTGTGGAGTCTCCTTCTGTGGAGATCTTCAAGGCCCGCCTGGATGCAACCCTGTCTACCATGCTCTAGGTGACTGTGCTGAGCAGGGGGGTTGGACTAGATGATCTCCAGAGGTCCCTTCCAACCTTACCAATTCTGTGATTCCATGTAATTCTACTATGAATCAAAGAGAGACAAACAGAGTTGGTAAGAAGGTGTCGCAACTACTCTGTCACATAGGGAACACCAATGAATGGCATTTCAGTACATTCCATGTTTACAGGGAAAATGCTGGAAGTTAGAACGATGAAAAGCACTAACATTATGTAACTTAGATTTGCTTATAATAAAAGGAATTTTTTTCAAAGCAAAATGCCAAGTCTGAGCTTATTTACATTTTTTCTAAAAATCAGCAAAATAGTTAATTATTCTTTTAGTTATGATTTAGTCAATAAACTGCTCTGAGCTCAACTTTGCAGTATGCTATCTCATATATATCACATTTCACATAATGAAAGAGTGCTGTTTCTACCTAGGCACATTTTTATAAGTAAGATTAAATGGCAGCTTGGTTTATAAAAGCTTTTATGGCACTGCTTCATTTTAAATAATGTCTTCTGTATGAAAAGAGATAACAGAAGTAACAGAACAAGCAATACGTTACGTCGACTTTTCCAACAACCCATTTCCTCCTCATTTGCCATATTCTTCCCAAAACTTAGCCAAAAATTTCCTTTACTTACCAGTTGAGCTTGATTCAGGGCCCATCCATGCAGCTCAAACCATAACTATAGCCCAAAAGTTACGAGGATTAAAACAACATCTGAAGATATATGTGCGCAGAGGCATAGTGTCAAGCTAAAGTCTATGCAAACAAATGACATAGGATATATCCTAAGAGGAGGCCACAAGTTTCCTTAAAATTAGCATTCCCTGAATAAACGGAGTGTTGGGCTTTAGGGACTCAAAGCTATTTATTCCAGTGTGGGCCAAAAGACCCACTCCAAATGGCCTCACAAATAAAATTAAATAAATTGACTGTAGCTTTTTCTGGACCACCCTTTTTCAGGTAGTATTATCATCCAAAAATAAGATGAGATTGGACCATCTAGACTATTGCTCTGTAAGAAACAAAACTAAAGAAAGTATAATTACTGGAAAGCAATTTTCAATTGTTAGAGTTGTGACTGCAAAAGCAATTTCTCAGAGGCAAGTGTCATTGAAATATCATCTTGGCTGCTTTGCCATGTACTTGCAAAGAAAGTCATACTTCATGAAAATAAATCAGCTGTATCATATTTTGAAAAAGTTTGGTTACAGGAAAGAATAAATTAGGTAAATAAGAAACTTCATATTAATTGCTATTCTGCATCTTTCATGCATTTCCTACAATCTTATGTTTTGCTAATGCTAGAATTTGCATGTTTTTATTCTGTAATGATCTCTTGTCAAGTATAGAGGTTTAATATTAGTTATCAAATGCTGCTTCTGATTCAAATTCACCTCAAGAGAGGGCATTTATATTCATTATGTGCCACATATAAATATTCATACAAGCAGAGATAATTGATACCAGTATTTGAATTTAAGTACAATAATCGCTTGTACAAACAACTCATTAATAGTACTTTGAAAAGATGAAGGGCTATGTAAAGTGCTAAGTGTGTTATCTGACTTGCATTGACAACGTGCAGTTCAAGAAATCCATTTCAGTTCATCTCCTCGCCCACTTCACGATGTAAATTAGAAGTGTTAGAGACGAAAAGGTACCGACTGAACAGTTCAGTTCATCCCTTCCTCCCAATTCCTCCCCCCAATTTATCTACAGAATTCATTCCACATTAAGTACTCCCTACACAAAGTTGCTTTTTCTGCATATAACCTCTATTTTGTTTGTTACCACTAGTTTTGCAGAACTTCACTGACGCTCTAGTGAATGTGCATTTCAGAGGATTTCATGACATTCTATCTTAGTAATGATGTAGAGGAAGAACCTAATTGTCCTTAATCCTCCATTTAAAATAGGTTAGATGAAATCCTCTTTTTGACTGAAGTAAAGAGATTAGTCGGTGCCACCGAGAAACACTCGTTTTGCGCCTCCTCCTCCCTCTTTGTATCTATACAAGTTTAATGATTAATGAAGGAAACAAATTAACTAGTCTCACATTTCCAAAAGGGAAAATAAGTCTACAGGGAATAGCAAAATTCACATAAAAGTGCTTCTGTGAGATCTGCTTATATTCATTCCCAATTCTTAAGATTCTTGTTTGTAGTAGCTACCAAAAAGGGGGAAGAAAATAAATAAATAAATAAATAAGAACATCACAGTCACACAGTATACTTTAGTAAACAGACTTCGGAACAGCTTAGATGAAGCTTTTATTACCATTACACACCCGGATCCCTGACAAATCTTGACATAATTCTTGACATTGCTGAGTAAATTATGCACAATTTCAGAGTGCCCATGTGCACACACGTGCGAGTGAATGTGTGTGCACATAAGCAGATGGAGGAACAAGAAGAAAATTGGTGGCAGGAAAAGGAACACAGAATAACATTAAGCAGCCAAGGGAAAAAAGACACAGATACTGTATTCCTATCTTCACCTGCTATTCTTCCTCTGATTTTGATTACCTCAAAGCCTTAAACTACCCTTACAACTTCTCTCCACAGAAGAGCTCTCATCCCTGTTAGAAGGCAAGAAGCACAGAGAAATTCATGTCCAAATACTGAGAAATCCCTAGGTACCTGACAAGGAAGAATCTGGGCTCAAATTATCAACCCATAGTCTTCCATGAATTCTGTGAAGAAATATTGAATTAAACAGATTTTCTTCATTCCAGACAAGCTCCCTAACTGCTGGCTCATCTCATCATCCTCCCAGAATAATCCAGGTTAGGCTGCCAGCTTCTTTCTAGAAGGAGTGCATTTTAAGTGTAATATCACAAATAATTCTAATTTTGCAAATGTTGACTATCAAAGTTAAATTAAAGAAAACTTCCAAGTTGATTTAGAGCAAATTTTTTTATCACACGCTTTTCAGAGTCATTATGGGGTGAAGAGAGGGGGAGAAAAACTGGTGTTTGTCTCATACACAAAAAAGATCCTTGGTTTGCCTTGTCTACCTGCAGTTGTTGCCATGGCAATTACAGCAAAGGAGATAATAGTATTCCAGTGTCATTCTGCCTCACAGTTCTGGATGAGCTTCAGTTGAAACATCTCTTGGCAATTATACAAATAGAAATACTATGTTATCCTGTGTAATAGTTAACCAATGGAATAAGAAGCGTTACTCCAAAAATTGTAATTGACTATGAGACTTTGAGGAGTCAACCTATTTTGTAAAAAACACACACCCCCCACTCACATAGCAAAGTCAAATCCAGTTGCATAACAGGTGCTAAACATCTGCTCAGCACATGACATGGAGGAGGCAGCCCACTGTCAGTCAGGTTGTAAATATTAAGCAAAAAAACTTCTCAGCTTTCTAGTCACATTTAAACCTAGTTAGATTATACAAATCTGTTATCCCTATCTTGACAGCACAAATAGGAGTCAGTCATGGTACTTTTTTGTGAAGCCTTTTAGTGTTACAGTGGTACCTTTAGCCAGTAACTGGGCTGACAAGTAAACGTGTTTCATTAGTATGAGTCTACTTTTTAAAGTAGACACATACTAAAAGAAAACCATATCTCACCTTGTCCTTTTTCTTGTTGCAATTACTATTGCATGATAGGGGCTAAAAAGAATGAGAAATAGTGAGCAGGGATTTTAAGCTATAGATGTGCTACTTCATACCTTGTCTTCTTCCATTCCCAAGAAAGATTTTGAAAAAGCTTCTTGCCTTCAGTATTGATGTATTGTGATGCTCTAGAAAAAGCCTAAGTACAGAATTATAATGAAAAAAGCATGCTGTCAACAGACAAAAATGACTGTGCAATTCTTGTCTCAAAGACAAGAAAAAGATCAAGACAAGAATATATGATGCTAAAAATGGCAAGGTTAAAAGTTCTTGATCTATTTTAAGTCACTGAAAGACTTCTATAATTTAGAGCCTCCAGAAGAAGTGTTTTCTATCATCCAAGAGTATCTGATGAATGTAGATGAGCAATATTGTGTAGTCAATAGCAACTAGCTTGTAATACGCACTCTGGCTTCCTCTAAGGGTACTCTTTCTGTGTAATGCTGTCCCATTTTCACATTTATTCTCAAATGAAGTCACATCTTCCATGTATAAGTTAACTAATTGATACCTTAGGAGGGAGGGGGGGAGAGGTGAACAAAGTCCACACAATTCTCCGTATTTCTTCTCCCTCTGCTTTCTGTCAGTTTTTTTTGGAGGTCTGGGGTGTTTTTGAACCTATGACTATACCAGAACATCTGTAGAGAACATCACAGGACTAGAATGAAGGCAGAGAGTCATCATCGATATGCAAGAACTAGTTAGATTTGCAAGACTGTCAAATCCTTTCAGCCAGACACACTTGATGTTCAGTAGTAGTAACTTCTGAGGGAAATAAAACTTTCGAACTTTGCCTCTTTAAAACATAAGCTGAAAAAATTACAAAGGGCAGCACTCAAACATAATCACTCCACACAGAATCACTCCCAAGGGAAAAAGTATTTAGGAGAGATACAAACCAGTAATTTAGGGGAAACAGGAAGCCAAGAGCTACACATGCTCTTAAACGTGTTCTGCCACACCTCCTGCACGCAGAGGGTGGGGCTATGGTCTGGAATCCTCCACAGAAGAAACCAGTAAGATTTGTTTTCCTGAAATCAGATGTGGTTCACTCCTGCACACCGACTTCTACAAGAGATACTAAAAGTAGACTACATACCCTAGAAAGACACAAACATTTAAGAAATGCAAGATACTAACCAGTGTCCTGTATGCAAAGGTATAGCCCCTACTGAGGATAACTTTTGTACAGTTAAGACAGCCTGTGGATAGAAAGTCAAGATATAAATATACTTAAAAGGCTTTTAAAGTAAACAGCTTAAATTTATGCTGATGAAGTATAATCCTGAAAAGAAAAAAAAAAGTTAACCTTTTTGACTTACTGTAAACGATAGCTAGGAAGCAAGTAGTATTTAAAAAGACACCCTGACAAAGAAACATCTAAACAGCATAATAAGGTAGGGTACACTAGTAAGCATGGGTGCAGGAAAAGGTGAAAGTAGAATGGAAAAGGATACTCTCATCTGTATTATATTTACACTTTTATCTATAGAAATATGCCCATGCTACAGGGCAAACAAGCTCAAAGTGGCCTGGATTAGCACATAACCTGAACGAGTACAAACTTTTTCAGGAAAGGCAGGCAAGGAAAAAGGGACAAATTTGGAAGAGGAGAGAAAAAGGAAAAAAAAGTAAGTACACACACACACACCCCTCTACAAACAAAACAGGGGTCAGAACACAAGTTAAGCATGATATATACTACTGTTCTTTCAGCTCTGGAACTAACTGTAACAAATTCAGTTCTTCAGTTGCTCAAGCACTCTGCCCATACTGGCTTTTAAGAAGGAGAAAAATATATATATATAAATAATAAAAAAATCCACTTCAGACAAAAGAAGCTTTGTGACAGTGATCCTGGGGGGGGGGGGGGGGGGGGGGGAGGGAGTGGAGGAGGTTACAGCCATTACAGCTACTATTCTGGGAGGAGAGAGGAAAAAAAAATTGTTGGAGGGTAGGGGGGGATGTTACTTTGATAGCAATTTCAGCCTACTGTATAATTTGCCAGTTTTCAGGTAAATATGTAAGTTCATACAACTGAATTAAGTAGAGACAAAAGTAGGGCATCTGAAACTCTTCATGAATGGACTGTTCCTTTGGACAAATAATTCCAAAGCTGTAATGCTTACAATCTCTCGAACTTTCAAGTAAAAGCAGTATCAATCTTTCTTTTATCAAAGCCACCTAAAATGGGGGGCAGTGGAACGACACACAACAAACCTGAAGCTCAATACTCATTTATTTCTACTAGGACTATGTACACAAGTAAAATACTTAGAAAATTAATTAGAAAGCTGTTTTAGAACTATACTGCCAACAGAAACAACACATTGCCTACACTAGTGACTAAAAGCTACAGGCTTCCATAAAGTTTACTACTAAACATGCTAAAGAAAACTTACCTAACCAGGAAGTTTCATTAGGTTATCAAACACCTCAAACTAAGACTAGAGTCAACTCATTTCTATAAAAGTGGAAAAAACAAAACAAAACAAAAAAAACCCATCCATTTGTCAAGTGACTTATTCTACCCCTTACTCTCTTTCCTTAAAAAAGGAAAGGGGGGAGTTGGAAAGTTCTGCAGTGTTAACAGACCAGAAATGTCTCAAGAGCTGAAGTGTAATAAATTACTGCTCCTTTTGAAAGTGAAGCAGTATCTGCTGCTAGATGCATTAACAGACAGTTACAAAGGCAACCAATATTTAACATCCAGGTTTGCAGTCCTGAAGAATAGAATATGAAAGAGGAGAAGCAACAAAGTGGCAGGATTTTTAAACACACTACACAATAGCAGCAAAACTGTTCAGTAATACAGTTCTTTGACTCAGTAGCACTGTACAATCCAAAGCAGTCAGCTTGGGCAGCTGCATTTACTGATCAGGGCCAGCTGTCTTACAAATACAGAACAGACTGTCACCATAGGCTGCAAGATGTTTAGTGACCATTTAGTGTCCAAGCAAACATATGCTAAGAGCAACATTTTCCAGACTGCCTGAAGCAGCAGATAACTTCAGGCATACTGAAATCCACATTTAGCCACAAATAGCTGCCATGGGCACACACACAACTGAAGAAAATAAAATGAACTTTTTTCCCCTTGTATGAAGGATATGGTATTAAGACCTGGATGCCTTGTTCTTTATAGCAAAGAGATGGCTCATGCTCTAAGAAGGTCTTCAGAAGTCTCAGGATTACCAGACAAAGCTAATGCAACTGCAGATATATGAGCAAAATGCTTGATGGTATCTAAACGATGTCCCAAATAATTAAGATTGTGTCCTTAGAAGATTACTGTTTTATAGTTAGTTTATCATGGGATGCTTAATTCCTCCCTAAGTAGGGCATTGCTTAATATTAAACTAGTAAGTTTCTCATATCACTGATGATACAAACAGGCCCTGCACAACACTTACAGGAGGGCAGTACACAGTCTTGGGACTACTGAATTAATGTGAGGCTGGCCTCCCTGGAGTAGCACGCGTCCTCTGGTGAACGCACAAACAATCTAAGGAAGAGATGATAGAGCAGCACATTGTCTGATGCAAATACAACACGCAGAAAAAGAGCTTATATCCTAACAGAGCAGGTGACAAATACTATGCCTATACCCTCTCCCCCCTCCCCCAAAAAAGCAATTTTCTTATTTTGCCAACATGGCAATTATCTCCATTGCTTAGGGAGGCTAATTAAACATTTTGACAATTGTACTGTTTATCTTAATTGAAGAAGAATATTCAGATTCTGTGATCCCAGGTAAATTAAAAAGTTGCATATGGCAATGTTTCTGCTTAATTACTCAAAAGATGTATCTAAAATATTTGATCATAATCTGTAATTTTTTTTAATTGGGTCTGATAAATTATTCTGTGTGTTTGTTATTCTGTATGTTTTACTGCTTCATTCTTACACCATACTTCATCCTGAAGGATTTAAAAGAGTTTATAACACTACATTGAACTTGAGGTTAACTGCACTTAAACAGTTAACTTCAAGTTAACTGATTTTGTTAGAAAACAAAATTTTTTAAACAAACAAACAAACAAAAAAAAACAGATTTTGTATTGCAAGTTATTCTTCACCAACAGCCCTACAAATTGTGTAGGGCTACAGCCATGGTAAGGAAAAAAAGGAGCTAGAGTGAGAAAGAAAAATCTGCAGGGTATAAGGAAAACACTGCAGAATTTCAGTTTAGAACACAGACAAGAAAAAACTATCATTGTCTTTCTGTCCTAAGAGGCTCTTATACCATCTCTTGGGGAAAAGATATAAATTACAATATGACTAGCATGCTGAGTATCTATCCAACTGATATCACTGAAGTGTTCCAAATGCCTAGAAGATGCAAATAAATGAAAGATGCTCTATGCAGGTAGAACAGCAGACAAGTATTTAAAAATGTTAACCAATTCAAGCTGAATTCAGTTTCCTGACAGCACCCAAACAGTTATTCCACAGCGCCTTGGAAAATTACAGTACTTTGCATTACTTCGAGATAGTGACTGTAAGAACAGTAATGAGGGGAGACTTCCACCTCCGCAGAGTCAAAGAGGAACACTGATATTTAACTTATGCCCTAACAATATATTGGGGGGCACAGAGGAAGAGACATCAGGCAGAACTCTTGGAGACTATCACATTAGAAGCTCCCATTCATACAATGCAGAACAACCACTTATTAGCCTGAGATCATATCATATGCTTGCTAAGAGCTCCAAGTTACCTCAGCTATGCCTCCACCTTGCATTCAGCCAAGAGTTAATACTGTTTTAAGGGTTCTGATGATAATCCAGGGGTCACTCTGCTCTGGGAAACAGCTGTGGTTCAACAAGTCCAGGACAAGATTGGAGAATAGAAATTCACAGCCCTAGGACCTCAATTGCAGGATTTCCTCTGTATATATTTCCACTAAATCCAGGCTTAGGTTTATTCATTCAGATACAAGCGTAAGATCTATCTATCCCCTCTGACTCTCCTGGAGAAGAATCACTGCCTTGGTCTCCCAAATTAAAAAGCAGCCTCCAAAGAGGCAAGCACATCTACACTAAAGCACCTCTGCTTTGCATATAGCTTTGTGTGAACAACTATGGTAAAATATTGCTGACTTGCATCTGCTGCTCCTTCAAGACAGTCTGTTTCAGGCCCTGAATTCAGAATGCTCATTTTCATTTTTTACTGCTGTAGCTCTATAAAAATAGTTGAGCCATAGGGGGTTGGGGACACACACCACCCCCCCCACACACACAACAGAAAAATAACACATTATCTTGCCAGATCTTAGGAACCTTACTGAAATGACAACCCTGAATTTACTCAGAACTCATAACTTTTTTCCAGAAAATGCTTTATTTGCAAGAAGAAATTTAAAATTAAGTAGCCAAACTAGATGACTGAGAAAGAAATGCAAAAGAAAGAATATACAGGTGAAAACATACACGGCAACCCAGAACAGCCAGACAACTTTACAGAGCGCACTTGTTCGTATTTCCAAAAGCACAGTACTTTCTGTGTTGCACTTTGAGCAACATTTTCTCACAAGGGATATAAGAATGTTTTGTATAGGTTTTAGACTGCTAACTTACACTCATCAACACAGTACAACTTTCAGTTTGCAGTTTGTCATCACCCAACACACTATGTTCTCAAGCTGATTTAATCATACTTGATGCTTACACTTAAGTTTACTTTGGAAAACAGTTTAGCAAGTGTTATGCAAAGAAGAGATTTAGAGACATCAGCATATTTTGTGTACATTAGAAACACTACGATTTTGGGGCTATTTGAAAAGGCTCCAGATATGTGCAAAAAAAAGTCTTAAACCAAATCCTATACTTAAATCAGCACAGCCAGATTACTTCCAAACATATCCTGTCTGTGTCTAGAGCTCAGCACCATCCACCTGGGCTTAGCCTATCCAACAGAGATATTTTTGATGTTCTTATACCTCATCATATTTGGGTATTCTCCTTCTTCTTAAGGTTGCTCTCTAAGGATCTGTAAATACAGCTACTTTCAGGATTCACCTCTCCATTCTCTCCTTACCCTATAAAACATTCTAATAATAATAAAAAAAAAAAAACACTCTACGGTTGTTTTTCCACCACTGAAATTCTTCTTCCTTTCCATGTAAGTGCAAAATTTCAGCCTAAGTTACATGTAGATCACCCTGATGTGCACAAAACTAAGATGTTCACTTTTGTTGGAACAGAGTGTGAAAGTCTCATGACCTGCAGTACTTGTACCAAATACATCTACCTTTCCCACGCAGGAAAACCCCATTATCTCTTACTAATGCTACCTCTTATCTATTTTGAATTTCCTCTTCCACACTCAAAAGTACCAGTTCACAGCTTCCCATTTTTATTGGCAATCTCTGTGCCTTGTACTACATACTTCTGCATTTAAACTGGCAAATGCTGTTACTGAGACCACGGTTCTGAGGGTTGGTTGCCAGTTCAATAAAGCTAGATTTAACAACACTCACCGGGGGTGAGACCAACTCACTACACTACCTACACTTGCATGCACTCTAACGCACTCCTAATTTGCTCCTCCATAGATACTCTTTGGTCAGCATGTTTTCCCCCATCCATCTTGATAGGAGGATCTCAACTCACTTTCCCGCAAATAACCCGCGTCTCGTGCATTTGAGCCTTATCACGCGCATCTACAAAATAGAATAAAATGAGTTCTTCTGAATTCGTCAGGGCATTTAAACTGGACAATTCCAGAAAACGCAGCTCGACCGAAACGACTCCACGGAAGAGCCCTGGAGCCCGCCTGCCCCGCTGCAAGGCGGCACTCCCCGGCACGCCGCAGCTGCCGGCGCGGGCAGGGCAGCGCCGGAGGGAGCCGTCCCGGCCGGGCGGCTGGTACTCACGTATCGGCTCACGAGGGTCCGGAGGAGGCTGCAATCCATGGCGGGGGCCGCCGCCGCCGGGCGCTCAGCACCGCGCCGCCCGCTGCTGGCTGCTGCTGCCGCCGGCCTCCCTGGCTCCCCGCACCCGCCACATGCAGCGACCGCGCTCGCCGCCCCGGCTCGGCTCGGCTCGGCCCGGCTACACCACGCGCGCCGCGGGCACGGGGCGGCCGCGCCGCGCGCTCCCCCTCGCCGCCGGGGCGCGCCGGCCCCTCATGCCCGCCGGCGCCGCCGCCCGCTCCGCGGAAGGGAAGCGCGGAGGGAAGCGAAGAAAAAGCGAGAGAGAGGGGACGGGAGGGGGGGGGAAGAAAGCGAGAGAAAAAAAAAGCCGCCAACAGTTTTCGAGGCGGCTCGCTCGCAGCTCCCGCCCCCTCGCTCTGCCCCCCTAGCGCCGCCCGCGAAGGGCTTTATCCCGCGGGCGGGACGCTGCTGCCGCCGCGGGCGGGACGCCTCCCCCCGCGGACCCGCCCGCTGCCGGCGCGGCGCGGCGCGGCACGGCCCGGCACAGCCCGCTGCCGCTTTGATCTCGTTCGGGCTTCCCAGGCAGCGCACGTCACGCGGCGTGGGCGAGCATGCGCGCGCCGGCGCCACGCCCCCTCCCCCCCCCGCCCGCCCGCCAACGCGGCCGAGCCGGCAACGGCAGTAACGGCTGCGTTGCTGGCCCAAGCGAGCGAGAGGCTGAGGGAGTTGTCGCGCAACGGCGCAGGAGGTGTTTAAATGCGCTTCTCCTCCTCCGCTCTGCCGTCCGGGAGGTGCCAGCCGCGTGCGGGCCCCGCTTGCCCCCGGCGCAGGTCGGGCTGAGGTGCGCCCGGAGCGCCCCGCCGGCGGCGCGGCACTTCGTGAGGGAGAAGCGACGCGGGCGGCCCGCGCGAGAGGAAGGGCGGGTGGAGGAGGCGCAAAGCGGCGGGGAGCGGCCGCCGCTCCACTCCGCTCCGGCAGCTCGCGGCGGAGGTGGCGGCGGCCCGACGGCGCCGGACCGGCCGCGGGCCCCCCGGAGCGCCGGGGCGGGCAGCGCCCTCCGGTGGGAGCTCTGAGAGAAGGGCGGTGGCTCTGCCGCGGGATTTGGCGTCCCGTCGTCTCCGGGCGTGCGAGTGGCTCCTCGTTAGATCCCAGATACGTATAAATAATTCTTACTGACACCAGATACCAAGTTAAGTTTGTATTAAATGTAACGTCTGCTTAGCACAGCTCTGAGCGTGTTCCTTTGTGTACAGGCATTCAAGGAAGTGCGCTCTTTACACTGCTGGCATGTGGCACAGTCTTGTATCTGGACAAGGAACAGGCAGAAACTTTTTTTTTAACGCAGTAAAAACAGTTAAATCTCCTTTCAGTGACAGGAGCCCAAAATTATAGCCCTAAAAAACCTGCAAACAATATAAATGACTTACTTTGATTCTTGGGTGAAAAGCAGAGATCAACAGAAATGTATACAAAGAAAAGTAGAAACATGTTTTTATTTTCTAACAATACCAGCAAGAATTTCTTTAAAGGCCTTTGTTTTCCCCCAGCTGCTATATTTTCATGCCTTTCACAAAGGCAGTAGTACCGAAGAACTAGCGTGACTTTGCTAGAAACTTACAGGTCGTATCAGGCAATCACTCTGTACCATTTAATTTTAAAAGAGCAAGTCTTTAAATATTTTCTCCATAATTAATCAGAACTAATTAATTTCATAAAATTCAATGTTTTCATTAAGAAGTTATGTTACCAAAAGCAAACAAAACCCAAAGCATTTTGTACAATCAGAACAAAAATCCTACACTCATCATGTAAGCTGCTCTTTATGGCCTAGATCATGGCCTAAATTAGTCAACTTCCAGGCCTTTGGTTTTGTGTTTTCATAATTCATTAGTTCTCAAGACACCATAAAATCTTCTAGACCAAAGAATACCTAATAGGTATCTGAATTTCTAATAGGATTATCATATGGGGAAAAAATAAAGATTACACCATTAGAGGTCATCATATAAATACCAAAAAAAAGGGGGAGGGGGGCATGTGACCAGTTCTTTTACAGGTCACCTTTAATTTAAATGTGTTATATAAATTCAGCATTTTTTATTACTGGTTAGGCTGCAAAATGTATAATTTAATGTGCCGTAAGTGCAATGTGGTCAAGCTAATGTTGCTGTTCAAACTCTAAAATGTTGACATAAAAAACAAATTTCTTGTTTTCTTGTTACTACTAATAATTTAGATTATTTTTGACTCAGCTGTGTTTTTCATGCTCCTATTTGCAGATTTAACATTTCTGTAATATAGGTTTCTCTACCTACATTTCACCTTGAAGAAATTACCACTGAAACTTAAATTTGGAATACTGCGAAACGATGCTTATACTGTACCACTAGCATTTTGTTAAAAGACTAAGAATTTATCTTAAAATAAGCTCTTCTGTATGAGCTAACAGAAAGCTACTTTCTTGTCTGCTTATTAACATGAACAATTAAATATTAATATTCTATGGGTAGGTTGTCACTCTTTAGGAAACTCATTTGATACAAACAATTAGAAGAATCTAACTTACAAGCATGAAGTTAAAATTTCTAAATGCCTAAATTTGCTGAACTGAAACTTGAAATTACTTTGGTTGTTTTTTTAAGGTATTTCTCTGTCTAGCCTTTCCATTTTCCAAGAATCCATGGAATATTTGGAATACTCATAGTTCATGGTATTTTTACAAGTTAAGCCACCTTTAATCAATCCATCTTTAGTTACATTGCTTGTTACTTAGATTTTGAATGAAATCAAATTTTAAATTATGCAGAAATTTACTTTTAAAAGTTTCTTACTTTTACTATCTTTAGTGGTTTCTTTCATCTAAATAACACCAGACATTTCCAACAAAATTAAGTATCATCTCTTCATCGAAGCCAGTAACTAGCGTTATCTTCATTTTGCATCATGTAGAAATTCTAGCAAAGCAAGTTCAAAGATTTATACTCCGACAAGTTAAAAACTGCAATATATCTATCTATCTATCTATGCATATGTATGTATATCTTTGCCATTAGAGACTAACCTAGAACCCTGTGTTAGGTGTGTAAGCCACTTGATACCCTGCATAAAGCATTTCTAAAGAGCAAAAAGTTTACGTGATGAGCAAGGTACAGTTAACAGTAGCTAACTAGGCATGATAATCAGGGGGATACTTCTGAACTCCTTGCTGTCTCCTCAGCTAGCTCACCAAGATGTGGCTGCAAGAAAAATTTTCTTCAGATCCAGAGCCTGGAACCCACTCCTGGGAATAGGTCCCATAGGCATGCAAAGGTCTACTATATCCTTTAAGAAGAAAGTAGGACCAATTTCCAGAGCAAAGGAAGTGAGACTCATGTTTCTGCTCCCTCCCTCTGTCAAGGAGAGGCTCAGGTCCACATTTATCACTTCCAGGCTAGTGCTCAGCATAAGCTGAGATGTTTTTCTGTCCTTCTTGTTAAAACTGTGGTACTGTGCTGTCAAGAAAGAGAGAAAAGGAGCACAGCTGCATCCTAAGCATATATTGAGATGAAATCTCGGCCTGCATTACTTGTCCTTTGTACTTTCATTTCCACAAAAAGGAAATGTGCAGGCCAGAAAAGCACATTGGTAGGTTCCTGAAAGTTACCACAGCTGGCACTTGCTGATTGAACTGTCTTGTTCACAGAGGGCTGAAGAGCAGAAATATATGCCTTTTTGGAGTAACAAAGTGAAGTAGTGCCTCTAGGGTTAGTAAGCAACTGAGCAGGGTGCTTAGGTCATACTTTTGGGCTTAGGTACCTCAAATCTGCCTAAGTCAGGCTTAAGGTGCCTGAGTCCTTTATTGGATCTAGTCTCAAGTGACTGGCTCAAAGGTCACATTGTGACTTAACAGTAGAGCCAAAAAAGGAACTTAGATCATATTGGTCATGAACCTATTCTGCCTATTGTACAATGCTTTACTTTAAAACAGGTTATTAAACTGGTATTCTTCTCTCTGAATATGCCATCACATTTATTTCACTCCTAATTTCTCTTTTTAAAAATAAATTTATAAAATTATCTGTATGCTGTATCTACCTTGCCTGACTTAACTGTCTTCACATTTCTAAATATCTTGCTTCTTTTCTGACTGCAAATTAGAGCTCCTGTTCCTATTACTCTCCACTTCTCATTCTTATTGAGTAGTTTTTTCTGATCCATAATTGGTCTCTCAGCCTACTCCCATCTGCCCCATCCAGTTCTTAGTTGGTTTAGATGTTACTACTTACACAGAATCCCACACCCCTTCTTACTTCCTTGTTATATCAGTACAACTCTGCTTGAAACATTCTGTTTATTGTTTAAATAGCATTAGACACAAGGTGAATATTTTAATGTACAAAATCCTTACTCTTCTTATATCGTATTTTCTGCTACTTTGCAATCCTTACTGAGTGACCCTTGTTTTATAGTTACAATGAAAATGCTGGAAGACCAGTCCAGGGTCCACAAAACACTTTATACTGAATTACTTTTCTGAGGCTGTGGTACTCCATGGTCTATCTCAGCTTTGGTAGGAAAACAGGGTTTTAAAACATTATGCACCAGCCAAGCCTCAGTGAAGTCCCACAGTTACCAGAAATACTTTGGTTACATAGTACACATTAGTAATATGGTAGATCTACATCAGAGGCACTAGAGATCTAAATTTCAAAATGTTTAACATATGTTTGGATTCCTACTTCCTATTATGTTAGTGCTATATATTTCTTGAGGTTTTGGGCTTTAAGCTCCTCATACAAGCAAAGAAACTAAATACTTTTTGAATGGATAAGAGCTGAGTTGGGCATATGTGAGAACAGTATGAAGACAGAAAAACAACAGAGATTGAAAAGCCATTAATCATATGCAGCTCGTCTGCTTGAGAAACTATTATATGTTTTGAGTGAAATTGCTTATCCTGCAGTGTTCCTGGCTTTTTCCCTACAAATGTATCACTTCTTAATTGTGTCCCTCCATTATATTTCTGAAAAGCTAATCAAAAGAACAACTTCTTTTTCTTCTCTCTTCTACACCATATATTTAAATGAGTTAATTTATATTAACAAGGGAGATTATTCACCCGGTGGAACAGATGTTTGTGCTTTGATCTATTGCAAATATTATTTTTTCAGACCCTTCTGAATATTTTGTATGAAATGAGATACCAACAGTAATTTTGCAGTCTTTATCTTACATTAAAAACTTTTCACTTCCTAGTGTTTGTGATAGATGCACTTCATTTGAAGAAGAATGTAATCAAAGTTACTGTAGTACTCTAAGGACTTACCTGTTCGGGACATCTGTGGAAGATGAATCAACAAACAGTGTGAAGCCAAAGTGAGTAAAATGGCCAGCATCAAACCCTTGTTTTGGTGATCTTATTCAGCAGTAGAGTAGCCTAAACAACAAAAGATTAAGCTTTGGATATTGACTCTTGCTTGAGAGATACTGCACTTCAGAACATGATGCTTTCGTTTGGGAAAAGGTACTCCACAATTTTAGCAGATTTGTGTTACATATTTTATACTCCTGGAGATGTGTCCATTTCTTTGTTGCCTCTGGGAAATCTAGATCATCTGTCATTTTGGTGAGAATCAAATTCTAATATCCAGATCTATGCAAATACCTTGGAAAGATGAAAGAAAATATGGAAGATATATATGACACTTCCTAACTTGTGGTGGTGGTGGTGATTTACTTAACATGCTTTAGGTATATGCTGTGTGCATAGCAAAATATGGTTAAGGATTTTTTTGAGAATCTTTGTGTTGATCTGTTTTTCTCCAGGAAGTTCATGTGAAAATAAGACATATTTCTGAATTTTTGACCTCTCTATTCCTAACCTCTGACATTAATGCATAACTTCTTTTATACTCAAATGCTGAATGCACTGTGATGTGACAAAAAATAATTCCCACATCTTTGCTACCAACATGATCTTTGTTATGTAATTTCGTAAAAAAATCCTGTAAAGAAACACAGTTTAACTTGTAAGTATCAGACATGATCAAGTAAATGCGTGTTAAGTTAAACAATTTGGCTACAATCCTCAGTCAGCTCAGACAGTTTTCCACAATCACAAACAAGATTTGTGCATCTATATTACCTATTATATATAACAATGAATTATAGGGGAATCCAGGTTGTTATCAAATAGATCTCTTCAAGAGATCCAGTTCCTGAGAGCTACAAAGCCTTCCCCCTCTCCCCCCCCCCCCCCAAGAAAAGCATTCGGGAAGATCTTACTACAACTGTAGAAGGTCCAGTTACATTGACCATTTGGACAACTTGCCCATTGCTGTGAAGCAGCATATTACACTCATTAAGAAGAAAACCAGCTTCCACCAGAGTAAGCTTCGCATGGGATGAAATGCTTTTGGCTGCTATGGTTGTTAATGTGATGTTCCATTTACTTCCTCATTCACTCACCTGCTTTCCTGTTCAAACACCATACACAACTACCTTCATAGATATTGCTGGAATAGTGACAAACCTCATTAGTGGCAGTCATGCATAACCAAAGAGAGAAAAAAAAAGATATAAATGAACAGGGAAACAGAAGAAAGGAAAATGCTGGAATCTATAGGTAATGAGGGTAGTATTTGTCTGTCGTTGCTGCTATGTGAAATTAAACTTTGTATTCTACTCTTCACTTTGTATTTGCATTGATGTTAGTCTTGCCTTATGTCTCTATTTTACACTCCAGTGCCTTGATCCTGCAATGAACGCCTCACAGTCAGACTCCTGTGACTGTAGAGCTGAGTGCAGTATCAGGATCTAGATGAGGAAAGTATTCTGTTTTTTTTTTTGTGTGTATCTAAAAGGGACACCATTTTATTTTGCTGTTGTATTTTATTTTCAGTAACACTTCATGTTTCTGGTTCTCATCTTTACATACCTTTTTCACTTTTTTTATATTGTTCTGGACAAACTGTTTAATGCATTCTACACTCTGAAAGTGTTAAATTCCAAATAAGTTGCATGTCTTCAGGCTTTCTTTTTTCTTAAATATCAAGAAGGAAGACATCATTCTTTAAAATTGTATGTAAAAATTACTGTCATATTCCATGATAACCAGATAGACTGGTAGACCAGGTAGACAGATTTACTACAACTAGTATTCATCATAGGATACTCCAAGTTAGGAGATACTTTCTGACAATATTTTAAAGCAATAGAAGCAAGTAGCTGATCTTCAAAAAGGTTAGTAAATAAAAAGCATATCATTTTCTGGCTACTTTAATGTCATCTGTAAAGTTATCTTTGTTCTGATGTAGTATTCAATCGAAGCTAGAAGAAATCTTCTTTTAGTGGTTTGTTTTTTCCCACCAAATAAGGCACTAAATATAGCAGTATGAGCATTCTGGGCTTCAAAAAGGCTGTGGTTCAGGTTTCTCAACAATATCTACATTTTCTCCTGGCTTTGTACAATTTGTTTTATATCTGTTTATTTCGGAAGCATGAGCAGCTACAAATCAATACATTAAGTACCAGAAATATTAAACACTACAAAAATGAACATTTGCTTAGATGAAAATTATGCAATAATATAGTCATCAGATTTTCCAGTTTGAAAGCTACTGCAAGTTAGAGGACAAGTTCCTTGCAAAGGGACAGAGCACTGCAGTGCTAGAGCAATCTCATTGGTCCCACATACAAGTCTGTGTACCTGTGCATCATTCTGATCTTCCCCTCACTCCTGGTTTTGTTAGATGCTACATTATCATGCACCAAGAGTTGACACAACAGGAGAGGATCCTTTCTCCACCCTACCAGCCTTGATGACCCCCCACAGGCAGCAGTGATGGCAGGAATGGAAGTAGAACAGCTATAGTTCCGTATTCTTTCCTTTTCTGTAAGTAAATCTTGGATGACAGTAACACAGACTCCATCTCTTTCATTTTCCTTTTCCAAAAGGCGCTACTATATTCTTTCAAACTAGAAAAAAATATCAGAATTCAAAGAAATATTTTCAAAATCATTTTTGGAAATGTTTTCACTACTAATGCCCTATACACAGTTTTTTCATATGCATATGGCAAGTTTTAAAACTAGCTCCTAAGGCCACAGCTTATTTGATTGAGAAGTGGTTCTTTAAGATGCTGCTGTATTTTCCCTTACTGCAGCTACGTCTGACTGATCTTGAGCGCTGCAGAGGCTTGGCATGGTAAGCATTGTCTATACTGGGAATCTTGCTGAGAGGGAACATGGTGAGATGTAGCCTTTTGAAGGCAGGCTCAATGAAGTGTATGAGATCCCTGAAGCTTTCAACCATGACAACATTCAATTCCATCATGTCACTTGCTGTGAAATGTGTAATGGCCACAGCCATTGCTTTTTTCCTGCGGGAGTTTGCATGTAATTGCAGTAAAGTTACTGTTATAAGTTTGCACCAACTTGTCGTTTCTGTATTGCTAGACATTGTTTCAGTTAAACAGGTCATAATTTATTCTTGGAGGAAAGATTCCTCCTGACAGAAATGCACTAACACAAATCTTTACTTCCTTTAAAGGGGCTTATAAAAATAAAAACTATAGAATTACGTAAAAAGCTAAAAATAAAAATTATATTAGCCTTTTTATTGTTTTGTCTTTCCTCCTAAGGGTACAGCCTGTTGACTTGTAAAATGTCTCTATATTATATGTAACTACAAATGATCGAATTCAGCATTCTCTTGTAACATTCCACTTCTTTCAATCTGGTGGAGGGAAGCAGGAAGGAGAGTCAGTCATAGAGTCTGGTATTCTCTATGGACAGAAGTATTCATCAGCAAATCTAGGAACTGATGGAGACCTCTTAGTCTCTTCACAACTTTTATAAGGAGGAAGTTGTATAGGTTGCTGAAAGTGCTTAATTTGCATGATTGTGAAAGATGCTTGCTCTCACTGGTATGTCTGCATTCGTTAGACTGGAAGTTTGTTTTTTCTGTGTCTTACTATGTTTGATGTAATGGGGCATATGGATTCCATGCTAATTAGGAAGGGCTAGTAAGCTGTGGTGACAACATTCCTGCTTTGTTCATGATACTTGTGGTAGGTGTCAGTTCTGAAACTACAAAACAGCCTATTTATGTGGGAAGGAGAGTCAATAGAGACCCAATCTGTACAGTGTGAAGAGCCTGGCAGGAGAAAGATGTTATCGAGAGACTGATCTGTTGTGCCAGTTTATTCTGCAAAGGTAAGTCTGCGCAAACTAAGCTGACCACTTAAAGAGGAACCTTGTGTTTCTGTGGAACTCAGCACACTGGTCCACTTGGGCAGATGCAAGCCTTTTCTGACTTCATGTTTGCACTGAATTGTAACCTGGTATTTCTCTTTGCTGCAATAGGCTGTCTTGGCAAGGGAAATCAGTTACCACCCCTTCAGTGGGTGAAAGCCTCTGCTGGACCTAGACAGAGGCTGCTGAAAGGAGGGGTTTGACCTTCTAGTGTTCAGAAGTGTGGGATAAAATAAAATACCCTTATCTGGGATTTATTCCAGGGAACTCATGCTTAATACCAGTGAACTAATAGTGGAGGTGGATAATACTACCAGAAACCATTTAAGAAGGATGTATCTGGTAATAAGTTAAATACTATGATTAAGTGCTACCAACGGTATTTGATGCTCTATAAATAGACGTGTATGCCAGGGCAGTCCTGCAGCAGTCATTCGGTATTGGCTGATTTTAAGACAGTCAAGGCTACCATTGCTTTGTCCCATTTTTATTCTACTGTTTCTGTAAAGCTAGCTGCTGCTGGAATGGAAAGATGGAAGTGTGACAAGTATGTATAACAGGATTTGTGCCCAACTTGTCTAGAGCTTTAGGATCTTTAAGTGAAAGGAGATAATACAAACCATTCTACTTCTTGGCTATGCCCCTTTTCTTTGCTTTTTTGAAAAAAAAAAAATGTTTCCTGGCAGCTTGCTGGCTCAAATTAGGCCACCATTACGAAAGAGCTATGTAAATGCAGAGAAACGAATGCAATTGAAATTTCCTATACATTAAGTTACAGTTGTGTTTCTAAACCATGCAAAGTACAAGTGCTGTCCTGAATTGCACAGGCCTGCCCTAACACATTTGAGCTAGGAAATGTATGTGATTGTGTGACATTTCCAGAACTAATCATCCTGGCAGAATGAGTCATATAATGGGTATTGATTTATATCCTTATGTGGGAGGATTTGTTCATGGTATCATACTTCTGTTGAAACTGAATTCTATCGGTTAGAGATCACTCGAAGTAAACAAGAAAAGAGCAATTGCATATGCTGCAGAATTTTCAAATTTCTGCCTTAGTTTTCCATATTGTTTAGAGAAGGAAATAAGGGAAATGTTAATTTACTCTGTTCTTTCCTGTCCTCCCCCTATCCCCACACTTTGGGAAGAGGAAGTGGTTCTGTCTGCTAAATCAAATGCAAGATATTAAGGAAAGAATCCAGTAGTGAGAGAAAAGATTTATGAAGGCCTCAAAGCTTTGAGGTCATGAATCAGATTCCTTCCTTGAATGCAGAGCCTTTAGGCTGCCTTCCTGTCTTTGCCAGCTACTGTGTAATCCCACTGACATCAGCGGAATGGAATGGGTGTAACTGAAATTAATTTGCTCCTAACATTCAGTGCATGTTAATTTATCAATTTGAATGGCATCATTGATTTCTGAGGAGCTGCTCCAAGGATGAAGGGTGGTGGCAGTAGAGAAAGAAAGAAAGTCTTATGGAAAATATTGACCAAGACAGGGGTAACTGCTAGCAAGAGAGACAAGAGATAGGGGGGAAGGAAGGTTAGACAGAGAAGTAATAGAAAAGGGGTGGGTATTTGATAGCCCTTTATTTTATCAGTTAATGCCTGACCCTGTTGTTTATAAATGTATACACACACACATGCACACAAATTTCTTTTTCTTCTGTTTAACATTTTCATTACAATAATGCCCTATAGTACTAATCACTGTATGAATCATAGAATCATAGAATCAGTAAGGTTGGAAGGGACCTCTGGAGATCATCTAGTCCAACCCCCCTGCTAAGCAGGGTCACCTAGAGCATGGTAGACAGGGTTGCATCCAGGCGGGCCTTGAAGATCTCCAGAGGAGGAGACTCCACCACCTCTCTGGGCAACCTGTGCCAGTGCTCCATCACTCTCACAGGGAAGAAATTCCCCCTCACAGTCAGGCAGAACTTCTTGACGTTCAATTTCTGCCCGTTGCCTCTTGTCCTGTCACATGGGACAACTGAAAAGAGTTTGTCCCCATCCCCTTCACACCCTCCCCTCAGGTCCTTATCCACATTGATAAGATCCCCCCTCAGTCTTCTCTTCCCCAGGCTGAAGAGGCCCAGCTCTCGCAGCTGTTCCTCATAGGGCAGATGCTCCAGTCCTCTGATCATCCTTGTAGCTGGACTCTCTCCAGTAGCTCCATGTCTCTGTTGTAGTGGGGAGCCCAGACCTGGACACAGGACTCGAGATGAGGCCTCCCCAGGGCTGAGTAGCAGGATCACCTCCCTCCACCTGCTGGCAACACTCTTCCTAATGCACCCCAGGAGACCATTGGCCTCCCTGGCCACAAGGGCACATTGCTGGCTCCTGGTCAACTTGTCATCCACCAGCACTCCCAGGTCCTTCTCTGCAGAGCTGCTCTCCAGCAGGTCAGCCCCCAGCTTGTACTGGTGCATGGAGTTATTTTTCCCTAGGTGCAGGACTCTGCACTTGCCCTTGTTGAACCTCAGTGATACAAAGTCATGGTAGCTGTCTGAGAATGCATAACCCAGTGGCATATATGCATAAAGCCTATATACAGGATAATGACATACATATAGGCATGCATTATGTTCTACATAAAAACTTGTTGCTAAAAAAATGGAATATAGTGATAGCTGAAACTGTATTACTACATTATGTTGCATATCCCTTAAATGATAGAGTCATGGGGCATATAAGCTAATTTTAATTAGTCAAGAAGCAGAATATACTGCCTGAGGTCCATGACTATACCGCTGCCCATACCCATGCTAGCGAGCATGAGGAGAATTTGAATGGTCCTATTACAGCTCTGTAGTTTTTAGACAAGCCCTTAATGGCACTGAAATTCTGGATAATAAAAGCATTTGTTAAGTCATACTATTTTCTATTCAGTCTCATACTCAGCAGGCAAAAGAAAGCTGTGGGAATACTATGTTACACTCAGTGCATTTTAAAAAGCAAACAAACAAAATTCTATCTCATGATTGTATATCTGCTGGTATCAGCAGGATATATTTAGCTCTATTTATACAGAAAGTAAACAGGTAATTGGACTTGAACAAGAATCAGTGAAATACTCTGACTTTTTTTTTTACAGTGAAAGCATGGTTGTGCATTTTTAACACATGAAATTGGAAACTGCTAGAAGTATGAGTATTGAATTGATTTATTCTTGTGTTTTTCACATAACCAAAAGACTGTACAAATAAATTTACTTAATAATGCAAGAAAATAACATCTATTAGTAAAACTATAGCCATATTTGAAGGCCTAAAGAAGTAATAAGGTGCTATATATACACCAATAATGCTATACAGATATATTAAAAAGCCCCATCTACTAGCCTAGATTTTCATTTTAAATTAAGTAGTAAGCAAAGAATAGGGAAGAACACATAGGATAAGGTTGTCCTATTTTTGTTACTATTTCAAAGATGTTCTTATTTCAAATGCATGAACATTATCACTTGAAACAGATATTATTTATTGCTGCTTTTACTTCAGTATAATTTTAATTGAGAAAGCATAAATTCACTTTCTGCACAATACTTTTGCCTCTTTTGTGTTATGTGATGTGATTCTGCATAATGTCCTGCACTGTATACAGCTTCCTGGTGTTCCAGCTGCTACTAACAAAACGTGAGAGATCTTTTTTTTTATCTAGCATGCTAGCTTTGCCAGGAAAAGGTGAAGAAAAATGTTGAACTGTCTTCTATGACTCAGGCAAAAGAGTAGGTACTAAGGAAATATCCTTTCCTTTTTCAATAAGCTTATGTGTTTTTCTTCCCATACTAATAGGAAGTATTAATAAAATTTAATGAAAAAGTACTAGTACTTTTTCATTAAAAGATAGAAAATTTGGCAAGGCTTCCTTTCAGACCTCAGTGAGTTTTTCATACATTTGATGTAGGCATATATGAGGCAACTGATTTATCATGTTTGAGTTTTTGTCTCTTTGGGATTTATATCGTAAAATAAAATCGATCTGGAATTCCACAGCACTTCACTGCAAATGGGAAAGTGTCCCCCCACAGACTTCAGTTACTTAGCATTAAGTGGCAAGGGGCAAGTGGCATAACAGCACTCTTCACACTTGTATGTGGCATTTAAAACTCTGGAGATGTGTTTTTACTCATCAGTATGTATCAACAATATCTTAATGTCAATCACATTTGGATTTTTATGATTTATTCAAGACAGGATTCAGCACCAGCCTGACAAGTGGGAAGAAGTAATTCCAGTTACAGGAACGCAGAATAAGTAGAATACTGCATTATTCTTTAGTTTCAGTCCAACAGGTGAAGAAAGTCTTAGTCTGTCCCTGTATACAGTGGTAAGCTAGAATGGAGAATGAGGAAGTAGGGGCAATAAGATATCTTAGAATGGCTTGACTTACCTAAATCTGTCCAGTAAAAATCATCTAAGGTATTAGCTAAATTGTCTGAATTGTTAGAAAAAGAGAAAGGATATCCTGGAAACACTTCAAAAGGAGGTTTTGGACCTGTTTGTGAAAAAGGATTATGAATAAAAACCTTTCTCCTCAGCTGAAAAAGAAATGAATGGCTTTCTAGGACAGTCTTAGTTTGAGACTACAGCCCTGAAAAGCATTACATAGCTAGGAGTCCAAGCTCAAAGAAACTTTACTTGGCCAGATTTACAAAGTTACTTAGCAAAAGTAAATGTCTGATGCAAAGGCAAGTGGAAACACTAAGAAGTCAAAACCATCTCATGGCTTCCGGGAGGCACTAGGTTCCTGAGCCACTCATAGGACTCAAACTTCCAGAAATATAACAGTGATGAAGAATATGAAACTTTATTCTTTGTGCTAATATGATTTATAGGATGCCATCAAAATTGGTACTATGTGCTAAAAAAACTGATGCTCAAGTTGTGACTAGCATTATGTGGCAGGAAGAAGAGGCCAAAAACAGATTCAAATTGTAGCTATGTATTAGGGTCATTACAAAGAGCAAGAGTGAGCTCTGCAGTAATGTTCTAAGAATACAAAGAGAATTTTATTAATCCTGTGTCACTTCACTAGTGCAGAAGCATCACTGTAAAATGCTACTTGGCATTTTGCAGAATGAATGCCCTAGTCTTGTTTAGAAGAGGCTGGTGTAGCAATAAGCAGTTAAACAGCATATTGGTTGTCAGGTAAGAGTATTCTAGCATACATTAAGGAACAAGAGGGAAATTTCTTTGCTTTTAGGAGCTTTTACCTTGTCTCCATACCTGATGCTAACAATTTTTTCTAGTAATTGGAACTAGAAATACAAAGAGATAAAAGTAGCTTGTTCTTTGAGGAGCTGGGGTAGTCAAAAAGTCTTCTTAAAGAAAAA
Organism: Rhea pennata; assembly: GCF_028389875.1. Taxonomy (NCBI): domain Eukaryota; kingdom Metazoa; phylum Chordata; class Aves; order Rheiformes; family Rheidae; genus Rhea; species Rhea pennata. Next base: position 152,851,700 of record NC_084663.1, read on the forward strand.
AGGAGGACCAGGAGCATAAATGGCTTTTCGACCATTTCAGAGTTTTTGCCTACCACCTTATCTGAAGTCCTTTCCTTTATGAAAATCTCTAGATCGTATAAGAGTTCGGAGATTAGATAAGGCACTCATAAAAACAATTATTTTCCAGAGGAAATATGTGTAAAATTTTAATTGTTCCTTCTGCCATATTTTAGTGTTCTACCAAAGAACACAGTGAATGTATAAATGTAAAGGGCATTTAGGTATCTGTACAACTACAGAAACATGCATATTCTTTCTGCTCATCTTTGTCTTTCTGGAACTAGTTTCAACCAGTTTTGTTTCTGCTGTTTATATATATTTCACATTCAGACTAAGTATATATCTGTAGTTTTCACATGTTCCATATTCTCTAATACCCTAGATATTGAGATTCAATAAAGGATTATTAGGAGAATATTTCATTCAAAATAACTTGTGTAGTGCTTCACATTGAATCCATCAGTCTAGATGCATCAAACCCACAGATTTTGGCTGTGTTTCATGTGTATGGCTTGATTTCAACCATGTTTGACTAAAATTAGATCACTGAATTCAGTTCACAAATTTCTGCTTGTTCAGCCAAACTGGAGCGTAATGAAATTAGTTTAAAAACATGCTGGCACTGCCAGCAAAGCGAGTGCAACTTCACTGCTTTATATACCATTTAAGCTTTTCTTTTAATATTTTTTGGATTGTAATTTAACTTTTGTGATCTTTCCAAATCACTAATGTTTCAAGTGGACATGATTTTACATGTTTACAAGGTTTAAATTGATGGTATAGAAGGTAGAGGGTAATGATAATTAATTTCAAGATATTCAGCATAATAAGCATTACCTGGAATTTCATCAGCTCTGTATGTCTGTTCACACACAAGCTTAAAAAGTAACAATTTAATAAGTAGTCTTCTACTATAGCTAAATATACTTAACTTTAATAAAAAAGAAAGAAGAGAGCTACTAATGCAGGTACTAACTTTGTTGTGGGTTAATGCTCCTCCAATGCTCTGTTGTCTGCGTTGATAGGCTGGTAATTGGTTTATGAGCTAAGGAAGCTGATTATATTGCCCAGACCCTTTGTGGCTTGAGAGTAGTAGACAAGGCAGAACTCCCTGAGGGAAGACATGTGTAAACTGTGCCTAATCTTTATTGATTTAAAGTTTCATTTTCTCTTAATGTCCTTTCCGTCCTTTCCCACCATGTTCCATAAATGTTACAGTTGATACGTGCTACAGTCTTGTCTTCTAGAGAGAAGCAAACTAGAGGAACCAAATCTATACTAGAAATGTTAAAGCAGCTGGGATTGAGCATGGGACACAGCAGCCTGAAGCCCAGAATGAGAGGGAAAATCATTCTAACCTAACATCCAGTGAAGGCTACAGAAAATCAGGAGAGGTCAGAGATGTAATTAGCTTAGTATTTGTGAAAGCCGGAGTAATTTTCTTGATCTCTGTCCTCTTACACAAACAATTTGGAAAGATTAGTTTTCAGTCATTTAGATAAATGACTGAAAACCAGGAATAGGACCTACTGTTCCCCCAAAAGTTCCAGCATAACACAGAAGAAGGAGTCAGACATACCTCTGGGTATATAACAATATGTACCCAGGTAAAGCCCTGCAGCAAGGAATTCTTAAAGCCAATCAGGCTCTTAAGTACAGAGAAGAAGAGGAGGACCAATATGTTTTTATTCTAATCATTGCCTTGCTGTGACAGATAGACTTTGGTCTGTCAGTTTATATCTGGTTAAACTATGAAAAAAATTCAAATCCTGTTGCTTCAAAGGGCAATGTGAACTTGATACAGTCTAATACATCATCCAGGAACAGCTGACATGCAAATCAGAATTCAAAACGTTTGCTCTTTAAAGCTAAGCCAGGTGCAAGCAAGATCAAAGAGGCCCCTAAAACCTTTGATTTTAGTGAGGAGAAATAGAGAAATTTGTCCAGAGCTTACAGAAGGACAGAGAGGACCCAGAATAGAGAGATGAACAAGAATAACACGCAAGAGGCACAGTCATAAAATTCTAGCCACTTTTTCCAACACAAATGATATCTCTGATTCAATATTACATTACTGAAATTCTGAAGACTTTTTGACTGGCATCTTTGAAACGGTGATAAGGTCTATAAAAACTTCAACTTCAAAATCAGTCACAGAATATGAATGATGGGGACATGAATGTCTTAGGATACCACAGGCAGATCTTTGTTTCGGCTGATGTCTGAGGGGATCAGAAGACTGACAGATGCCTAAAAGGCTTTTTTTTTTTTTTTTTTTTTTTTTTTTTTCTGATTGATAGGCTACTAAGACAAAGATTCAGGGAAGAAAGTGTTTGGGGTTTTTTTCCTATGCATTAGCGAAATTTTTAACCACCAACTTAGTTGTACCGAGCTTGGAATAGGTACTTTTTGCTTACTGTTTCTTTCACGCTAGGCAGATTTTCATTCTTTTAAATAGGCATTCTCTTGAGCAAACTATTTGGCTAATGCACTTGTAGTTTGGAATTTCAAGTAGAATAATTTGAGGGGTGAAACAGCACTCAATTTCAAAGGTTAGACTTAAGAAATTAGACCATAAAGCCTTAGTTGTTAAACCTTGATGTCTCCCACTTGGCATTCTCAGCTGAAAGCAATAGACAAAAAAGTGCTATCTCTGAATATACTGTTGCCAGAGCATGGGCTAAAGGACAACTGAATAAGGATTTAACTATCACTAACAAGGGATATTACGCTAAGAATACTTTCAAGAATGCCTTGAAATTTGATAGACTGCTGCCTTCTGCCTTCCCAGCTGTGGCAAGCAAGAATATCATATTAGGCTCTATAGTAGCTTTAAGAATAACCTTTAAATGGAAGAATTGATAAATAGTAACTACTAGTGTTCATCAAAATCTGTATTATATGACTTATTTTTAATATGTAAAGACTGAGAAAATAAAATAGAAAAAGACTTCCTGAACTATTTATCCCATTTATATAAAGAGACTTTATGATCCACCACATGTTTACCATTTTTTATCATTTTATCTATAATTTTTTTCCCTTAGAATACTACTATGAGACAGAGAAAGTACTTTTCTCCTTGTGTACCAAAGTAAACCAGAAACAGACATCCATGATGTATTTCAAATATGGTCCTAACTCTGAATTTTAGCCCAGACCACCATGTGTACACCATGAAATCCATGGGTTTAATCTTACTTTAATGGCTACAGCGTAAGAATCTGCACTGAACAAAGTGTCTTAACTCCTGCTATAGCCAATAGAGAGCTAGTCAGTACAGGCAGGTGGCTTGGGGAGGCATTCAGTTGACCAAATGTAGGTTTTTTTCTTTATAATTGGATAAGTTCTCCTTTGCATGCATTTGGCCATATCAACTCTGCTGATTTAATGGAACTGTAGACACTTGGTCATATGCAGAAATTTCCACTGTAAGACACTTTAAGTTAGATCAAGCTGAATCCTGCCCTAGGTAAGCTGTAGGGCAGATTGGGGAAACACAAGGCTTGGCCTTAATGTCCCTTGAAGGGACAGAGTGTCTCCTCAGCAAGTTTGGTGATGATGCCAAACCGGGAGGAGTGGCTGATACACCAGAGGGCTGTGCTGCCATTCAGAGAGACCTGGACAGGCTGGAGAATTGGGCACAGAGAAGCCTCATGAAGTTCAACAAAGGCAAGTGCAGGGTCCTGCACCTAGGGAAAAATAACTCCGTGCACTAGTACTGGTTGGAGGCTGACCTGCTGGAAAGCAGCTCTGTGGGACAAGTTGACCATGAGCCAGCAATGTGCCCTTGTGGCCAAGAAGGGCAGTGGTCTCCTGGGGTGCATTAAGAAGAGTGTTGCCAGCAGGTCGAGGGAGGTGATCCTGCCCCTCTACTCAGCCCTGGCGAGGTCACCTCTGGAGCACTGTGTCTAGCTCTGGGTTCCCCAGTACAAGAGAGACATGGACCTGCTGGAGAGAGTCCAGCGTAGGGCTACAAAGATGGTTAGGGGACAGGAGCATCTTGCCTATGAGGAACGGCTGTGAGAGCTGGGCCTGTTTAGCCTGGGGAGGAGCAGACTGAGATGGGATCTTATCAACGTCTACAGATATCTTTAGGGAGGCTGTCAAGGGGATGGGGCTAGACTCTTTTCAGTGGTGCCAAGCAACAGGACAAGAGGCAGTGGGCACAACCTGAGCTACAGGAAGTTCCATCTGAATATGAGGGAAAATTTCTTTACTGTGAGAGTGACAGAGCACTGGCATAATTTGCTGGAGAGGTGGTGGAGTCTCCTCCTCCGGAGATATTCAAAACCTGCCTGAATGTGATTCTGTCTAATGTGCTCTAGGTGGCTCCGCTTGAGCAGGGAAGTTGGACTAGATGATCTCCAGAGGTCCCTTCCAACCTCAACCATTCTGTGATTCTGTGAGATTCTGTGATTAATGCAATCCCAATTGCACTTGGTTATGCTGGCATTGCTGCATCTGGTTGAGTCCATCACCGTGTTCTGCAGCAGCCCTTTTCAGTGACTCATGGCTGACAGAGAGTGGACACATCAGTCACTGAGTCTGTGGCTACCATGGTAGATGCAGTGGCCCCATATCACATGTGCCAAAGGCAGGTGTCCATGGGAATAACTACAGGTTATATAGGAAGTCTTTGAAACAGAATGTGAAAAAAAACATGGCATTTCAAATCATAGGCCAATGTTTTGACACCTGGATGATCTAGGTTGAACTGTATCATAAATAATTTTTATTTTTCTGAAGTACATTAATATAATAACATGATATTAACAAACAAAACTTGAAGCAACTCTTAACTCTTTCCCTTTATTTTCATTGAACCAGGAATCATTTTGAATACTGTCATTTTGTTGAGGAGCATAAATCTGTCAGAAAAAAAAGTACTGGGTGAGGGAAGTGGAAAAGAGACGATATTGTTGCCAGTTTTGGTTTAATTTCTGCTGAAAAATACCTTTTATATTGTGTCTGAACAGCAGTCTATTAGAATATATGTGAAACTTTAGAAGCGATTAAGAAAGATGGGATTATTGACTTGTTCTATTACAAATTACTCAGAGATGCTTGTACCTTTTCCTACTTATCTGACCAAACCAGAAGGAATATTTTAAACATTAACATTTAGTCTGAGTACTCCTTGAATTTCTAGTTCCCTCATCTCAAAAAGGTTCTAGTGCAATTAGAAAGGCTGATCAAAGATATGGAAAATGTTCTCTTGAAAATAGATTAGCAGACTTCATCCTGGACAACAAATTACTGAGTTGTAATTTTTTTTTTTTAAATATGCATGGCAGTAGTGATTTCTTATTCTCCTTCTCACGATAGAAGAAGTAGGGGACAGCAAATGACAAAACTACAACATATGAAGTATGCCTTTTCACAAGGTGTATAATTTAACTGTGGAATTCATTATCCTGTGAGATGAGACTGATGTAGAAACCAAAAATTTAGATTCAAAAGGTGATTCAAGAGGGATTTAAAAAGTAGATAGAAAAGTAATGGAAGAAAAATCCATTAAGATCTATTTAAAAACAGAGAGAGAGAGAGAGAGAACCTATGGTATAAGAGGTCCCTAAGACTCGGAAAAGAGGAAATATATGGGAAGAAGTATTGCCATATGTTTGCTCTTTATGAAATGTTGATTTAATATTGTTTAAAGGGGGTCCAAAATTGCATAGTTGTTTTGAGGTTTCCAGGAACATATAATTAGGTGATGGACAAGTGTTAGATCTCCTAGCATCAATGCCTCAGAGGAAAGGTGCTAAATTTGCTCAAGCTATGAAAAAAGGCTCTATGTTGTGGCTTCCTGGTCGTAGGATACGAAAAAAAAAAAAAAAAGAAAGAAAGAAAATGTATGCTTCTCACTTAGGCAGAGAGGGGAGTGGGAAAATGACTGCATTTGGACTTTGTGAAATAACTGCAGTAGAGGGTGGCATTCATAGGTGGATATTAGTGGTTTGTGAAGACTTATATACTGTACATAACGTAAGACAGATATATGTAAAAATGGTTCTCATTCATAGCCTTAGAAAGTGAAGAGACATGGAGAGAGACTTTGGAAGTGACTTGCATTATTTTACAGGAACTGTGCTCCCCTGTGTTGCACAGTACCTTAGATGCCTTCTCCTTTATAGTGCCAAGGATTCACTGTTTTGCAACCTGCCTTTCTTTTCCAGCTCTGCACTCCTGCCCCCACATCACCATGGCAGTTTTTCCCATGGCCTCTGGGACAATATTTTTTTCCTTAGTGCTCTCACAGTTATTCTCATTTTGTTATTCTCATGGCCTTGCCCCTGCAAACACCACTGCTGCCCCATGGCAAGTCCTGCTGCACTGAAGAGAGGGTCTGAGGGAGAATGCTCATCTGTGGACCCACCAACTCTTCTTTGCTCTGCTAGGCAATGGGGACAATTTTTCTCCCTCTCCCTCCCCATCCTCCTCTCTTGTCATCCCTTCCCCAGAACTAACTTTCATCGTTAGAGCTGACTTATGCCATCAGTTATAGACCCCACTACTAAATCTTTGTGCACGTGAACCTGCCTCAGCACCTTCTGCACAGTGAACGGTTAATCTTTGTCAATTTAAGAGCATTTTAGGTCTACATTCTTACTGTTTTTAGCTTTATCTTTGATAAATACATTTAGTGCTGTATTGAAACCTTAACTATTAAGAGAAAAGAGTATTGCTTTTAAACAACCCATCATATTTAATATTTTTTCCTTTACCTTTACATAAATGTATCTTTACTCTCATAATGAAGTATAACAGATTTGTGATTTTTTTTGAGGAAGGAATATTTTCTTGGCCTACCATTAGGAACATCAAGTTTCCTGTCTTCAACTATGGAAGAAAGAAGGAGAGGTAAAAGCTATTATTTCCTGAGTTGCTTGTCTGCCTGGGGTTAGAAGACCAGGTCTTTCGTATTTGCTCTGACATTGCTTTGGAAGAAGTTAAATCCCACAGAGGTGTAAACATACAGGGTAAGTACAGGTTAAATCCTTTTCACAGTTAACTTCATGCTGTCAGAACTGATTTTTCTATTTCCTTAAGAAATAAATAGATATTAAGTTCATTGGGGACTGGATTTAAAATCAATTTTATGTGATAGAAGCTCTACAATATGCATAACAAGGTATTAGAATGGTCTTGGTCCAAGACATCTTGATTTTATCTGTTGTATTCATTAATTTTTTTAAAAACACTTATAGTATTCCTATAGAAAAGTGTAAATCAGTCAAGTATTAGGGCTGAAGCCAGCCATGTTTCAGATAGATAAGTTACTTTCTTAATATTATCTAATATTTGCAAAGAATTATATTTAAAAAGCTTTAATATTTGATAGAATAGGAAATGCTTGTAAGTATTGTGCAATTCTTTACTAATGACAGATCAGTCCTGTACTGTCTAATATAAATTGACATTTGATAGGGTAGTGATTTTTTAAGGTTAAATAAACATGGTTATTCTGAATATTGCTTTTCACAGGCTAAAAATATTGGATTTCTCATCCATAAGAGAAAGCTGGTTTTATTTTTCCTTTATTACGTATATTTAAAAATACTGGTCATACTTATTAAAAAGACCTGTATCTTGAAATTCAGTACAATGGCAAATGCAACAACAATTAATTAATGTTATTATTTTTACTTTAATATGGTGTAATTCTATAATTTTTTTGTCCTGTCCACTATACAGCTGCCTAGCCTGAATAATATTCTTTGGACATCTATGGTAGTTAAAAAATCTAGAGACTAGGAAAGCTATGACAAGATAGTGAAATTAATCTAGCCTGCTAATTCATTTTATATAATAATGCAATGACAAGTGACAATTTGATCATGCACTTTAATGATATTTTCAAGTTTAGCTTCTTTCCTAATGCACATCTTATTTTCCGTATTTATCATAAAGATATAATATATATATATATATCACTGAGCTGATCATACAAATTTATGATCTCTAGATACGTGTAAGTCACATACATAAAAGTAATTTTATAGTTCAAACAACTTTAAGTATAGAGATTTTACACGTTTAATTTAAGACACAATCACTGCCTAAGTTACTGCTCCCCTCTGACGTACCAGTGCAACTTTTATTTCTTGGCGCTAGGAAGCTTCATATCTTGGTTAACACTAATAGTAACCAGAGAGCAATTACTGGTTATAAATCCTTATAACTCCTAGAAGTAAGACTGAGCCATCCTGGAATGCTAATAGCTGTAATAAAGTTATTGAAATCTTGATTAATGATAGAATATTAACAATGTTAGAGTTACAATAACATATCCATTTTATAGGCAACACATCAAAGGAGCATCTCAATTGACCCTTGCAATGCCTTTGTGTGGAGAAGGTTAGGGAATTACAAAAGTAGTACAGTAGAAAAAATTATATGTACAAAACAAAACAGCTCTACTTAGAAATATTTAATGTGTACTACTAGTGATAGTCACCAATAATGTAACAGGTGAATATTAATATAATTTAATACTAGTGTGATTTCGTTCTTTCTTCCCCATCTCACATTTTCCCTGCTTTTATTTATAGCACATACCCACTGTTATCTTTTCTTGAGATAAGTCACAATACCACAAAGATTTACGCACAAGTTTAGTAGGTTAATAGATCAAATTAATGTAATTTAAGCACTCAGATAACACTTTGCAGGATCAGAAGCCCTTTGCAAACAGCTTTTGACCTTCTATGGGTACAGGGCCAAAAAAACGGCCCTTGGTAGAACCTTTAGGCATAGCAGTTAGGATAGTAACAATTATGATCATCTTTTGTTAATCATTTGACTTCAATAAATTCAGTGACATGTTCAGTTTACTGATAATGAATTACAGAATTATCAGGACTATAAAATAATTCCCTATATTGAATGTGTGGATTTTCTTCCTTGAAATATGAATACTTTGTCATTGGCTTATTAGCAGTTAGATCTAGTATGAAGAACTGAATCCTAAGATAATATTAACAGCTAACTGACCAGGAATTATAGAAGTAACTAAATCTAGTTTTTCAAAGTCCAAATTAACAACTTGAAGTAGTCTGCATTTGGGAATAATACATCCTATGGGAGTATGATATTAGAGGAGAAGAAGAGTGTTTCACTTTGTTCCTAGTACACAGTGGAGGATGGTCTAGAAAATTACCATATGCTGCATTTGCTGCATTGTTTTTCCTTTGATACCTTTTTCATGCTGGGAACTTTTTAAGGGAAGCAGTCATGCAGATATCTATAGTGGGCAGTTGGTACTTCTAGCTGTGTTCCTAGGAAGGAATAGAAGAGCTACATGTAGTCTTATACTTCTTATAAAAGAGCAGGATCTCCATGGAATTTCCTCCTATGGAGACTGAGAGCTGTGAGCTACAACTCTGTGCTCTTATCTACAGAGCTGCTATTCTTTCATAAAAGATTGTAAAGTATTTAACCTGGAGGAACTCCTGTAGGTACTGACATCCATAACAGAATTTTTCTTTCAGTGGGAAAGAACTATATGATCCTTTACTGAATTTGCACTTTGTTTTACAAGTTGTCTGTACTGAGTTACGTCTAGTTTCACGACATTTACAGTGAAGTTAAATAAGGTCATTCAGAAAATGTAATTATGCTAGTATTAAGGTAAGTTAATCCTGGTGTATTACCAGGCATTCAAAATTTAAGAACTGCTCAACTTACATCTTTAAATTTAAGAACAGAAAACTAAACTCTACAAGATCATCATACAGGAAAAAACATGTAAGAGATTACATTTTTCTTCAGGATTTTAACCATAAAATATAACCAAATATAAACCATTAGGTTTTGTTCTATGCATTTTCAAACACCAAGGGAAGTATCTCTGAGTAATGTCATTGACTTAGAACAGTATATATGGTGGTGATGTGGAGGAATATGTATTTCAAAAAACATTTATCATATGTTCTTCTAAAATATATAAAACAGATATATGGGTTTTTTTAAAAAATCCTATCACTATAGTCATAGAAATACGTTCACAATTAATTTAAAGCAAAATCTTTCTTATTAGTTTCAGACTTCTACTAGCAGGAACAGGACAGGTACATTTTATATGAGCAGTTCTAATTCTAAATGAATGGAATGTGGATCAGTGTTTCCATTTTAAGAGCTGATACTGCCACAGCTCATCTTTTCCATCAATAATAGATACTTGTCACTCCTGGGAGGTAAAAAATCCTAGATGTTGCTGACTATTTTCAGATGTGTTTCAAAATGGGACTTAAGCAAAGGTTCTTTGTTGGCAGTTTGAGTCACTATTTGACTTTACTCGCTCTTTAGATGCAAGGAGGATATCTCATAAACATATAAGCCATATTTACAATATACCTTCTTGTTTCTTTAAGTTAGAGACCAGAGAGTCATCATCTGTCTGAGGCGTATTTGTTGGGATGTGCTAAACGAGTGGTAGGTCCTTTCTTCTCTCCCCATCGCCTACCTCATTAGCATTGTCAGCTTTCATCCTGATGGTGAAATTCTCTGTACAGCAATCCTTCCGCTGTTATCCACATCATGGCTGTGGAAGACTATCAGTAAGGATGCCCTGATTTACTTAAAATGCTTCTGATTGTCTGTTGAAGCCCAATGACAACTCTCTCTGTTGTTTCTTAGCTCCTATAAGACATTGAGTATGCCTATAACTTAACTTTATCATCTAACTTGTTGTAGGACTCCCAGTAATACACTGCCTTTTATTTGGCTGACATGGTATGATGCTGCTTTCATAACTCTTGGGATGTCTTTCTAAATGCTGTGAGGTTGCTTGTTCTCTAAAGGATTTCCAGCAAATACAAGTATCTGTATAATTCAGAATCCATTTTGGAAGAACTTTTACTATCCCAGAAGTAACCATGGTATTGTTCTGCCAGGGACTGGTCTCTACCCAGTGTGTCAGGGAACAGTGAGAGCAAGCTGTTCCCTGAGGAACGGGGAGTCAAGCTCAAAAAACACAGTCCTCAGGGCAGGGTCCTTCCCAGCCAGGGCCATATCCCACAGTCCCGGGGCTGGATGAGCATGGAAGGCCTGGGGGTGGCAGCCTGGGTCAGCCCAGAGTCCAGATGGTCAGACAAGTTTGTAGCAATGAGGCAGGCCTAAGATCAAGCTGAAAGGTCAATCCTCAGTTCAGCCTATTTGTGCCCTGCCGCCCCTGGTACAGTTCTCTGCAGAACAGTAACATCTGCAGAGGCCAGAAAGGAAGTGGAGATTCCAGTACATATGTATTTCTTCAGGGGCATTTCTTCTGGGACAATTGGGTCACAGCACAATTTTAGTCAATCAAGATAAACCATATTCATCCTTTGCGTAAGTGAGAAAAGTTAAACTGAAATTCATGGACTTGCAGCAGGATTAAATGTAGACTATGAAACAAAATGAGGTAGATTCTCAGTTAAAATAGAATTGTGTGGTACATACTTAGAGTCTTTATGACAATAGCTGTATACTCCTAGGATAATGGCTGAAGATTTTGTAAAGACAGCTCTTAGCTATGCAGAGTAGATGAGAACTTCATCTTAGGAGTGTGGTTGCTCATCTGTATCCAAGTCATCAAAATTTGCCTGTCAGTGACCTCAAGTTAAAGGTCTTTTAAATCTTTGCCCTTATTCTCCATTACTTTTCCTATTTGTGAAGCCTACCACATACACATATAAATCATTAAAATAATAAAATAATTCATATCTATTTTTGTAGGGCTGATATGTCAAAAGAATTACTTTCTGAGCTTTTATCTGCAATGATATTGTTGTCATTCAGCCTTTTTCCTCTTTCTCATGTGTGCACACAGCTATTCTTTACAACATGATCATTTCAGATCTTAAAATAACATTTCGCCTCTTTTGTTCAACACAGCAGTCTGAAAATTCCCTTGGCAGGAAGTATATTTCTAGTGATTTTGAATGTTGACATCAGCATGAGATAAGCTATGGGTTAGGCTGCACGTGGAAAGAGGGGTTTGGGAAAGATAAAAAGCTTCTGTTTTACTTCTGAAATCTGATATTTAAATTATTTCTGAAAAATTAAATTATTTTAAACTGTATTTTAATATATTTTATTTTAATTAATAATAAAATTTTAATAAAAATGTTTTAAACCATTTTTATGTATTGCTGTATGTAAAAGGATAATACTGTTTCAAGTGTAGAGAATAATGGTAAAACGGAGGTATCTTGTGATGGAGAAACTGATGATAGTCTAAAAGGACATATTTTCTAATTCCCCTGCAGATCTCAAGACTAACACACGGACATAATATGTTATTAAAAGGCACTAAAATGTTCCTCTTTTTCTTGTCTTACTCTCCAGTAAAAAGCCAGGTAGGCTTGTCAGCCAGATGGTACCTGTCCTCAGGGGAATGTAACACTATGAATCTGTTTCATCAAGAAAAGCCTATGGGAAAACATCTTTGCTAAAATTCTGAAAATGTAGGTAGTGGACTATCATAACTGTTCATTTAAATTTTTGTTCTGATCAGATATCATGAATACTAGAATGTTTCAGCAGAAAACCATATATGACAGATTGTCCAGATACATAGCAGGCTTACTGAGTGTAAAGCAAGTTTGTTGTCAGAGTCTCAGACCATACTAACAAAATTTGGGGTGTCTGTGACTACTGCGTAGCCTATGCAAAGTGTCAGTGTTGCCCTGAAGCGTACTGTCTGTGATAATACCTATGTTGTCTAGATACGGACCAATTACATGTTTTTGTGATCTCTATTAAGATGCATTGGCCAGAGGTAGCTGTTTCTCACATACTTGGATAAAGGGAAGATACCGGCTGTGGGCTCATTGCATTGAATAGCAGTCAGTTTTATTCTTTGCTATCTTCACACACAGCATTAAATCTGAAGAAGATGAAGGAATTTTTCTCTCTCTTCTTTTTTTTTATATTTACAAATAGTTTTGTGTAAATTAGTGAGAAAGTTACTCACAGCTTCCCAGTAACAGTACATCCTGTCCCTTGCACAGTTCTTTTCTCACAGAGCTCGTCCTGGTGCAATTGCTATGGAGACTTCTCTGGCTAGGATTTCTGGCAAGAATTTTAAGGAAGAGTTTACTCGCAATTAACTGATAGAAGGATATAATCAATGATTACTTGCAGCCGAGTGCACAGTAGTCCATTGTCAAATTGTTCTAATGGTTAAAAAAAAAAAAAAAAAAAAAAAGTCTTTTTGAAAAGAAACTGTAAATATTATCTTGTGGTTGTTCTTCAGTTATAAATTTTTACAAAATTTAGCTGGTGTTGAACACAGGCAGATTATAGTAGGATGGTTAAATAGTTAGCACCTCTACCTTTCTGTTTAACTTCTTTACTAAAAGGCTGTACTTCCATTATAAGGAGGGGTAAAGAGCCTAAAAGCACCTTTAAAACTGCATGGGCTGAAGGTAGAGGAGAAGGCTAAGGTTTATAGAGTCTCTTTTGAGAACTGTGTGTCACTAGACTGAAGAGAGGAAGCAACTGAAAATCAGATGAAGTCTGAAGTTCTGCACATCCTTAGTTTTCCCTCTGGTACAGACCATATAGATCCTATTTCATTTATTACTAAAACCCCTGCTGAACTTCTGAAATTGATATCAGAGAAGAACCTATTTTCTGTGGAAAAGTGCAGTAGATTACCAGTGAGGGGCATGTGGCTACAAATGATAGTGGGAGTGCTTTTATTCTGTCTAAGTTTGAAACAGGAGAACAGGATAGACTTGAAAGCAAGGCAATATCCAGTATCGGGAGAACAGAATCCTTTTGTTTCCTGACCTCAGTCTCACCAAACAAACCAAGAGAAAAGTGTTATTGAGCTGGAGGAATTTGTTTACTGGAACAAATACTGAGGCTCTGCAATGGGATTTTACAAAACCAGAGATGTTAGAACAGAATAGACTTTATTCTGGATAAAAGAAGCAGCAATGATGCACATATGACAGTGAGGTCAATGGAAAATGAACTTTCATGAACTATAAACACTGTCAATAATTTTGATTCTTTTATTAGTTGACAGCTGCACCTAAAAGTGTTCTCAATGATGCTAATGTAAGATGTCTGAAAGACCATTTAGTTAACACATGTATTTAATTCTATGTGAAATGAATGCTGCAGTTAAATACACTTAAGCCTTCAAAAATGCAAGATGTGGCTGAGTGCACAATGGTGAAAAATATCTATCCAAAATTAATCTCATTTTTCTAAACTGGAGAGTTAATTTCATTAACTATTTCTGAGTTCTTCCCTGCAAGGTGCTCTAGAAACTCTTACTCATCTTGCTGTAATATCAAAGAATTTCTTCAGTATTTGCACATTGTGTTACTCCTATCAAAAATTTCTGGTTGAATGATGGAAAAGTATAATGCAGTATAAATAATTATTCCATACTAAAGTCTTATATAAATTCATCATTTGTATTATTACATCTTATGATTTTTTAGAATTTGTGACCATTTTTGAATACTTACAGATTACTGTAAGTAACAGCAGCCAACTGAAGTCTCTGCTTTTATTCAAACTCACTTTTATTACTAGCAAAAATATAAATATATTCATTTAAGCATGATCATACCAATTCTATTCCAATATATTATCAAAACTTTTCCACTTCATTCATGTTTCTAAGAAACATGTATGAAAAGACATATTTGTGAATAATAGCCCAAAAGTTAAAAACAAAAACCCAAAAAACTTCTGACTTACATCTTCAGCTTTAATAAGTACAAATTGCTCTAAATGCAAGATGGAACTAATCACCTGAAAGAAATTATATATTTTGACTGACATTTCACCCTGGAGGTGAGCTACACACAACAACAAACAACAACTTCAACAAAACACATGCAATATATCTTAAGACCCTTCCTCACACCTGCAGAAAAGTGTTGAGTAAGCAGCTGAAGCTTGCAGAACGTCCTGAAGGTCATCGGCTCCACCTCAGGCTCTCATGCGCAAAACCAGTGAAAGCAGGTGTCCTGCATACTATGTCCTATTCACCCTAATGTGATGTTTGTGCCTTTTTGTTTTGATGTGTTTCCTTTGATAAGTGTGACAGCATCATGTCCTCCCTTATGCACTATGGGGAATTTGTTGATCTGGGGGAAAAAAATGATCAGTTACCTTCCTGCAGGTCCCTGGCAGATTCCTAAAAATCTGGAACATGATGCTTTGGCAGACATTAGGGCTTAACCCAGTCTAAGAAGTGTGTCACTTTATCAGGTCTCTAAGGAAATCGATGCTGAAGAAGTACAGTTTAGTATTTTCTGTAGTCAGATCTGACTTCTGCAAACCCTGCATTAGTGTCTGAAACTGAACATTCTCTTGAAATTTAAATACTAAATGTCATAATCTCTCCTGATCAGGGCTCATGTCGCAAGCTCTTATCACAAGGTATATGTCTCATATACCTACTGAAACAGCATGGGCAGTCCATTTGTTTCTAAACAAATCTTAATTCTTCAAAATTTTCTCTATGCTTACTCTCTTTCCAGAGCCTGTTCTCCTCCTCCACTACTACAGAGTCCTTTTATTGTGGATTATATGTGGCAAAATAACAGAATGACAGATGGGACTGCTCCATATTTAATGCCTGTGGGGGAGAAGAGAATACAAGGGCACACAGAGCACATGTGTGGTCCAGCAGCAATCTGAGTCAAACTCTCATAAATGTGGGAAGCCTGTGCCCCAGGAATGAGAGCCATATAAACCAAACAGCTCCAAGAGCCATACTTCTGATGTAAGAAAACTCACTATTCTGTTACAAATTTATACAGCCTTCAGTCAAGAATGTTTTGAAAATCAAATTTTATTCTGAAGGCAGGGAAAGATTTGCAAGGAAAGGTTTGTGAAGATGACTACTCTCATCTTCTAATGCTTTCAGTTATGACTGTTTCTCCCATGCTGGAGGTCATGCAGTGAGAGGGCACTAACTAGATCATGGCTGTATTGAATCTTAGAAGCTGCACTTCAATGTGGTTTATGTATTAATTTACATGGATTTACTGAGAATAACACAATTCATATAGTGATCTGCTTTTTAGTGTGTTCATGCATCCCTTGTCCCTGGGCATCATTGTATTGGTTTGTGATCAGTTACAAAATCTGTCTTTTGCCTTAAAAATGTTTTTTTGACTATTAAGACATGGTAATGCAGAACCCTATACAATCTGTACAAATTTCCCTCCAGTATATTCTTCTCTGAAACAGTCTTATTGTAGGCAGAGCTCTTCTTGGTCTTCAGTCCATTCTATTTGGCTAGCTTCACCTCCTGGGAGAAAAGAAAGGAACCTGGCTTTTGGGCCTCTTTTGAGGGGATGACGCAGGATCCTCCCTTAGATGAACAACAGTAGGGAGGAAAGAAATGCGTCTGCTGCTGCCCCACATATTAACAATAGCAGCGATGGTAATGCGTGCATTTGGAGAGCTAAACTGCTGCTGAGTTGTTTGCCTGAGAAGAGGAAAAACTCTGGGAGGAGCCCTTGCCAGGAGTCAGCACAAACCTCTCACATGGCAGGCAGAAATAGTGATCCAAGAATATGTGTTGGATATGTAATGGGTTCTGTAAACAGCAAAACAAAATTGAGCAGCCCTGTTCTTCCAAGTGAGAGATGCAGTCTGCATCTGAAAAAGGAGGGGAGAGGAGGGGAGGAGAGAGGAACAGGGGAACAGGGGAGGGGAGGGATGAAAATCCTTCTTTAGCAGATGGTACGTGCTTTTCTCTCCGCCTTTTTAGACCCTGTTCTACAGCAGCCACTTGAGATAAGTGGTAATGTAATTGATAACGTAATACCACCAAGCCAGTGCCCCTGAATGTGTAGAGGGTCCCTGTGGTGCAGGCACAGGTTGCCCGAGTGAACACTATTTGCTGTTTTACAACAGC
Organism: Rhea pennata; assembly: GCF_028389875.1. Taxonomy (NCBI): domain Eukaryota; kingdom Metazoa; phylum Chordata; class Aves; order Rheiformes; family Rheidae; genus Rhea; species Rhea pennata. Next base: position 152,868,603 of record NC_084663.1, read on the forward strand.
TAAATTTTCTTTAACTTCTGTACTGCCACCTGGCGTCGGTTCTTTGAATGGGGATGAACTTCACCTAGAGATGATGATTATTTTTAAAGGCCATCTGTAGCTGTCTGCCTGATGTGTGCAAACATCTTTTCCCTCTTGTTTTTGCAGACACACCACGAGTGATCTCAAGTGCTTGGGGAAGAAACTTATGGGGAGCAAACTGAAGCTGCTTTTCTACTCGTTGAATAGATTCAGCTGGAGATTTCCAAGCAAACTTATATTCTTACATACATTCTTATTATTTATGTTCTTCTTATGGTCTTAAACCATCCTCTTTATCACAATATTAGTATTACATAACCAATATTTCAAAGTTTCAACAATAGGTTTGTAACACAGCTTACCAATAAGTTGCCATGTCAAACAGAAGAATAAATTTTTGTGTGATCAAACAGGAGGTTTCAGAGTTGTTCTGCTTTCTACAACAGCAGAACATTCGAATCCAGTCTTGGTGCTTGTTTTACCAAAAGTCATGTCTCAGAGTTTGGGTTTTTCTTGTCCCACTTCCATCACTGCTGTAGTACACTGACGTTCTGATGTTCCATTAGTTCAGCTGCATCTTCTGAAGCTAGCCTGTATAGAAATATAATCTGGTGAGCTCATCAGGCCAGTTCTTTCCCAACAGACTATAGCATGTTCTTATCATTCAGCCAAATGGCCTCATATTTTTATTAAATTACATTATAAAAGACCAACTCTGTTTTTGACATCAGAAATCCGGAGTTTGCTGATGCTTGCTCCTTCCATCGTTTCTAGCTGAGAATTTTGGTTTAAAAAATATTCGCTCTCTCTGGAAGAATGTGGTCTGCTTCCTTTATTCCAGCAATGATTAGTTTATTCTTAAAGTGTAATAGATGATTAAAATGAGAAAAAAATTATGATTAGCAGATGCCCACAATAGATTAGCTGAGTCAATGCTTATTAACATATATTACTTCCTTATTAAATAAATTACTTCAAACAAACGTCTCAGAACATCTTTCCTCTAGTATCTTCATGAATACATGTAGAGACTGTCATTTGGAATTATGGCTACATTTGTACATAAGACTCAAAATCACTTCTCACTTCCTAATTCCAGAAGCATAAGCATCTCAGTTCCCTGTTCCACGGTGGAATAAGTGTTGGGCGTCTGATAGCCTCCTCCCTGTGCCCTGGTTTCTATATAAATGTAGCCCAGGTTCATGGCCCAGATGCAAGCAATATTGCACTTCCAAATAACCAGCAGTACCTGGTCTACTGGCAGTAGGTTCTGAGAGTGAAGTGCAGCACATATTAATGGATAGGCTTACAGTGCTGTAGTATGTCATGTGGAAACATACATTTTATTTTACCTGCTTGACTTTTCACAGAGTCAACACTAGTGCAGCATAGATACCAGATATGGGCTAGATAAATGCAGTGGTGGTGGTGGTGTATCATCTTTGTTGAAGAATTGCTATAACTCCCTGTAACAGTGCCTTACTGTTATATGTAACAGCAAATGAAAACTGAAAATTCTAAGCTGAGACTGAATGCATGGCATGACTCCTGCCTCACATATGCAGGTAGTCTAAAATAACACAACTACAGACTTAAATAACATCATTGTTTCCTACAACTGTTGATACTACAAAGTCCTCCCATCATAAACGTGACTCCCTTTGTCTTGGGCAACTGTAACTAGGCAGCTGGAAGTGCCCATAACTGAAGGTAGATGCCTCATAGTATATTAGTCAATACAAGAAAAGTAGCCTTGTTTTCAAATGTTAGCTTATACAAGGTTTGTTGTTGAAATTCTTATTTCATTCAGTAAAGTAAACTGTGAAGGTATTATTTTGGGTGGTGTTTCCCATTGTAACTGATAAACGATTTTGTCCTGTTTTCTCTTTTGTCTCTGTCCAGCAGAGGAAACAACCGGGAAATGAGATGAAACTGCACAGTATCATGGACTGGAGTCTGCTTTGTTTGATAAATTGATCACATATTTAACTGTCTCATATCTGTACAAGGTAGGATGATCATCCTTGCTATCCAGATTTGTAAGAAATATAAACAACTGAGGGCAAAGCTCATTTATTCACATACCTGTAACTCATTCTATAGAAACGATATTCCAAAACAACATTACCAGAAGAGTTTTATGCAAGAATAGATATCTATTATTATACTTTTTCCTCTGTAAAACAATAATAGTAACTGTAATCATAGTCCAGGGAATTTCAATTAATGGGGAAAAAGAAATTTTTTAAATTATTTGGAATATAGTGTTCAGTGTGCTTTCTTATTCTGAGGAGAAGAGGGTCTTCTGACTTTCAGAATGCTTTTGACATTAGTAGGATAATAATAATTTCTTTCTTCAGGTTTAGGAAACCTGAACTGTTTATTACGAATCTGTGCTGTCAGTGTGCCTTCTAAAGTACATATTCCTGTCTTTAAATAGAAAGCAGTAAAAGGATAATTGTAACACTCAAAAATATTGAAAGCATTTTAAATAGGAAAGAAAGATGGTTTTGTGGTTAACATATATAGAGAGAGAGAAGAGAAAAAAGAGAAGATCAGCATTATATTCTTCAGCTGACCAGATATATCCTTATTAACCTTGGGTAAAATGATTCATTTGTGCCTGTCCATTTTTCCATATTTCATTCTCTGTGAAATGGAGATTCTAACACTTGTCTGCCTCAAGGAATGCTAAACATGTTTGTGCAAGAACAGACATTTTCAGATGTAAGGTATTATCTGGCTATTATCATAAATGGAAACATAAGATAGATCTATGTAGATCAGTTAAAAGCTGATCTAATTACACAGAGGAAACCCAAGAAATAGAGTTAACAAGCCTCATTTTCAAAGGCTCTAGTTGCTGTCGAATGTATCTGCTTATGTGTATTTGTGTCTCTCTCTGACAGCCTGACTTACTGGAATATGCTTTTAACCGTTTCATCCCACATCAGCCTCAGATTTTCAGGAGGGAAGAAGTACTGAGATTAGTTTCTAACCCACCATAAGTTCCTTTAACAAAACTTTCATTAGTATAACACAACAAAAGCTACCTGCAGAAGAACTACCCTGCCACAGGAAAGGGACATGTTCCCACACAATTAGGAACCAACTATGGTTCTGCTGGTCACACACACAAGCATCATCAGGTCTTTGTAGGCTCTGACTGCTCTTCTTGACTACAGCCCCTTTACTGCTACAGGTTTAACAGTGGTGATAATACGTAATACTTTGAAATTCTACAGCATCATCCTTTAATCTGAGCATGTAATTTTGGAGACGTTTACAAACCTAAATCCCACTGCTTTTTTAACAACAACAGGGACATGGATTCCTATATGCCTTTATAAATCTGGCCCTTAAAAGACATTTTGTCAGACCAGTATATTGCAGATACTAACATGGTAGAACATGGCATCTTTCTAACCAGGAAGCAGAGAAAAATACCTTATTCACTAATTTAGATACACAGGATATTAATCATCAGGCTAGAATGTGGCAGGAACACTAGGAGTTGTGCTTGTTCTGATAAGAAGGCTATGGTTGAGGTCTGTTCTTACCTTTCATTCCAAATATACAGCAGTATAAGCAGACTCTTCCTAACACTGTGATTGAAGTCGGTAATCTTCAAGAATGGGAATGGAAAAAGGCTAAGACTGGTATGAGATTAGCAGCTGCAAACAATTTTAATCGACATCATTCTATAATTCATTTAAATATAAATATATTTATACTTGTGAACTTATTTAATTATAAATAATTTCTGCACCTAGGGAAAAATAACCCTAGGCACCAGTACAAGCTGGAGGCTGGGCTGACATGCTGGAAAGCAGCTCTGTAGAGAAGGACCTGGGAGTGCTGGTGGGTGACAAGTTGACCAGGAGCCAGCAATGTGCCCTTGTCGCCAGGAAGGGCAATGGTCTCCTGGGATGCATTAGGAAAGGTGTTGCCAGCACGCTGAAGGAGGTGATCTACCCCTCGACTCAGCCCTGGTGAGGACTCATCTCGAGTACTGTGTCCAGGTCTGGGCTCCCCGGTCCAAGAGAGACATGGATCTGCTGGAGAGAGCTGGGCCTGTTAAGCTTGGAGAAGAGCAGACTGAGAGGGGATCTTATCAATGTCTACAGATACCTTTAGGGAGGATGTCAAGAGGATGGGGCTAGACTCTTTTCAGTGGTGCCAAGCAACAGGACAAGAGGCAGTGGACATAACCTGAGCCACAGGAAGTTCCATCTGAATATGAGGAAAAACTTATTTCCTGTGAGTGACAGAGCACTGGCATAGTTTGCTGGAGAGGTTGCGGAGTCTCTTTCTCTGGAGATACTCAAAGCCCACCTGGAGGCGATCCTGTTTAACATGCTCTAGGTGACTCTGCTTGAGCAGGGAAGCTGGACTGGATGATCTCCAGAGGTCTCTTCCAACCTCAACCATTCTGTGATTCTGTGATGAGGAATACCCAAAATTTGACCTCGAGGCTTTCAGCTCTGACACATGCATGACATGCTACTGCCCTGAGAAATAAGCACCCAGGGAAATGTGTAAACAAAGTAAGGTTAATGAAATACAAAATCTATCTCTGACCCTGAGGCTTTACAGTAAAATTAGCTACAAAAAAAGTTTGATCTTAAAAAGTCCAATTACGTTGTGATTCCTTCTAATAAAGTACTGCAGTCCTTCACAGAGCTTTCTTATTGACTTATGCTATATTTAATGAGTTATTTTTGCCTAGTGATACTTTCACATTTATAGAAATACCTCATTGCAAATACACTACTACATATTTTATGACTGTTCTGCTACATAGCATTTTTGTATTCAGCATCTTTGAAACTTTGAAAGTTTCTTCCCTTTGTCTAGGGCTAAGAAAGATTGAAAGCTTTTGCTATAAAATATTGGAACCAGACATGTTCAAAACTCATATTTAATAGTTGATGTTTTAAACAAAATGAAATATACATTTGAAAATATTAACTCAGTTTTGTTACAGAGCTTCATTCTCTAGGCTCCAAAACTATTTTTCTGTCTTTTTAAAAATGAAATAGTTGTCACAGAGTAGCTTTAACTTGTAAATATGACATATTTCAACAACTTTTTTTTCAGATTTTGACAAAAGAGAAATGTTCTTACAGAATATATTCACAGAATCACTTTACGGAAGATGATTTCATGTGAATTTTTTCCTGCAGCTCCATGTATGTAACATGACCACGGGCGGCACAGAAGAATTCCAAGGAGTAGTTTTACTGAGCTTGCTGGGATGCCTTTTTGCTGGCTGTAGTTATACTATTCATTAGAATCATATATGATGTTGTCCACTTCTGTGTAATCAATAACACTTAATTCTGAGTGGGCTTCAGTGTGCGTGTGTGTGTATGTTTGTGTGTGTGTGTGTGTGTGTCTATATAGCTTCATGTTGGAAGGGAATTCTGTTTATGGCTAAGTAGTGCTGGACTGCACTACCAGAAGACACTCAGCTGTGCTGAGAAGCAAAATGTTAGTACTTCTGGCTTATATAATAGCCAGTAATAGTCATCTAACATTGCTATATTACTGTAAATACTGAAAAAAGTTCCAAAAGAAAAAAAAAAAAGAAAATCCTTGTCCTTATATAGCGTATATCATATTCTCTGGTATCCCTTAAGTACTTATTTTAAAACACAGGTTTCATTCTGGATGTATATGTGAATTCAATTTTCAGTGTAGATATATGGCATATATATGTGTGTGTGTTTACGTATATGGAACACATTTCAGGCTCCTCAATCAACTGAAGAACAGCCTAAATGAAAACTCTTGAAACTAGAGAGGTGGTAGTAATATTGTTGAAGTTAGAACATGTAGGCTATAATGCAGAATTGATACTCAAGAAAGTTAAACCGTTTGTATTTAATTTTCTTTTCATCTGAGCCTTGCTTATGCATAGCTCCATGCTCCATCTGAAATCAAGTCAAATCTGCAGAGCTAAGGAAGCTTTGCTTCCTTTATTTCCTGGGAACTTGCATTCTTCCTGCCTTTTTCTGACTACTTCTAACATTATTTCCAGAGCTCTCTGACCCTTATACTTTCAGTTTTTGAATCCTCTGTCTAGCTGGACAAAAAGCAGTTGGTGCTTTGGCTAGTTCAGAGATAGGTATGTGCTGTCCAGGATGTGTATATGAATCAGCTAGCTTGATAGTAGCGAACAGAATAGGAAGAACTCCTTACCCTTTTCTTCATAACATATTACAGTATTTCAAAGGCATAACTTAGGATGTAGATTTGCTGAAGTTGAAAAACTTAGACTAGTCACTGTGCTTTTGCCACACAAGTAAGCCCACTTTAATAGCATGCTCCGTATTGTGCTGTTCCGTAATGTGTTCTATTTTCAGAACTGACACAATTGTCAAAATGACCAGCATGAACAGAATTATTAGATTACATATATCCATTTAAAACCAATAACAGGATATTTGTCAATGAGTGGATTTCCTTGGAATCTGAAGATTTTGTATAGCAGCACCACCTGCTGATATTATTGCCGAAATATTTTTTTCTGTGTGAGCACATATACTCCATATATATTACTTGATAAATTAACACCTTCCATGATAATATTTAAGTGTGAAGTGTCAGCAGTAATGAGTCACCTGCTCTTTGTAGAACAACTGGTGTGTTTCCTTTGGGTGGAGAAAGGAACAGAGATTATTCTGCTCTTTGGTAGGAAAAAAACCCACGGTCTTTGAAATCTTTCAGAATCAGATTACAGACCCCTTATTCATACAGGGTTAAAGTCTGATAACTCTATTAACGTTGAGTTCTCTGAACTTTAGTTTGAGAGTCTAAAGCATCACTAGGATTGAAAGAGTCATAATGTGAATGGTGAGATTATGGTATTCCTACTACAATATCCCAAATAACAGAAAGCCAGATATCCTCAACCAATTTTAGCTCTTGTCTTGCCATCATGATTAGTTTTTACTAGTAATGAGGCAGTAAGGAGTCAAATTCATTGTTTGCATCTATAATGTTTCTATAAAGAAACATCTGAAGTTATACGTCCACAAAAGGTATACACATAAAATCATGGCTACGCAGAGATGGTGTAGCTGGGTGCCAACACAGACTGCCAGCAAGAAGCGTTGTATAGCAGGAATTGCTTACAGCCAGCAGTGCTCTAAGTCCCCCTGGCTGCCGCAACAGTTTGAAGCACCTTTGCTAGAGAAGAGGGAGCCGGGAGGTGCAGAGCTCCCGCAGCACAGGGAGCGCGGCTCTGGTAGTGACAGAATTCGACCTGGACCTAGCGTGACTTGACTGAGTAAGAGAAACGGGAGAGAAGCATCCTCCAAAGTCAGTATCTGTTTTAGAGGGGTGATAAGTCCGAGGAGCAGGTTTGTCAAAGGACTTAGGAGCATGTTGCCTAAAACAGCCTAAGAGCTAGCTTGATAGGGCAGCCTGCCGGCTGGAAAACACCTGAAGCACGCCCTTAACTATAAAGTTATGTTGTTGTTTGATGATAAACTCTGCATCCAAATGATAGTAACCAATTTGCAAAGCTGTAAGTTTTAGTAAAACAAAAACGTTGTACTTTTTACATTGAGATTTCTTTAGTGATTTTGGGATAGTTGGCGGATGACAGGCATGGCAGCCTTCAGGAAGGGCAAATACCTCAGGGGTACTGCTTTACTGTCCAGTGCCAACCACAACACCGCAAGACTGGGGACCTCAACAAGAAACACAGGCTGCACATCCACGGGGCAGCATAATATAGAGAAAATGTGCATGGGGAATATTGAAATATTTTCCAGGTCTGCACTGATTCGTAACAATTTTATGTGGAAAGGTTATCAACATGCATTGATATTTTCCCGGGCATAAAAAATGTAAATTATAAATTATACTTCACTGTAGATCATAGCGTTATATAATGATAGCAGGGCCGTGAGCAACTTGCTCTTCTGGGTGCAGAAACGAGAGGATCCGATCTCCTTCGGTTTGGAGGCGGAGGAGGGGGGGGATGAAAGGACACTTTCAACAAGTAGAAAGTTGTCGCAGGGTGGCGGTTTTCAGTGTTTGGGGCATCTTTGGCCGCGTGGGGAGGCGGACCCACAGCGGCCGGGAGCGGGGCGAGTGTGCGCCCGGAACCTCGGCGCTGCGGCTGCGGAAGGAGCGGGGGAGCGTGTTCGGCGCGGCGCGCTCCGGTGCCGCCCGGCGCGCAGGGGCATTGTGGGCGCTGGGCTGCCGCCGCTGCGGCTTTCGGCGGGTTCTGTTAAAATGGCGCCTTAGGTAACGGACGGGTGGCGGAGGCAGCAGCCGGAGCCGGAGGCGTCGCCGGGGTCACGCGCCGGCTAGGGGCGGGGAGGCCTCTTCTCGTGTCCCTCCCTTGCCGCCCGCCGCGTCTCTCCTCGCTTCCCGCCTCTGCCTCCGTCTGCTCTCCCCGCGCCACCTCCCTCCCGCGGGCGAGGATGGCGAGTCCGGACCAGAAGTCCCCCAACGTCTTGCTGCAGAGCCTCTGCTGCCGCATCCTGGGCAAGAGCGAAGGTAACGGCCCCCGCTTCCCCCTCCCCCACCCCCCGGCGGCCGTTGGGGCGCCCCCTCCCCCGCGCGCGCGCGGAGCAGGGCGCGGCGGTAACGGCCGGCGGGGGGAGGGTCGCGCTGTCATCGCGGCCGCGGGGTGGCGGCGCTGGCCGGGCGGGCCCGGGCGGCCCCTCGGCGGGCAGCGTCCCGGCCTGCCACCCCCGCCCCGGGCTGGTGGGCGCCCGGAGGCGGGCTTGTGGCACCCCCACGTCCTCCCGCTGGCTCCTAGCGGCGCTGCCCTGTGCCGTGGAGCGGGGCACTGCTCCCTGGATGGCTGAGGCAAGAGGTGCCTCACGTTCATACACCTCCATCTTCCTCTGCGACCTCCTCGAGTCAAGTAGCTGCTCTGGCAGCTGACTGAAATCCAGATTTCCCCCATGTCTTGCTGCTGCTGTGATGTTCCAGCAAGAGACTGAATCTCAGTGTTGGCATAAGTTCTGTCTGTTGCTAGCAAGGCAAAGCTTCTGTTTTTGGCAGGCGGTTGGAGGGTGGAAAGGAGGAGGTGCATCTGCTATGACTACTTTCTAAGTGCTATTAAAAAAAATAGTTATGTTGCTCAGTTTATAAGCATTGCTCATCAGAGAAATGTATGACCTAGCTTATGTTCGGTCTATTTTCTCATCTGAAAGGTGGCGTTCTTCCATGTTCTTAGTAGCTGTAAAGTCTCTCTCTCTCTCTCTCTCTCTCTCTCTCTCTTTTTTTTTTTTTTTTTTTTTTTTTTTTTTTTTGGTACTCTCTTTCCAAAAAGTCAGTCTAGGTTACCTTTAGATATTAGATAACAGGAACTGTAATAATTTTGAATACTGATCTCTTGTAAAGAATTCAGTTTGACTTGACTAAAATGTGGCCTATAAATGAATTGTTGTTTTTGGAGGCTGGAAAATGAGCAACAAGGTGCAGCTATATATTTCTTTCTTTTTTTTCCTCTCTTTTTCTTTTCTCAATTTTTGCCACTCTACCTATTGGAGATCCAAGAAGCTTGGAAGCAAAATCTCCTTGCCTTTGCTGAAATGTTGAATAGGGACTCTTTCACAGAAACCAGAAACATCCTTTAAGATACTGGTTGCTGCTGTTTTTTTTTTTTTTTTTTTTTTTTTTTTTTTTTTTTTTTTTCTTTTCTGTAAAGCTCTAGCTTTCCCGTTTCAAGAGTTGTCAAACTGGAATAATTCTGTGGCAAGAATTTCTGGTGTAGGTGTTTTCTCAGAATGTGACAAGTTTCTATTCTTCCCTCCCTCCCCCAACCCAAAAGGCATTATTAAAAAAAAAAGTAAGGATTTCTTTTTCTCAGTTTTCTGTGGGCTGTTCCATACTTTGGAACCAGCCTTCTTAAACAGGATTTGAGAAGTTTCTTTAACTTCAGTGAGAAACTTATTTATATCCTCTGGTAAGAGAGCGGATTCCAACAATCACTTTTACAAATTGATCATGAGTAAAACAAAAATGGTGTTTCAGTTTGTAATGTTAGCTTCTGAACTGTTTAATACCTCCTGTGGTTTTTATGCAACTATGTGTTAGCAACTGGTTTAATTGTTGATGTGGAATACCCTTCAATAAACATACAATTATAAGGTGCTGCTACAGCTTTACTTTTAAGGTTGTTTCTCATCTTTAAAGTAACTTGGAAATATTTTTTCTAATGCGATTAGAACATGTTCTATATTCATATTTAAGAACACTGCAAACTTTTACAAGAAAACTCAAATTGTTGTGCTAATCCTGCTCCCTTAGAGAAGGAAAGGGAAATTGACTTGGGTTACTGAGTAGTGGAGACATCTGTGAGGCCATTGTTTTTGTTGCCAGTGTTGAGTTACTGAATCTTGTTTTCTTTTTTAAAGACCTGTAGGGAACTACAAACTCAATATCTAAAACTGTGTGTTCGTAATTTTATTTTAGTTAGCTATGTGACATTTATAAAACTGAAACAGAGAAGACTAGAAATAGAAAACTATCCAGCATTTATCAATTGTGGCATGAGTGTTAAGGAGAGGTTGCCTGCTTCTGCTAACTTTGAATCTGGCCTTCCTTTTGAAGTTGTAGTTTCATAAGTTTTTCTCACATCTGAATGGAGTAGTAAGTTTATTATATGAAGTTTATTATATGCCTTTATATACTAGCTTGCAAAAACAGGGAGGGGGGAATGAAAACTTTTTTTTTTTTTTTTGTAAGTGTTAAACTCATTCCTGTATGCTGGGTTTCATTCATGCAACTAAGTGTTCCCTCCTTCCCCCACCTCCCCTCCATGTGTGTGGGAAGCTTATAGGAGGTTTGCCGTAATCATACTAGGTTGCTGCACATAACCTGTAGTCTGTTGCCTCTGATCACTTATGGGTTATTTGAGGTCTTCTTTGAAGTAACAACTTGAATAATAAGGTGGGTTAACTGCCATGTTTACTATCGCTCATATTTTTATGTATGTGAGAGATTGGAGGGCCATCCTTACTCCATTCTTTAACTTCATGTTAGGAAGGACCTTAGTACTGAAGACTCATTCTTCTAATGTAAGGCTTCTCTTGACACAGTAAATGGTAGTGTGTGTGTGTGTTAGTTTGTTATCGGCTCAGCTATTGAAAGTAAGTTCTAGAGCCTTCCTGGTTTATCAGTCCCTGTGGAAGAAGCCCCAGTGAGAAAAGGTGTGTGTATGGGTGGGGTTTGTTTTTGCTTTGTTTTTCCTGTTGGGCTCCTATGTTATACCTCCAAGGAACAAACAGAGAAGATAGGGGAACTATTACTTCTAGCGATTCTTTGTGTTGAGGTATAATGACATGTATCCATACAGATGTTAAGGAAACCACCAGACAAGTCAATTAGCACCTCACTGTTCTTCAGGCCTTTACCTCTTCTTTTTAGCACAGGAAAAGCTTGAAGTATGGTATTTGTGTGAAGTTAGTGGTCTAATTGAGGAGCTGTCTCCTTTCCTTCCTACCTCCCACCATGTACTCATGAAGTTAAGCTGCTTTGTATGTACCTGGGCTCTTTTGTGAAACAGACTTTACAAACATCACAGATCACTCAAAGACAAAATTGATGTTTAATTATCTCTGAGGAGTTAAGAAAAAATTCCTAGCTATTTAGGAGATATTTAAATATTAGAGAAGTACCTAATGAAAATTAATAACAAGAAGCTGAAGCTAGATGCAAATAGTATTTTTTTAACCATGTGCGTAAGTATCCTGCTGTGAACTTTTTAAAGTTCTAGCTTTTGATAACTACTTAGTTTTTCTATAACTAGTAAAATACAAGTTGAAATATAATGGGTTCATGATGGAAAGGGAGTCAGGTTAGATGGTCTAATGGTCCTTTCTGTCCATACTTTTCCTGAATTTGTCTGTACGTAAAAAGGTTTGATTTGCTTGGCAGCATTCCTTCTCAGCACTTGTTTTTGCTATATTCCTGAAGAGGCCATGGCTTCAGTAGAAGCTGAAGATCCAGTCTATATAATGTCTGTGTTTGTAGTGATGCTAATAAATGATATGAGTGCTTTTACTCTACACCCATGTCTGTGTTCTGTAGGTCTGAGTGTGAAGTGCTCATTAAATTTGATTAAACCTGTTTCTCCTGGGAATTCTTTGGCTTTTGTCATATTCAGTACCTGAGGTGCCCTTAAAAGCTCTGCCTCTTCCCTGTTTCTTAAAAAGCTTACGTTGAAGTGAGTTTCTGTCATGACAGAAGGTGACTGCAGAGACTTTCAGTGGTGGAATTGTCCTTTTCTTCGTCTTCCTCTTTTTCTGACCATCCACTAGATTGATGAATTAGTTTGCAGCATCAGTTAGCTGCGTAGGCTTAGTTACTGGTTTTGATGAAGAGCTCTTCCTCTGAGAACTGCATTGCAAGATCTGTTGTTATGTGGGAGGAACTTTTCTTTTTTTTAAAGTTTATTTATTTATTTTTAGAACTAAGGATTGGCAGACCTCTGTTTCTGTGTTTTGGCTGGTTCTCAAGTAAAACTGGCTTCAGCTTCACTTTGCTATGGGTCTGCAATCATCAGGTTAAGTTAGTTTGGGATCACTGCAGTTAGAGCTGTTGCTGACTTTTCCTGCTTATGTACTCAGAGTGTCTAAGACTTACTGTTTTAGTTCTGCATTATCAATCTTTCTGTGTTTATCCACATCATTCTTATCCTAATACCTGAGCTTTCAGAGAACTTTCTGTAGGGTTTTTTTTGTGTGTATGTGGACTCCAGCAGTTGCACATGATTGTATGCATCTCTTTAGATAATGAATTTAAGCCTCCTAACAAAAAGCTTCTTGTTCTTAGCTGCCTTTTACAAACCTCTTGAAAATTTTAGTTGAATGGAGACTTTATAGACTGCCATACTAGCTTTTTGTTTTTAAGAACTCTTAGTACTTCAAAAGATATTGCTGTTAATATTCAAGATACAGCTGTTTGTTTTTTGAATCCAAAAAACCATTCTTATATGCGAAGCTCCTTCAATGTTTTGGGAGGTGCACATCGTTCGGAACTTCTTTAGTGTTCCTGTCTTCATAGAGCAGTTTAGTTCTTGAGGTCTGTGCTATACCCTTAATTTATATTCAGTGATTTTTTTATTATTATTTTTAAAAACATTCTAAGCGTTTGGAATTAATGTGAATTTTAATCCTCATGGTAGAGGAAAACAGAGTCTTATAATTGTTCCTTCAAAAGGTGAAATACTCTTATTCTTTATATGTGGTAAGTGAAGCAAATACAAGCTGACAAGTAAAGCAAAAATTAGAAGAAGACAGTATATTCAAGTTGCTGATAGTTCTGTGAGACATTAGTCATATCTGCTTACTGACAATGCAATAAGAACCAGCAATATTAAGACAACTAAAAAAATAGCTGTTTCCAGTGCTGTGCCTCTAGCTTTGGAACAGGAGGCACCTGACTTTCAGGTAAGGAAAGGCATGGGAGTTTATAGGTGGTGGGTGTCCCCCTACCCCCCACCTCAGTAGGAGGGGAGGCTGAAAACTGGAAAGATTGTTAATTAAGAATAAACTTTAAAACTCACATGAAGAGAGTATGTTTACATTTATACTTTGTTTTTACTGTTAACAGCATTCTGAAAGAAATGTACTTACAGTTGAAAAGTTTAAGATAGTTGTCTAGATCAGAAGACTGATGCAGAAATAAATTTTCATCAGGAATATTTAATTGAGCTACCCCCAAATTACACTACTTAAACATAACCTTTTGTACAGAAACAAGTAGTTCTGTTTATAATGTATGTAAATTATTTTTTAAGCAAAATAGTAGCAATAACAGCATTCTGTACTAGTAGACTTCTTTACTGTGAGGGTGACTGAGCACTGGAATGGGTTACTTAGATTGTGGAGCTTCCATCCTTGGAGATGTTCAAAAGCCATCTGGATAGGGTTCTGGGCATTGTGCTCTAGATGACCCTGTTTGAGTAGGAAGATTGGACTAGATGATTTCCAGAGGTCCTGTCCAACCTCAGACATTCTGTGACTGTACTTTATCAGCATATGATGTCATATATCAGTATGAATTATCACCATGAAAGAAAACAATGACATTAATATGATAACTTGTTTATGTGGGTAAAATATGCAGAGGAGATATGCTAGCCTTACTGTTTTGACAAAACCGGTATGCACTCACAGTATATGTGAGAAAAGTCTTCAGTTCTACAGCTCTGCTCCCGTGCTGGGTTTTGCAAAAGTGTTCAACAAAGACATTCTTAATGATTCTTTTCTTCCCAGCATGTTTTAAATGTAACACAGTAATAGTGTTCGAGTAGTTTCCAGTAATACTTGATAGCTGTTCGGTACCATGCATAGAATATCGTGTGCTGTTTAAAAGGCAGCTATTTTACAGGAATATGTTTTGCAGCTGTATTTGAATAAAATTGTATTGTCTAGGGTTTTCAACTACCAAGAAGAAAGAGTAGAGAGACCTTGATAATCTGTGAAAATAGTTTAAAGTAAGAAAGCAATTACCATCTAGTTCAGGTAAACTTTTCATAGAATTGTCCTATAATTTAAAAGCTATACCTGCAGATAAGGTAAAGTAACCAAATGTCTATTTTTAGGAGACCAGATTTCTCACAATCGTGATATGTTAATGTTTTGAAATAATCTTTCAATTACTGTTTCTGTTTCCAGGACTTTACTCCTTTAAACTTTAAAATTTCCTTTAAAGTTGTCTTTTTCTTTTTTTTTCTTTTTTTCTTTTTTCTTTTTTCTTTTTTTTTTTTTTTCACTTTGAGACCTATGGGCAGTGGTGATGGGGGGAAAAAAAAAAGGTGCAATAACTTGAAGTAAATTTCAGTTCACTTCCTAAAATTGTAGGTAATGTCAGAAGTTTATTTTTTACCAAAAGACTTGCTGAATTTCAGCATTTTTTCCAAGAAGCTGTACTTCAGAGATATTTTGGCCAAGTGATTTTAACTTTGTCTTTCTTGAAGTTTTCCTTTTAAATTTCTGTTTTGTACTATTTTTCTTTGTTTTATTGCAACCAGGTTCTTCCTATGCCTTGCATCTCTGTTCTTTGCATATGCTGTGCTTTTTTTAGGTGGCTTTAAAATGCTGTTACCTGCCTTTGGAAGCAGTTCACTGTTTGAAGAAGTGTGGATAGTTGGATGAACTATAAATCTTTGAATTATATAGCTTTCTCTGCTCAAAGGAACATTTTTTTTTTTAGCTGTTTTTAGCAGCTCTTTTCATTCAACTGAATGGCTGTTTACCAGTATCATTAACTTTGTATATATGAGTACTTATGGGAGACTTTGCTTTACGGTTGGGGGGGGGGCGGTGGTCTCTTTCTGCATTAGATGGTCTGATCAGACCTCTGAAAACTAGGCTGCTTTCCTATGTTCTCCCTTCCCTCTGGAAACAGTTGCAGCAATTTCCAGTGTCAGATATGTAACCTTGCTGTTGTATAATAGATGCTGTAATTGCTTATTGGTGAAATAGCTGTGTACCCATGTATGGATACACCCTATCTCTTTAAGTCCATCTGATGTCCTTATGGCTATTTGTGAAGGGAAAGCAATTAAATATGCCCATTCACTATGTGAATCTCTTATTTTGCTGACAGATGTCCTTATTAAATTGTATGTAATCACTTCAGGTACTGAAATTATTTTAAGACACTTGTAAGAAATAATCTGATGCTGAAGAAACCCCTATAGCAAGGGGTTATTGCTTTTAAAGGAAAAGCTGGACTCTGTAAATAGAACATGAAAATCTGAATAAAACATAATATAAAAAAAAATCTTGCAACAGTGTTATTGAATCACCAGTGCAAATCTGTACGTGTAGAGAGCAGGTAATTGAAACTAAAAGAAACTAAATTCTAGGGAATCTCTAGAAGCTTTTTTCTAGAAACTTTGTACATATCTATGCTGGATTTAATTACTTAATCAGCTGACTGAAGATGTTAAACCCATATGATTTCTCATTGTATGAATCATAGTTCATCTGAATTTAATCTAAACCACTAATATTGAAGGGAACAACAGAGAGGAGCTATAGCACCTCCAAATCTTTTTGAAACACTCATTTGAAACATTTTTGGTTCAGAAACCACAGAATTAAAAACAAACCCTAAGCCAAACAAAAACTTAGTACAGTAGAGAGCTGCTTACCTGGAAAAATGTGCATTGTTGTTCAGTGAAAATCGGTGTATTGTCTATAGTTTATTAATATTTTTTTTCTCAGAAATAAATACTAGGTTTACTGATAATCTCAGTATAAACTGTAGCATATACTGAAAACTCAGCACAAGGAGCTGAATAAATAATGCTCAATTGTCAAGTCATCAGAATATTGAGTAATAAAATCTGATTGATTAAAACTCTTAAAAAGATAAATATATAACAGTGTACCACAAGATCATAAATATTTTTAGGAAATAGATTCGTTAAATAAAGATATGAATAGGTCTTTATTTTCTAGGGATTTGTTTCCCAAGTCTTCAATCAGTTAAACTCACTGTTGCATCCTCCCACCTCCAGCTGCAGTAATGGCAGCTGATTCTTTTGTTCCTGGTAGCCCTCTTTAAAATTACTGTTCCTTCACCTTCTATGTCTGTGTTCCTTCATGCCCACAAGCTGCAGCCTGGGCAGGAGGCACCACATGGTACTGCTGATATGGTGCTTGCAGGCTGACAGACCAAACCAGATGCATAGGCACTGACATTAGGCTGTAGACTTTCTCTCAGAGAACATTGTTTGGGTGTTTGTTTTGCCGGTTGCCAATTTCCATGAAACCTGCTTAATTTCGTCTCTGAGACCTCTGTCTAATTTATTAAAATCTATCAGTAGTTTAAAAGTTAATAGAGGGAATAGAGAGGATGGTGCGCGTGGATGGATTGGTTAATTTCAGAAGCCTCCTCTTCCTCAGAAGACCAGTCTAACAGCTCAAAAGTGAGGAAAACTTTCAGGGGTGATTTTGTTTGTTTTTGTTTTTTGGGTTTTTTTTTTTTTTTGTGTGCATGTGTGTATGTTGTGTAAATAGGACACCCATTTATATTTTTGAATTGTTTCCTGTTTTTTATTTTTCTGTAACCTAAGTTGAACGAGTTTGTTGATGATGATTCATGTTTGGTCCTCTAATAGTTTAAAAGATGCATGTTGTGATTGATACAGTGCTCTGTAATCAACCCTTGGTCCCTTCTCTAACTTTAGTTCACCTGAGTTGTTTGACCTGAAGTTCTTCTAGCAATCTTGTTTTTAGATTGTAGCCCGAGTCAGGTGACAGTTTATGCCAAACATTTATGTCAAAAATATGCAAGAATAATTAGAGAAACCTAACTCTTGCCCAGTTGCTGCTAGGTGCACAGTTATGGAGTTGAAAGAAGATAAAACAACCTTTCTTATTTTATGGGATAACTTACTGGAAATGTTTTTATATTAATTAACTTTGCTAAATCTAGTGTTCTGTTTTTGTGGACCTGTTATTTTTTCCCTTCCCCTCCAATTCTATGTAACACTCTTGGAAACCTGGAGTTATTCCATAATGACATGCGTTATGCCTAAGAATTATGCAGAAACACTTCCTCATGTTCTCTCTCCCCTCATAGTTCACAGAAATCACAGAATGGTTGAGGTTGGAAGGAACCTCTGGAGATCATCTAGTCCAACCCCCTGCTCAAGCAGGGTCACCTACAGCATGTTAGACAAGATTGCATCCAGGCGGGCTGTGACGATCTCCAGAGAAGGAGACTCCACAACCTCTCTGGGCAACCTGGTCCAGTGCTCCGTCACTCTCACAGGGAAGAAATTCCCCCTCATGGTCAGGCAGAACTTCCTGTGCTTCAATTTCTGCCCATTGCCTCTCGTCCTGTCACACGGGGCAACTGAGAAGAGTTTGTCCCCGTCCCCTTGACACCCTCCCTTCAGGTACTTACACACATTGATAAGATCCCCCCTCAGTCTTCTCTTCCCCAGGTGAAACAGGCCCAGCTCTTGCAGCCATTCCTCACTGGAGAGATGCTGCAGTCATCTAATCATCTTTGTATCTCTGCATTGGACTCTCTCCAGTAGCTCCATGTCTCTGTTGTATTGGGGAGCCAGTTCATCAGTTTAGTGAATTCAATTAATGAAATACTTTTATCTGGATTTTAAAGTGGTTGTTGTGGATGAAAGATTGCCTAGTCTAACAGTAGAACTTTTCCTTCTAGAAGGCATTTAGATCATGCGTGTTTGTGATCTTACAGTGGTTGAGACTGGGTGTGTGTGTTTTTCCCCCTTCCCCCCTCCCCCCCGAAAGTAGAATGATAGACATGCTCCTTTAATGGTCTTACATGTTAAAATATTGATAGATATTATTGGTTCTGTCTGAGCAGATATTTTCCTTGTGATTTTTTTTTTGTCAACTGGTTAATGTGTTTGCTGGTTAACAGTTGTATTCTTTTAGTTTGGGATCAGTGTGTGGAGTTTATATTGTAAGGTGGACAAAAGTGGTCATTCAAAGTAGCGTGTTTGATTTCATATTTCTCCTTTCTGTAAATATCTGGAGATCTTAATGGATTTTATTAATAATTGACTTGAGGTTCCCCCCCCCCTTTTTTTCCCTCCCCATTGTAAATTAAGCATCTCTGCTTCTAATGGACTTTTACCCTGTTCCTCTTCCATGCTCATTTTGTATGTGTTTTTCCAAGGCATCATCCCTTCTTATTCCTTGGTAGAGCCACTACTGTGTGACTCTTCAGCAGTCAGCTTCCAGTTGAAAACTGTACCAATGAAGTAAAACTCATGAAGGGTCTGAATCTGCGTGCAAAATTGTTGCATTCAAAACAAACCTGAAAATCAGAAAGTGGAGTCAAATACCTGACACCACACATTTGCACACACTTTTTGTCTGGTAGTATTCCCACCATGTTACTAGTTACTTGTATGTGAGAAATAGAAATTTACCCAGCACTCTGCATTTGTAATGACAGTAGGCATGACTGTAGTGTCATCGCTTGGTCAACTTTTCAGATCAACAAATGGGAAGATGACAGTGTCGTAGAGGCACGAATACTAAACTAGCTCTGTCTCAACCTTATCCTAAGTCAGTGCTAATCTTCCCACAAAGCAGAGATATTTGCCCTAAAGCGATACTTTTTATCAACAGTATTAAAGATCGAATTGATGCGTGAATGATAGGCAGTTGAAAGAAGCCACTGACTGTGGGTATGTTTACGTTATACACTAGGAGATGGTGCAGACATCTCACCTAGTCAAACTAGCTTTGACTCTAACTTGTAAACACATATCTGAGTCCAGCTGTACAAGCAGAATAAACCAATTTGAGTACGTACTGTTGGAGAATGCTTGGTGAACATGGCTATGTTGTTTCTGTGTGTGAACTGAATCTCATGAATTTGTGTGAAGTCCTACAGGATTTTGGTTCCTGGGTAATAGCAGAGCTGGCTGAAGTGTGTAATACTCGAATAATTGCATAGATCTAAATGTTTCTCCATCTACACAGATTCTAGTGCCTTTACAGCAGTATGTAGCTGGTACAACTTCTAGGCTTGTTTTTGTGGATAGAGTTGTTCACAAATGTTAAGTGCAATCATTTTGCAGTCTGTACAGGTGAGTGTGTTTAAAGTATAGCATCATTAATCTTTCTGGGGTAAACTGTACTTGACTGTCCCTAGGTTAGAAGTGTCTTGGAGTACTATATAATAATAGGTGATCTAAGCCAGGTACATTTATGCCAGATTTGCTTTTAATAGAACTTTTAAGCCTGTTTAACTGAGAGGGTTTTTCTTCTTTCTTTCAGCTGATGCAGCTCAACAGTTTCAATATGCAGTGAGAGTTATTGGAAGCAACTTTGCTCCCACTGTTGAACGGGATGAATTTCTTGTAGCTGAGAAAATCAAGAAAGAACGTATGTGCATCTTTTTTTTTCCTTTTTTTTTTTTTTTTTTTTCCTAAAACAGGAATGGAAGTGTCTCACTTTATTCAGACCTTATGAATTCACATTTCTTTTTAGGAGACTGATATTGTGAGGTGCACTTTAAAAATATTACGCTTTGGCACAATTAATTTTAGAAGCATCTGTATGAAATTTGTTGAATGGGCATCCTGGTAATGGAATGAATCATTGCTTGTTCATGTGACTTAGCTGCTATTTATTGCCTTCATTTTCTCAACAAGTTTATCTGCAACCACCTCTAAACTAAAACATTAGACTATGTAAGTAAATGTTATACTATATTTACATTCCCTTGTGTTCTGTGCTGAGTCAGCAGTGTTGTGCTGTGTGAATCCAACAGGGAGATGATGCATTCATGAAAAGCCAAAAACTGCTTTCAGCAGATTCTCTGCTCTACCCTCCAAAACAATTAATTGAAGTATGTTAATTAAATTAAAGCTTCATATTTATGCTCGAGCTTTGAGTATTCTGTCAGTGAAATTGGGTTGGGGTAATTGAAATCAGTGGTTGTAACCTTTTTAAACAACTTTGTTGTTTTTTTTGTTAATTTGGTGCTTCCATTACCTGCTTGATATAAGCTTGTTAAAATTTTTATATATCTGACTTCAAAACACTGTTTTCTGTGGTGTACACTCTGGCCAATACTAGGCATAGCATATGTGCTCATTAAGTTTGGGCTAATTGTCAGGAATTTTGAAGCTGATAATCTCCCTTATCTTCCTTCTGCACTATTTCAGTTTGTAGGCTGATATCAGTGGTCATGGAACAAATAACAGCATATATTCTCCTAATTTTACACTTACGTTGGTGTCGCCTCCAAGGAAGCGTGACCAAGGAGGTCACTTATTTGGTAAAATGTACTTAGCAATGGCTTTTAATATTAAATAGCATTTTTAAGGCACAACAGTAGTTGTTTTATTAAGGTTTCTTTAGCTGTTTCTCTGTGTGGATTTTTTTTTAAATATGGTTCTGTCTCTTTTTAATATTTCTAATATAATGTGGCTTTTCAGAAGACACCTTAAAGCTTGGAGACAGCTCTTCTGAGCAAAAGCTTATGTTACTGGCAGAGATCAAGACAATGTGTTTGTATTATTTTTCTTAATGCATAGTAGTTCTGTGACCTTGCAATTCTGCTTGACTGTGAGAAAGTGGCAGTACTACTTTGCTTTTTGCTTCTATTGTGTAATATGGGTTACAGCATGCTGTAAAGCATTTTACAAAACAAAGCGTGATTGTTCCCATGTCTGCTTTCAGTTATGTTTTAATTTCTAAACCTACACAAGCACAGGCTAGACTTTGAAAGGAAGGTATATAGGAAGTAATATAAAGTATTTAGAAAGTATAATTTTTGAATTACCCAAAGAGAAACAGGTGCTTACGTTAAGTGACTTCTGTTGCTAGAACATTGGGGTGACAAATTTCTCCTTCAATAGACTGTCTATATTAAAAGATCTGGTTAGAGTTGATGACCACAGTATATGTCTCCAAAATGTTTATAGTTGAGAATGGAGGCAAGTCATGGATGCAAGATACAATTTAATGTCTGCTTTTTATCATCAAAAAGAATGTTACCTGTGAGTTATGGTTCTCTTCTGTTACTGCTTCACTTTTTGGGGAAAAAAAATCTCTCTTGGAATGGGTAGCTCTGTTCCCCTCCCCCCCCACATACATTTTTATCTACCTTGTACGGGCAGACATACAGGTAACATGAAAGCAGACAAAACTGTATGAGTAAGTTTCCCAAATTACCACAGAAACATCAATTCCATCATGATAATTACACTCTTATTTGTTTCAGCTTTTTAATCTATATTCCCTTTTTACAGTTGTGAGGCAGAGAAGGGAAGCAGATGCTGCTTTGTTTTCAGAACTCTACAGAAAACTCAGTTCACAGGTATTGTAATAAATTTACCATCAGTAAAGCAGTTGAAAGCATGCATACACACCCTTTTGATGTGACAGATTTATTTTGGACAGTGCTAACTTTCAGATGTAAACTTGCTTATCATTTTAGCTTATGATAAATTTATAAGTGATACACTTTGAGCTGTTTGCTATTATTAAGAAATGAACTTGGGTTAAATTTGAAGACAGAATAAAAGAAGCCTATTTTCACATAAAATTGAAAATTTTCTGGTTGTCATTTATTTTATGGTAATGCATTCCAAGTATGTTGATGTGGGAATTAAACAGTCCTCTTAATTGATTTTTTTTTTTTTTTTTGATTGCAATCAGAGATTGGATAAGTGATCTGAGCCTTTCATGTTGAATGTCAAATGTTTGCCTTAACCTGGTGCCTACCTGGTAAGAAGGGGCTTAAAATGAAGAATGACACCTAAAATTAGGTGGGAGAGAATGATCAATAGTCAGATCAAGAAGTGGAGGATGGTTTGGCAACCAAAAGGTCTCAGGTGATGTAAGCAGAAAGCATCTCTTGATCAACAAAATGAGACTGAAATAGAATTACCCCAAGCATATTCAAGAACATAAGGAAGTGCTTAGGGAATTGCATGATGGGGAAAAGTTCTCATGCCCTTTCTAGGAAGACAATGTGCTGGGGTGCCTCTCCGAAGTGCCTTAATGCACAAAGCGCACGGAACAAACAGAAAGAGTCTATGTGCAGTTACAGAGCTACAATTTCATTGGGCTTGTAGTTGTGATGGCATAGCTCACACAAATGGAGTGCTATGATGGAGGCTACTGGCTCTTTGTTGGTACGACTGGCCTTCAGGAATCCAAGGCCCCTGAGACCTGAAATTGTGCTTATCCAATCGTCTGTATAGCCTGCTACGATGAGCTGACTGGAGCTGGTGGTGGAGGAGGGGAGAGCTGTGGATGTTGTTTACCTTGACTTTAGTAAGGCTTTTGACAACGTCTCCCGTAATATATCCTTGTAGACAAGCTGACTGAGTGTGGGCTGGATGAGTAGATGGTGAAGTGGGTTGAAGCTGGCTGAATGGCAGAGCTCTGAGGATTGTGATCAACGGCACAGCATTGAGCTGGCGACCGGTCGGCAGAGGTTGATGCTAGGGCTAGTACTGTTGCAACATCTTCGTTAGTGACATAGGTGATGAGAGAGAGTGCACCTACTGTAGCTTGATTTAAAAATTGTGAAGAAACTTGTATGAGTTTCTTTGACATACTCCACTATTTTATCTCCGTCATAAAGTGTATGTCTTCAAAGAACTCGGGTTCTATAGAACTGTGCGTTAATATATCTAGAAATTGTTGGGTTTCAGAGCCTCACCTTCCTGTATCTCTAGGTTTTCTGAAGATGTCTCTAGGACCAGGGTTCCTCCTGGCCTGGCATGACCTAGCCAATAGTGACAGCTGCTGCAGCATTTCCCTGGCTCTCCAGTTTGTGAGGCTGAGCATGTATCCCAACAGGCAGTTCATGCTACTACACACAATAGATGGATATGCATACATGACTGGCCCCACAGATCAGCACTGACACAGTCAGCACTTCTACAAACACAGTGTCAACAGCCTTGCCCAGTCCCCCTTTGGCTCATCAGGAAGAAGGTCTGTTAGTGGGAAATATATATATGTAGAATGTGGATCTCTCCAGCAGCTGGGCTTAGACAATCAATCCACCCAGTAGCTGGTCCCTGAATCCTTGATCTAACCTGTTGCTTGCACCTGGACCTATGAGCCCCCAAAGTGTACAGAGCCACTTCAGTTGCTGATACTGACCCCATCACACACGCGCACACACACAGGGACACTGTACTACCTGTCTAGTAGCTGGCCTTGAACGTGTAGACCATGCAGTAGCTGACCCTAAATCCTTGCTCTTTCCTGGTGCCTCATCCTCAAGCCACCCCTATATACTCACGGTCCTCTTAGAAGTTGACTGGGACTCCCCTGGTCCCTCTAGTGACCAGCTTCCCTGTGGTCTTGCCCTCAGAGCCATACACCTGCATCGATGGGTCTCCCAGTTGATACACCTCTCCCAGAGGAACTCTGTGGTCCTTCTAGCAGTTGGCTGGCACTCCCCTGGTTCCCCAGTAGACAAATGCCCCAATGGGGGGGACCTTAAAGGCATGCACACACAAATTGTTCTGTGTCTATGGAGATGAGTTTTTGCTGGGCTGATTGCCCTGCTGTAATGGACCTGGGAGTAAATGGAGTGGGAGTAATTGGAGTAGGATATTACTCAGATTCCCTCACTTGCCATTGTATCTCTGTACTATTTTGTGTTTGTGGAGATGAGCTTTTATCACAGAAATATATATGCTTGTCTAAAATAAAGTATGTTAATGTTTCCCAAACTCTTTAAAGTGTTCCCTTTGTACTTTGGGCTTTACTGTTCTTCTGCTGGTAAGCTTTCTGTTGAGACTTTGGGCTTTACTGTTCTTCTGCTGGTAAGCTTTCTGTTGAGATTTAAAGCTGAAAGCTTTAAGAGTCTGTGTATCTGTGTTTATCTGTAGCCTTTATCTGCTTAGTAGAGAATATGTTGCATATATACCTCAAATTTTGTGTTTACAATGTCTCTATGTCTTAAGCTGTGAAACATTTGGTCGCTCTTTTAAATAGAATCTACAAGTAATACCCTCCTTGATTCTTGAAGCCTCCCTAAAAATGACAGGAAGGGAGAAAATGGAGAAAAGACAGTTGTTTATCTACAATTCTATCATAAGTTTTCCTCCTTCATGTTTAGGATAGAGTTACATTTAAGCCCAAGATGTTTTAAATGAAGTAGGACAGGAATGTTGGTGAAAATTCAGTATTATATGAATTTCTTTGTTAACACCTTTTGAATTTTAAATTTAGTGTACTTATTTTTCTCAGATCAGGTGAGACTTTGTGACTTGAACATAATGGAGAAAGTTTATAAAATTACTGATGAAGAGGCTATACTGCATGTTCCCAGTTTATTCAGGAGTGTGGGTCTTATTTGTGTAGAAAATTGTAATTCATATGTTTAGATTTTTAGTAGGCTGGATAAACAAAAATGAGTAAGTTGTAATTTTTGATAATTTTTTTAATTCTGCTTTTTATCCCTTAAAAAGGGTGTTTTGAAAAACAAATGGTCAATACTCTACCTCCTGCTTAACCTCAGTGAAGATCCACGTAAGCAGTCTAGCAAGGTAGGTAAAAAAGGCTTATTATTTCTAATTGAGAAATAGTAAATGTATATTAATCATTTTAGATGTCATTAAAAATCACTATGCAGATTTAACCGGCATTTCTGGAAACCTTTTTTCTTCAAAGATCCTGAAAGCTGAGAGGAAGAAAACATCTGACTAAGATTTTGCAATTCTTTTTCTGAGTACTTTTTCTGTAATAAATGAAGGTAAAATTACAGGCTATCCAACCTCTGTGACTTAAGCTGTGCCTTTGCTAGATGAATTTTTTTTTTTTTGGGTAAAGTCTGCTAATATACTAATGAATTTGAAATGGAAGAGGAAGAGCAAAACTTTTACTTTGCTTGCAGCTCTGCTAACAAAGTATTTCTTTTACAAATATTCCTAATGACAATTCAGGAGGCAAAAATAAGCTATATTGCTGAAAGCACTCTTGCTGGCTGCAAAGGACTTGCTTTTTTTGTTGTTATAGTTGTATCAGCAATTTTTTCCTTACATAAACATGATTTTTTACATTCTTGAATATTTCATTGTGTTAACTAAGGACATGACTTAATGCAGCTCACTTTTTTTGTTTGTTTTTATTTTTTTTATTCCTCCTCTCACTTTTCCCTTCCTTCTCAGGTATCAAGTTATGCCACACTCTTTGCTCAGGCATTACCACGGGATGCTCACTCAACCCCTTATTACTATGCCAGGCCTCAAAGCCTTCCATTGAATTACCAAGACCGCAATGCTCAGTCTGCCCAGAGTTCTGGTAGTATGGGGAGCAGCGGGATCAGTAGCATCAGCCTGTATGCCTTGAATGGTCCAACACCAACTCCACAGTCACTTCTTCCAGGGTAAATTAAACCTTGTTACCTTACAAATAGGTTTGGAGAAGACCTGTTTAATAGTGCGTAGATGGCTAGAGACAATCTACTTGTTTTTTACTTGTATGCCATTGTGGGTCCCACTGTAGGTGAATAGAAACTGTTCCTTAGCTGAGCAGTTCTGAATTTCAGGTGCTGTTATGTTCCCATTTGGAGATATAAATAGCTGACCAAGCATAGCTAAGATTAAATTTAAAGATTTGATATCTACTAAATAGCTGATACTTGATGTATTCTTTTGGATTCTAATATCAACAAATCCTTCGCCAAACTTCTCAGTTTTCTGAAACCCTTCAAAATAACCTTTATCTTTCTTCTGTAAACACCTTGGATTTAGAATCTTCCTTAAGTGAAGCTTCTTTTACAGTGTTCCTTAGCCAGTGTCAAAATAGTAGACTTTTATCCTCGGTTTTCAAATGTATGACCTTTCTTTGATGGTCTGACTTGCTTTTAAGCACATTAATAGCAGGCTGATTGTTTTATCTAGAGGAATCTTGCATTTTGAGTGGGCAGATTTTGGCTGTTCTTGTCCACTCATAAATGAAATTCGGACTTAAGTATAGACGTGCTTATTCTTCCTAACAGTCAAGTCTATACCATCCAACATACCACTGAACAGCCCAATGAGTAAAGTGGCTTCTTCAGGGAAAGTAGTACTGAGCAAAGAATTGATATTGAAAGGTTGTGGCAGCTTGTGTCTTAAAACAGTGATCTAAAACATTAAACAAACTGAAAGGTACAGTCTTTGAACCTCAGGGTGGGTGTTTAAGGAGAAGTTTGTCTTCTTGCTTGCATGTGCGTGTACACACAGACAAGAAAGTGCTGGAGAATTTAAGGAGACAAAGTTTCTTTGAAGTTTTAATATTAGAGACAATAAACCCTTCACTTTGGGTTTTGCTGATCTACATGTGCAGCTGAAAAATTCAAATACTGAATAGTTCAGATTTTGCGATGATGAATACAGGTTGGCCCTTGTAGGCTATAAGATGACTGCTTTAATACTGACTTTGTTAAATAAGCTGAATACACACAGACAGTAATGTGTTCAAAGTCTGGATCTTTCCTGTACTTTGGGATATCGTGTTGGATAATCACTACAGCTCTACAGACCTTGGCAGAGGTAGACTACATGTAGTTTGTTCTACAGAGGGAAAATTAACATGTGCTCATAGTCAGTGAGAGAGGGTGATTCAACAGTGATTCTATAGTACCGATGTATTGGTTAATAGAAGTTGAGCTTGAAAACATGAACAGGATGTTATGAAGCTTGCAGAAATGAGGACCTCAGCAATCTTATTTGCATAGCTGTTAAAACCTTGAGCAAAAAAGTCTGGAAATATGGCCGTCATGCAAAAGCTATGAGGATATCAGTTTTCAAGAAACTTTGGTTCATGTCAAAAAGGCACACAAGAACATAATGAAATGGGGAAAAATCTTTAAGGTATGCAAAAATGAATGAAGTCCTTCATTGGTTATGAATTGACCAAATTTTTAGTACATTACTGAAAATCTTATTAGTTTCTTTCCTTTCATATTTGGAAAAGAGAAAGAAGCCATCTCTTCTTCTCTTAATTCTCCTTTCTCCCCCCTCCCCTTTTTTTTTCCTCCTAGGCAGTCCTGAAACACACACACAAAACCTCAATAGATATATTTTCAAAAGCTTTTACATTGTAATAAAAATTGAGAATGTGCATTTGAGCTGGTCTTTTAGAATTTATATTCTGGAAATTATTGGTGCTGACACAACTGGGTTTTACTGTTGTTTATATGCTTTACATTACAAATACTTGCTTGACTTTGACAGTACTAGGTTTGTGTGTTGTATCTAAGAAAAGCAATGGGGAGCTTTAAATTATGAATGATGGGGAATTCCTCACATTCAGATGAGGAGGTAATGGATGAGACTGGTAAGCAAAAGCTGTAAGGTGATGTAAACAAGAGAGACCTTGAAACCTATAAAATAAAGCCAAAGGTGGTACACCCTAAGTGTGCGCACACAAGTAGGGAAGAGCTGGTAGGGCAGCCATATGGTGGAAGCTTTTATACAGTTTCTGGGAAATCAGCAGAACTGTGCTGAAGTGCCTGTACTTAATGCACGCAGCAGGGAGAGCAGACAGGAGGCTTTAGAAGTCTGCAGTTAGAGCTATGCTTCCCCCTGGCTTGGAGACATAGTGGGATAGCTCACAAGTGGTGTGCTGCAATGGAGGCTACTGGCCCTTTAGAAGGGACAGACCAGGAGGAGTAGCTCTTTATGTGAGCGAGCAGCAGGAATGCATGGAGCTCCGTCTAGGGGTGAGGGAGGCGTTAGCTGAGAGTTAATAGGATTAGAGGGCAAACCAACATAGGTGATGCTGTGTTTGCTGAGTGTCTGCTACAGACTGGCTGACAAGAAAAAGTACAGGAGGCCTTCTTCAGACAGCTGGAAGAAGCCTCATGTTCACAGCCCCAGTCTTCCAGGGAGACTTGAATCACCCTGATAGGCACTGGAAGGACAGCACAGCAGGGCACAAGCAGTCCAGGAGGTTCCTGGATGCACTGATGACAGCTTCCCAACGCAAGTGATTGAGGAGTTGACAAGGAGAGGTGCTTTGCTGGACTTCGTGGTTACACACAAGAGTGGTGGGAAAGTTGGGGGCAGCCTTGGCTGCAGCGATCATGAGATGGTGGAGTTCAGGATCCTTCAAGGAGGGGAGAAAAGCAAAAAGTGGGGTTAAAACACCGGACTTTGGAAGAGCAGGCTTTTGTTTGTTCAGGGACCTGCATGGAAGAATCCCATGGGATACAGCCCTGGAGGGAAGAGGGGTCCAAGAGACACTGTCCAAGCAACAAGATCTTCTACAGGTACCTAAGCAGCAAGAGGAAGGCTAGGGGAAAACATGGATCTGCTGCTGAATGGGGCAGGGAACGTGTGATACAGGATATGGAAATGAAGAAAGCATCAAGTTATCTCTGCCACTTTGGTCTTTGGTACGACTGGCCTTCAGGAATCCAAGGCCCCTGAGACCTGAAATTGTGCTTATCCAATCGTCTGTATAGCCTGCTACGATGAGCTGACTGGAGCTGGTGGTGGATGAGAGGAGAGCCGTGGATGATGTTTACCTTGACTTTAGTAAGGCTTTTGACAGCATCTCCCGTAATATATCCTTGTAGACAAGCTGACTGAGTGTGGGCTGGATGAGTAGATGGTGAAGTGGGTTGAAGCTGGCTGAATGGCAGAGCTCTGAGGATTGTGATCAACGGCACAGCATTGAGCTGGCGACCGGTCGGCAGAGGTTGATGCTAGGGCTAGTACTGTTGTAACATGAAGGGATTGATTGCACGGACTCCTGATAGGTTCTGATCAGAAGACATTTATCCATATCAGAAGGCAAAATATATATATCGATACAGCAAGCACGAGTTGTGCATGAGACATACACAGCGCAGTGATTGGGTATACAGCGACAAGCACGTGCTCCAGCTACTAAAGCGATTGGTTATATCCCTTGATACAATTTTCTCACAAGCAGACACCACAGTTATCTGCTTGGCTCATATTCTGCATTCTTGTTCTGTTTTTCTCACAGCACACCTGCTTCAAGTCTCAGTTGAAGGACGGGTCGCCTAGCTCAGTGTCTAACAAACCCCACAGTAACATCTTCGTTAGTGACATGGGTGATGGGAGAGAGCGCACCCTCACTTTGCAGACAATACAAGATCGAGAGGACCGTTTAATAGAGTGGATGGTATGCTGCTGTTCAAAGGGACCTTGATAGGCTGGAGAAATGGAGCAGCAGTAGTCTCATGAAGTCTGACCAGGAGAAATACCATGTCCTGCATCTGGAGAGGAGCAACCCCTTGCATCAGTACAGCCAGACTGTCTGGAAAGCTGCTTTTCTGAAAGTGTGCTGAGGGTCCTTTTGGACAACAGGTTAAAGATGAGCCAGCATCTTCAAGCCTTCTTTATTGGGAGAATGTTGTTATACTGGCACAGGTTGCCCAGAGAGGTTTAGGAGTTTCCGTCCTTGGAGACGTTCAAAATCTGATTGGACATGGTCCTGGGCAGCCTGCTCTAGCTGTCCCTGCTCAAGTAGGGGATTGGACAAAATGACCTTCACAGGTTCCATCCATTCTAAGCCATTCTGTGATCCTGAAATAGTGAAGGAAGGTGTATCCACTTGGTCCTTGTGTCTATCTCTGTTTAAATACAAGCAGAACCTGTGCTGTTCCTGATAGATTCTTGGTCTGATCTGATCACATTGTTCTTTTTTGTAGTGGTCTCTCTGCTCCCTTCTTAGTAGTGTAGTCTATGAGCTGGGCAATTCAAATTCATCAGATCTTTCTGTGAGGATCGTTCTTTCAAAAGTTCTTTTCATAGGTGTCACCCCCAAAAGCCCAAAAGGCTTTTTTGTTGTATGTTCTTCTTGAAGTAGAACAGCAGAAATTTGGCCTTGTAATCATGAGGTACGATAGCTAATGTTCAGTGCTGGTGAGTTACAAATGCTAAGCACAGTGGAAGAGTTGCTTCAGGCCTTGCAGGCTGTGCTCCTGTTCATTGCTTAAAATCATACAAGTCTGATGCCTGGCCATATCATGTTTTATGGAGAAAAGGGGGAGGGAGAACTCATTCTTCGACTGTAGTTGTGTGTGATAATTTGTGTTACAACCTTATACCATCTCTCCCTGCACCTGTATTTTCACGTTTTTGTGAAATTCATTAAGTTTTTATAAGTATGTGATTGTTTCCAGATGTTTACATTTCATTAATGGGGGGAACACAGTCAGCTACAAAAATGAAAAGACCTTGCAAATCTCTG
This sequence comes from Rhea pennata, assembly GCF_028389875.1. Taxonomy (NCBI): domain Eukaryota; kingdom Metazoa; phylum Chordata; class Aves; order Rheiformes; family Rheidae; genus Rhea; species Rhea pennata. The sequence continues at coordinate 152,899,304 of NC_084663.1, forward strand.
CAGTTCTATTTTCATTATCATAATACATAAATAAACAGAAAGCTAACTTCTAAACTTGTTTGCTCTGAAAACTTTTTGTGAGAAGAACTGACAAGCTTGAGAGGAAGGGAAATCAAAACTTCTTATCTAGATACTCCGTTCCTCTTCACATCTTCAGACACTTGATGCAAACTATTCTCCATAATGGAGTAATAAGAAAGTGAACTTTCTCCTCTTTTTCTGCTTACCTTTAATTCTGTTTTGCTACAGATTCAAGTAGTAACTAACCTTAAATATTTGTTGGGGTTTTTTTATATATAATTTCAGATAGGAGCAATTGACTTCACTTTTAGTCTTTCTGAGTATATCTGCACAGTTCAATATGAACAAAATACCTCTTTATCTGATATGTGATTTCATATGTCCAAGTTCTTTAGTCTTTTCTAGAGTTTTATCCATGAAGGTGTTGGCTTGTATGAGCCAATACCTTGCGTGTATATTCTGCACCATAAAAAAAAAAAATCCTTTAAAAAGTCAAACCTGAGCTTAGGGAACTTCTTGTAATTTGCATATGCAATACTAGGTGGTGGGTCTAGAGAGAGAAAATTAAATTTTGTTTTTTTTTTTTTTTTTCTTTTGCCCTTTTAGACAATCCTATCAAGCTCCAAGCGTTGGAGATTGCCTCCGTCAGCAGTTGGGGTCACGTCTTGCATGGACTCTAACTGCAAACCAGCCTTCCTTACAAAGCACTACCTCCAAAGGCCTTCCCAATGCTCTCTCCCGCAGTGTGTCAAGGTCAAGGCGAGAAGGGGATACCAGTGGTAAGCAAAGATGCATATGTTAGACATGACTTCCTACATATAAATACGTTTTATTGTCTACATCTACTATTATTTTGTAAATGTTTTTGAATGCTTTATATTTTGAATATAGTTTTTGAAATAGTTTTATAGTGTGTTGAGATTTTTGAGGAGTGTTTTGCTATAGAATAGGAAGGAAATATATATATGTGTAGAAATAAATATTTAAGGTAGTCATGTTTGATTTAGTTACAATCTCTTTGATTGTTAATTTCTTTTTTGCAATGATTAGTTTGATGTGTATTCTGTTTCTTAAAGAACTGAATCTATCACTATGTATGTCAGAATCAAGTGATTGTGGTTTATGAGTAATCCTCACTCCTAGCTAAACATAGAAGATATTCTGTAAACCCTAGTTAACAGTTTGGTCAGAGGAAAGTGAATTTACTCTGATGCTTGCATCGAACCTGCATGGGTGATTAACTCAGGAAAGATACAAATTGCAGAACTCTTTGCAATGTTGGTTAAAATATATGGTGCCCTCTCTCGCACAGGTGATCTACTCAGAGACAATCCCAGGTATCAGTAGAGCTAGGCATGGGACATTATTCTTGGCTTTCTTGTCAGTTTGTTGGTGAGAGAAAATATTTCTTTAGGGGTTATACATGTATGTTTTAGTTTTTTTCACTAGGCTTCTACATAGCTTCTTTAAGTTGTAATCAAACTTAATTGTCCCAGCAAATCTAAATACTTTTCTTTTTCTTTCTAGGCTCTGTTGAAATAACTGAAGCAAACCTTGTAAGAGATGTTTTATACGTCTTCCAGGGAATAGATGGCAAAAACATCAAAATGTGCAATTCTGAAAACTGCTATAAAGTAGAGGGAAAGGTACTGTATAGTGACTTGTATTTCATTTGTAAATGGAGCTGAAATAGAGAGGTATGTAGGGTTTGAAATAGGGAGGTATGTAGCCACAAAAAAGTTAAATGTATTAATACAATTCTTTACTTGCCTTTTTTTTAAATACCGCAAAAGTAATTTCAACTATTCAGAAGTTATTTGTTTTCAGCAATTTTGTTTTCCCAGTCAAACCCATTTTTTGTGTTGCGTCTTAAGAGAGATGGTGGAAAGTGGCCATCAGGCAGGCAAATGCAGGAGTAATGTGGAATAAAATGGGCATTGTTTTTTAGGAGGAGGAAATACAGATAGATGAGGTTAGTGTACTTTTGCCTACTCTCTAACCTCTGGAGACAAAGATGTGGAATTCTAATATTTTGTATCATGACTGAAGAGAGGATCAGGATTTGAAAAAGTATGAGAGTGAAATGCCAGCAGCAACAGACTCATAAATTCCACACTTTACACACACATACATTCTACATATACACACAAACACACATGCACACACACAAATGCTCACACACACACTGAGTCTATCCTTACTCAAGGAAAGGATAACTTAAAGTTCAGAAATGAAGACGTTAAGAATATAGTAAAATGAGGACCACAGAAGTAGTTCTGGTTGCTTTATCTAGCATTACCTTAACTGCCGTGAGCAAGATTTGGGTACATAGCAAGGACTGAATATCTGTATTCCAGAGCAACATATTAGTTTAAAATGAATTGGGTAATTTGGGTCCCAGAAACAAACTGCAGCACTTCACAGGTTGTCTAGCAGTGGTACCCAGGCTGACTTGTTCTAGCTACCAAGGTAGAGTTCTAACTGTTAAGCTAGCATAAAGTCTCTTAAGTTATGGCTTGATTTGTGATTTCTTGTTATCATTCCCCTTCCCTCTGTAGCGTATGAGAATGAATGTGAGGCAGATACAGGCTTTTGACTATGTTGTTATTATTGGTGATTCTACATGGATTAAATTTAACAGACTGAGATGTGGAATTAAGTTGTCTGAAGACTAGGAGTGTCTGGTTCTGGGCTCTGCAGTAGAAGAGAGACAAAGCTACTGGATCAAGTCCAGTGAAGGGCTACTAACATGATTAAGGGACTGGAGCATCTCTCATATGAGAAAAGGCTGCAAGAACTGGAACTGTTTAGCTTGGAGAAGAGAAAATTGTGGAGGGATCTTATCAATGCATATAAACAGTTGAAAGGAGGGTGCAAGAAAAGTAGGGCCATACTCTTCTCAGTGGTACTCAGTGATAGGATGAGAGGCAATGGGCACAAACTGAAACACAGGAAGTTCTCTCTGAATCTAAGAAAAATCTTTTCTACTGTGAGGGTGACAGAGCACTGGAACAGGTTGTCCAGAGAGGTTTTAGAATCTCCATTCTTGGAGATGTTCAAAATCTGTCTGGACACAGTCCCCCACAGCCTGCTCTAGGTGACCCTGCTTGAGCAGGGGGGTTGGAGGTGATGATTTCTAAAGGTCACTTCCCACCTCAACCATTCTGTGATTCTATGAATGGAAACTTATATTCTGTTAGATGCTAGCTGCTTGATGTTATGGACTTGATTACAACATATAAGTAATCAGATGAGATTATACAGATAACCCTGGAAAAGGCTGGTAATAGAGCTGAAGAGAGCCCTATCAACTTCTGTTGTCAATAACAAATCCAGTTGATACGGATATGAAGGAAAGTGCTGAGCAGAAGATAGAGGAACAAGGAAGAAACCTGAGAGAGAGAAGATTTGAGTTTTAAGGTGGTGAAGAGATTGAGTGAGCTGGGTAAGCCCCCAAAAAGGCCCTACTTGCTTCAGCATCCTCTCCATATTCAGTGTTTAGAGAATACTGCCTCGCAATTCAGTTTCAGCTCACTAACTGCTTTTCATGTGCTTGTTCAAATGTACTCAGCCCTGGAGAGGCCTCAGCTGGAGTACTGTGTCCAGGTCTGGGCTCCCCAGTACAAGAGAGACGTGGAGCTACTGCAGAGAGTCCAGCGTAGGGCTACGAAGATGATCAGAGGGCTGGAGCACCTGCCCTGTGAGGAACGGCTGCGAGAGCTGGGCCTCTTCAGCCTAGGGAAGAGAAGACTGAGGGGGGATCTTATCAACGTGTACAAGTACCTGAAGGGAGGGTGTCAAGGGGACGGGGACAAACTCTTTTCAGTTGTCCCGTGTGACAGGACAAGAGGCAATGGGCAGAAATTGAAGCACAGGCAGTTCTGCCTGACCGTGAGGGGGAATTTCTTCCCTGTGAGAGTGACAGAGCACTGGGACAGGTTGCCCAGAGAGATTGTGGAGTCTCCTTCTCTGGAGATGTTCAAGGCCTGCCTGGATGCAACCCTGTCTAACATGCTGTAGGTGACCCTGCTGAGTAGGGAGGTAGGACTAGATGATCTCCAGAGGTCTCTTCCAACCTTACTGATTCTATGATGCTATGAAAAGACAGTGCTCCTGATGTTCACTTGAATTAAGACTATTTTATACCATGGCAATATGACATAGTGCTTGAGCTGTTTTGGGGTCGTTGCATGTACAAGAGCACAGTAGACTTAGTGTCTTAATGAGAACTGAACTAACTGCCATTTTTTTAATAGTAATACCAAAAAGTGAAATGCATAGTTTTTTCCTCCGTAATTTTGTTGTTAATAAACACAGTTCTTAAAAATTCTTCTTCTGCACTTGCAGATATGCAAGTTTAGTAATTCTTCAATACCTGCACTCTCTTAATTACTTTCTGTCTATAAATTAGATTAAATATGGCAGAGGAACAGTAGTTTAATAGATCTTCTAGCAAAATGTGGAGAAAGTGTAATTAGTACCAGTAAAATTAGCACTATGAGTTTCATTGTTTTTCTGCATAAAGTTTCATATCAGATGGTTTAGTTTGAGCTGAAAAACTGTTTTGCTTTGCATTCCTAATTGTATTAAGTTAGGAGGAACTGGGTCTTTCAAAATTGTGGTCAATAATGCTTTTTACTGAGACTTGATGTCTATAATTGTTTTTAAGTCAGTTGTTTTGCATCCTTTTTACTTACTGGCATGTCTGTTGACCTACTGCACCCACTGAAGCTGAAGTTATTTGGCAAACTAACCCTGCAACTGGAAGTGTTTCTGATGAACAAGGTGGACTAAGATTCTACTCCAATTGCATAACAGCACTAGGCAAAAAAGTAATTGAAGATATAGTTTACCTCTGCTAAATAAAAGCTTGTAAAATGTGTGACTGTATACACAGTCCTTTTCAGAAAGTAGTATAGCTCTCAAGCTATTTACTCTTGCCAGAATATTCTTTAATATCTGCCTTAGTATTAGGCCAGTTGGTGATATTCAGCACTGTAAAAACTAACAGCTTCTGATTTGGGCTACAAATGTAATTACATTAAGCCTGTTTTGTTTGTTCCTGTTTGATTCCAGAGGATGTGCGCTTAATGCTTGCCACGCACTCTTAATTTTAGAATTCAAAGTAACTTTTGTCATCTGTTTGGTTAAATCTGTGGGCAAATTTCTAGCTGTGTATGATCATACTTGTTTGGGCTAGAATTTAACCTAAAGAAATTGTTTGGCACTTACAGCTGAACTTACAGCTGAACTTACAGCTATTGCTAAATAAGAGGGTCAGGGATGGAACTCTAGTCTTACAACGAGGAGGTGTTGACTGGTTGAAGTCCACACTGCCATGACTAGCCCACTCTATAGCTTATCTTTTTGCTCAGGGAATATGTCTGTACTGCCAACTAAGAAGCTTAAAGAGCGAGCTTGATCTTTAGTTCTTAGGCGATCTGTCTGGCTTCATCATTAGCTTACTTTCTTACTTAGGTTTGGACAGTTCTAGCTGGCTGTCCAAGACAAAATTGTCTGCAGAGATGGGCTAGGCCTAAGCACTGTGGGCAAAAGTCACACTCTGACTCTTGGCCTAATGGATCAGTCATGCTCTTTGCTTTTGTTTGCCAAATAAAATTTTTAAAAGCTGGTTGAGTGTGTACCTGGCTAATGCAATGAAACTGGGAAGAAGCACATCTCGAGCAGGAGCAGTGTCTTGTGGGCTGATAATTTAGAGAAGAAATGTGCTGATTCAGATGAAGATAGAAATAGTTGGAAAGTGTGTGGGGGCTGAGACAGGCTTGTAGAAAAAGTGAGATGTCTATTACAAATAAATTAGAAAAAAAACCAAAGTAGCTCAGAAGTGCCTGTGATTGAATAGCATTAAAGAGCTATTACTTGTAGATCTGATGTGAACTTGGAATTTGATCTGGATTCTCTAGGTTTTGATTCCTGATAACTAGCATGGCATGATGTCATTTTTCTTCTATTAAAAGTTTGTTTCATGTGTATTAAGTAGTAACTCGTTATTTTTCTAGGTTTCTTCATTATTTTCAATCATGGTCATCTCATGTAGTGATCTGAAGTTTTCAATCTTTTTATTATCAAGCTAAGATGAAGTGTGATTCTACATCATAAAACTTCTTCAGATTTCTTCTCCTTTTCTAAATACCTTTTTGTTACTGACAGGATTCCCTAATGTAGAAAGAATGAGTGAATACTGATACATCAAGATTTCCAAAAGGAAAAATAGGAGAGTTGCCAGTAATTTATTTGTTGCTGCAGTCTTTCCAAGACTGACTTTATCTTTGCCTTATTAGCAGCATAATGCTGATTACATGTTTGTATTCTTTTTTGGCAGCATCTTTGCTGTAGAATGTAAAATGACTGTGTTCCCTGAACTGGCTTGTTTTATGAGAAGCAAAGGCTTAGTGGAGAAACAAGGATTGGCATTTGACTCAGACTTATGAATTGTTGTTTCTGTTAACTTTGTAGGTGAGCTTGTCTAAATCTCTCAGAGATACTACAAGTAGACTTGCAGAGTTGGGATGGCTACATAATAAAATAAGAAAATACACAGACCAGAGGAGTTTGGATCGTGCTTTTGGACTTGTGGGTCAGGTAAGTTGGCTTAAAAAATTGATTTTGCTACAATATTTGGTCTTGTTCCCCGTTAGGAACTACCAAGGAAAATGCAGCACTGGAATGATGGGTAGACTTGGAGAATTCATAGCTTGGATCATTTAACTTCTGATTTACTCCTTTTATGGACTGTAGCTGTTGGTATGAGTCAAAGTCTGAAGGCAAAAGAAAGACATTTATTTTTGTCAGTCCTAAGAAGAAGTTGTCCCCTATGATCCATAGCTGGAAATGTCTCCTCCATAGATTCCATTTTTTTTGAAGCACTTATGCATGTTTATGAACAAAAACATTGCTTAAATGAAATGGTGGCATCTCTGAGGTAATCAATCACCACTTTAGCTGTTAGCATGAATTGTGCAGGAGACATTCCTGACTTGTCATCTGATGTTGATGTTCATATGTTAATACTGCACTAACTTGCATGAAATGCAAATACTCAGTTATCTGCTGCCCTTTTTTTTGAATACAACATCAAAAGAATGTCAATTTTTGTTTTTATAGGTTCCATCATCACGATTTGTAGTCTACAGTAACTTCACAGCTGCTGTAATACCTAAAACCACATTTACTGCTAAGGCATTCTTGTTTCCTCTCACTTGCTCCCTCTGTAAAACTGGATATTAATCCCTTCTGAGTCGACAGAAATGTTGTCCTTGCCTCTAGCCATAACATCCTACCTAATCTGCAAAGAAATTGAAGTGCTTCTCCCTTCAATCTATTTTTTCTTAAGAGGTCAGTAGAGACACTGCAGTGCTTTCAACTTTTCTAATGTTTTATTCTGTTCCCTTCTTTCTCTTATTCTAAGTAACCTTTTTAGTGACATATAAAATTAGTTTTCTAGTGATCTAATACTGAATTCCATGTTTTATATAGTAGTGTCACTGTATATGTATTTTCTTCAGACTTTCACCCTCATATTTGGGTGAAGTTTCTTATTCTTTATCTAGTAGCTTCATGCTTATGCTTATTTTTACTATTTTTGGCTTTAATCTTCGAGTTTACAGCAAGGAGGAGAAGTTTAATTCTTCAGTGGATTTTAAGTGTGCAGTAACTTAGCTATTTGCAGGAAATTAGCTGAATCTGCATAGCTGTAATTCTGTTAATTTCCCTTAAGACAAACCCTATTTTATTTCTAGGGCATAAATGTGCAAATAAAAACATATATTCTACTCCTGTTTTCAGTATTTGGGCAAAAAAGTATGCACTATTGCTTTTCAGTGCTTTTATAGCTGACAATTTCAGGTCAATTTACTGCAAATTTATCATTAAGAATTTAGCACAAGAACATGTTGTGCATTCTAAAGTTTTTGCTTACTGTTTTCAAAGAATACTATTCCTGCTTGTGTATACTGCAGGTACGATATTAAGTCTGTCACCCCTCTTAAGTGGTGCTGCTGACTGTTTTTTTTTATCAGGCAAAGTGTCAGGTATTGACAGCTGTTAGGAGTAGAGATATATCCGTATACTGCACTTCAATGTTATAGTGTTCCACCTTCACTGCTTAGTGTTTAAGCTTTACTCTGTCCTCAGAAAGTAAAGAGTAATCAGCAATGAAATAAAACTTGCCTTGACAGTTTCCTGATAAAAAGAAAAAAAAAATCCAGTTGAGGTAGTGGACATCTTACATTTTTTTTTCTCTTGAACAAGCATTCTGTTTCCTTTCTAAATTCTCTCTTACTGCAGACCAAATCAGAATTCTAGGATAATGTCCAGTTTTCCATTACAGATTTTTGTTTCCCAGACGTTGTCTGTGATGAAGGAATTGGCACTGAGTGCAAATTTTAGTTTCTGAAGTTTTTTGGAGAAGTTGATGGCCAGTTAGATCCTGGATACTTCAGACTGCTGAAGTCAGTGATATCTTTTTCACATTTCATGTACATGTATAATGCCTTTGAATATTTTGGATCTCATCTTCCCTTGACAAGCACTACTTTAGTAGACTCAAAACTACTGAAGAAGCAAGTGAGAAGAAATGAAAACTGGGGTTACAATGATGGGATTTCTTTTTGCCCTTCAGTATCCTCTGGAATGGAATAAATATCATACGTTTGTATTTCTCTTTCTTATGCACAAAGTCAAATTGAGGAAAGGAGCACTTCTATTTCCTTTAAAAGGAAATAATGGCAAGATAAATGACTTTTTTTTTTCCTGACTTAGGCAGAAAATCACTCTTGAAGGTAGAACCCTTAACAGGAAAAGGGATTTTTTTTTTCTTCTAGTGTTTATAGTCATGATTTTTCCCTTGTACGTGCCATAATTAATAAATATTTTACTTTAAGCTCTCAAGTGTTCTTTTTATGAACTTTTTAAATTTCCAAATTACTTTGACTGTGGTGGCTTTGAAAGTAGTTGAGGGAAAGAGCATTGGGGAAATTATTTACAAAATGCGTGAGAATTAGCTCTAGGTACTCTTGATGTTTTAAGTTTCAGTGAACACGTCTGTTCTGCTTGTAGTTGATTAGAATAGAAATGCTGACAGTTGATTAAGAAATTGGTTCTGAAGCAGAATTTGTGTATACCCAGAAGCACCCTTTAAAAAAAAAAAGGTGTTTATGAGCTATCAGTCTGAGATTTTCAACTTAGTCCAAAATTAATGTGCAATAATTTTCCTTTTTGAGAAAATGTCTTGCAGGGTTTTTTTCTTAGTCTTTATGCGAGATTTAAAAAAAAAAAAAAAAAAAAAAAAAAAAAAAAAAAAAAAAAACCAACTCCCCAAACCATAGGAAGTTATCTGTTACTAAACAAATATTCTTTCAAGAATTATTTTTTAAAATCATTCTTTTTTTCTAACCCAAAATAATTGAACTCAGAATTGTTTTCTAAAGAAAAATCTTGTCTTTAGTTCAGACCTGTTGAATTCTGCACATCTTATAATTTTCTTAGGTTGTATCTTCCATGTCTAGTGAAACATTGTGCATGACTATCAAGTGCTAAAAGAACAAGAGTTTAAATAACTTGATTAAAGCAGCACTTACAGAGGGAGTATTCTTTCACAAGCAATGTGTATTCTTGATCACATTGTGCAGTATATATAGTAAATACTGTGATAGTTGCCTAACTTTTGTGTTCTGTTATTAGAGACCCTTATGAAACTGAAACTGTCTTTTACATAGTTATTAAATATAATACTTCTGGGGTTATATTTTGATTTAAACTTTCCTATGGTAATTTTTACTGTCTTAATTGAGATACTGTATTTTTGGAGAGTTGCACTTATCATGGTTTAATCTGTTGATAGAATCAAGACAGCAGCAACAGAAAGTCACTTGTCAATGTGTGTGTATTCTTGGAAAAGGACTGCATTATCTCTTCAGAAAGCACTTACATGTACGTCCCTATTACACTGGCCAAATTTTTAAGATTTGGCTTTTGTGGTGAAACTTGTAGGTTGATTCCTTTTAGGTAATTTTTAACTGCCTTCACAGTATGATGATTTGATGACAGCTGTTCTGGATTAAAACAGAAATTATTTTCCTGATATATTTTTTTCCTCTTACAGAGTTTTTGTGCAGCCTTACATCAGGAACTGAAAGAATACTATCGACTTCTCTCTGTTTTACACTCTCAGGTAAGTAAGGCAGTTCATATTTAACTTTATTGTTCAGATCATATAAAGTAAAACAACTCCAGAAGGTGTCCCTTTAGAAAGGGAAGGATGTGCAACAGTTTCTACTGATCGTATATAGGACTTACTTTTTGGATGTATGTAGCAATGAATACTTATATCCAAATATATATGTATGGAGTATGAGTATTTTCCTCTTAAAAATCCACCTTACAGTTTGATGTGTTATGTAAGTAAGGAATGGCATCCTTGTTTCTAAGCCTCTGTCCTTTCTTGCCTCCTTTGTAGCAGTTTCATCTAGTGTGATATCTTTGCTATCATTCAAATCCCAAATATTAGCATGCCACATCTTTCTAAAAGGAGATTTTTTCTTCCATTATTTCAAGCAATACATGGTTCAGCAACTAGGACAGCTTCACTTTTTTATTCTGTCTAGTGCAGTTTTCCTTGCCCCTTACACTGTATTGAGAGACTAAGATATTTCAATATTGTATTATTCTTATACAAGAATATCTTTATATGCTTTGATAATATCCCCCCCCAAAGCCTTTTCTTCTCAAGGCTGAGCTGTCCCAGCTCTCTCAGCCTCTCCTTGTATGTCAGATGTTGCAACCCCTTCATCATCTCTGCAGTCCTTTGCTGGACTCCCTCCAGTGTGTCCTTACATCTGTTGTACTGGGGAGCTCTCAGGGAGGTGGCTGTTGGCAAGGAACTGCATGAAGCTGAGTATGTGAGCAAACAGGTGTTGGGAAGCTCCAGTGCGGGAAGTATGAGGGCATTTTGTCTGGAGGAAAGTTTGTCTGGTGCATGTCTCCCTGATGCTGAACTTTGCCCGGTTCAGGAGTGATTTTTGGCGTCTTCTCAGGCAGTTGTTTGCACTGTTGGATTCAGCATGCAGTGGCCTGAACAAGGTAGCAGGTGTCAGTCAGCATGGCACTGCAGGAGGCCTTGGTTTGTTCCCAGCTGGAGTGCTGGGTGCAGTCCAGGTGTCTGCCTTGCAGGAAGTGTATTGAGGTGGTAGAGACTAAGCAGGGAGAAGGACAGCTAAAATCATTAAGAGTATGGGACAGCTGCCATACGGGGAAAGGGGAGACAGACTGAGTCTTGAGGATGAAGAGGAAAAGGCTCGGGGAAGAGTGACTTTGATTTCTAATATTATGAAGGATAAACTGAATACAAAATTGTGCGGTTTGGTCAGTGTTACTTAGTTAAATGAGAAGGAGAGAAGAGTGGCCAACTTTTCAGATTTATTTCTTCAAGATATCATGGCCATCAACAGATTGAAAAGGAGATTAGGCAAATTCATGGAAGGCAGATCTGCAAACAGGTACTAAAAGGGCTAAGAAAGGATGACATTCTAAACACTGACTGGGGTTTAGTGGGAACCCAAGTGCAAAGGACTGAAGAAGAGGGATCAGATTTGCATGCTCTCCCTGCACAACTTTTCCTTTTGTCATTGCTGGAGATAGAGCCCATTTAGCCTGTGTTCTGACACAGGTGGGCATTTGTTTTGTTTCTAACTGATGGGACAGAAATCTTTGAGAAGGGAGTCAGAATTCTCAGGACTTGCTCCAGATTATCCTGGAGGTGAGCAACACTTGTCAATTCTATTTTAAAAAGTGATGGAAAATCTACTTTTTGGGAAAATATTATTTACAAAATTGTACATTTTAATTGCTTAAAAACATGTAAAAGATTGTGTCTTAGATGTGAATACCTATTGCTTTCTTGTATTCATGAGATTATACAGGGGTCAATTCAGGAGTTCGGTTGGCAGCAGTTCCATTTAGCTGCAGTTCAGATGTAGATAGTACATAACAAGAATCTTGTCATAAGAGTTTTATATTGTCTTCTCTATAGCTTTTTATTATTCATTCAGAAAGCTTCCCAAACATTTTTCTTCCTCTGTAAATGTCCTTTCCTGCATGTACTGTGTACTCTTCCATCAGGTTTTCTTTACAGACTGTTTTTGAATTGTCAGCGTCTTTGAAAATGTGCTTCCATGATGAGGTTAGCTTATAATTCTTTTTCTAAAGACAAAGGTGGTCTCCTAATTCTCTCTCGTATATCTCTTAGATATTGCTAATTTCCATCTTCTTCCAAGATGAATTAAAAAAAAAGGTAGTATGAACCCAGGATTATCAGATTAGTCCACTGCCATCCACATAAAGCTCAGTCTTCAAGCTGTTAAATTTGTTAGCTTCTGAATTAGAATGCTTTTCTGGAACCTTATTCTTCAGATCATAGTAGAAAGCTTCTAACTTAATTTAGTTTAATTTGTAGCTAGTCAGTCCTGATGTCAACAACTCCCATTTCTTTCTTTCCCTGTGTTTACACTGGTGGATGTTTAGAGAGCTGGCAAGGTTCATAAGGAGAAGAAATATATTTTAGTAGCAGTCATATTCTTTTGTCTTGCTAGACTAAAGAGGGCCTACTCTTAAATTTTCCCTACTTTCTTTCTGCTTGCCTTTGACAGCATTCCCAGCATTTTGAGGCTGTAGACTTTCTTGAATATAGCCCACCAGAAACACATTAGTCTATTTAAGTTAAAATACAAAGTACAATGTATTTTGGGGGAAAAAATGTGCTAAATATGAAAACGAACTCTAGTATATGGTAGGTTGGTTGTAGCATATAGGAGGAAAGAAAACATCTTTTACAAGAGCTTATTTGCTTGGACTGCCCCAGGAGCTTGTTTATAGAAACAAATTCTTACAAGTTCTTAGGCTGTGCTCTTGTCCTGCCAGAGCTGAATCCTCTTAAGAAGGCACTTGTGGTGGTCCTAACCAGAAAACTATTATATATTGAGGAATTATTGATCCACATAACAATTGACTTGAGCAGGCACAGGTGTATACTGTGCTGTGCTGTACTGTGCATATCACTTAGCCACAGGATAAACTGAGCCCGGTAATGGTAACAGAGAACTCTGTAGGCAGCTCCCAGATGGCAGCGGCCATTATGCCACTGGTGTGTCTTTATCTTTAAAAGAACCAGCATGTTCCCATATGAACATCGTTTTGCTGGGCAGTAGAAATGATGAATAGAATTCTTTACCACCAAAAACATCCTTTAAGAATTCTAAAGACCATACTGCCAGTGAATCTTAGCATGGGTGGGATCTGTGCAGTGTGCCGTGCTCTGATCAGAGGTCTGTCTGATGCTGTACAACTTGAGGTTCCCAGCATCTGAAGGGCTATCTATCCTATTCACTTTTTCTTCCCGTGTTATCTCCAGTAACTGTTGTTTTAACCAATATCTTACAAAGTCTGACTGCCTGTCTTACAGAGATATATAACAAACATTTACATTGGTATATTATAACACTACATTTACTTCTTAGAAAGCAAAACCACAAACTGTTCTTTGCCCATCTCTTGTCAATTGTTGGAAAATGGTTATGGAGAGGTGAAGTGTCCTTGGCTAGTTATGGAGAATGTTCCCTTTTCAGGAGTGAGGGAGATCCTAGATTACTTTACCCATTTGTACCTGTGACATAAACCTCAAATACAAGTAATACAAATAACTGATTTTCAGTCTTCATGGTGCTGGAAAATCTTCATTCATGTGGTAGTCACGTTGTAAGATTTTTCCTATAGTATCTTTCTATTGTTTGGATTGATGATAGCGATTGCTTAATCTCATTACATAGCTAACTTGAGTTCTGATGGCTTCTGGAGCAAGTCATTAAACAGAACTTGTTGCATGTTAAGCTAAAATAAGTTGACTCTGCAGTAATAGAAATTTTACCTCCTGCATTCCTCATTTTTTTTTTTTTTTTCCCTCAGGGCATTTCTTTGCATCATCTACTGTCTTTCAGGATCTCTGCTTTGTTTGCCTCTGCCCTTCTCCTCTTTTGTGACTGACTAGTCATCACCTTGATTTCTTTAACTTTCTTAAACTCTTTATTCTATCTGACCCATTACACTTCTGCTTGTCTCTTTTTTTTCACCTTGATTCTCTATTTCCATTTGTGGGACTCTCAAGTTTCAGCCCAATGATTTTATGAGAGTACATATAATATTGGGTACTGTGAGTGTATGGCAAAAGCTAACTTTAGAAGAAAAATTGTGAAATACCAGTTCTGCTTCAGTACTTGCCAGTTTTGTTTCGTGATGTGTGTGTCTGTTTCTAATTTGATCAGCTGCAATTGGAAGATGATCAGGGCGTAAATTTGGGACTTGAAAGCAGTTTAACACTTCGTCGTCTTCTGGTGTGGACGTACGATCCTAAAATAAGGTTGAAGACCCTTGCAGCACTTGTTGATCACTGTCAAGGTCTGTTCAAAGTTCATTTAACTTTTTTTTTTTTTTTGAAGTTTTGTAACTTAGCATGCCAAATGTAGATATCTGTAACTTATTTCATTTTTTGCAATTTTTGAGTAGCTAATTCACAGGAGTATCTCTCTCTCTCTTAGTTTCAAAGTGGAAAACTGAGGAATTATAATGCTGTTTTGATATACTCCAACTCTCTCTCTCTCTCTTTTTTTTTTTAACAAAGACATGCTTAGGAGGTCTTTTAAAGACACACCTTTCACACCTTTTTATTTGCTCAGTTTTATTCATTTTTCAGAGACTATTTCACTGTGGAAAACCCCAATAACATACTGTGAAATGCTTGGCACCTCTCTGTCTCTTCATTGTGTATGAATATTCCTCTGTCTTTCCTGATGGCATATAACAATGATTTGCAATTTGTCTGTAGATTCATGTGAAACAACTAAACTTTACAAATCTGCAAAGAGTGTGCAGGTGTATTGGCAGCCCACAAGAAAAATCTGGAAAGTGGTGTTGGAGTTCCCCAAAGTTTTGACCAGTAACCAGCATATAGGCTGTGGTTCTTCCTGAGGGGACTTCAGTTTTGCTACTCTGGAAAATAAATGGAGATTGTGGCCATTTGTGGCCATTGGTTTCAGAATATCTTAACTGAAAAATCTGAAGACTTCCATTTTATCTCAATTTTTGGAATATGATTTGAAACATGCAGGCTTTACTTCCAAGGCATTTATGAAAATTTTGAATGCTGCAGCCTGTGCTTGGAAAAAACTCTCAGCTGTGCAAGTTAACAGCAAAATGACTACTAAATCTGATTTTTTGGTAGCCTCTTACCTTCTAATTGCAAGAATACAGGAGAAATTACCTAAAGGGCTCTGTGGGGGACAATTATTGAGAAGCAGAAAAGATGTCTGTGTACATGTATGCAGACAGAAGGTCTGAAAGACAAGCAAGGACAGGAGAAAGAGAAAACAAGTAGGAAGGTTCCCTTTCGGTGGAAAAAAAAATTCACAAGTATAAAGTTAATCTTTAAGAAGTGATTTGATACCTTACAGTTTGCATCCATGCTAGCATTAGGTGAAGAACACTGTTTCAGGGCACTTGGTTTACTACCACTTTAGTGAGATTACTGATTTATGCTTTAAAATCTAAGCATTTTCTGTCAACATAAATAATGTGTTTTTGCTATACTTGCTGTTCAGCAGGCCCTCAGAGTGACATATGACTAGCTAAATCAATGGCTGCAGAAATTAAGTGTGATGTTTTACACTTTTCCTTCATATGCTTCTATTCTGCTCTGCTGTGATCTTACAGGGAGAAAAGGTGGCGAACTGGCTTCAGCAGTTCATGCCTATACTAAAACAGGAGATCCCTACATGAGATCTCTGGTTCAGCACATTCTTGGCCTAGTATCTCATCCTGTACTGAATTTCCTTTATCGCTGGATTTATGATGGAGAGCTGGAGGATACATACCATGAGGTAATTTATATGTAACAGTACATACTTTATCTCTGTTGGGACTGGGATTTATGGGAAGCTTAGAGGCAAATTAGGAAAGTAAACTGGGACTGAACCATATAGAGTATGAGTAAGTCATATATACAATAGTAACATGAAATGTGACTTCTTTTTCTCTGTGCCTGTGGGATGTCCAGTGGCTGCAATGATACACTATGTTGTCTTTAATGAATCATGTCTTGGTTCCTTATAGTAGAGGCATGATAGTGGACTAGTGATAGATCTTTGTTACTGAAAAAAGAGAAGGACATCTCCTCTTTCTCTCTCCCTCTCCTTTTCTCTCTTGCCTCTCTCATGTCAGTCTGTCTATGTCCTTTCTCTCTTCTCTCTCTTCTCCTTCCCCTTCTCCTTCCCCTCCTTCCTCTTGCCCTCTCAATCTCCTATTATTCTCCTCCCTGTTTGTTTCAAATAAGCTTCACTTTTCTGTCCTGGTACCTCTCAAACTTGTTTTTCTTTTCT
Source organism: Rhea pennata (assembly GCF_028389875.1). Taxonomy (NCBI): domain Eukaryota; kingdom Metazoa; phylum Chordata; class Aves; order Rheiformes; family Rheidae; genus Rhea; species Rhea pennata. The sequence goes on from NC_084663.1 coordinate 152,915,767, forward strand.
TAATCATTTATTAGCTTTCAACTCTCTCTCTGTGTGTTTAAAAACCTACTTGTGCACTTTAAGAATATTCTTAATACTGAAATCACCGTGATATAGCAATTTACAATTTTCACCCTTTTGACACAGTTTTCACACAAAGACATTTGGCTGTTCTTAGTAGAATTGTTATTTAGTGAAAAAAGTCCATGTCCAAAAATGGATGTCTTGCGTGACAGGATGAATATAAACTCCTTCCACAACTTATTTTAACAAAACTAATCATATTTATTATAATAAATGGTATCCTTCCATGTAGAGTTGAGACCTTGGCATTTGATCACCAGTTCAATTGCAGCAGGATTTCTCATTTTCTGCAACTCTTTCTGCATCTGCTAAAATAAGAGAAAATCCAAAGGACTTGAAGTGAAAAATAGAATCAGTAAAATAGGAGTATTACAGTTATATTCTGACCTTAATGTTCTACCCTAGCTGTATAAGTAGCAGGCTGAATGCTGTCTGTAATGTGCTTCTGTATTTCTTAATGGATATTTTATGGATAATACATCTTACTGTATGCTGAGGTAGTCAAAGTTTCATAACTTACAGAAGGAGATTAAATTGTGTGGGGCTGTTCTTTAGCATTTTTTTTTCTTCGGAGTTCATATTGGTGAAGATAAAATTTCCATGTCAGTTACCAGGACAAATTTGTGTGTTGTTTAAAAAAATTTTTTTTAGCTTTTATGGTTAAAGAGAGAACTCACAAATACTTCTCAGGTGTCTTAGTACACAAATGAAATACAAGGGGAAAGAGTCTGTTTCTCTCTCTTTTTTTAATGTATTTATCAATCTACAGTTTTTTGTAGCTTCAGATCCTACAGTTAAAACTGATCGGTTGTGGCATGACAAATACACTTTGAGGAAGTCAATGATACCTTCTTTTATTACAATGGAGCAATCAAAAAAGGTATGAATAAAATAAATTCTTCTGAAGGATTTTTTTTGCCCTATGCTGTTGTTTAGACTTTTATTAGGAGAATGAAGCTGAAGTTTAAGTATTTGTCTTAAGAATAGCTAAATTAAATTGATTGTTTATTGGCAGAGGAGAACAGCAAGACTGTCTCTCCTTTCCATCCTGTAACTGATTATCTTTGCCTAAGGGGAGTTTGGAGTAGGGGAACAATTTTGCATGTAAAACCATGATGTGTTAACAGTGAGGTTCTTGTTTGCTCTGATGAGTGTATCACTAAAAGCTAGTTGAATGCTGACATAATACCCTGTTGTCCTTGAGGTTGTGGGGTTTTGTGTATCTGTTTGTTCTCTTTTATATGCAAGTCATTTTTAAAAAGTCATCCTTTCGTGTTCAGGTCCTCTTAATAGGAAAATCCATAAACTTCTTGCATCAAGTTTGTCATGATCAGACTCCATCCACAAAGATGATTGCTGTGGCGAAGTCTACAGAATCTCCAAAAGACGGTAGAGTATTGGAGTTGGTCAACTTCAGTTTGAGCTGAGCCCTGTACAATGCAAGGTTTAGACTACAGAGTGACCTTTTGGGTAGCATGGTAGAAAGAAAGTCCCATATATGTTAAAATATAGGTATTTTACTAGATATTTGCATTTTACAAAAGCTGTGTTGAGAAGCACACATGCAATTTTCTTGTCTTTAATTTTATAGGTTTGCTAGATGGCTGTTAATGTACTGGAATTTTGAATGAAATCAGACACGATCAACCTTCTTTCATCTGATTTTTCTTTTTTGGAGTGTAGTCTTCTGTGCTGCAGTGAGAGTTTAGTACTAGTGACTTCTCATCATGTGATTCCATAGTGATATTGAATTAATTCTGTGATTTTTAAAAAATTATTCTATTAGTTGTAAATAAAAGGAATGCACAATAAAAACAGAGAGGACAAAAGCCTTTCTATAATTGCACTCTACCACTATAATATGTCTGAAGAAAATAGAGTATGTGGAATGTTAGTAAAATTATTTTTGAAGATTACTGAAAAGCGTTGTTGCCAGCTATTGAACATTAAACTGAACAAAGTTTAACTTTCAGAATTCGTTCAGATAATGTAAGAGAGATTTCAGTTTTAATGAATGAGAGATTAAATACTGTTTGAGGTTATTCTTTGGTGGCATAGCCTTTGCAGTAAGGTTAGAGTTGTTATGATGAAAGATAGCAAATAGTAAACATCTAGAACACAGAAAATTAAGATTTTGTGGGTAAATACTTAGCAAAGGTGGTAAGGTAATGTTTAGGTTGCTGCTGCATCTGGGAAAAATGACAACTACTTTTGTTCTGGTGAAATGATATTTAGCTTCTTTAACTTCTTATAAGAACTTGTTTCATTTGTCAAGTATCATTTGTTAAGGTGTAAGTGAGCAAGGTGATTTCTCTGATATTTTGTACATAGTTCATAGGAGTATAGTGAGGTCATGTTATCATAACTAGCTTTTACTGAGAGAATTATCTAAATATTTGTTTCTGCCAAGATCTTTACTTAGTCTTCTAAGAACATCCTTCTCTGGACTTTTTGACATCTTGTACATTATTTTTTCTGTTATATATATTCTCAAATATGATTTTACTTTTTCTCTTGCCTTTATCTAAATTTGAAACTTGATTTGGAAATTAACTTTGGATGATGTTTTATATTAACTCTTCATAGTATAGCCTTTTAGAATGAGTACTTCCATGAAAGGTATTCTAATAATACAGTCCAGTTCCTGTCTGAAGGAAGATTTTATCCAATAGTGTGATTTTGTACCATGTGCAGTGCACTTTAAGGCCATCTTTGACCAGACAAGCAAAGAAGGTCAGCGTTAGGTTAACAGGGGCTGTAGATGCATTTGAAATATAAGCTTGTCAGCTGCTCAAAAAAGTCAAAAACGGTAGGACTAAAAATAGTCTTTTGGTACATCACATTTACCACTTGACACAGAGTTTATGACTGTGCTTTTCATTTCCTTTTAGTTTGTGTTTCTGTTTGCTTCTGCTTGGCTGGATGGAGGATCTGTACATATTTAGGTTCCTTATTACCTGGGGGATGTGAGCTTCACAGCATTCTTTTAAGCAAATGTGATCTTAAGCACTGAGAATACCGATTTTAGACAGAAGTGTAGTTTTAGAAATGAACATTATCTACTGTATTTGTAGTGTGCTGCAGATACGCCAAGCTTATGGCCTGTAGCCTAAGTATCTCACAGCATTATACTACTTTCATTCTGCATGAAACTGCGTTTATATTCAGGTTATTTTGCCCATTAATTCCAGGAAGAACATTCTGTGTCAATGTTATTGAAAATACATCCTGTCCTGCTTATATGTTGGGTCTTAGTAGTGTCATCTGGCAATATCCTGAGTGTACCTTCAAGTAATTACTCGTAATAAGGCAACAGAAGAATAGAATACCAGCTTGAATTCTTTTTCACATTTTAAATCTGAACCTGTCATGGTTTTTGGCTGTATATTTCTATTGCTTTAACTTTCTTTGAAACCTTAACTCTCATGTTTCCCCAATTAGTTGTGATGTTGTAGTGATAATTATGTAAAAAACTGTCTGAAGATGTACCCCTTCTGGATCTCTGACTTCCTATTTTTATACAAGTCAGCCATTACCTGACAGGACATTGTAGCAGGCACCTACAGAAAAAGGACAATAAGGAAGGCTGCTAAAGTGATCCCAGCTCCAACTTCTAGTTGTTAGCAGTTTGGGTATTTCTGAACTAGGAATTGTAAAAGATCACTTAGTTCAGCAGCAACTTACGGGCCTGTCAGTACTTCTTGATCCATTTCTGGCTTCCGTAGTGTCCCGAGACAGTTTTGCACAGCTTTAAAAAGTTGCATCTGAACCTCTTGTTCATTAACACAGTTCAAGCAACCTTTCTGAGTAGTTTCTCCTGTCAAAAAGAGATGGTATGTTGCCTATGCTATCAGCTTTGCAAGTAAACTTGAATTTTGCTGTCTCAGGGCTAGGCCACTTCTCTCAAGCCATGGTACAGTTGTAAGGAGAGAGGACAGGCTTGTTTCTGCTTGGGATATCAAGAAGTCAAGACTGGTCAGTGTGAACGCAGCCATAGGTGCTGCCTAATATGTACTCACCTTTCCTAGAGTAGAGGTAGGAGCAGCAAGTGTGACTCCCTAGACTTCATAGGCAAAGTAGGCAACTGCCTGCTGTCTGTCAGCTTTGTCTGTGCCTCCAGTCAGTCATGGGCCTGACTGCTGCATTAGGTAACTGAAGGTTTTAGCCCATAGCTCATTTTGGGTTTGCTTGTTGCCTCTTTTGCTTTGTCTCTTAGGCTTATAGCATCTTCTGGAAAGATGCTTGCAGGAACAGGTCATCGGGCTGTTGCAGCTTCCTGTGAGCTCACTTCGAAGCTCCTCTTTCTAAAAGTTCTTCCTTCCTACTCTAAAGCCAGCAGTGAAGCCATGTAGCAGTTCAATGGCTGATACTGCTACCGGTGCAAGCAGTCACACTCAAACTGCTCTTTTAAAGATGAAAATTAAAAGGCCAAGATCTGCTAGGAGGGAGATTAGGAAAAGGTTGGAATTGATTGGGTGTTCTTAATTGCCCTATTGCCATATACCAACTTGATGAATCCATTTGCACCAAATGATGGTCTTTCCTTTTTCCTAGCAGTGGGTAGAATGCCGCTGCATGTTTTGTTACCTGAGCAATGCAAGAATTGCTCTGTCAGATCAAACCAGACTTCTATCTTGACTGAAGTAAGCTGCAGCAGAAATTTCAGTGAGATGCATCCTTTGGTGTCAGTCAGCGACTGGAAAGGCTACTTTGAAGTCTCCTTACCAAGTCAATATTATTTCTGACATCTCATAATGTTTGTTGATGTTTGTTACTCGAGCAGTTAGCCCTCTTACAGTGTGGAGTGCAGGAATGTTTTACATAAATGTCATTCGTCTTTGACATCTCAGCACATACTTGCATTCAGTGTCTCATGGCAGAGAGCTTCACAGATTATTGAATGAGAGTTTGGAAGCCTCAGCATGCGTCACTGAACCAGACCATACAAGGTTGCCCTCATTAAAGACTGACTTTGTTAGAACTCCTTTTTTTTTTTTTTTTTTTAAAGCAGATTTATTGCCTGAGACTTAGCAAAAGAGTATGTGAAGTTTAGTTCTGATTATTTCTGGTTAAAATACATTTGAAACTTATCCTTGAGCAGGTAGTGCACTGGCTTAGATTGATTTGGTAACTGGATCTTCAGTTTCTACCGTAAGAGTAATAGTTGTAGAATTGAAAACTGTTGGAAGTGGGAGTATGTGCTTTCTTTAACGCTGAGAAAGGCATGAATCTTATGGTAACTGAGGGTCCAGTAGTTGGAGTTTGCTCCACATTGCCTGGGGAGGTTGCATTTGTTTTCAGGCTATCTCGTGATAGCCTTATTGCAATCTCTTTCTTAAAAAACTTGTAGAAGAGAATGAAATAGGCTGCCAATAATATGGTAATTTCCTACTTTCTGCCCCCAAGTTGCTGTGACTAGAGGTGGAGAAGAAAACAATAGGTTGCTGTCTGTCCACCAGAGAATGCAAGAATATTATTTCCTCTCTCATCCTAACTTAAAAGTAGGAAATCTTTTTGGCTGAACATTCTGATTCATTCTTTGATTTTTTCACCCTTAACTTCTGATTTAGATCCCCCTGAAAAAAAGCATTTTCCTAACTCTGTTCTTTTGGATCTCAAAATGGCTTTTGATTCAAACCTTAAAATGGTTTGATTCTGTATATTGCAGTATTTCAGCAAATTAAAATTCACTTTCTGTGTAAAAGCGATGAAATAATATAAGCTCTTACTGGAAGGCAGAAGCTGAGCAAAGGTTAGAAGTAGTAATGTTGAAGTTTGAGCTGCTTTAAACTTGCTTTTGCTTTTGTATAGCTATGCCAGATGTACAGTTAATATTGTGACCTCTCTGCTTGTATGCTTCAATTTCAAACTTTGCCTCACTTTTGGAAAATATCTAATTTTCTTTTTTCTTTTTTCTCTTTTTTTTTTTAAGCTGCTGATTTGTTTACAGATCTGGAAAATGCATTTCAAGAAAAAATTGACGCAGCTTATTTTGAGACCAGCAAATACTTGCTTGATGTTCTCAATAAGAAATACAACTTACTGGAGCACATGCAGGCCATGAGGCGCTATTTACTACTTGGCCAAGGAGACTTTATCAGACACTTAATGGACTTGCTCAAGTAAGAGAGCACGAAGGGTAATTATGTTGAATTTCTGATGCTTACAAGTATGTATGATCAGCACAAAATACTTTGTTTACAAATCTGGGCACCTTAAGTATCTTATTACTCAAAGGAATCTTTGAATTCCATTTTGGGTTTGATTTCTTTGGCTCTGAGGCTAACATTTAGTTCCCTTTCTTGGTAGGAAGTGAGCGAGTACAGTACAGTTACAGGATCTCCTGAAAAGATGCACTGACATAGCTGTCTTTACTCTAACTCTGTGCCAGTCCATAAAACGTTTGCACTTCACCTGCTTCTGGCAGGATGTTTAAGCACAAAACTTCAGTTTCTGGTGTTCTTAATGCCATTTGTGAGCATTGCTGTGAATGTTAGACTTCTGTAATACGTTGGAAGTATTTAGTCAAAAACATTGTGGCAAAATCCCTCGTTGCATCCTGGAAATTCTGCTAATACCAGCCTCTCTTGTTTTAAGCACTGAGTTGCTCTCACAAGGATCAGTCTCAGTTCTTAAAGTGTATTTGCAAACTGACTGGTTTTTGCATCCTATTTCTGTTGCTGAAACTTAGCCTGCGAAAAATATCCTTTACAAAGCAGCTCTTCAGTCTACGAGGCAGGCTTTGTATTAGAGCTTCTACTAACTTGTTTGTATATCAAAACCAATGGTCTTGTGACCATTTGTACTGACATGCATTTCAATGTTTTTTAAGAAAAAAAAAATTAGCGTGAAGCAGTGCGAAGGTTTGTTTGTGTAGTCAGCATTACGTTTGAGGCAGAAGCAGTGAGGGGCTTTTCAGCCCTGATCATGGGGGAGAGGAGTGCAAGGCACTTGCTACTCACCTATACAGCTCTCCTGAAAGTTGCAGTTACGCAGAGGAGGTGGGCTTGTGTGCTTCTGTCAGCATTTTTAAGCCCTTGGGATGACGATCAGTAAGTCCCTCAAAATTATGAAATGTAGTTAGCGGTTTGATATGTTAATGATGCAACTGTTGTTTAACTTCAATTGCATATATATCTAAAATAAAGAATAAGTATCCTAGCAATCCTGATGACTTCCAGTTACTGACATCAAATAAGGATGAATATATACCTAAATCCACTGCTATTTAGGTGTATAGCTGCACACAAAAAGCTAGTTTGAAATATTTTGCTCATTGATTTTTTTTTTCCCTATGGTTGAGACAGGGATTTTGAAAGTCAAACTGTCAGAACAGTGTTTCACTGTGTGCTGCAATTACTACTGAATCACTACTTCAGAATATCTCAGTATTGTGCCATAACTTTTTATTTGTTTCATAACCTCTAGACCAGAGCTTGCACGACCAGCTACAACTTTGTATCAGCATAATCTGACGGGAATTCTTGAAACAGCTGTGAGGGCAACTAATGCGCAGTTTGATAATCCTGAGATTCTCAAACGACTGGATGTGCGACTTCTGGAGGTCTGTTGCATCATGGTTATTCTGACCTAAAATGACTAATGAGTAAAAATACCTACCTTGAGTGTGTGTGTGTGTGTTTATATATAAATATATATATAATATAGTGTGTGTGTATATTTGTATGTACAGACACATATATGAAACAGTGTTCATGTGTATATGTAGTACATACAGTTTTTCCTTTTTTTTCTGTTGAAGCCTATTTTGAATTATGTAAGCCTCCTTCAAAAGTCTTGCATTCTCCCATCTCCCATGCACTGTCTATTTGTATTTTGGTCTGCAGGAGTCTGATTATTTTATTGACAATGCAAGGTCAAGTACCTGAGTCTAACAGTAAGTGGTGCTGGTGGCCCTGATTTGGGTTTTCTGCAGGCAACTCCTACTGCTGTTGCTCTTAATAGAATCTGGGGTATGGGTTATTTGTGATTAGTAGTTACAAAAAGTGAAGAAAATGAAAATGCATTTTGTGATGGAGATCTTTGGTAAGGAACTTGTGTCAATGAGGAAAGGTTTGGGGCTCCAGCCCCAGGGGTAAGGGTTATCCAAATAAATGTAGACATCTGAAGTAAACCTATATTAGGCTGAGTCCTGCCTGAGAAGTCTCTCTTTCCCTACATTTCTTTTATTAGCTCCAGTGGGAAAAAAAATGATTTTACAAACAATTGGCAAGATAAATCCCACTCTTGTGTCAAACTTAAAATCGTTCTTGCTTGATTTCCTGAGGGTACCTTTTGATAAGAAACTCTTCCATATTGACATTGATGACGTGGCACTTGTTTTTTCATAGGCTTTGGGGAATGAAGAGTAAATAAGATTTCTTCAGCACTAGTATGCTCTGGTTAAACACTAAAGCATCATCTTTTTTTTAAGTGCAGGTGTCTCCTGGGGATACTGGATGGGATGTCTTCAGCTTAGACTATCATGTTGATGGGCCAATAGCAACGGTAATACCATATACTGCAGATTGTGAACATCTCTAATACCAATTTGGATTGTTAAATAATTTGTTACTGAAATAACTTTTTATTCTGGAAAGTAAGATCAAAGAGACTTCTTTTTTTAGCATCTAGGACAAACACTGTATAAACAGTTGAGTTTTATAAACTAAGAGTGAGTGCTTAAAAGCTACATTTAAAACATGCATTACTGACAATCAGTAATTCATCTGTTCCAGCAGAGATTTTAGCAAGTATTTAATAAATGGAATGTTCTTTTTCTATTATATCAATGGCGTAGCAGCTAATTTGGGATAATTTGCAAGAAGCTGTGGATTATATTTGGGGAGAACCTATTTGTACTATTTAAATAAAATTTGATAGGTAGTATTCATTAGAACTGCTGAGAAAATAGCTGCACTGCTGATTAGAGTGCTTTTAGCCTCTATAATGATTTTTTTTTAAAAAAACAAGACATCAGGATAGGAGTCTGATCAGCAGAAAGAATCATCCATACATTGTAGTTTGAGAACAGCGAACCATTTAGGCTTTGTCCCTTGTTCACTCTTTATTACACTTCCTCCCAGCTGGGACTTAAAGTGCTCAAGACACCTCCCAAGAAATGACTGACTCCTAACACATTGGTCCAGGTTCTTACAACTGGCTTGTCAGTGAGACCTCAAATAGAGTGTCACTTTCTCATCTTTCAACAAATTGAAACTGGTAAAAGCATCACAGCAGTACTGAAAACCATTCTTCTTATTTAATTTTATTACACCAAAGATGCCTACATGGAAGGCTCATGTATAGAAAAGTAAACCTCTCATGCATTTCTTCATCACTTCCTTCAGTCTTCTCAGGAATATAATGTGGGCATACTGATGTGGGAATATTGTTCTGTGGGAATCCTGCTGTTGAAATGAACAAATAAAATGATGGCTGTAAGCAGGCACAGCTGAAGTGTGCTGTGGACCAGGGGAGATGCTACAGCTCTGCCCTCAGCAGTACCCCATCAGGACACTGAAAGCTTGCAGCTGCTGTTGCAGCTAACAGCAAGGGCAAAGTCCTGAGTGCTGCTCCGCAATGCATTTTTAGATCTGCTGTGCCATTTTTCACATACATGAGACTTTTCCTTTTTTTAATGGGCTGCAGTGCTATTATAACTTTCAGCACTTTATGTAACGGATGCGCATTTGTGTGCATAAAGGAGAGTACTCCTGAGGGTGAGGTTTGAGAAATTGATGAGAAATGGCAGCACTGCCATGTCTTGAAGGCCTGCCCTGACAGTTGATAGAGATTATGCCAGCTTATAGAGACTTCTCCCCTCTGTTTTCCCCAATGAGTTAGGTGGCCAGTTCCAGCTGTTGTCCTGACTCCAGTGGTTTGGAAAGCCAAGAGAAAAAGGCTAGCTTTAATATTTTGGAGGCTCAGACTTTTTTAGGTGATGTGTAATTATGCATGGTTACACATTCACATGTACTTTTTTCTTTTTGTTCTGGTAAAGACATGTAGGAACATGAGGAAATACACGTGATGGCTTTCCCTTACGCATTCTGGTGCCTTTTGAAGTTGGACAGACCTGGTGCTTCAGAGCTGAGGGGAGCTGGGAGAAATATTTCCCTCCCAGCTTGCTAAGGAGCTTTGGAAGTGACCCTCCCTTCTGCACAGACTGCTTCTTGTTTGGAGATGGATAAGCTTTCTTCCCCCCACATTGGAAATAGCACTAGGACGCATGGTGTTGGTTTCAGGCTAGTAGAAATGGGAAGGTTTGAGCACTTGCTTTCAAGTGACTGGGAACAAATCTGTGTTTCTTGCTTGTCAGTTTTTGCAGTTGTTGAGTGCTCCTTTGCACAGCTCTTTTCAAGTGCTGGTGTGAATAAGGGCTCCCTTGCAGTTTACCATGCCTATTCTCAGTCAAGGATCTAGCTGCTCGGGCTCTCTGCAGTGCAGAGGATGCCCACCTCAGCCCTTGTAACAGAAGCTGCCCATATCAGTGAGTTGGTGCTTAGCTTTGCTGATCAGCTACTGTGCTGCAAACACTGCTATCCTTTGGCTGTAGCTCCTGCTGAATATGATGCTGGAATTGCCAGGCATTTCCTCCACAGATCAGGAAAAACAGTGTGCAAATGTTGTCAGAGAACACCAGTATGACTTTTTTCATAAGCAAGGCAGCACCACATTTCCCATCACCTCTCTCCTCTTGTCCACATAATATTAGAGAGTTGTAGCTCTTCAGGAATTTCAGATCCTGAAGCCTGAATGCACATACAGAAATTGAGTTGTGCTAGGGGAGCACATCCCAAGAGCAAAATCAAGAAGTGCATAGGAAAGACTTTTTTTGTTTTGATTTTGGGGGGTTAGGGTTAGCTCAATTGGTTAGAGCGTGGTGCTAATAATGCCATAGGTCACGGGTTCGATCCCCATATGGGCCACTTGTTTGAGGGTTGGACTAGATGATCTCCGGAGGTCCCTTCCAACCTTACCAACTCTATGACTATATGATGCTGGGAGCCCTATGTGCAGGACCTGCTCTGTCAGACAATGGAGAACAGGACCTGCTTTCCAATACAGCTGGCCAGTCCATGGCAGACACATTCCTCCTCTTGTGGCTACCCCTTGTTACATGCCTTACCTGCAGTGTTAGCCTCCCTGAGGAGTGTGAGAAGTGCCAGCAACCAGCTTCTTAGGGCTGAGGCAGTTCTCCTGTGAAAAACAGGGAATCGTGGTGCTCTAAGCAGTGTTGTCTGTACCTCACCTTCTGGCCTGCTGCCACAGGGCTTGGGTTGGCAGCTCTGCCCTGCTGAAAATTCCCTGTGTTTCATGGCTGCCTCTGTACTTGGTAGCTCTTGAGGCTAGAGCAAGTGACTGTAGTGTTTCAGATGCGGCATTTGGTAACTATTTCAAGCTCTGCTGCTTCTGTTAGAGGAAGACTGCTTACCCCTACACATCCACAGCTAGGTCACTTGAGGAAAGCCTGTCACTGAAAACATTGATCCAAAATTCCATTCCTCAGCGGAACCTTAACTTAGGGCTGACCTCGCTTATGAGGAAGAGCTTTGAGCTTACGGCTTTTGCTTTTGCAGTTTGTAATGATGATAGTCTTTGGATAGCCGTATCTTCTCATTTCACCTTACCACAAAATATTCAGCTGTTGCAATGCAGTACAAGTTTAATATGCAGCTTTTAAATGATATTTACTAGTTGAATGTTTGGTAACTCAGTTAAACTCTAGAGGAAGCATCTTCCCAGTAGCTGTGGGGTTTTCAGTGAATTGGTTCTGCCAGTATCTCCTCATAAACTACATGAGTGAAAATAGATGGTCTGTGAGGTGGTTCTTTGTCCCTCAGAACACTTTGTATGTCTGTTAAATTTGTGCTGATCTTTTGTTAATTTTGTAGGTATTTACACGTGAGTGCATGAGCCACTATCTAAGAGTATTTAATTTCCTCTGGAGAGCAAAGCGGATGGAGTATATTCTTACTGATATATGGAAGGGACACATGTGCAATGCAAAGCTTTTGAAAAGTATGCCAGGTAAGAGGACCCAAATGGATAACGTACTTGCAAACTGGATTCAGATGACTGCAACTTATTTTAAACTGTGTTATGGAAAAAAAAAATCCACTAAGATTAATTTTGTATTTTGTTGCTCCTCTTGACTAAAGGTTTTAGGATAGATGATGATGAAGGTGAAACAGCATAATTAGGAATGGAAATTTCCCCTGTTTATTGTTTTAATTAATCCTTAGTTGCGAATTTTGTAGCAGTGAGCAGATGAAATTCTCCATGTCTCTGGAAAGAAGAAACAAAGCAGTGAAGTAACTGTTTTAGAGGCAGGAGTTTTATGGAAGAGCCAAGCAGTAGGAGCACTATCATAATACAGCTAAATTCATTTTACTTTTGTAGGCTGCATTTTCTAATTTACGTTTAACAAATCACCAGCGTATGGTTTAAGGATTAGTAAGTTCAGTCATGTAGTGTAACAAAATAAGCTGCCAGCCAAGTTTGTAGATGTTTTGTCCTTTTATTGTTGACAGATCCCAATCCTGTGATGGAGATCGTCTGGGTAAATGGCTGCTACCATGCGAAGCTCTGACTTCGCTGGCTTTCCAGCTGCTGCTTATACACATTACATATTCTTTATCAAATGAATTTTCATCTAAAACATATTGCTTTATGGATAGTTAATAACCTAAGCTTCAGTATCTTTCTTGATTTGAAAATATAAATAAAAAGGGAAACAAAGGCAATGTAACATTTTTAGTTGCATTTGTAGCCTATACTTTTCTGTAAAACAATCTCTTTTATGCCTAACTTTGTTCCATTACAGGATTCTAGTTTTGTCATCAGAGAAAACATCAAGTTTCGTAACTTAAAGTTCAGAATGGAATTGGTAGAAGAGTTGAATAGAGATTGTTTTCTGTATGTTTGAGATATAAACAAATAATCCATGCAGTGACAACTCTGCAAAACCTGAGCACTTTGAATACACATTCCTTTCAGTATAGGGCATTAAGGTACAACACAGCATAGAAGAAGTGCTCAGGTATATTTTCCTTGTATGCATTTTGCTTTCCCTCTACCAACATTCACTCTTGTGTTTAAGATTACTTTTCTCAACAACCCTGTCTCAAGATTACACCAGGCTGCACATTCTAGCTCTTCTATGTATAAAACTTCAGCCTGAAAGATGGACTCCTGGCAGGGGACAGCTTGCACAGATGTTATCCAAATATCAAGGAGTCTCTTTCATTGATCTAGCACATATCTAGGAAACATATTCTGGTGCTAGTTAGCATGTTAGCTGCTGGCCTGAGGCGGGGGTGTTACTTGGTTCTTTTTTCTTTTTGATGAAAGTGTTCAAGGACCTGCACAATGATAGGAAATATATGATTTTGAATCTTTGTCTCTTACTGATACCACTGAATGTTTAGATTTAGCTTAAGACAGAATTTTCTAGCCTTGTTGAAACTTCTGCATAAGCTGACTCAGACAGAGGTCTTGTGTTCTTGTGCATTTCCCTTAGTGCTCCTGGTTGCTTTTGGTGCTCTCAGCAAGAAGCAGTTCCTGATTCATTCTCATATATCCTGACACCAGAGGCTGGACTTTGAGGGTGGCTTGTGTGTCTTCCCACTCTGCCCTCTTCATGTTGAGAAGGAAAAATCGGCCATCTTGAAACTGTACTCCATAGACAATACAGTCATAGTCCTCCCCCTTGAGATAACCCAAACTGTGCCTCTGTCCCTTTCAGTTATGAAGTCCATCCTGTTTACCCGGTCACTTAGGCATTTCAGGAGCTCACGTGGAGGAGGCAGCGTGACTTGAGGAAGAACTGTAGCCGGTGGTGCTGGCGTGGCCTGTCCTCAGGCTGGCGCTGAGGCAGGCAGAGCAGCTTTAAAAAGACAGCGTTCTGGAGCTGAATAGGAGAGGGAGCAGGAGAGAAAGGGGAGCTGCCTGCTCCTGCCTGCTCCTTCTCCATGCACGCCCTCTTGTTGAGCTTGCCTGAGGCCTTCCCACTGTCCCCCTGCATTCCCTTTTGTCCTGTGCTGCAAGTAACAAGCCTCAAGGATGCAGCCTTCTGGACTCAGCTCTTTTCGCTCCCACATTTGCTGTGCTCTTCACAGAATCACAGAATGGTTGAGTTTGGAAGGGACATCTTCTCTTCTCAATCCGTTGCTCCTCTGTTCCTGATGGGAGTAAATACTACTCAAACTCTTTGCTTTCCTTTCCCTCAAGTAGTGTAAGCAAGTCTTCTACTTCTTCCTCAATTCTTTGGGCTATGAGCATGGGGGTGTCTAACGTGAGGCACTAGCATATATCTAGGTGAAGCACTCACCTTTGTGCTGTGTCCTTTGAAGAGCTGGGACACTCGTGGTTTAGTTCACTGGTGACTTCTAGTCTCGGCAATAAGTTATTGGCCTGTAAGTGTCTCTCTAATGCAGGAGCGAATCTTTGTGTCCCTGGCGGTGAGGGCAACAGCACCTTTGGGAAGGGCAGGCAAGAGAAGGGAAGGGGAGGGAGCTTCCTCCCTTTTTCAAGCCTTGTGTTAGGTTTGGGATTCGTGGGCTGTGGGGGAGCAGCAGAGCTGAGCCGGCCCAGCCGCCTCCCCCTGGGTTTCCTTACGGAAGCACTGAGCCTGGGTCTTAGGCACAAACTCTTGCAGGCAAAGTCCATTGATTACGTTTCCTCTTGTCCATTCAGGGTGATGCTGAATGATTTCTGAGTCACAAAAACTTGGGGGCAGGGAAGGCAGGAAAGGTTTCAGAGGAAAGAGTCAGTGGCCCAGAAGAACATGCACAGGCAGGGAGGCAACTTTATGCAAACTGCATTTCTCTCTTTAGTCCTGTTTTGGCTTGTGTATCCCCCGACTTCTACAATGCCATTGCAGGAGTGTGAAGGGCTCGGTTCTGCAAGAGTGGCCGCAACTGGCACGCAGGTGGGTTCTGTCCCTTCCTGGACTCTGTCATGTGTTGCCCTCTTGGACACGAGTTGAAGATGCCAGAGGTGCAAATACTTTTCTACCTCCAGAATCAAAGTTTCCCATGGCAAGTAGGTGGCTTTGGAACAGAGCCTGGGCGTGCAGCGCTGGAACAGTATCTGTTTCTTCTCAGAGCTTGTTATCTCCTTTGTTGCCTCCTTATTTGCAGAGTCCATGGCTGCTCTTCAGCTCTGAGGCACTTTGCTGTGGGCTTTGTTAGACGTGAGGAGGCAAAGAACACCTCTGCCTCTAGAGGTGGCTGGGAGAGAGGTGCTTGCCGAGTCTGCTCTGCTTCGCAGGGCTGGTGTGTGGGACTTTATGGCATGGCTCTGTTTCCTTCCTGTTCCTAGGAAATGCCACTTACTTTACTGTCATTTCTCTTTTACAAGGGGGCAACTGAGACTGTAAGGATGATTTGCCCTTGGGTCTCTGTGGTGGCATGAGAAACTGAGCCTGGAACAACTGAGTCATGAACTGCCCAGTTGTGGGGCAGTTTCCCTGTAATTAAGTAATGCAAATTGTGCTGTCTCTGTCTTTTGAAGGCTAATTGCAAGAGATCTAAGGGGAGGGGGAGGAGCAGCAACTGTGGATCTTCAGTCTTAGATTTGCAGCCAAAGAATGCATGCAACATTCACTGTATTTTGGTCTCCTATAGGGCTGCAAGGGTCTTTTCTTTTTGTGATGCTGTACAGGTTTTCAGCACTGTCTGGTCACACAGTCAGCATCATCTTTGGCTCTGTTTTCAGGGAATTCATTGTGCAAAGTTCTTTGATCTTGTGTTACCAGTCAGTATCGCAGTTACCATCCAGGTTACAATGGTGATTTGTGGGGTACTCCATTTGGGGACAGGGGGTTAAAAAAAAATACCAAGTTGGTTTGATGGCTATTGCTCTCCTGCTGGTCTTTAACATGCCATGTCTTTGATTTTTTTACAGAGCTTTCTGGCGTGCTGCATCAGTGTCACGTTCTGGCATCAGAAATGGTCCATTTTATTCATCAAATGCAGTATTACATTACATTTGAGGTACACTTTATCCACCCAGCTGGTTGCTTAAAAAAGAAGCACTTTAATATCCTGTATGTGTTGTGTGTGTTAAATTTCAAAAAGCTTGTCATCTAGCAGATGAAATAGTTCAATCCTGAATCATTGCTCCAGGTACTTGAATGTTCATGGGATGAACTCTGGAACAAGGTCCAACAAGCACAGGACTTGGATCACATCATTGCGGCTCATGAGGTTTTTCTGGACACAATCATTGCTCGGTGCTTGCTGGATAGTGACTCTCGGGTAAGTTGTTTCCTTTGCATAAAGCTGTAGCTTTGTGATCTTGGGTCGTGGGTTAGCAGCCTTCCTCTGTTATGTTACAGAAACACTGGGAAAAGTCATTTTTCTCCCTTTAATGTAAGACTTGTGGTAGGCTTTCTAGCAAATCCCCGCACACACTGGGTGCTGATTATAGAGCTTGCTGCAATGTGAGCCAGTTGCTTTTGGTCCTGAGAAGCTGTATGCTCATGCAGCAACTGACCTGAGGCTTTACAAAGCAGTCTATATGGCTGTGTTTAAAAAGATTAAGTTTTCACATGTTCCGAAAGTGGTCATAACTTAAATCTCTCCTCAATGTTTTGCTGTGGTACCATCTCACAGGTACTTCTCAACCAGCTTCGGGCTGTTTTTGATCAGATCATTGAGCTCCAGAATGCCCAAGATACAATGTACAGAGCTGCTTTGGAGGAGTTGCAGCTGAGGTTGCAATTTGAAGAGAGAAAGAAACAGCGTGAGCTTGAGGTACAGTAATGATATCACTAGAACACAGAAGTTAATTGAGGCAGATGTATATGGTTTTTGCTCTCTGAGGGGGGTTTTGACAATGTCTCGAGTAGAAACAAAAATTTAATGTTGGAACAGGTGTAAAAGTCATCAGTAGTAGGTAGTGAATTAAAACAAAAAACCCTGAGTGGCATTATTCCTGTCTATCTTACCTCAAAAGTCTAGATGAATAGGTCTTTGGAATACAAGAAGTTTAGGATTGTTTTAGGTGAAGGGAATGAAAGAAGCTTGCATATTCTAAACATTTTCACAATAAATGCCATTGTTCCATGCCTGCCTCTTTATTGCCCATCTGTAGGATGTGTGGTGCTGCAGTGAGATTTTGTTAACTTTCCCACAAAGATTGTGAGAAGGACTTCAGTAACCTTTACCTCTAAAAGTAACCAGGTCATTAATACCTCTTGAATAGTCTCATGTGCTATATAGCCACTGAGTGGACTGACAGATGCAGTATCAGAGGCCATGTGTTGGCTTGTTCTTGCAATGTTTGGTTGAACATGGTGGTTTAGCCACGTAGAAGGTGCACTTATGAGTCTCTTCCATCATGTAAAGCTCAGCCTGTTCTTTGTTTGATCTCTTTGTAGGGCGAATGGGGTGTAACTGCATCAGAAGAGGAGGAAGAGAACAAGAGAATAAAAGAATTTCAAGAATCAATACCCAAAATGTGCTCACAGCTTCGAATACTTACACATTTTTATCAGGTGCCCCATAGTTTTTTATATATGGATTATGAGATTTGATATGTAGAAATCAATTTCAAATGCAGGCTAGGTGTTACTACTACATTTATATGTGCTATTTGTGGATTTGTTCTTCAGTTTTTGCTGCTCTGTTTAAAAGTCTATATTCACTGTTCCTCAACAGATTATAGGTGTTCCCCTGACAAACATGGATAGTGTCTTCATTTAAGTCTCCTCCTCCTTTTGGGAGGGGAAGTAATAGGCATGTTTTGGTATAATCTGGAAAAATCAAATTCCTACTGCATTTCATTTGTTTTCTCAGCCTTTGCAAGTTATTGCTGTTAAGGACCTACAGAGACTTGTGCTAAATTCTTTAAGAGCTGAAAGCCCAGAATAAATTGTCATTTGCATGCTCAGAAGAACTGCTAAAGGCTGATGATTTAGCTTCTGTCTGCCTGGACTATATTTGGGCTCAGCCCCAGCATGGATTTCCCGAACAGGACCTCCCTGGCCAGCCTTTGTCTGAAGATCATTGAGTGCTCTCCCTTTGGCATACAGGCTAGTGACCGGCTTTGCAGCACCCACTGCCTGGCTCAGCAGACCCCCCACAGTGCTCCGTGCTGCTGTAGTTGTGGCCTATGCCAACAGGTACTTTGGAAGCAAGTAGTGGTTTCCAGCCGGTTTGGCCTGCCTTGCTCCCGTGACCTGGGAACATGTTGAGGTGCCTTGCTTGCATGGCTTGGGCCGTGGGGGGTCTCCAGAGTCTTGTAGGGCTGGCCTGGGAGGGCCGGGGCAGTGATGCAGGGCAGCTCCCATGCAGCCCGCATCTATGAGCCCCAGTGCAGGCTGGAAAATCTCAGCAGGGCAAGGGGACCACTCTGCTTCAAAGGCTGAGCTGGGCATGCTGAAGATGCTGGATAGTGTGTGGTAGTAGTTTTAAAGACAAAATGAAGCTTCTGAGCTTTTGCAAAAAATGTGAATACAGTGTAATTCTGTTGCTACCATTTAGGTATTAATGCTTGTGTTTGCATTTTCTGAGAGTCTCACTGCCTCTTTGCCAGGCTTATATACCACCTCACATCCTCATGTGAAACACATCTGACATGTTCTTAGGTTTCTCTTGGCTTTTTTTTTCTCATTCAGGGAATCGTCCAGCAGTTCTTGGTCTTGCTGACAACCAGTTCTGATGAAAGTCTTCGATTTCTTAGCTTTAGATTGGACTTCAATGAACATTATAAAGCAAGAGAACCAAGGCTTCGTATTTCTTTGGGCACTAGAGGCAGACGAAGCTCACATATGTGAAACAGTTTCTAGTAACTGCACCTCGGTATCCGAAGGATGTTGAACCTCTTGTTGGACAAGGCAATCAGTGTCAACATAATTACACCAAGTGGCGTGTGATAGGTGTTCACCATTTCTGTAGGCAACATGTTTCCTGTCATGTGATTGTGTGACACTATATAGCAGAAAGCAAAAAAAAAAAAAAATTTTTTTTACACTGATGTTTATAAAACAACCAGACTAAACGAGCTGATTGAACCTCTTCCGATCAGCTTGTTAAGTCATCCTTTTCCACAAATGCCATATTTAATTTGGAGCTTTGTAAGCTCCCTCCGCTGTAACTTTTATCTGTGACCAGGAAATGGCATCTTTTGTTTTAGGAGGCACCTTTTCCTTTTTTTTTTTTAACAAGAAAATAAGAGGGTTATTTTTTCTATATACTTGTTCTATTTGAAAAAAGCCTTTGTTAAAGTGGACAGATTAGAACTCAGACCTAATGTCCATGTAAAGAAGCTAATAGAAAGCATTTTATTATGCTGATTTTCAGTGTTGTGATGTATTTGACTGTGTGAGAAACTTTGTATCCTGGGACATAAATGTAACTTTATTTTTTCTTTATTTTCAAGGTTAGCAGTTTTGAGTAGAAATGATTGAACAGGCAAATTCTTCAGCTACTCAACAGGAGCAAACTGTAGAAACAGAGCAGGAGTGAATTTATTTCACATAAGATATCCTAAGAACTGAAGTTAAAGCCTCACTACTGCCAAAGGAAAGTGTCTGTAGGGATAGAAATGAATGAAGTATTTTGTGTTGAGAATCTGAGATGTTAAAAAGAAAGGGATTTGGCTAAGGTTGACTGTGTTATTTCTCTTCCTTCCCTATTTTTTCATTGTAAATATTTCTATATTGCTGTCCAGATTCTGGGTGGGAGGGGATGAGTACAAAACAACTTTTTCTTTTGCAAAGATGCCATGGTATCAGGTCACTTACTATGTTCCACGTGCAAGCTTAGAAAAATAAAAATGCAATTATCTTTCAAATGCTTCTTTTGCTTTTTGTAATGGAAAGGTGACAGTGTTTAGACAGCATAAGGAAGACACTTCCACTTAGGAATATAGTTGGTTTACAGATCCCTAACATTTGCAGGGTTTTGGTACAGGTATTAAGAGTCCTGGTTCTGAGCAGTTTATTGACTAGTAATTGCTGTCAGGTACACCAAGCCTGTGAGCTTTACTGCCCTTGCTCTACTCAAGCCCCTGGAAAGTGGAGGCACTTGCCAGACAATACAGAGAGGCTGCTGTGAGCCATGAGGGAGGGGAACTCTCGGGGGGACGATGCATCAGACCTGCTGCCGTGGCCTACCGAGTTTGTTCTCTGGACACCAGAACTGAAAGGTTATCTGCCAGGATCTTTGGTGCCAGAATGAATCCAGCAGTGCCCTGGAAAGCATGCTTCAAGGCTCTTTGGCTGGCGATGCCTCTGAGCACAGCAGATTTGCCAGGTGTGCCAGATTTGCGACAGGGGTGACAAGTGTTTTCAGAGGCAGCAGCTCTTTGACTACATTCCTCTGGAAAGGCTGGAGTCCACTTGGGCCCACTTTGAAAAGGGCACATAGGCTCCTGGGCTTTCCTCACAAACAGCTGCATTCCCTTTTCTGCCTTACCTCTCGTAGTCACGGTTTGAGTGTTTGGGAGCAGACCAACACCATTTCTGTGGGTCTTTGGGTTACATCTTGTGCCATTGGTAGGGCCATACTGTTCTTCCCATCACAGTCCTTTTTGCCCTCTTTCCCAGCCAGCACCATCTGACTCTTCCCTACTTGAAGACCTTCAGCTTCTGCACACGGAAGACCACTACTCTATTCCCCAGCAGCCTCTGATCTCACATTAGCACTCCCCTAACTCATTGCTCACAGCTGCACGGCCACCCTTTGCAGCCCCTCCTTCCCCTCTCCCTCCCCACATCTGGCAGGATTCAGCAGAGCGCTCCCAGGGAGCTCACTTGCGCTCCAAGGCTCATCTGCCCTCACCCATTTGCTTGAATGAAACCTTAGTGACAGCCCAAGCTGGGAAACTACATTGATGAGGGGGACTGAGTGCAGACCTTGATGGAGGGCAACTCGCTGACAGCTCCTCGCACTCCGCCAACCCTGTCCTAAGCACTGTGCATTGCACCCAGACACAAAGCTCCAAAGCAGCCAAGGACTCGCACCAGTTTAGCCCAGCAGTTTTATTTTTCTATTCGGAATATGCCTCTGAAGTACATTGTCCCTGTTGGTAGTGAAAACATGCGCACTTGGAACGATCGGCTTTGGGTAAATCCAGTAAAATGCAGGTATCTGAGGAAGAGTGATAACCGCCGTCTGCGTTACTCTGGCATCCAGGCTGAAGTGAATGTTTTGTATTCACACCATTAAATAAAGGGGCAAGCTCTGTTGCAAAGTTCACCGGAAGCGGACTGGAGCTGTTGTTGAGATTTACATTCTTTATGGCAAGCTCATCCTTTTCTCTTTTGCTTCCGAATTTTGCTCTGCCTTCCTCTA
This sequence comes from Rhea pennata, assembly GCF_028389875.1. Lineage (NCBI taxonomy): Eukaryota > Metazoa > Chordata > Aves > Rheiformes > Rheidae > Rhea > Rhea pennata. The sequence goes on from NC_084663.1 coordinate 152,937,138, forward strand.
TACTGGACTCTTGTCCTTTGGAGGCAGAGGCAGGATTAGCTGGTACCGCGTCTCTGCAACAGTGAGAATGGCTTTCAAGAAAGAGAACTCACTGCGAGGAAGGACGAGTCCACCCGGGCCAGATGACACCAGACCTCTCAGCAGAGGACCCTCCACAGCTCACCCAGCACTCCACAATGCTACCACTACACACGTTTCGTTGCTAAAATATAGCAAATAGAAAGAATGTGGGAAAAGAACAACTCACTGTTTTCTCTTCCTCAGCAGGGAAGTAACTATACAAGTCATCACTACTCCAAACAATACGGAACCCGAGACTGTGGCAGGAAGGACCAAATAGAACGTTTGTAGGGCTTTTTGAGCTGCAAATAGTACATTTGTAGGACTGTATGATCTGCAGCCTTTGCATGTTTGTCACCATGAAGACCTGGAGCAAAGGAGACAATCCCATACATTGATATGGGTTCTGCAGTGCTGATAATCCCTCCGTGTGTTTGGGATTCCCAGGCAATTTTGCCTTCTGTCAAAAGGCAAAATGTCTTGGCACCAGCGGACAGTAACAGTCATTTACACTTCTCATGGGCAAGAGCGCACTGGCTAGTGAAAGCCTGTGCTACCATCCCTAACCCCTAACAGTGCCTCTGGGCTTCAGGGAGGGCGTGTGTGCTGGGGGACCTTCGATTCACCAAGAGATAGGAAAAAAGAAAGAATACTAAAAAAAGAAAGAAAATCCAAAGGACTACTTACTGAGATCTCCCTGAGGCTCAAGGAAAGGCTCCAGCCCCGGAGAAGCTGGAGACACACTGCCTACAGGGACATCTGTAATTACATACAAAGGAGAAAAGGTTAAAATACCTGTGACAATATATTTGATTGTAAGGGAGATGTAGTGAATTGAAAGAGATCTTGTAATGACCTTGATGTTTAGGTAGGGACATGGCATAAATCAATAGCTATGACTCACCTGTGGGATTCCTTAGGGACTCAGAATCAGAGTTCAGATTAGAAGATAAATCTCCAGCACCTATGGCCACATCTGTAACCAAAAATAAGGGAACAGCTCCCAGTACGTACTTTCATATGCTTGTTCAGATTTGAATGGTAGTGAATGCAAGGGGGGAAACAGAATCACACCAAGGAACTTCTCTTGCCCTGCCACTCACGAGTATCTTGCCCGCGCTCACCAGATTCATATATATCTAAGCAGGCACAGAACTGCCAGGAGAAGGGATTCCCTGCAGTTCCCACAAGCTGAACCCCCAACTCCAGCAAGGCTGATGCCTTTGCTGTAGGGACTGGAAGAAGCACAAGGCTGGAGGAGCCAGGCAAAACACCCGCTGGAGATCTCTGAAGCCCTCCCAAAGCCCATTCTGCTCTTCTGCAGGCATGAGCCTCGGTCAGGGACTTAAGCTACATGGCCCACGAGTAAAACACTGAAACAAAAGGCTCATTCCAGGAAGTGAATAATCTCTACCGCTTACTCTTGGCATGCCCCTGAGGCTCAGAAATGGGGTCCAGCTGAGAAGCTGGAAGGCCACTGCCTGAAGGAACACCTGTAAGCAAACACAGAGGAGACTAGGCTTCATGACCTGGTAGGACATACTTCTGCAGAAGTGACACGCTATGAATGGAAAGGGAATGGGGGATACACATGTAGTTGGAGAGTTTCCAAGCTGCAGGGGCTTTCTTCTGGGGACATCTGCTGCCTGTCCAAACCCTCCATTGAAGCACTACCCAACAGCCCCCAAGCATCCCTAGGACAAACACACGACCCCTCGGGGATTTCTTCCAGGGACATCTCTGACATACACCAAGGAAACCAGAACTCTACCAACAGGCAACCCTTAGAGCCAGGGGACAACCAGGACCGTTTACATTGCTCACACACAGGAGCGCACTGGCCACTGCCACACTGAACCAGCGCTACCCCTAGTTGTTCGGCTGCCCTTTGGCCAGGGGATGTTTGTTGCAGACCTTGTCTTCCTCAGGCTGCACTACAAAGTGAGAAAAGAAAGGCTTCTTTTTTCCTGACTGACTATCTGCTGACTACTCACCTCCAGGATGTCTCTGAGGCTCAAATCCCGCTTCCAGATGAGGAGAGAAACCTCCATCACTGAGGGCCACACCTATAACTAAACACACATGGGAACAGCACCAGTCACACAGATTTCCATAAGCTTCTTCAGATTTGAATGGCAGTGAATGATGGTGGGGAACACAGAATTGCAGCAAGGCACTTGTCTTGCCCTGCCACTCACAAGCATCTTGCACACGCTCACCTGGTGCATGCACAGGCACCGTATGGGTACAAATCTAAGGAGGCAGAGAGCTGCTGCAGGGAAGGACACCCTGGAGTTCACACAAGCTGTAAACTCAACCCCAGCAATCTCTCTAGCTTGACATGGGACATATATGTTGGTCAATAGTCTCAAAGCTGTGGAGGGGCAGGGGTCACATTTCCGTCCCATGTGAGAGCTTTCAAAGTAAAGAAATGCCCACAACTTACCCCTGGGGCCCTTCCGTGGCTCTAAAGCCCTTGGTCGACCTGAAGAGGAAGTACGAAGTACAACTGCACGTGAACAAGACAGGACCAGGAAAGTTCTTATTCTTTCAGGGAAGTCAGAACTGACTACGTACCCCTGGGAAGACCTGGAGGCTGAGCAAGGGGGTGCACCCGAAAAGCTGGATACACCCTCTGCAGGGGAACAGCTGTAATGAGAAAACACGAGAAACACTTCACTTTTAGCTTGAGTTATAGTTTTTCAAGTCAATGGCAGCACACAGAAGGGGAAAAAGGGACACGCATATGGGTCTACAAAGATAATGCTGACAAGGTACCTGGCTGATGCTTTGTCCAGGACATGGAAGCTCTCAAAGAGGTTAAATATTCATAACTTACATGTGCGATCCTCCTTAGGTTCAAAATCAGGGTCCCGCTGAGCAGCAGGATAACCATCTAGTTCAGCTGCATCTGTAACCACATTCAGATGGGAAGAGCTCCCATTACAGAGACTGCAATACACTTCTTCAGATTTGAATGGCAGTGAATGACGCTGCGGAACATAAAATTGCAGCAAGCCACGTGTCCTGCCCTGCCACTCACAAGCATCTTGCACACGCTCACCTGGTGCATGCACAGGCACAATATGGGGTAGAAAAAATAAAGAGGCACAGAGCTGCTGCAGGAAAGGACACCCTGGAGTTCACACAAGCTGTAAACTCAACCCCAGCAAGCCCTCTGGCTTTGCAGCAGGCTTTGGAAGCAGCACCAAGACTTTGCAAGGCAAAGCACCCCGGGGCAGATCTCTGAAGGCCTCCCATGTCCCACTCTGCACTTCCATGGGTCTCAGCACCAGCCAAGCACTCACTCAGTTACACTCCACACCAAGAAAAGTCAGAAATGTACAAGCTTCCTCTGTGGAGTGAATACATCCTGACTACTTACCCTGGGGATCCTCCCGAGGCCTGGGAAGAGGGTAGAGACGAAAAGCAGGATACCCATAGCCTACAGCAGAGCAGAAACACAACACATCATAGGTGGCAAGCTTTCTTCAAAACCTGCTACCAACTTCTTCACAAAGGAGTTCTAAGCAATGGAAGGAGAGGGGGGTCCCGTCATGACATGGGACATATATGGAGGTCAAGAGTCTCAGAGCTGTGGAGGGGCAGGCACCTGGCAGCTTTCAAAGTAAAGAAATGCTCACAACTTACCCCTGGGGCCCTTCCGTGGCTCTAAAGCCCTTGGTCGACCTGAAGAGGAAGTATGAAGTACAACTGCACGTGAACAAGACAGGACCAAGGAAGTTCTTATTCTTTCAGGGAAGTCCAAAGTGACTACGTACCCCTGGGAAGACCCAGACCCTCAGCAAGGGGATGCAGCCAAGAAGATGGAAAACCATCGACTTTGGCCACACCTGTAACGAAACACAGATTTCACACAAGCTGTAAACTCAACCCCATCATGCCCCCGGCCTTGCAGCAGGCACTGGCAGCAGAACAGGCTCAGGGGGACTCGCCAACAGCCCTCTGCGAGCCAAAGCACCCAGTGCAGATCTCGGGAGCCTTCCCCAGGTCACACTTGCAGGTCAACAGCCTCACAGCTGCAGAAGCGCCAGGGGAGGACCTGTTGCCTGGGATCTGGCAGCTCTCCAAACCCTCCACCCAGGCACTGTCCAACACCCTCAAACACCCTGGCACTAACACCCAACTACTCCATGCCTTCTTCCACGGAGGAAGCCAAGGAAGCCAGGCCTCTGCAAAGGGGGAGCCCTCAGCACCGGAGGGCAGGAAGGTTCATTTACACTGCGTGGCCACCAGAGCCCCCTTGGCCAGCTAAAGGCCAAAGCAGCACGAGAAAATCGCGGCTTCCAGCCTTCCCAGGCAAGATGCCCGGCGCTCACCTCCAGCCCATCCACGAGGGCCTGGACGGCCTTCGCCCCCGGGCACGGCTGTGAGCACGGGGAGGGAACCGCAGCGGCCGGCACACAGCTCCCGGCGCTGCTCCACGGACACCTCTCGCCCCAGCCGCGGCCCCGCGCCCGGCGCCGCCGCCGCCCCGCGCAGCGCCGCCCGTCGCACCCACCCGCCGCCGCCCCACGAGCCCCGCGGAGCCGCCAGCGGCCCCCGACGCCGCCCGGCCCCGCCGCCCCCCGGCTGCCGCCCCGCGCCGCCCGCGCCCGCGGGGCCTCCGCCGCCGCCCGCCCTACCTGCGCCCGGCGCTGCGCGCGGAGCAGCCCGCGCGTCCCGCGCACGCAGGGCCGCCAGCAGCACCAGCAGCAGCACCAGCCGCCGCCCGCCGCCCGGCGCCGCCCGCGCTCGCACCATGCTGCGCCCGGGCAGCAGCCGCCGCCCACGGCGCCCGGGGCACCACGCGCGAGGGCAGCGGCGGCTGCGGGGCGTGGCGAGCAGGAGGCACCGCGCCGCGCCGCAGATCAGCACAGCGCACTGCTCCGCACCGCAGCTCAGCACCGCACCGCAGCACAGCGCAGCACAACGCGGGGCCCCTCTGTGAGCTCACAGGCGCCCTCCGCGCGCCTCCGCGCCCACGCAGGGGGTCGCGCAGCCCCGCCGCGCACCGCGCTCCCTCCGCGCTCCCTCCGCGCCGCGCCGCCGCCCGCGCTTCCTGCTGCCGCCCCCCAGCAGCCCCTCGGCCGCAGCCGCTCCACGCCCGCCCGCTCCCGCCCCTGCGCTCGCCGCCCGCCTCGGCCCCTCCGCGCCACCGCCTGCTCCAGCCTCCCGCTCTGCTCCCTTCCCGCCCCCGGCCCCGCTCCGCTCCAGCCCCGCCTCGGCGCTTCTCCGGCCGCCCGACGGGCAGCTCTCGGCAGCCCTGGCCTTCTCCCCACGCTGCCCCTCTAACCGCTCTGCGAGCGACCCGTGCGCACGCAGGCTCCAGCCGCTTGCTGGATTCATTCCTGCGCACAGATGGCCGCTCCCTGGCAGAGCCGCAGAGCTAGCACACCTTCTCCCCTTCCACTCTCCGTGTGCATCTACACTGCTCTGGCAGTGCTTTATACAGCTTTTCCTACTGGTTACCATTTCAGTACGCGACGTATTCGCTCTGCGCTTGCACTTTAACATTGCTGCTAATTAGCATGGGAAGTGGGGAGGAAGGTGGTAACATCCTCATCATGTCATTATCATCTCATTACTCACTCGGGGGAGTGGCACTTAATATGGTAGTAAGCCTTAGTGAACTTAGAGGTCACTCTGGGCTATTGTGCTGTCCTTGTCTTGTCCACTCCTCACATTCTCCAGAGAGTGGTGGTTTCCTCGCGGTTATTCGGCTGGAGCTGCTTGTCCTTTGCTTTGCCCTGTTACAATAGTCTCCCTCCCTAGTCCTTGAGTCCTGTTGACTCTCTGCAGGGTTTCCACAGCACCGTTCCGACAATTCCTCCCTTTGAGACTTGATCGTATCACTTCGCTAGCAAGTCTCATCTAAACAACTGCAATTGTTCCCATCCCTTTAACTGCTGTTGGAAGGACGTCTGACTTTCTGCTGACTGTTGTCCTATTCCATTTCCTGAAGGTGGCTTAGAGTTGACCGACATCCCTTGATGGGTGCTAGATCTCAAAGACCATATGAGCATATTTTTAACACATCCAAATCCATCAGTCCACTTGAAGGGATACCTGCACCGTTATCCTCTGGAGCTGAGGGTTGGCGGTTGGATCAAGGGTTGGATTTGTGCTCTCCATGCCCGTTCCAGAGAGGTATGGAGCTGCACAGCATTCTCGGAAAAGGTCACCCACCCATTCAATTTGCAGAGTAAACCCCATCCTAACAAAGAGAAGGGACACTCTGGCATACAGACAACTCACGAGTCAGTTTGGTACTTCTAATCGCACACTCCATTGGTTGCCAATATCGCCTCAAAGTTTTCCTTCCTGTAGCCCCAACAATGGTGAGAGTAGTCCTACTCAGGCGTCCTTTACCACTAGTTACCACTGAATGAGTGGCCCCACTATCTAATGACAAATCTGTAGTTTCATTCCCTGGGCTTACTGGAACCAGGGGATCAGCTGGGCAGATTCTAATTTTCTTCCATATCTGATTCCTCTGACATAATGAGGCTGGTGTTTTCTGGGCTCTGTGGCTTTCTTATTGTGCTTTGGTTTGGCCATTCATTTTCCCAGCGTCCTTCTGTCTACAAATTTTGCATTGATTTGGATCCAAAGGGGGCCTCAGGAGGCCTCCTCCCAGCCTCCTTCCCTTTCCACCTCTTCCCCCTCCATTACCTCTTCCCCTTCCCCTCCCCTGCCTTTGAATTCATCTCCCGAAACGCCTGCCACCTAGAGAGAGGCCTGTAGTTTAATTTGGTTTTGGTTTTCTCTTTTTCCCTTCTCATCTCGATTATTATATACCTTATGTGCTGTCTCCATCAGCTGTGAAATAGACATTCCCCCAGCTCCATCTGCCTTCTGTAGCTTCTTTCTAATATCCTGAGCTGACTGGCCAATGAATAGCATATTCAACAGTCTTTGATTCGCTTCCTCATTTGGATCCAAGAGTGACCACTTTCTGGCTACTTCGCATAATCTTTCCTAAAAGGCCAAGGGATGTTCCTCAGGCCCTTGTCTTACCTCATACAACTTTGACACATTCCTTGCTTTCAGAACCCCATGTCGAACCTCATATGGAATTAATACTGCCTCAGTAGCTCCCTACCTCTGCCCCTGTCTGGATCCTACTCTGGATCCCTTCTGCTGGCTAGGTAGACCTCAGGATCCACCTTTCTGTCTCTTTTCTCACCCTCTCCTCTTGCTTTATTAATTACCATCCTCCTTTCTTCTCGTGTCAGGAAAGTATTCAATAGCACCTGCAAGTCTTCCCAGTTAGCGGAAGAGTCTCCAAAAGTTGATGCAGCCCCTCAGGCCTTTATATGATCCAATAATCTCCTTCCAGGTTAATAAATCTGAGGTCGTAAAAGGAATACAAATACTGGAGTCCCTTCCAGTCCCACTGCCTGCCTCAAAGGAGCCTGTTTAATGGATCGTTGCTGTCTCCCAGTTCAGCTACAAATAGGGCTGGAATCTTCAATCCCTATTCTGGAGTGTTGTGTTCATCAAGGTCCTTTGGCTGGACCTGGTTGTCTTTTGCAATAGTCTTTTATGATATTCTCCCTCCGTGTCCTTGAGTCTTGTTAACTATCTGCAGGGTTTCCTCAGCATCGCTCCAACAGTGGGGGCTCCAAAGCCAAGCCTCTGCCCGGCTCTCATCACCCCTCAAGCTCTCATTTCCTCTCCTGGTTGCTTGCAGGCACCACGCCCTCCACACCCTTTGCTTTAGCACAAACTTTTCAGGCCCCCTGGAGCCTTGTGCACCACCCCAAGCAATCAGAGGTCTCCTGTTCCTTTACATATCCCTTAGTGCTCCAGGGGGCTTTTGGTGCTCTCCCTGTCAGCAAGGAGGAGGTGCTGACACACTCACATACGTCCTGGCACCATAGGCTGGGCTTTGTGAGGATGGTTTGTCTGTCTTCCCACCTTCCGCTGTTCATGTGGAGGTCAGCAGGTCACTTGTGCATTGCAGGAGCTCACGAGGAGGAGGCAGCGTGACCTGAGGAAGAACTGTAGCCGGTGGTGCTGGTGTGGCCTGTCCTCAGGCTGGCGCTGAGGCAGGCAGAGCAGCTTTAAAAAGACAGCGTTCTGGAGCTGAATAGGAGAGGGAGCAGGAGAGAAAGGGGAGCTGCCTGCTCCTGCCTGCTCCTTCTCCATGCACGCCCTCTTGTTGAGCTTGCCTGAGGCCTTCCCACTGTCCCCCTTTGCAAGTAACAAGCCTCAGGGAGGCAGCCCTCTGCACTCGGCTCTTTTCTGCTCCTGCATTCGCTGTGCTCTTGCTTAGCTCTGAGCAGAAGCATATGAAAGGCAGCAATCCCTTTGTAGCAGCCTCAGGGCTCACCTGGAGCGGCACAATCACTTTGGCAGTTGTTGAGGGAGAGGACTTCCTCCCCCCAGACATCTGCCTTCTTCCAGAACGCTGAACATCTGCATGCCAGAGAATTATGCTGTTGGCAGTTGTCTGGACACTACCCTTCTACAACTCAGATTCCTTCTTCTCCACTGGAAGTGGTTGGCATGACTTGCCCCTGGGTCTCTGTGGTGGAGCAAGGAAATGGGGGAGGACCTCCAAAGTCATGAATGCCGCAGTCGCATCACACTCCCTCTCCAATTTGATCTCTTCAGCAACTGACATGTGGCTTCAAACAAACTCTGTCGCTCAAGCTCTCTCTGAAACCATTTGAGTTCAACAGCCATGTGTTAGGTGTCTGTGCTGCTTGTCCATGGAAAGGATGGTGCTGCAGTGACACTCACCTGCCGGGCTCACCTGAGACTTCCTTCACAGTCGCGATCTTCCTAGGAAGACTGTGGGACCAATTCCTGCAGCTCATCCTTGTAAAGAAGCCAGGTCACTAATGCACCTTGCACAGTCTCATGTGCTGCACAGGAGCCACGTGGACTGACGGCTTCAAAAGCAGAGGCTTTGTGTTTGGCTTGATCTGGCAGCGCCTGGCTTGCGCAGCTGCCACTACTTCCTCACTTGGGCCAGGTGCTGCTCAGATGTGTATTTTGTAGTGGATGATGAGTTTGGGTATGAAGAAATCCATTTCAGAGGAGGAGTAGGTGTTTCTGAGAACAGTTTCTGAAGAGGGGCTTAGGGGCCCTGTAGGCTGGGACCTACAGCTACTAAAATCCGCTGTCAAGGCGCTACCCAAAGACCCGTAAGGACCGTGGCACGAAGACACTGCCATCGTGCCAAGGGAGCTCTCCCGTAAGGTGTCCTTAGCCTGGGCCAGAACTGGTGTCTATGTCCCAGGCTTGGCCTGAACAACACTTCCAGATTTAGGGTTAGGGTTACAGCTGAGAGGAAGGGCAAGCCTAGAGCCGCTGTCAGCATGGCAGTGGGAAGAGGCTGCCAAAGGCAGGCGTGTGGTCCCCAGAGAACTGTCATGTGAGGGGGTCGTCATCTGGGCCAGAAATGGGGTCCCTGTTGTCCCAGCCTTGGCCTGAGCAACGCTTTGAGGGCTAGGGCTACGGTGAGGGTTGAGAGGAAGAGGAGGGCTAGAGGCGATGCTGGCTTGGGTGTGGGAAGGGGCTGCCAAAAGAAGGTGCGTGTTGTCATCAGACCAATGCTTGTATGTTAACCCCCATTTCCGGCCCAGAGGGGAAGTTCCTCCCACAACAGCTCTCCTGGCACCACACACCTTCCTTTCACAGCCCCTTCCCACAGCCACGACAAGGCAGCTTCTAGGTTTGCTCTTTCTCTCAACCTGAACACAACGCAACGCCTAACCCGAAGCCTAGATTATTTTTCTTCCGGACAAGCCTGGGACGTGGACCTGCCATTTCTGCTCCAGGTGGAAACTCCTCGCAGCTCAGCTCTCTTGGAAGCACGCACCGTCCTTTCACCGTCCCTTCCCACACCCATGACAACAGTGCCTCTAGGCTTGCTCTTTCTCTCAGCCCAGACCCTAAGCCTCACCCTCAACGTCCTTTCAGGCCAAGGCTGGGACAGAGACCCAGGCTCAGTGCTTCTGCTGGGAAACCCAGGGGGAGGCGGCTGGGCCGGCTCAGCGCTGCTGCTCCCCCACAGCCCACGAATCCCAAACCCAACACAAGGCTTGAAAAAGGGAGGAAGCTCCCTCCCCTTCCCTTCTCTTGCCTGCCCTTCCCAAAGGTGCTGTTGCCCTGGTCACAAGTGCCACAGAGATTCACTCCTACCTTAGAGAGACACCTGCAGGCCAATGCCTTATTGCCGAGACCAGAAGCCACCAGTGGGCTGAACCACGAGTGTCCCAGCTCCTCAAGGGAGACAGCACAAAGCCGGGTGTGAGCCTGCCCCAGTTTTATCCATGACAGCACAGACTACAGTTTATCCTCCAGTCCCACTGCAGCCATGATCTCCAGAAAGCCCCAAGTGACCTGGTGACCCCGCCATGAAGAGGGGAGGGTGAGAAGATATTCAAGCTATCCTCACAAAGTCCAGTCACTGGTGCCAGGCTATATGTGAAAGCGTCAGGACTTCTGTCTGGCCATTTGCACCACCCGACCCCCTTCTCTGCTCCCTGCCTATAAATCATTGGCCAGCTCCTGCCTGGCCACCTTCTGTCATGTTGGAGGCTATTGGGTGCTCTCCCTTTGGCTGCGTGCACACTAGCGTTTCAGTGGAGATGAGGAGGGAGCTCCTGAAGTGAGTCTTCCCATGCTCCCTACCTCTGGAGCTTTGCTCCACCATGGGGAGAGCTCTCACAGCCCCTTGCCTGGAGCTGAAGGGGAACTTGGGCTGCAGGCCCATGTCACCTGGGTGCTGACTGCTGCCAGGTGCTCAGTCCTGGAGTCCGGAGGCGAGCTAGCCCCAAGAAACCCCCCTCAAAAGGCATACTGTTGCCATAAAATCTGGCTCAAAATAAAACCCTCTAAGACTCAATTTGAAGCTTTAGAAAGCAGGCATTCTTTGTTGCAGTGCTGGATGCACGGGGGATCGTTCCTCCAAACGTACATGCTGCACATCGTGGTAAAAAAAGCTTTTAGCACCCTATTGTCATAAATATCGCTCAATCAGTGTAGCCAATACAAGAATTTTATTAATTACAGCAAGCAAGATATAGGCAAATATCAACGCTGGGCGACAGGGGAGTCTCTGCTCTGCCAACTGCCGCACCGGGTGGGTCCCAGTTCCTCTTTTTATATCATTCTGTCTTCCTGTTGTAACAGCATTCTGCGCATGTGAGTCCTGTTGCTAGGGTTCTAGTTTCTTCTCATTCGTTGGAGGTCGATCGTTGACCTTTTAGGGTATAGCCAAGTGATTGGCCAAAGTTCCTTTAACTTCTCATTCGTTGGAGGTCGATCGTTGACCTTTTATGGTATAGCCAAGTGATTGGCCAAAGTTCCTTTAATCTTTTAAACCGGTTAGGCAAAGCATCTTTTTCACAATACCTATTACTAGGTTCTTTGTTGTTTTGCAAAATGAAAACAGGATACCTATCTGGTTCTACTACAATTCCCCCATTTCTCTTATCCTGATTCATTTTGCTCATTATATTGGCGTAATTCTTCCGCGGCTAGTTCTAATATTTGCAAACTCTCTATATCAGGCAGGCGGTTATATTTGGTGAGATATGGACCCAATAGCACCTGCTAATTGTACAATCAGCACAAGAATTTGCAGAGTCAAGGGGTAAGTCCTGCGTTGAAAGAGGGAGCGTGCTTCGGTGGATCTACAGGGGATACCAATCCCAGTCCTTTTCACGGGACCGTATCCTGGACGTCCTACAGGTGTCCGAATCCGGAGGTTTCGTTCTCCACTAGCTGTTACCCCTCTGCCTCGCTCGTCGACCCGGTTGCTTCGAGCTACGAGGTGAACCATCTTCTCGGCAGCAAGGATATTCTTCAGGAGCCCTCCTAGACAACACCCGCAGCTCTGTATATAAATTTTAGTTCTGGTGGTCAATCAAGGCGGAACCGCACGAGATACCTCTCAGATAAGTTCCCTAGATATAAGCGATTCCGCCAGTTTTCTTGCCAGGAATTTTCTAGCCGCAATGGGCTTACCACTTGCCTCTGCAAATTTTACAAAGGAAAAGATTCAACCATGGGTACCTCATACATTCCCTCCTCCCGAGTGGAGATTCAGTTCCTCTGGGCATTTGATGTTTGAGTTCTGCTAGTCACTTTTCTCTGTATTTTTAACTTCAGTCCTCTGGGACTTCCAATTACTTGCCACTCGGAAGTTGATTCGAGTTCGGGGCGAGGATCTTGGATTTCCACCGGTCCCTTAATTCTGCTGGCATGAGTCCATCCTTTTTCCGCCGTCCGAACTGCAGTTTCTGTAGTCAATAACACAAGGTAAGGCCCCTCCCATTGTGGGGTCAAAGTTGCTTCCTTCCATGTTTTGATCATTACCCAGTCACCCAGCCGTACACGGTGCAACTTTAGGTCTAACGGCAGTCTCTGCGCTAAGATTCCTTTTTTCCATAACTCTTCCCTGTATTTCATTAATTGAGTAAGATAATTGGCCGTGATCTGATCTCTGACTATTGGGTGGTCCTGGGTTCTCCCATATTGTAAGGCATTCCATACAACATTTCGAATGGGGAAACCCCCATGTCCGTTCTGGGTTGTGTCCTAACATTTAGTAGAGCTAACGGCAAATATTTTATCCATGACAGTTTGGTCTCAATCATGAGCTTTGTTAACTGTTTTTTTATTTCCCCATTCATTCTTTCTACTCGCCCTGAACTTTGGGGATGCCAGGGGGTATGATGGTCCCATCTAACCCCTAATGCAGTCATAGTGTCGGTCACGATTCTAGACGCGAAATGGGGGCCCCGATCAGAATCAATAGTCTCTGTAATCCCATAGCGGGGGATAAGTTGTTCTAAGAGGATTTTGACTACCACCTGAGCAGTGGCTCTTGATGTGGGAAAAGCCTCCACATAATGGGTCAAATGGTCCACCATTACTAATAGGTATTTATACCTTCCAATCTTTGGCAGTTCAGTAAAATCTACCTGAATATGTGCAAACGGCCGCCGCACTGCCGGTCGTCCCCCTCGCACGGGGTGCCATAGATGGGCCTTGTTCACCTTCAAGCAGGTGACACATCCTCGCACCACCTGTTTTGCCAGGTCGTCGGCCCCAAAACACGTATTGTATAGTAAATTGATCCACTAGCGCCTGCGCCCCCCAATGTGTCCGACCATGTATCCTCCTCATAATTTCCATAGCTACTGATTTTGGTAATACTATTCTGTTTTCCCCTGGAAGTTTCCACCGCCCCTGGGAATCTCGCCTCAGCCCCATCTTTTCTAGCCTTTCCTGCTCACGCGTGGTAAAACTGTACACTCTCCAAGGTGGGTCATGGACCGATTCCTCAGGCCTCCGATCCTTACAGATGCAATCTGTCACAAGCAACTTCCCATTTTCTCGATAAACATGGCAAGGAGGTTGCAGATATATTCTCCCACAAATCTGACATTGTGTTCCCTGGGAGATACGCAAAGTTAATAGTGCGGCCCTCTTTGCTTCTTGGTCTGCGGCATTATTCCCTCTACTTCTGAAATCTTTTCCTCTCTGGTGCCCTTTCAAATGTACCACAGCAATTTCCTTAGGCCCCCTCAGAGCTAGCAATACTCTTCTGATCAAATTCTGATGTATCAGGCTCTTGCCCTGGGAGTTCATCAGTCCCCTCTCTTCCCAGATCTTGCCAAAAGTATGCACAACCCCATATGCGCATTTCGAGTCGGTATATATAGTACCTATTTTACCTTGCAATATCTGCAGGGCTCGTAGTAAAGCATAAAGCTCGCAGGCCTGTGCCGACCAAGACTTGTGCAGTGGCCCCGACTCGAGGACTGTTAACTCCTTTCCTGAAATTATTGCATATCCAGACACCCTTTCACCATTAACAACCCTAGAGGACCTGTCCACAAATAGTCTGTCTCCCACCTCTAATTCTTCTTCTTCCAAATCTGGCCGTATCTTTGTTTGCTCTTCTATGACTGCCAAACAGTCATGCGTCAAATTGTTCTCATTTGGTTCTCCATATAAAAATTGAGCTAGGTTCTGCATGCTAGCTATCTCTAAGGATAATTTTGGGGAGTCTAATAGAATGCCTTCATATCTTAAAAGTCGGGCATCTGTTATCCACTTCTTGGCCTTTTGTTGTAATACTCCCCTGATATTATGAGGGGATAACACGTGCAGCTGCCCGGTAAGGGTGATCTTGTTGGCCTCTTCAACGAGTAACGCACAGGCTACTATAGCCTGCAGGCAAGTAGGCCATCCCCGACTTACTGGATCTAGCAATTTGGACAGATATCCTACGGGCCTCTTTTTACCCGCCCATTCTTGCATCAATACTCCATAAGCCGTACCGTCATCTGTGTTGATGAACAGATAAAAGGGTCTCTTAACGTCAGGAAGGCTCAGCACCGGAGCATTGACTAAGTCATGTCGCAATTCCTTTAAGCGTTCCTCATCTTCATTGCTCCATTTTACCTCCTGGCTCAGTTTGTCATACAGGAATTTGACTTTCGCGCTATAGTTTTCTATCCATTGTCGGCAATACCCGACAAGTCCTAAAAGTTGGCCTATTTGTTTCTTATTCCTAGGAGGTGGCAGCGATAAGATCCCACTTACCCTTTCGGGGTCTATTCTCTTCTCTCCCTTCCGAAGATAGTGCCCCAGGTATTTCACCTCTTCCTCAACGAATTGTAGCTTAGCTTCTGACGCTTTTAGCCCTTTTTCATTGAGGAAGTTCAGGAGCTTAATGCTTTCTTCACGGACTCTATCTTCAGTCTCACCTGCGATTAAGAGGTCATCCACATATTGGATGAGGGTGATTCCTTCCCCCGCCTGATACTCCTGCAAAATTTGTTCTAGAGCTTGTCCAAATAAATTTGGGGATTCTGTAAATCCCTGGGGAAGTACCGTCCACCTCAACTGTTGTCTTCTATGCGTGTCTGGGTCTTCCCACTCAAATGCAAAATAGTCTCTACTCTGTTCGTCCAGAGGACATGTCCAGAATGCATCTTTGAGATCTATCACACTATAGTATTGTTTTTCAGGCCCCAATCTACTCAATATAGTATAGGGGTTTGCCACTACCGGAAAGCGGGCCACAGTTCTTTTATTAATTCCCCTTAGATCGTGCACTAGTCGATATGACCCGTCCGCCTTTCTCACGGGCAAAATAGGGGTGTTAAAAGGAGACATACAAGGTTCGAGGAGACCTCTCTCCAGTAACCTCTTTATCTCGGGTTGCAGTCCTTTCCTGCCCTCAGGGGAGACGGGATATTGTTTAATTCTTACAGGTATCTCTGGGTTTCTAATAATAACTGAGAAAGGCGCTGTATCAAGTTTCCCAACACTGTTAGGAGTGTACCAAACTTCAGGGTTAATCTGTCCTTCATCTTCCACCCTTAAAGGGCAGAGTTTAATCCTTATTTCTTTGTCTATTACTTCCATATTAATACCTAATTCCGTAATCAGATCCCTCCCTAACAAGTTAAAATCTGCCTCTGGGACTAATAGCAGGTTCCCCAGTCCCATTTTAGATTCTGTTTCAATTAATACATTCTTAATTGTGGGGACCTCAAAGGGTTCCCCTTTGGCTCCCACTACTTAAGCTATTTCTCTAGATATCTTACATTCCTTTGGGATTTTCTGAACAGTCGATCGTTCGGCTCCGGTATCCACCAGAAACTCGACCTCCTGCTGTTGATGATTCCAATTGGGGTTTTGAAGTGGCCATTTGGTGTCCGCTAAAGGCCCCTGAGCGTGTTGGTTATCCCAAATCCGCATTCCTGCCCTTCTAATCATATTCCTCTCCTTGGCTGTGAATAGGATATTCATTATAGCCTGCAACTCCTCCCAGGTATAAATGCTGGGTCCCAAAAATTGATCTAATTTTTCCGATACTCCTAGTGGGTCCTCCAGAAGGTTCCCCATTTGTTTCTTAAAGTCTCGCACATCTCCGGAACTCAATGGGATGGAGATGAATCCTATAACTGGGTTTGGACCCCGGCCTCCAATGGGCATTTCCCGGAGCGGGTATAGATTCTGCTGCTGCGTCCGCTCTGGAGTTATGAAATCTTGACTTAGTTCATCGACCCTAGAGGGATCTTGCGATGCATTAGGAAGGGGATCGCCTTGGGGCGGTACATAAGGGGGGGGAACTATTGGTATTTCTTCTTTTCTCCTGTTCTCCTTTTCCCTCAAGGAAAAGAGGGCATCTACGCCCGGTCTAGTCACCCATACGCCAGCATACTCGCTCTCCTCCTTACTGAAGGGGATTTTACTTTTCACAATCATCTTTGCCTTATCTTTATCCTTTGTAGTGAGGTAGTGTTTCCAATTGTCTAACATAAACCCCAGTGGACTATCCCTGGGTATCCGAGGAAATTTTATGGAACTCGGGGGCTTGCTTTTCCCCTGTTCCATCTTCTGGAGCGCCTTCTATCGTGAATGTATCCACTCGCTTCCCCTGGTTCATGGCTCACGCCCTCGCGGGCAATGAGAACCGCACTACTGAGGGTCCGCACTCGCTTGGGGAATCCGGACTACCAGTCCCCCTCTCACGCATACATTCGCTGCGCCTCCAGGATCCCTGACCCAGACCGAACGTATCTCCTTTTTCACAAAATACTCACGCATCCCGCGTCTTCGTCCGGACCTTTGTGCACAAAGTTTATAGGGTCTGCCGGCCTCCCTTGCCTAGTATCTTGAAATTTGGGTTCGTCGGTGCAACCAGGACGGGAGATTGGACTGCCAAGGCCACCTATTGATAGGCGGGGCACCTCCCTGGTAGGCCAAAGAAGATCCCGTCTCACGGGTTACATCCGAGTCACGGCACCAAATTGTCATAAATTTCGCTCAATCAGTGTAGCCAATACAAGAATTTTATTAATTACAGCAAGCAAGATATAGGCAAATATCAACGCTGGGCGACAGGGGAGTCTCTGCTCTGCCAACTGCCGCACCGGGTGGGTCCCAGTTCCTCTTTTTATATCATTCTGTCTTCCTGTTGTAACAGCATTCTGCGCATGTGAGTCCTGTTGCTAGGGTTCTAGTTTCTTCTCATTCGTTGGAGGTCGATCGTTGACCTTTTAGGGTATAGCCAAGTGATTGGCCAAAGTTCCTTTAATCTTTTAAACCGGTTAGGCAAAGCATCTTTTTCACAATACCTATTACTAGGTTCTTTGTTGTTTTGCAAAATGAAAACAGGATACCTATCTGGTTCTACTACACTATCTTATTCATTAGATTTCCTGGAATTGCTTTACATATTCTTAACATTTCCTGGAACTAATTATAATATTCACATTGTGATTACGCATGCGCTTTGAGTGTCATGGAGTCCGCTGTGGGGATCTTTGGTGTTTGGGGTCACCAGGTGGTCGCTCAAGGGTGTCCTTTAGTTGAACTTTTCTGAGAACATGCGTAGTTACTGCAGTTTTGCTGTCTCCAAGCCCCTTGCGCTATCATGCAGTCATTGGCACCCTCCAGACCAGAATGATCTGGCACCCTCCAGACCAGGATGACTCCCCACCACCACCACCTGCCCCTCAGCTCCTCTTCAAGGACACAGCCATCAGTTTTGTACTGTCTGCTGACTTCCCTGTCTCCTAGATCCTTTCCCTAACCAGCAAATTCTTTCTCACAAAACACGCTATCAAGTTAAGTATACAAAATGATCATAAAAGGCAAGAGTGGAACCTTCTCCAAGGCCTAATGCATCAATACAGGCTAGAGACCGGGTTCACAGCACCCACTGCCCGGCTCAGCAGAACCCCGCGGTGCTCCTTGCTGCTGGAGGTACGGCCTGGAAGCAAGCAGTGGTTTCCAGCTGCTTTGGCCTGCCACCTCCTGGCCTTGCTCCTGCAACCTGGGAAAGTCTTGTGGGGCTGGCCTGGGGGGTGGGGGCAGTGGTGCAGGGGCAGTTGCCCTGCAACGGCCACCTGGGGAGCCAGGGGAGCTCTCCTGAAAAGGCTGAGCTGGACATGCTGGAGGAGCCAATGACCTGCACAGCTCTGCCCATTGCAGCTTGAGAGCTGCGCGTGAGGCTGGCTTTTGCTCCTTGCTTTAGGGACTAACAGCCATGGCCAACCAAGTTTGTTCTCTGGGCACCAGAGCTCAAAGATTATCTGCCAGGATCAGGGGTCCTCAATCTGGTTCAAGAAAGCATGTCAGGGTTTGAAGTCAGTGGCCCTTACAGGACCTGGCAAGGCAGCTTCAGGGAGTGCTTGCAGGCACCATTTCAGCCAGAGAAAATGTGATCTCCACAGCAAAGGATGTTTTATGTGGCAGGGGAGAGCTGCAGTCTTCAGAGCCTGGCCTCCTAACGTTGCGAGAAGCACTTGACAGTTGGAACGATTCAGTGCCCATGGTGGGGCTATTTTGTTATTGTGAAGCCTGAAAGCAGCACAAAGCTTATGTGCTGGTGACTTTAGCATCGCTGCCTGATTCTGCTTAGAAAAACGCAGCTCGAAAGGGACCCTTTGGGCTGTTGCCTGAGGGAGCTGTTAGGTGCTCCCATGTGTCCCTAGAGACTCCCCGTGCCAGAAACACTGCCCAAATGTCGCCGCTGGCAGACCAGTTCCGCACGGTTTGTTCTGTGCCTGAGTTCGCTTGGATCTCTCCAGTTTACAGTGCTAGATGCTATGTAAATCAATATTTATGTCATGGGCTTATTAGGTAGAAGTCAAACAAGGGCTTAACCCCTTTCCTGCAGGACACCCTAGCTAATGAATCCAGTAATTCGTTAATGCGCATCCTTACGAAGAAAATGATTACGGAGCTGGCGACAAGGGTGCTTGTCCTACGTCCTCCGTCACAATGTGGGCATCCCCGGAATTACACCAGAAAGCCCCAGGTCTCAGCAGACAGGCTGCTCTTGCAGCTGCCTCTCAGGCTCGTTAGGTAAGCTGATGTATCTGTACCTTCCAGCTAGGAAGTTTGGTCCGTATCATTTCTATCAATCGTGCCAGTTCCGGAGCCAGAATTGCTGCTTGTGCTCCAGTCTCAGCAGGAACTAGTAAAGAGTTCCTTGCAAAGCTGCAGGGTTAGCAGACCCAATTCTTTGAGGCCCCAGGTCACTGCTGAACCCCAGGTTATTATGGAGGCCTGGAGATCATGGCTGCCTTTCCCTGCAGATGCAGGGGCATGCTGCCACCTTTCCGTTTGTGCAGAGCAGGGAGCTCTGGCCACGCGGGCCCATCTGCCTGGAGGTGCCTGGGAGTCCTTAAAGTGTGTGTGTGCTGCAGGTAGGCTTGAGCAAGGCATGAGTGAAGAAAGAGGTGCGGAGAAAACAGACTGAGGAAGCTGCATCCTGCCCGTCGGCTTAAGCAGACCATTGTAGGCCTGTCCCACCTTCCGTTTTACAGGATTTTCAGGTGTTGCAGCAGCATCAAGGACTTTAAAACTTGACCTAAGTGCAACTAGGTAAGTGATATTATCAAGTCTGCAATGGGGGAATTGTTGGAAAGATGCTGTGGAGACCCTGCAAATACTCAACGAGACTCAGGGACAAGGGGGAGAGGCTATTGTAAAAGAGTAATCAAAGGACAAGCAGTTGCAGCTGAGTAACCGCAAGGAAACCAACACTCTTTGAAGACTGTGAGGAGCTGACAAGGCAAAGACAGCAGAATAACCCAGAGTAATCTGAAGTTACTGAAGACCTCCTGCAGTGTCCTAAGCCTGAGTTCCCTCCACCCCTTCCCTCTCCTTGTGCTGAGGAGCCTCCACAACCAGCTCTGCCAGTGAGCTCACACACAGTGGGGGGGATGATTGCCTCTGTTTGGAGGGCTGTGCTTGGAGACCCAGTGCCTGAAGGTCTTTGTGTGAGCAGTGCTGCTCTTGGGAGTGGTTCTCCTAGTCCTTACCTGGCTGAGCCTCGGGAGAGGAGGCTGCTGCATGAACGCCTGTCCCTTAGTGCAGCGTTCAGAGCAAATCCTGCAGGACTTGAAGAACGTGCAGGGGAGAGGGAGGAAATGGTTCTTCCGATCCCAGAGGCAAAGGGTTCCTGAGCCTCTGGGCTTCAGGGAGGGCGTGTGTGCTGGGGGACCTTCGATTCACCAAGAGGGCCTTTATATAGAAAAAGGGGAAAAAAAGAAAGAAAAAAAATCTAAAGGAAAGGAAGACAGACTACTTATGGCTGAGATCTACCTGAGGCTCAAGGAAAGGTTCCAGCTCCGGAGAAGCTGGAGACACACTGCCTACAGGGACGTCTGTAATTACACAAGAAAGAGAAAAGGTTAAAATACCTATGGCAATACTCGTGTTTGTAAAGGAACTCTAGTGCACTGAACGAGATGTCTTCATGCCCTGGGTGTGGATTCACACAGCAGCAGAGGGGCCTGCCTGACCTTTGCCTAGGGACATGGTGGCTCTCACAGTAAACCCAGAGTCACAACTCACCTGTGTGATTCCCCAGATACTAACTGCAATCATCTCCTCACACCAGAGAGAAAAGGCATCTTCAGAAAGCTGCCCCCAGTTTGTTTTAGAGCCCTTCCGATACCTAGTACCTTAACATTAACAAAGGTGGTGAAGAACACGCTCCTGGAAGAGACCCTGAACAAGCTCTGCAGCTTGCCAACGCCTGCAGGGTGTGAAACGGTGCATCACTGCTGCGAGGCTCTGATCGATCCCTTTCTCCTGCGTAAGCACCAGCTTATCCATACCTGCTTCTAAAACCTCAGGTTTACAATGGTTACACTTAACACAGAGCAAAATCTACCCACCAGCTGCCCTCTCCAAGTCCTGTAGGACTTGGTAAGATTTCTCAGAAAGGTGTCCTGTCTGGGCCTTGTACTCCTCTCACCGAGGACCTACAGAAAGTATGAAGTTTCACATGGACAAGACATGCACAAGTCAATGCTGCTTTTTTCAAGCAAACCAAAAGAATAGTCTAATACTCATGACTCACCTAAAGCATTCCCCAGAGCCTCTAAACCGGCATCCAGCTGAGAAGCTGGATAGCCACCATCTGCAGCAACATCTGCCACCAAAGAGACGAGCAGAGCTCTCGTTTCCTATTTCCGTAGGCTGCTTCAGATTAAAATGGTAGGAAGGAGCATGGAGCGCCTCATCACACTAAGGCACTCATCTCGCCTTTCCACTCCTGAGTCTTTGGCAAACACTTATCGGGTGCCTACATAGGCACCGTGTGGCTACAAGTCTAAGCGTGCTGGCAAAGGATGCCCTGCAGTTCTCATCAGCTGTAACGACAGCCCCAACAAGCCTGCTGACCATGCTGTAGGCACTGGACAAGGTTACGCTGCTCACGCGTGAAACACTGAAACAAAGGGCTCATTCCAGGAAGTGAATAAATCTGTACCACTTACCCTTGGCCTGCCCCTGAGGCTCAGAAATGGGGTCCAGCTGAGAAGCTGGAAGGCCACTGCCTGCAGGAACACCTGTAAGCTGAGAAATGCCTTTAAATCCCACTGTGTGCCTTTCCTGTCCTATGCCCCTCCCTCACCAGCTTTCTCATGGCTGTGTGAGCTCCCTCAGAGACACTGCAGGTGTGGGGCTGCACTTTGTCATGGCCTTCCTATTGCATCCTAGGAGGGTCTTCATTCCCTTCCCTCTACTGCAAGCTGGCAACAGGGGTGACAAGTGTTTTCAGAGGCAGCAGCTCTTTGACTACATTCCTCTGGAAAGGCTGGAGTCCACTTGGGCCCACTTTGAAAAGGGCAAATAGGGTCCTGGGCTTTCCTCACATACAGCTGCATTCCCTTTTCTGCCTTACCTCTCGTAGTCACGGTTTGAGTGTTTGGGAGCAGACCAACGCCATTTCTGTGGGTCTTTGGGTTACCTCTTGTGCCATTGGTAGGGCCATACTGTTCTTCCCATCACAGTCCTTTTTGCCCTCTTTCCCAGCCAGCACCATCTGACTCTTCCCTACTTGAAGACCTTCAGCTTCTGCACACGGAAGACCACTACTCTATCCCCCAGCAGCCTCTGGTCTCACATTAGCACTCCCCTAACTCATTGCTCACAGCTGCACGGCCACCCTTTGCAGCCCCTCCTTCCCCTCTCCCTCCCCACATCTGGCAGGATTCAGCAGAGCGCTCCCAGGGAGCTCACTTGCGCTCCAAGGCTCATCTGCCCTCACCCATTTGCTTGAATGAAACCTTAGTGACAGCCCAAGCTGGGAAACTACGTTGATGAGGGGGACTGAGTGCAGACCTTGATGGAGGGCAACTCACTGACAGCTCCTCGCACTCCGCCAACCCTGTCCTAAGCACTGTGCATTGCACCCAGACACAAAGCTCCAAAGCAGCCAAGGACTCGCACCAGTTTAGCCCAGCAGTTTTATTATTCTATTCGGAATATGCCTCTGAAGTACATTGTCCCTGTTGGTAGTGAAAACATGCGCACTTGGAACGATCGGCTTTGGGTAAATCCAGTAAAATGCAGGTATCTGAGGAAGAGTGATAACCGCCATCTGCGTTACTCTGGCATCCAGGCTGAAGTGAACGTTTTGTATTCACACCATTAAATAAAGGGGCAAGCTCTGTTGCAAAGTTCACCGGAAGCGGACTGGAGCTGTTGTTGAGATTTACATTCTTTATGGCAAGCTCATCCTTTTCTCTTTTGCTTCCGAATTTTGCTCTGCCTTCCTCTATACTGGACTCTTGTCCTTTGGAGGCAGAGGCAGGATTAGCTGGTACCGCGTCTCTGCAACAGTGAGAATGGCTTTCAAGAAAGAGAACTCACTGCGAGGAAGGACGAGTCCACCCGAGCCAGATGACACCAGACCTCTCAGCAGAGGACCCTCCACAGCTCACCCAGCACTCCACAATGCTACCACTACACACACTTCGTTGCTAAAATATAGCAAATAGAAAGAATGTGGGAAAAGAACAACTCACTGTTTTCTCTTCCTCAGCAGGGAAGTAACTATACAAGTCATCACTACTCCAAACAATACAGAACCCGAGACTGCGGCAGGAAGGACCAAATAGTACATTTGTAGGACTGTATGATCTGCAGCCTTTGCATGTTTGTCACCATGAAGACCTGGAGCAAAGGAGACAATCCCATACATTGATATGGGCTCTGCAGTGCTGATAATCTCTCCATGTGTTTGGGATTCCCAGGCAATTTTACCTTCTGTGCTGTTATTATCGCTGATTCTGGTGTCTTGGCACCAGCGGACAGTAACAGTCATTTACACTTCTCATGGGCAAGAGCGCACTGGCTAGTGAAAGCCTGTGCTACCATCCCTAACCCCTAACAGTGCCTCTGGGCTTCAGGGAGGGCATGTGTGCTGGGGACTTTGGATTCACCAAGAGATAGGAAAAAAGAAAGAATACTAAAAAAAGAAAGAAAATCCAAAGGACTACTTACTGAGATCTCCCTGAGGCTCAAGGAAAGGCTCCAGCCCCGGAGAAGCTGGAGACACACTGCCTACAGGGACATCTGTAATTACATACAAAGGAGAAAAGGTTAAAATACCTGTGACAATATATTTGATTGTAAGGGAGATGTAGTGAATTGAAAGAGATCTTGTAATGACCTTGATGTTTAGGTAGGGACATGGCATAAACCAATAGCTATGACTCACCTGTGGGATTCCTTAGGGACTCAGAATCAGAGTTCAGATTAGAAGATAAATCTCCAGCACCTATGGCCACATCTGTAACCAAAAATAAGGGAACAGCTCCCAGTACGTACTTTCATATGCTTGCTCAGATTTGAATGGTAGTGAATGCAAGGGGGGAAACAGAATCACACCAAGGAACTTCTCTTGCCCTGCCACTCACGAGTATCTTGCCCGCGCTCACCAGGTTCATATATATCTAAGCAGGCACAGAACTGCCAGGAGAAGGGATTCCCTGCAGTTCCCACAAGCTGAACCCCCAACTCCAGCAAGGCTGATGCCTTTGCTGTAGGGACTGGAAGAAGCACAAGGCTGGAGGAGCCAGGCAAAACACTCGCTGGAGATCTCTGAAGCCCTCCCAAAGCCCATTCTGCTCTTCTGCAGGCATGAGCCTCGGTCAGGGACTTAAGCTACATGGCCCACGAGTAAAACACTGAAACAAAAGGCTCATTCCAGGAAGTGAATAATCTCTACCGCTTACTCTTGGCATGCCCCTGAGGCTCAGAAATGGGGTCCAGCTGAGAAGCTGGAAGGCCACTGCCTGAAGGAACACCTGTAAGCAAACACAGAGGAGACTAGGCTTCATGACCTGGTAGGACATACTTCTGCAGAAGTGACACGCTATGAATGGAAAGGGAATGGGGGATACACATGTAGTTGGAGAGTTTCCAAGCTGCAGGGGCTTTCTTCTGGGGACATCTGCTGCCTGTCCAAACCCTCCATTGAAGCACTACCCAACAGCCCCCAAGCATCCCTAGGACAAACACACGACCCCTCGGGGATTTCTTCCAGGGACATCTCTGACATACACCAAGGAAACCAGAACTCTACCAACAGGCAACCCTTAGAGCCAGGGGACAACCAGGACCGTTTACATTGCTCACACACAGGAGCGCACTGGCCACTGCCACACTGAACCAGCGCTACCCCTAGTTGTTCGGCTGCCCTTTGGCCAGGGGATGTTTGTTGCAGACCTTGTCTTCCTCAGGCTGCACTACAAAGTGAGAAAAGAAAGGCTTCTTTTTTCCTGACTGACTATCTGCTGACTACTCACCTCCAGGATGTCTCTGAGGCTCAAATCCCGCTTCCAGATGAGGAGAGAAACCTCCATCACTGAGGGCCACACCTATAACTAAACACACATGGGAACAGCACCAGTCACACAGATTTCCATAAGCTTCTTCAGATTTGAATGGCAGTGAATGATGGTGGGGAACACAGAATTGCAGCAAGGCACTTGTCTTGCCCTGCCACTCACAAGCATCTTGCACACGCTCACCTGGTGCATGCACAGGCACCGTATGGGTACAAATCTAAGGAGGCAGAGAGCTGCTGCAGGGAAGGACACCCTGGAGTTCACACAAGCTGTAAACTCAACCCCAGCAATCTCTCTAGCTTGACATGGGACATATATGTTGGTCAATAGTCTCAAAGCTGTGGAGGGGCAGGGGTCACATTTCCGTCCCATGTGAGAGCTTTCAAAGTAAAGAAATGCCCACAACTTACCCCTGGGGCCCTTCCGTGGCTCTAAAGCCCTTGGTCGACCTGAAGAGGAAGTACGAAGTACAACTGCACGTGAACAAGACAGGACCAGGAAAGTTCTTATTCTTTCAGGGAAGTCAGAACTGACTACGTACCCCTGGGAAGACCTGGAGGCTGAGCAAGGGGGTGCACCCGAAAAGCTGGATACGCCCTCTGCAGGGGAACAGCTGTAATGAGAAAACACGAGAAACACTTCACTTTTAGCTTGAGTTATAGTTTTTCAAGTCAATGGCAGCACACAGAAGGGGAAAAAGGGACACGCATATGGGTCTACAAAGATAATGCTGACAAGGTACCTGGCTGATGCTTTGTCCAGGACATGGAAGCTCTCAAAGAGGTTAAATATTCATAACTTACATGTGCGATCCTCCTTAGGTTCAAAATCAGGGTCCAGCTGAGCAGCAGGATAACCATCTAGTTCAGCTGCATCTGTAACCACATTCAGATGGGAAGAGCTCCCATTACAGAGACTGCAATACACTTCTTCAGATTTGAATGGCAGTGAATGACGCTGCGGAACATAAAATTGCAGCAAGCCACGTGTCCTGCCCTGCCACTCACAAGCATCTTGCACACGCTCACCTGGTGCATGCACAGGCACAATATGGGGTAGAAAAAATAAAGAGGCACAGAGCTGCTGCAGGAAAGGACACCCTGGAGTTCACACAAGCTGTAAACTCAACCCCAGCAAGCCCTCTGGCTTTGCAGCAGGCTTTGGAAGCAGCACCAAGACTTTGCAAGGCAAAGCACCCCGGGGCAGATCTCTGAAGGCCTCCCATGTCCCACTCTGCACTTCCATGGGTCTCAGCACCAGCCAAGCACTCACTCAGTTACACTCCACACCAAGAAAAGTCAGAAATGTACAAGCTTCCTCTGTGGAGTGAATACATCCTGACTACTTACCCTGGGGATCCTCCCGAGGCCTGGGAAGAGGGTAGAGACGAAAAGCAGGATACCCATAGCCTACAGCAGAGCAGAAACACAACACATCATAGGTGGCAAGCTTTCTTCAAAACCTGCTACCAACTTCTTCACAAAGGAGTTCTAAGCAATGGAAGGAGAGGGGGGTCCCGTCATGACATGGGACATATATGGAGGTCAAGAGTCTCAGAGCTGTGGAGGGGCAGGCACCTGGCAGCTTTCAAAGTAAAGAAATGCTCACAACTTACCCCTCGGGCCCTTCCGTGGCTCTAAAGCCCTTGGTCGACCTGAAGAGGAAGTATGAAGTACAACTGCATGTGAACAAGACAGGACCAAGGAAGTTCTTATTCTTTCAGGGAAGTCCAAAGTGACTACGTACCCCTGGGAAGACCCAGACCCTCAGCAAGGGGATGCAGCCGAGAAGATGGAAAACCATCGACTTTGGCCACACCTGTAACGAAACACAGATTTCACACAAGCTGTAAACTCAACCCCATCATGCCCCCGGCCTTGCAGCAGGCACTGGCAGCAGAACAGGCTCAGGGGGACTCGCCAACAGCCCTCTGCGAGCCAAAGCACCCAGTGCAGATCTCGGGAGCCTTCCCCAGGTCACACTTGCAGGTCAACAGCCTCACAGCTGCAGAGGCGCCAGGGGAGGACCTGTTGCCTGGGATCTGGCAGCTCTCCAAACCCTCCACCCAGGCACTGTCCAACACCCTCAAACACCCTGGCACTAACACCCAACTACTCCATGCCTTCTTCCACGGAGGAAGCCAAGGAAGCCAGGCCTCTGCAAAGGGGGAGCCCTCAGCACCGGAGGGCAGGAAGGATCATTTACACTGCGTGGCCACCAGAGCCCCCTTGGCCAGCTAAAGGCCAAAGCAGCACGAGAAAATCGCGGCTTCCAGCCTTCCCAGGCAAGATGCCCGGCGCTCACCTCCAGCCCATCCACGAGGGCCTGGACGGCCTTCGCCCCCGGGCACGGCTGTGAGCACGGGGAGGGAACCGCAGCGGCCGGCACACAGCGCCCGGCGCTGCTCCACGGACACCTCTCGCCCCAGCCGCGGCCCCGCGCCCGGCGCCGCCGCCGCCCCGCGCAGCGCCGCCCGTCGCACTCACCCGCCGCCGCCCCACGAGCCCCGCGGAGCCGCCAGCGGCCCCCGACGCCGCCGACGCCGCCCGGCGCCGCCGCCCCCCAGCCGGCCGCGCCGCCCCCCGGCTGCCGCCCCGCGCCGCCCGCGCCCGCGGGGCCTCCGCCGCCGCCCGCCCTACCTGCGCCCGGCGCTGCGCGCGGAGCAGCCCGCGCGTCCCGCGCACGCAGGGCCGCCAGCAGCACCAGCAGCAGCACCAGCCGCCGCCCGCCGCCCGGCGCCGCCCGCGCTCGCACCATGCTGCGCCCGGGCAGCAGCCGCCGCCCACGGCGCCCGGGGCACCACGCGCGAGGGCAGCGGCGGCTGCGGGGCGCGGCGAGCAGGAGGCACCGCGCCGCGCCGCAGATCAGCACAGCGCACTGCTCCGCACCGCAGCTCAGCACCGCACCGCAGCACAGCGCAGCACAACGCGGGGCCCCTCTGTGAGCTCACAGGCGCCCTCCGCGCGCCTCCGCGCCCACGCAGGGGGTCGCGCAGCCCCGCCGCGCACCGCGCTCCCTCCGCGCTCCCTCCGCGCCGCGCCGCCGCCCGCGCTTCCTGCTGCCGCCCCCCAGCAGCCCCTCGGCCGCAGCCGCTCCACGCCCGCCCGCTCCCGCCCCTGCGCTCGCCGCCCGCCTCGGCCCCTCCGCGCCACCGCCTGCTCCAGCCTCCCGCTCTGCTCCCTTCCCGCCCCCGGCCCCGCTCCGCTCCAGCCCCGCCTCGGCGCTTCTCCGGCCGCCCGACGGGCAGCTCTCGGCAGCCCTGGCCTTCTCCCCACGCTGCCCCTCTAACCGCTCTGCGAGCGACCCGTGCGCACGCAGGCTCCAGCCGCTTGCTGGATTCATTCCTGCGCACAGATGGCCGCTCCCTGGCAGAGCCGCAGAGCTAGCACACCTTCTCCCCTTCCACTCTCCGTGTGCATCTACACTGCTCTGGCAGTGCTTTATACAGCTTTTCCTACTGGTTACCATTTCAGTACGCGACGTATTCGCTCTGCGCTTGCACTTTAACATTGCTGCTAATTAGCATGGGAAGTGGGGAGGAAGGTGGTAACATCCTCATCATGTCATTATCATCTCATTACTCACTCGGGGGAGTGGCACTTAATATGGTAGTAAGCCTTAGTGAACTTAGAGGTCACTCTGGGCTATTGTGCTGTCCTTGTCTTGTCCACTCCTCACATTCTCCAGAGAGTGGTGGTTTCCTCGCGGTTATTCGGCTGGAGCTGCTTGTCCTTTGCTTTGCCCTGTTACAATAGTCTCCCTCCCTAGTCCTTGAGTCCTGTTGACTCTCTGCAGGGTTTCCACAGCACCGTTCCGACAATTCCTCCCTTTGAGACTTGATCGTATCACTTCGCTAGCAAGTCTCATCTAAACAACTGCAATTGTTCCCATCCCTTTAACTGCTGTTGGAAGGACGTCTGACTTTCTGCTGACTGTTGTCCTATTCCATTTCCTGAAGGTGGCTTAGAGTTGACCGACATCCCTTGATGGGTGCTAGATCTCAAAGACCATATGAGCATATTTTTAACACATCCAAATCCATCAGTCCACTTGAAGGGATACCTGCACCGTTATCCTCTGGAGCTGAGGGTTGGCGGTTGGATCAAGGGTTGGATTTGTGCTCTCCATGCCCGTTCCAGAGAGGTATGGAGCTGCACAGCATTCTCGGAAAAGGTCACCCACCCATTCAATTTGCAGAGTAAACCCCATCCTAACAAAGAGAAGGGACACTCTGGCATACAGACAACTCACGAGTCAGTTTGGTACTTCTAATCGCACACTCCATTGGTTGCCAATATCGCCTCAAAGTTTTCCTTCCTGTAGCCCCAACAATGGTGAGAGTAGTCCTACTCAGGCGTCCTTTACCACTAGTTACCACTGAATGAGTGGCCCCACTATCTAATGACAAATCTGTAGTTTCATTCCCTGGGCTTACTGGAACCAGGGGATCAGCTGGGCAGATTCTAATTTTCTTCCATATCTGATTCCTCTGACATAATGAGGCTGGTGTTTTCTGGGCTCTGTGGCTTTCTTATTGTGCTTTGGTTTGGCCATTCATTTTCCCAGCGTCCTTCTGTCTACAAATTTTGCATTGATTTGGATCCAAAGGGGGCCTCAGGAGGCCTCCTCCCAGCCTCCTTCCCTTTCCACCTCTTCCCCCTCCATTACCTCTTCCCCTTCCCCTCCCCTGCCTTTGAATTCATCTCCCGAAACGCCTGCCACCTAGAGAGAGGCCTGTAGTTTAATTTGGTTTTGGTTTTCTCTTTTTCCCTTCTCATCTCGATTATTATATACCTTATGTGCTGTCTCCATCAGCTGTGAAATAGACATTCCCCCAGCTCCATCTGCCTTCTGTAGCTTCTTTCTAATATCCTGAGCTGACTGGCCAATGAATAGCATATTCAACAGTCTTTGATTCGCTTCCTCATTTGGATCCAAGAGTGACCACTTTCTGGCTACTTCGCATAATCTTTCCTAAAAGGCCAAGGGATGTTCCTCAGGCCCTTGTCTTACCTCATACAACTTTGACACATTCCTTGCTTTCAGAACCCCATGTCGAACCTCATATGGAATTAATACTGCCTCAGTAGCTCCCTACCTCTGCCCCTGTCTGGATCCTACTCTGGATCCCTTCTGCTGGCTAGGTAGACCTCAGGATCCACCTTTCTGTCTCTTTTCTCACCCTCTCCTCTTGCTTTATTAATTACCATCCTCCTTTCTTCTCGTGTCAGGAAAGTATTCAATAGCACCTGCAAGTCTTCCCAGTTAGCGGAAGAGTCTCCAAAAGTTGATGCAGCCCCTCAGGCCTTTATATGATCCAATAATCTCCTTCCAGGTTAATAAATCTGAGGTCGTAAAAGGAATACAAATACTGGAGTCCCTTCCAGTCCCACTGCCTGCCTCAAAGGAGCCTGTTTAATGGATCGTTGCTGTCTCCCAGTTCAGCTACAAATAGGGCTGGAATCTTCAATCCCTATTCTGGAGTGTTGTGTTCATCAAGGTCCTTTGGCTGGACCTGGTTGTCTTTTGCAATAGTCTTTTATGATATTCTCCCTCCGTGTCCTTGAGTCTTGTTAACTATCTGCAGGGTTTCCTCAGCATCGCTCCAACAGTGGGGGCTCCAAAGCCAAGCCTCTGCCCGGCTCTCATCACCCCTCAAGCTCTCATTTCCTCTCCTGGTTGCTTGCAGGCACCACGCCCTCCACACCCTTTGCTTTAGCACAAACTTTTCAGGCCCCCTGGAGCCTTGTGCACCACCCCAAGCAATCAGAGGTCTCCTGTTCCTTTACATATCCCTTAGTGCTCCAGGGGGCTTTTGGTGCTCTCCCTGTCAGCAAGGAGGAGGTGCTGACACACTCACATACGTCCTGGCACCATAGGCTGGGCTTTGTGAGGATGGTTTGTCTGTCTTCCCACCTTCCGCTGTTCATGTGGAGGTCAGCAGGTCACTTGTGCATTGCAGGAGCTCACGAGGAGGAGGCAGCGTGACCTGAGGAAGAACTGTAGCCGGTGGTGCTGGTGTGGCCTGTCCTCAGGCTGGCGCTGAGGCAGGCAGAGCAGCTTTAAAAAGACAGCGTTCTGGAGCTGAATAGGAGAGGGAGCAGGAGAGAAAGGGGAGCTGCCTGCTCCTGCCTGCTCCTTCTCCATGCACGCCCTCTTGTTGAGCTTGCCTGAGGCCTTCCCACTGTCCCCCTTTGCAAGTAACAAGCCTCAGGGAGGCAGCCCTCTGCACTCGGCTCTTTTCTGCTCCTGCATTCGCTGTGCTCTTGCTTAGCTCTGAGCAGAAGCATATGAAAGGCAGCAATCCCTTTGTAGCAGCCTCAGGGCTCACCTGGAGCGGCACAATCACTTTGGCAGTTGTTGAGGGAGAGGACTTCCTCCCCCCAGACATCTGCCTTCTTCCAGAACGCTGAACATCTGCATGCCAGAGAATTATGCTGTTGGCAGTTATCTGGACACTACCCTTCTACAACTCAGATTCCTTCTTCTCCACTGGAAGTGGTTGGCATGACTTGCCCCTGGGTCTCTGTGGTGGAGCAAGGAAATGGGGGAGGACCTCCAAAGTCATGAATGCCGCAGTCGCATCACACTCCCTCTCCAATTTGATCTCTTCAGCAGCTGACATGTGGCTTCAAACAAACTCTGTCGCTCAAGCTCTCTCTGAAACCATTTGAGTTCAACAGCCATGTGTTAGGTGTCTGTGCTGCTTGTCCATGGAAAGGATGGTGCTGCAGTGACACTCACCTGCCGGGCTCACCTGAGACTTCCTTCACAGTCGCGATCTTCCTAGGAAGACTGTGGGACCAATTCCTGCAGCTCATCCTTGTAAAGAAGCCAGGTCACTAATGCACCTTGCACAGTCTCATGTGCTGCACAGGAGCCACGTGGACTGACGGCTTCAAAAGCAGAGGCTTTGTGTTTGGCTTGATCTGGCAGCGCCTGGCTTGCGCAGCTGCCACTACTTCCTCACTTGGGCCAGGTGCTGCTCAGATGTGTATTTTGTAGTGGATGATGAGTTTGGGTATGAAGAAATCCATTTCAGAGGAGGAGTAGGTGTTTCTGAGAACAGTTTCTGAAGAGGGGCTTAGGGGCCCTGTAGGCTGGGACCTACTGCTACTAAAATCCGCTGTCAAGGCGCTACCCAAAGACCCGTAAGGACCGTGGCACGAAGACACTGCCACAGTGCCAAGGGAGCTCTCCCATAAGGTGTCCTTAGCCTGGGCCAGAACTGGTGTCTATGTCCCAGGCTTGGCCTGAACAACACGTCCAGATTTAGGGTTAGGGTTACAGCTGAGAGGAAGGGCAAGCCTAGAGCCGCTGTCAGCATGGCAGTGGGAAGAGGCTGCCAAAGGCAGGCGTGTGGTCCCCAGAGAACTGTCATGTGAGGGGGTCGTCATCTGGGCCAGAAATGGGGTCCCTGTTGTCCCAGCCTTGGCCTGAGCAACGCTTTGAGGGCTAGGGCTATGGTGAGGGTGAGGGTTGAGAGGAAGAGGAGGGCTAGAGGCGATGCTGGCTTGGGTGTGGGAAGGGGCTGCCAAAAGAAGGTGCGTGTTGTCATCAGACCAATGCTTGTATGTTAACTCCCATTTCCGGCCCAGAGGGGAAGTTCCTCCCACAACAGCTCTCCTGGCACCACACACCTTCCTTTCACAGCCCCTTCCCACAGCCACGACAAGGCAGCTTCTAGGTTTGCTCTTTCTCTCAACCTGAACACAACGCAACGCCTAACCCGAAGCCTAGATTATTTTTCTTCCGGACAAGCCTGGGATGTGGACCTGCCATTTCTGCTCCAGGTGGAAACTCCTCGCAGCTCAGCTCTCTTGGAAGCACGCACCGTCCTTTCACCGTCCCTTCCCACACCCATGACAACAGTGCCTCTAGGCTTGCTCCTTCTCTCAGCCCAGACCCTAAGCCTCACCCTCAACGTCCTTTCAGGCCAAGGCTGGGACAGAGACCCAGGCTCAGTGCTTCTGCTGGGAAACCCAGGGGGAGGCGGCTGGGCCGGCTCAGCGCTGCTGCTCCCCCACAGCCCACGAATCCCAAACCCAACACAAGGCTTGAAAAAGGGAGGAAGCTCCCTCCCCTTCCCTTCTCTTGCCTGCCCTTCCCAAAGGTGCTGTTGCCCTGGTCACAAGTGCCACAGAGATTCACTCCTACCTTAGAGAGACACCTGCAGGCCAATGCCTTATTGCCGAGACCAGAAGCCACCAGTGGGCTGAACCACGAGTGTCCCAGCTCCTCAAGGGAGACAGCACAAAGCCGGGTGTGAGCCTGCCCCAGTTTTATCCATGACAGCACAGACTACAGTTTATCCTCCAGTTTATCCTCCAG
Source organism: Rhea pennata (assembly GCF_028389875.1). Taxonomy (NCBI): domain Eukaryota; kingdom Metazoa; phylum Chordata; class Aves; order Rheiformes; family Rheidae; genus Rhea; species Rhea pennata. The sequence continues at coordinate 152,970,173 of NC_084663.1, forward strand.
TCCCACTGCAGCCATGATCTCCGGAAAGCCCCAAGTGACCTGGTGACCCCGCCATGAAGAGGGGAGGGTGAGAAGATATTCAAGCTATCTTCACAAAGTCCAGTCACTGGTGCCAGGCTATATGTGAAAGCGTCAGGACTTCTGTCTGGCCATTTGCACCATCAGACCCCCTTCTCTGCTCCCTGCCTATAAATCATTGGCCAGCTCCTGCCTGGCCACCTTCTGTCATGTTGGAGGCCATTGGGTGCTCTCCCTTTGGCTGCGTGCACACTAGCGTTTCAGTGGAGATGAGGAGGGAACTCCTGAAGGGAGTCTTCCCATGCTCCCTACCTCTGGAGCTTTGCTCCACCATGGGGAGAGCTCTTGCAGCCCCTTGCCTGAAGCAGAAGGGGAACTTGGGCTGCAGGCCGAGGCCCCCTGGATTCAGACTGCAGTCCCGCAGACCAGAGGCGAGCTAGCCCCAAGAAACCCCCCTCTAAAGGCATACAGGCTAGCTACCAGGTTCGCAGCACCCACTGCCTGGCTCAGCAGATCCCCGCGGTGCTCCTTGCTGCTGCAGGTGTGGCCTACACCAAGAGGTACTTTGGAAGCAAGCAGTGGTTCCCAGCTGCTTTGGCCTGCAACCTTCTGGCCTTGCTCCTGCAACCTGGGAAAGGATTTAATGTGCGTCCTTACGAGGAAAATGTTTCCAGAGCTGGCGACAAGGGTGCTTGTCCTACATCCTCCGTCACGATGTGGGCATCCCTGGAATTACACCAGAAAGCCCCAGGTCTCAGCAGACAGGCTGCTCTTGCAGCTGCCTCTCAGGCTCGTTAGGTAAGCTGATGTATCTGTACCTTCCAGCTAGGAAGTTTGGTCCGTATCATTTCTATCAATCGTGCCAGTTCCGGAGCCAGAATTGCTGCTTGTGCTCCAGTCTCAGCAGGAACTAGTAAAGAGTTCCTTGCAAAGCTGCAGGGTTAGCAGACCCAATTCTTTGAGGCCCCAGGTCACTGCTGAACCCCAGGTTATTATGGAGGCCTGGAGATCATGGCTGCCTTTCCCTGCAGATGCAGGGGCATGCTGCCACCTTTCCGTTTGTGCAGAGCAGGGAGCTCTGGCCACGCGGGCCCATCTGCCTGGAGGTGCCTGGGAGTCCTTAAAGTGTGTGTGTGCTGCAGGTAGGCTTGAGCGAGGCATGAGTGAAGAAAGAGGTGCGGAGAAAACAGACTGAGGAAGCTGCATCCTGCCCGTCGGCTTACGCAGACCATTGTAGGCCTGTCCCACCTTCCGTTTTACAGGATTCATAGGGTATGTGTTACAATAAAACTGTAACCAATAGAAATATTTGTATGAAGTACTCCCAGAAATGTGTATATATAAATAAAGAATGAGAAGGGGAGTTGTGCAGGCTTTGTGGGTATTACCACTTAGCATCTATCTCTGCACAGAAATGAAATAAAGTATCTTGACCTTGTGTGTCCTTCAGTTGCTTGCACATTAGATAAAAGAACCCATTTTGGGGATAACAGCAGGAGTTTCTGTGTTAAAGCCTCTCCTTTAGAACTGGTGGCATCCTGGGAGCTTCCTAACCAGCCGCTGAGGAAGTGGGATTTCCTCGCACCTCTCCAGGAGCCTGTAGCACAATTAGGCTTTGGCTAAGGTGTTTCTGGAGGCCTCCTGCAGTGTCCTAAGCCTGTGCTCCCTCCACCCCTTCCCTCTCTTTGTGCTGAGGAGCCTCCACAACCATCTCTGCCAGTCAGCTCACACACAGTGGGGGGGATGATTGCCTCTGTTTGCAGGGCTGTGCTTGGAGACCCAGTGCCTGAAGGTCTTTGTGTGAGCAGTGCTGCTCTTGGGAGTGGTTCTCGTAGTCCTTACCTGGCTGAGCCTCGGGAGAGGGGCTGCTGCATGAACGCCTGTCCCTTAGTGCAGCGTGCAGAGCAAATCCTGCAGGACTTGAAGAACGTGCAGGGGAGAGGGAGGAGATGGTTCTTCTGTTCCCTCTCCTGCCAAATTTGCAACAGGGGTGACAAGTGTTTTCAGAGGCAGCAGCTCTTTGACTACATTCCTCTGGAAAGGCAGGAGTCCACTTGGGCCCACTTTGAAAAGGGCACATAGGGTCCTGGGCTTTCCTCACATACAGCTGCATTCCCTTTACGTTGGTGTCTTGGTTACCTCTTGTGCCATTGGTAGGGCCATACTGTTCTTCCCATCACAGTCCTTTTTGCCCTCTTTCCCAGACAGCCCCCTCTGACTCCTCCCTACTTGAAGACCTTCAGCTTCTGCACACAGAAGACCACTGTGCTATCCACCAGCAGCCTCTGGTCTCACGTTAGCGCTCTCCTAACTCATTGCTCAGAGCTGCACGGCCACCCTTTGCAGCCCCTCCTTCAGATGGGGACTGAGTGCATACCTTCATGGAGGGCAACTCGCTGACAGCTCCTTGCACTCCGCCAACTCTGTCCTAAGCACTGTGAATTGCACCCAGACACAAAGGACCAGAGCAGATGACTGCTCACACCAGTTTAGCCCAACAGTTTTTTATTTCAGTTTGGAACAGGCCCTGGAAGCGGACTGGAGCTGTTGTTGAGATCTTCATTTTCTGTGTGAAGCTCATCCTTTTGTCTTTCGCTTCCTGGTTGTGTGCTGCATTCCTCTGTACTGCCCTCTTTAGTGTCGGAGGCAGAGGCAGCATTAGCTCCTACCGCTTCTCTGCAACAGTGAGAATGGCTTTCAAGAAAGAGAACTCACTGCGAGGAAGGACGAGTCCACTCGAGCAAGCTGACACCAGACCTCTCAGCAGAGGACCCTCCACAGCTCACCACAATACTACCACTACACATGCTTTGTTGCAAAAACATAGCAAATAGAAAGAATGTGGGAAAAGATCAACTCACTGTTTTCTCTTCCTCAGCAGGGAAGCAGCTACACAAGTGAGCACCGCTCCGTACAATATGGACCCCAAGACTGCAGCAGCGATGACCACACGGTGCTTCTGTAGGGCTTTTTGAGCTGCAGCCTTTGCATCTTTGTCATGTGCAAAACCTGGAGCAAAGGAGACAATCCCATACATTGATATGGGCTCTGCAGTGCTGATACTCTCTCCGTGTGTTTGGGATTCCCAGGCAATTTTACCTTCTGTGCTGTTATTATCGCTGATTCTGGTGTCTTGGCACTGGCGGACAGTAACAGTCATTTACACTTCTCATGGGCAAGAGCGCACTGGCCAGTGAAAGCCTGTGCTACCACCCCTACCCCTAACGGTGCCTCTGGGCTTCAGGGAGGGCGTGTGTGCTGGGGGACCTTCGATTCACCAAGAGGGCCTTTATATAGAAAAAGGGGAAAAAAAGAAAGAAAAAAAATCCAAAGGAAAGGAAGACAGACTACTTACGGCTGAGATCTCGCTGAGGCTCAAGGAAAGGCTCCAGCCCCGGAGAAGCTGGAGACACACTGCCTACAGGGACGTCTGTAATTACACAAGAAAGAGAAAAGGTTAAAATACCTATGGCAATACTCGTGTTTGTAAAGGAACTCTAGTGCACTGAACGAGATGTCTTCATGCCCTGGGTGTGGATTCACGCAGCAGCAGAGGGGCCTGCCTGACCTTTGCCTAGGGACATGGTGGCTCTCACAGTAAACCCAGAGTCACAACTCACCTGTGCGATTCCCCAGATACTAACTGCAATCATCTCCTCACACCAGAGAGAAAAGGCATCTTCAGAAAGCTGCCCCCAGCTTGTTTTAGAGCCCTTCCGATACCTAGTACCTTAACATTAACAAAGGTGGTGAAGAACACGCTCCTAGAAGAGACCCTGAACAAGCTCTGCAGCTTGCCAACGCCTGCAGGGTGTGAAACGGTGCATCACTGCTGCGAGGCTCTGATCGATCCCTTTCTCCTGCGTAAGCACCAGCTTATCCATACCTGTTTCTAAAACCTCAGGTTTACAATGGTTACACTTAACACAGAGCAAAATCTACCCACCAGCTGCCCTCTCCAAGTCCTTCAAGACCTCCTGTAGGACTTGGTAAGATTTCTCAGAAAGGTGTCCTGTCTGGGCCTTGTACTCCTCTCGCCGAGGACCTACAGAAAATATGAAGTTAAATTTCACATGGACAAGACATGCACAAGTCAATGCTGCTTTTTTCAAGCAAACCAAAAGAGTAGTCTAATACTCATGACTCACCTAAAGCATTCCCCAGAGCCTCTAAACCGGCATCCAGCTGAGAAGCTGGATAGCCACCATCTGCAGCAACATCTGCCACCAAAGAGACGAGCAGAGCTCTCGTTACCTATTTCCGTAGGCTGCTTCAGATTAAAATGGTAGGAAGGAGCATGGAGCGCCTCATCACACTAAGGCACTCATCTCGCCTTTCCACTCCTGAGTCTTTGGCAAACACTTATCGGGTGCCTACATAGGCACCGTGTGGCTACAAGTCTAAGCGTGCTGGCAAAGGATGCCCTGCAGTTCTCATCAGCTGTAACGACAGCCCCAACAAGCCTGCTGACCATGCTGTAGGCACTGGACAAGGTTACGCTGCTCACGCGTGAAACACTGAAACAAAGGGCTCATTCCAGGAAGTGAATAAATCTGTACCACTTACCCTTGGCCTGCCCCTGAGGCTCAGAAATGGGGTCCAGCTGAGAAGCTGGAAGGCCACTGCCTGAAGGAACACCTGTAAGCAAACACAAAGGCAAGGTTTCATGACATAGTGCAACATCCTTCCACAGAAACTACTTGCCATGAATGGAAGAGGAATGGGGGACACACAGGTAGTTGGAGAGTCCCCCAGCTGCAGGCCAGCTAGGGAGACTTGTTGCTTGGGACCTGGCACCACTCCAAATCCTCCATCGAGCAACTACCCAAGAGCTCCCAAGCATCCCTAGGACAAACACACGACCCCTCGGGGATTTCTTCCAGGGACATCTCTGACATACACCAAGGAAACCAGAACTCTACCAACAGGCAACCCTTAGAGCCAGGGGACAACCAGGACCGTTTACATTGCTCACACACAGGAGCGCACTGGCCACTGCCACACTGAACCAGCGCTACCCCTAGTTGTTCGGCTGCCCTTTGGCCAGGGGATGTTTGTTGCAGACCTTGTCTTCCTCAGGCTGCACTACAAAGTGAGAAAAGAAAGGCTTCTTTTTTCCTGACTGACTATCTGCTGACTACTCACCTCCAGGATGTCTCTGAGTCTCAAATCCAGCATTTAGATGAGAAGGTAAATCTCCATCACCGAGGGCCACACCTGTAACTAAACACACATGGGAACAGCACCCGTTACACAGATTTCCATAAGCTTCTTCAGATTTGAATGGCAGTGAATGATGGTGGGGAACACAGAATTGCAGCAAGGCACTTGTCTTGCCCTGCCACTCACAAGCATCTTGCACACGCTCACCTGGTGCATGCACAGGCACCGTATGGGTACAAATCTAAGGAAGCAGAGAGCTGCTGCAGGGACGGACACCCTGGAGTTCACACAAGCTGTAAACTCAACCCCAGCAAGTCTTGGAAGCAGTACCAAGACTTTGCAAGGCAAAGTACCCTGGGGCAGATCTCTGAAGACCTCCCACATCCCACTCTGCTCTTCCGTGGGTCTCAACACCAGCCAAGCACTCACTCAGTCACACTCCACACCAAGAGAAGTCAGAAAGGTAAAAGCTTCCTCTGTGGAGTGAATACATCCTGACTACTTTCCCCGGGGATCCTCCTGGGGTTTGGGAAGAGGCTACAGCCAAAATGCTGGATACCCATAGCCTACAGCAGAGCAGAAACACAACACATCATAGGTGGCAAGCTTTCCTCACAACCTGCTACCAACTTCTTCACAAAGCAGTTCTACGCAATGGAAGCGGAGGGGTGGGGGCACGTCATAACATGGGGCACATATGGAGACCAATAGTCACAAATTTGTGGAGGGGCAAGGGTCACCCCCTCCCTGGCACCTGGCAGCTTTCAAAGTAAAGAAATGCTCACAACTTACCCCTGGGGCCCTTCCGTGGCTCTAAAGCCCTTGGTCGACCTGAAGAGGAAGTATGAAGTACAATTGCACGTGAACAAGACAAGACCAAGGAAGTTCTTATTCTTTCAGGGAAGTCCAAAGTGACTACGTACCCCTTGGAAGACCCAGACCCTCAGCAAGGGGATGCAGCCGAGAAGATGGAAAACCATCGACTTTGGTCACATCTGTAACAAAACACAGATTTCACACAAGCTGTAAACTCAACCCCATCATGCCCCCTGGCTTTGCAGCAGGCACTGGCAGCAGAACAGGCTCAGGGGGACTCGCCAACAGCCCTCTGCGAGCCAAAGCACCCAGTGCAGATCTCGGGAGCCTTCCCCAGGTCACACTTGCAGGTCAACAGCCTCACAGCTGCAGAGGCGCCAGGGGAGGACCTGTTGCCTGGGATCTGGCAGCTCTCCAAACCCTCCACCCAGGCACTGTCCAACACCCTCAAACACCCTGGCACTAACACCCAACTACTCCGTGCCTTCTTCCACGGAGGAAGCCGAGGAAGCCAGGCCTCTGCAAAGGGGGAGCCCTCAGCACCGGAGGGCAGGAAGGATCATTTACACTGCGTGGCCACCAGAGCCCCCTTGGCCAGCTAAAGGCCAAAGCAGCACGAGAAAATCGCGGCTTCCAGCCTTCCCAGGCAAGATGCCCGGCGCTCACCTCCAGCCCATCCACGAGGCTCCGCGCTGGCGACCGGCCGGGGGCCTGGACGGCCTTCGCCGCCGGGCACGGCTGTGAGCACGGGGAGGGGACCGCAGCGGCCGGCACACAGCGCCCGGCGCTGCTCCACGGACACCTCTCGCCCCAGCCGCGGCCCCGCGCCCAGCGCCGCCGCCGCCCCGCGCAGCGCCGCCCGTCGCACCCACCCGCCGCCGCCCCACGAGCCCCGCGGAGCCGCCAGCGGCCCCCGACGCCGCCACCCCGCCGCCACCCCGCCGGCCCCGCCGCCCGCGCCCGCGGGGCCTTTGCCGCCGCCCGCCCTACCTGCGCCCGGCGCTGCGCGCGGAGCAGCCCGCGCGTTCCGCGCACGCAGGGCCGCCAGCAGCACCAGCAGCAGCACCAGCCGCTGCCCGCCGCCCGGCGCCGCCCGCGCTCGCACCATGCTGCGCCCGGGCAGCAGCCGCCGCCCACGGCGCCCGGGGCACCACGCGCGAGGGCAGCGGCGGCTGCGGGGCGCGGCGAGCAGGAGGCACCGCGCCGCGCCGCAGATCAGCGCACCGCTCCGCACCGCTCCGCAGGAGAGCGCAGCACAGCACTGCGCACCGCACCACTCCGCAGGAGAGCGCACCGCTCCGCACAGCTCCGGAGGAGAGCGCAGCACAGCACACCGCACTGCAAGCCAGCACAGCGCAGCACTGCGCACCGCACCGCAGGAGAGCGCACCGCACCGCAGCACAGCGCACTGCACCGCACCGCTCCGCAGGGGAGCGAAGTACAACGCACTGCCCCGCACCGCAGCACAGCGCACCTCTCCGCACCGCAGCACAGCGCAGCACTGCGCATCGCACCGCAGCACAGCGCAGCACAACGCGGGGCCCCTCTGTGAGCTCACGGACGCCCTCCGCGCGCCTCCGCGCCGGCACAGGGGGCCGCGCAGCCCCGCCGCGCACCGCGCTCCCTCCGCGCCCGCGCCGCCGCCCGCGCTTCCTGCTGCCGCCCCCCAGCAGCCCCTCGGCCGCAGCCGCTCCACGCCCGCCCGCTCCCGCCCCTGCGCTCGCCGCCCGCCTCGGCCCCTCCGCGCCACCGCCTGCTCCAGCCTCCCGCTCTGCTCCCTTCCCGCCCCCGGCCCCGCTCCGCTCCAGCCCCGCCTCGGCGCTTCTCCGGCCGCCCGACGGGCAGCTCTCGGCAGCCCTGGCCTTCTCCCCACGCTGCCCCTCTAACCGCTCTGCGAGCGACCCGTGCGCACGCAGGCTCCAGCCGCTTGCTGGATTCATTCCTGCGCACAGATGGCCGCTCCCTGGCAGAGCCGCAGAGCTAGCACACCTTCTCCCCTTCCACTCTCCGTGTGCATCTACACTGCTCTGGCAGTGCTTTATACAGCTTTTCCTACTGGTTACCATTTCAGTACGCGACCTATTCGCTCTGCGCTTGTGCTTTAACATTGCTGCTAATTAGCATGGGAAGTGGGGAGGAAGGTGGTAACATCCTCATCATGTCATTATCATCTCATTACTCACTCGGGGGAGTGGCACTTAATATGGTAGTAAGCCTTAGTGAACTTAGAGGTCACTCTGGGCTATTGTGCTGTCCTTGTCTTGTCCACTCCTCACATTCTCCAGAGAGTGGTGGTTTCCTCGCGGTTATTCGGCTGGAGCTGCTTGTCCTTTGCTTTGCCCTGTTACAATAGTCTCCCTCCCTAGTCCTTGAGTCCTGTTGACTCTCTGCAGGGTTTCCACAGCACCGTTCCGACAATTCCTCCCTTTGAGACTTGATCGTATCACTTCGCTAGCAAGTCTCATCTAAACAACTGCAATTGTTCCCATCCCTTTAACTGCTGTTGGAAGGACGTCTGACTTTCCGCTGACTGTTGTCCTATTCCATTTCCTGAAGGTGGCTTGGAGTTGACCGACATCCCTTGATGGGTGCTAGATCTCAAAGACCATATGAGCATGTTTTTAACACATCCTAATAGGACAGAAAATAAAATTTTTATCACTCTCAGAACTAAGTTTTGTTGCAGACTTTGTATCCATCCAGGTACCAAAATTCCCAGGCTGTGTAAGATTTTATTTATCCATCCACTTTCCATACTCGCTCTCAAATCCCTCCTGTTTTTGCTACCTGCCTCATTCTATCCAGGTGTTCATCCAAAAATTTTTTTTGTTATGTTGGGAATATGTTTACAACAACTATCATTTCTGAGATCAAAATGTCCCATGTTCATGCAGCAAAAGTAAATCCAAAGCTAATCTGTTTTGGCATGCTGTTTCTGAAGTTGCCTGACCTCTTGCATCCCCCAGCTGGTGGCATTTCCCAACGCTTCCATCTGTAAAATAAGATTATGCGAAATGAGTCTGTTTTTCAGAGAGAACATTCTGGGGGACAAAAATGGGCTCTAAAAGCCATCCAGCGGTCATCCCGGTACTAGGATGTTGCCACTGATCTGTGTCTTGCTTTGTCCTTCCCCATAGACTAGTTCCTAGAGATGCTTTTCCCCATGGGGAACAAAATGTTAATAGTCCTGAGGTCCAATATTGGCTTTTACCTGCAACAGGGAGGTGTGTTGTCCATTTCCCTTCACTACTAATCCAAACAGTATGCCCCAATGCTGAAATTGTTACTTCAGAACAGGCTATAGATGCCCAGGTATCATTATATGTCAAATGAGACCAAGTATGATGTACAGGGGTAGTGTAATTCCTACACAGACAATGCAGCCTCAAGGCTTGGGCTACTGGAAGTAATCTTTGGATTTCTGGGTCTGAACTGGTACAATTATAAATTTTAGTAGAGATCCATTCTCTTTTGAATAATGGGATTTGATTTGAAATTTATTAAAATTGAGATATATTAGATCTGCTGGTAAAGGATCTTCTGGGCTTCCTTCTATTCCTTCCCAAATGAGACACCATTTAGTTGCCTGTGCGTTTTCCCAGTTGCCTATTTGCGGAGCTGTCCAAACTAAAGCCATCTGGCAACCCCATGGAGTGTTGGTACATTGGTCTCCTGATGGTTTATATACAATTTCCTTTGCTCATGGGATTTGGGGTCGTTAGGTTCTACTTATCAATTGCATTATTTATTTTTCTGTGTCCACTTTAAGGAGTATTTCCCTTCTGTATCATACCATGCTACAGAATTATAGACCCATTTTTCCACAGATGTTCCCACATGAATGTTAAGTTAATTGTGAGTGTTCCCCATGGCGTGGGTGATCTGGCGGATTTTGGAACAGGCAAGCAAGCAGTAATCTGAGTAACATTATGGATTTTTCCAAAGGCCTGTGTAGGCTGCAAAATCCAGTTAGTTGTAACAGTGGGCAGGCATAACAGAACTAACCATGTCCTCATTTTCCATCTTATTAACTTCGTAATGAGGATTAAATAAATCACTATTCTTATAAGTCAGTCCTATTGTTATAAATAATAGTGGTATCAGAATGTAAGGTAACACCAGTAACCCCTGAGGGAATTCTATTTTCTAAGTCAACATAAGACAGTTTCGTTTCCCAAGTACAAGTCATCGATTTTGGAACTCTTGTATTCTTCTCTTGAGAGGCCCTGTGGGTGTGACAGTCCACATGTCATTCAAAGGTGCCTTCTTCACTTGGGCATAGTGGGTGCAGGAACTTACTCCCTCCACCTTCACTGCAGTATGAGCTGTCAGAAGCACCACTAAGGTCCCTTCCACTTCCCTCTTAGGGGTTCTTCTTTGCACGTCTGAACATAAACCAGATGCCCAGGCTTGAAGTCATGCACGGGGGAGTCCAATGGGAGGGGGGTACGTTGATGAAGGTACCTATGTAAAGATGCTAGTACCTGGGACAAACACAATAAAAATTCTCTCAACATTTCTTCCCCTCTTACGTGCATTTGATCACTTCCTCCCTCTATTTCATTAATTGGGTAAGGTTTCCTGTAGTGTATTTCGAAAGGGCTTATCCCCTCTTTTATTCTTGGGGCTATTATTACTCTTCCTGGCACATTTTTGAAATGTGCCTCTTAAACGTTTGTTTCATTCTTTCGACCTTACCACTAGACTGGCTTCTCCATGGGGTGTATAATTCTCATATCTGTAAAAATTTTGACGTTCTTCCTCTGAGATAAGACGAGGTCCATTATCTGAGAATATACCCTCAGGAATCCCAAATCGAGGGATTGTTTCTTCTAGTAAAATCTTATTTACTTCTCTTGCGCGATTAGTGGAGCACAGGAAACCTTCTGGCCAACCAGAAAAAGTATCTAACAAAACTGAGAAGTAAAGAGGAACCTGTAATGGCTTCAGCAGAAAAGAAGGAAGAGAATGGGGTTGTATTAACAGAAAAGTTCTGAATGGAGAGGAACAGGAGGACATACCACTCCTGGCAACACCTCTTCCTTATGGAAATAATTCCATGACTCCTGCAGAATGAGCCCTCCACCCCACCCCCTGCTAGGAGATGAAGATTCCAACCCTATTTCTAGCCAAAGTGGGAGACAGCAACAACCTGTTATACAGGCTCCTTTGAGATAGGCAGTGGGACCAGAAGGGCCTACAGTACTTGTACATGTTCCTTTTACAACCACAGATTTATTAAATTGGAAGAAGTCTGTTGGATCGTATGGGGAAAGTCCTGAAGGGCTGCGTCAACTTTTGCAGACTCTTCTGCTAACTCATAATCTTAATAGGGAAGACTTGCAAGCATTATTCAATACTTTCCTGACGGGAGAAGAAAGGAGAATAGTAATTGATAAAGCAAGAGAAGAGGGTGAGAAAAGGGACAGAAAGGAGGATTCCGAGGTCTACCTAGCCACCAGAAGGGATCCAGAGTGGGATCCAAACAGGGGAGAGGGAGGGAACTTCTGAGGCAGTATCAACAGTTAATTCCATATGGGGTTCCAAAACCAAAGAATGTGTCAAAGTTGCATGAAGAAAGGCAGGGGCCTGAGGAACATCCCTTGGCCTTTTAAGAAAGATTATGTGAAGTAGCCAGAAAGTGGTCAGCCTTGGATCCAAATGAGGAAGCGTATCAAAGACTGTTGAATATGCTCTTCATTGGCCAGTCAGCTCAGGATATTAGAAAGAAGCTACAGAAGGCAGATGGAGCTGGAGGAATTTCACAGTTGATGGAGACAGCATATAAGGTATACAGAGAGGCTCTATAGAGATGAGAAGGGAAAAAGAGAAAACCAAAATGAAAGGAAACTGTAGGCTTCTGTCTTGGTGGCAGTCATTTGGGGAGATGAATTCAAAGGCAGGGTGAGGGGAAGCAGAAGCAGTGGGGGACAGTGGGGGAAGAGGTAGAAGTGGAGGGAGGCCGGGAGGAGGCCTCTTGAGGCCCCCTTTGGGTCCAAATCAATGTGCAGTTTGTAGACAAGAAGGACATTGGGAAAATGAATGGCCAAACCAATGAATGATAACGAAGCCACAGAGCCCAGAAAACCCCGTCCTCACAATGTCAGAGGAATGAAATGTGGAAGGAAGGGGACCAGGGGAGAAAATTAGAATCCACCCAGCTGATCCCCTGGTTCCAGTAAGCCCAGGGAATGAAACTACAGATTTGTCATTAGATAGTGGGGCCACTCATTCAGTGGTAACTAGTGGTAAAGGACGCCTGAGTAGGACTACTCTCACCATTGTTGGGGCTACAGGAAGGAAAACTTTGAGGCGATATTTGCAACCAATGGAGTGTGCGATTAGAAGTACCAAACTGACTCGTGAGTTGTCTGTATGCCAGAGTGTCCCTTCTCTTTGTTAGGATGGGGTTTACTCTGCAAATTGAATGGGTGGGTGACCTTTTCCGAGAATGCTGTGCAGCTCCATACCCCTCCAGAATGGGCATGCAGAGTGCAAATCCAACCCTTGATGGACTCAGCTCCGGAGGATAACGGTGTAAGTATCTCCTCTGCCTCCAGCAGGAGGCTGGAGCAGGCGGTGGCGCGGAGAGGCCGAGGCGGGCGGCGAGTGCAGGGGCGGGAGCGGGCGGGCGTGGAGCGGCTGCGGCCGAGGGGCTGCTGGGGGGCGGCAGCAGGAAGCGCGGGCGGCGGCGCGGGCGCGGAGGGAGCGCGGTGCGCGGCGGGGCTGCGCGACCCCCTGCGCGGGCGCGGAGGCGCGCGGAGGGCGCCCGTGAGCTCACAGAGGTGCCCCGCGTTGTGCTGCGCTCTCCTGCGGAGCGGTGCGGAGCGGTGCGCTGATCTGCGGCGCGGCGCGGTGCCTCCTGCTCGCCGCGCCCCGCAGCCGCCGCTGCCCTCGCGCGTGGTGCCCCGGGCGCCGTGGGCGGCGGCTGCTGCCCGGGCGCAGCATGGTGCGAGCGCGGGCGGCGCCGGGCGGCGGGCGGCGGCTGGTGCTGCTGCTGGTGCTGCTGGCGGCCCTGCGTGCGCGGGACGCGCGGGCTGCTCCGCGCGCAGCGCCGGGCGCAGGTAGGGCGGGCGGCGGCGGAGGCCCCGCGGGCGCGGGCGGCGCGGGGCGGCAGCTGGGGGGCGGCGGGGCCGGCTGGGGGGCGGCGGGGCGGCGGCGGCGTCGGGGGCCTCGAGTGGCTCCGCGGGGCTCGTGGGGCGGCGGCGGGTGGGTGCGACGGGCGGCGCTGCGCGGGGCGGCGGCGGCTCTACTAGTGGCTGCGGACAGGCATCTGCGGGGAGGCACAGGGTGGCTGCGTGCTTGTCCCTGGTGTCCTTGCGGTTGTTGGCTGTCGACTCGTATTATGGGAGCCGTCCGGTTCCGGCTAACTGGCCCTCAGCATCTCTTCAGGTGTTGGGACTCTTGATGTAGATGTGCCCCCTCCTCCCCCCCAGTCTGCCTCTATTACTAGCAATTCACTTCTGTAGAAGTAAGTTGCAGTATGTAAAATTACTGATGTTCCTGTAGGGGCTCCACTGTGTATGTGTATATATATGTACAGGTGTATAGAAAGACTGGGCTGTAAATGTAACAAGTGCTGTTCCCATTGGTGTTTGGTTACAGATGTGGCTGCAGAGGATGACTATCCTGATTCTCGGCTGGCTGCAGGTTTTGAGCATCAGGAGAGTCCTACAGGTAAGTCAGCAATATGTACTTTACTTGAGAGCTACCTGCTGTTACCCAACTAGTCTCCCATGCTCTTTTGCAGCCCTGAGAGTCTTAGCCTACTTATATGTCCCAGATAATTACATGATCCCCTTCCATTCACTACAATTCACTTATGAGGAAATATATTGCAACATGTAATGAAAACATTTCCATTGGTGCACAGATAGAGCGAGGGCTTCTCTGGCTTCTCAGTCAGATCCTTTTCTAGAGCCGTGGCACCATGCTGTGGATAAGTTGTCAATATTTGCTTTACTTGAAAGAATCAACATTTACTTTTGAATACTTTCTTCATATGAAATCTAACTTAATACTTACTGTTTAGGTCCTCAAAGAGCAAAGTCTGATGTAAAAATGGGAAAGTCTTCTCAGAAATCTTCTGAAGTCCTACAGGAAATCTTGAAGGACTTGGAGAAAGAACCTGGTGGGTAGATTTCACCCTGTGTTAAGCATAATCATTGTAAACCTAAGGTTTTATAAACAGGTATGGATAAGCTGATGCTTACGCAGGAGAAAGGGATCGATCAGAGCCTCGCAGCAGTGATGCACTGTTTCACACCTTGCAGGCATTGGCAAGCTGCAGAGCTTGTTCAGGGTCTCTTCTAGGAACGTGTTCTTCACTGTGTTTGTGAAGGTGCCCTGAATATAGTGGCAAGAGCTTCAGCCTCAGTGCACTATGTGTGACTGCTATGCGTACTGCGTGGTGGAGTTGGCAATGATGAGCCTTGCTTCTTAGAAGGTCCTTTTCCCCAGCTGAACCAGCTACAGCTTTTTCCTGCCCTCTTTAAAGGAAAGAATTCAATGTTATCTTGCCAGTTCTCAAAAAGGCACCAAGTGGAATGGGATCGAGAGGATCCCATGCAGTTGTCTCGTCTCCCCACACATACAGCGAGGTGTTGCTGTCTGTATTGGTTATCTGGAAGATTCTGTGTGCTTTGATTTTTTTCTTAACAAAGGACACATTGTTTGGGCTAGTGACCAGGTGCCCACCCCAAAATCCGGGTTTTGTTTCTGAACTTCTTACTGAAGCCGTTTGAAACATCTTGCCTCCAGAAGATACCCTGAGGAAGAGATGAGGAACAATTCCTTCTCATCAAGCTGTCTTGCTTTCTTTCCAAAGACAATCATCAGGAGGCCCCAGAGAAGGTGACCTTTCTGGCAGGAGGCAGTCACAGCCTGGCAGTGCCTGATGAAGAAAGAGAGGCAATTCAAGCAGCAGGCATGCCAGGTACTTGCTGTCGGTTGCCACCTGGTGCTGGAAATCAAAATCCCTGTGTGTCTGCAGGCTCTTCCCTTGGAGGCCACTACTGCACAGCATGTCAGCAGGCATCTGTTAAAGGATTAGGGCATCAGAAGTGCCCTAAAACAAGCCGGGCACGGCCTTCTGTAGATGACTTTTGTCTCTAGTGTGTGGAGATGACTGCAGTGAGAATGCCAGAGATGTGCATATCAACCTCTGTGGGTCCTGTTAGGTAGCCTCACTTCCCACACCACACAGCTCACGGGATTTTGGAGCTTTGCCATGTGGGGAAGGAGGCAGCTTTACCCGTTTTAACCACATTGAGCGCAGGTTAGAAAACATGACTCTTAATTGACTTGACCTCCTGCTGTAGCTGCAGCTCAGGACTTGCAGGGAGTCCCTAGAGGTCCTAGGCACAGAAGGAGCACCGAGTGGGATCCCTGCTGTGAAAGGAGGTCCCACGGGATGCCCTGATTCACAGGTCAGGCAGGAGTATAGAAGGAACCTCATCCATCCTTCTGCAGCTTGTGTGCCGGAGCAGTGCTGAGGCTTTACCTCTCTCTGATTCTTGACAGTGCTTCCAAGTGTGCCAGAGCCCAGAGAAGGCCCCCACGACAGGAAATATGCCTTTTTTCCAAAGCACCGAGGTATGGAGCAGTCTTGCAGGGATGCCTAAGTGAGAGAGGAGTGCTGAAGACTTGGAGCATACGAGTGGTGTTTGGAAGACCAGCGGGCGGAGGAAGGGGAGGTGGTACCGGTGTTGGAGGAAAGGCATAGGGAGAGAGGCAGGTTCAGATGTCTCCTTGGCCACACGCTGCCCCAGAGGAGCTGGCCCTGGCTGCTGGGCTGGGTAGCACAGCCAGCAGCATTTCATTTGGAGCTGGCATGTGGTGTAGCCAGGAATACCAGTATCACTGGCTATGGAAGTAGGAGCCCAAGAGAGCCTTACTCTTTCCCGTTGTGTCAAGTGTGCTGACCTGTGAGGGAAAAGTCGGGGTGGCACTCCCCAGTCCTGGGATGGCTTTTGTCCATGTCAGTCAAAAGAGTTTTTGGTAAACCATATGAGCACCCCTCATGTGCTCTCCTTTTGGCCTAATGAGTCTTGTTCAGTGGAACAACTTGTCCCAAAAGGTAAGAGCATGCCTCCATGTGACCATACTTTTGAGCCTCAGAAAGGCAAGAGAGCACCAAAGGAATTGTGGGGTTTAAAGGATCGCCAAAAAGGGGGAGTAAACCCATCCAATTGAGAAAAAGAGATTATGTCCATCCCAGAATGTAAAAAACCCTGGGAGGCTAGAGAGACTCTAAAGCATGGTGATTTGCAATGACTTGGGGACTTTGCTGCTACTGAAACCAGGGAAGCATTGCAGTCCCCAAGATTTCACTCCTTCAGAAATGCTAAGAAAGAGAAAATTTCCTGGGAATGTCAAACACATTGTGAGATTATCAGTAGTGCAGAACACAGCAATATATGGCCTTGTGTAATTTCCTCCAGGTTTGGCTAGTGAGAGAAGTGCAGATGCTGCAGATCCAAAAGACATACAAAAGCATCGCACAGTACGCACTACAACAATCTTGAGTGTCCTTGTGGCTGGAGCAGTGTTGTGTTGCCTAGTTATTTTGCTGCTGAGGAGGAGGAAACAGTGAGTTTGCTTTTTTCTTCTAAAATTCTATATTGGATGGTTGCTTTTAGTAAGGAAGAGTTTACAGATGCAGTCTTCTGGAGGGCAAAGTTAGCTTTGATGGTACTCTAGTGAGATTTCTGGTGTAAGATTTTCTATTTGGCTCCTCTGTTTATAGCAATGAATATTCTTTTCTGAAACCCATTTTTAGTGTTGCCAGTATTACCTAATACTGACACTGTTGCTAAAAGAGAAGACCCAACCACAAATGAAGGCAAAGCCAATTCAGGAAGAGAAACAAAGGAGCGTGAGATTGCCATAGAAAGTAAGAACTGCAATAGCTACAGTCCACTGTGGGACAACAGAAATCACTTTGTTATCTAATGCTATTAATTCCAAATGTGTTCCTCAGACTAGCTGTCAGAGCAACTCAGATTGTGGTGATGACTCCTTTGCAGCTCTAGGCTTGGCTTTGGAAAAGAACACTAATGTCTGAACCTGGACACTCCCAAAGAGTGTGTTTTTGGTACAGGGAGGGATTATGTACTTTGGATACATATTCTAAGGAGAGCATTAAGCGCATTCGTTACAGCAGAGGTTGTGATCTTATTTCCTTGGGTATACCCTGGGTAGTCACTTCCAATCACACATTGTAAGTAAGTTGAGTATTGGTCTCTGTCAGGCACACTGAGAAATAAGACTATGCAGCTCTCCTAGATTCTGGCATACTGTGCAGTACTTCAGTCCCTGCTGTTTCTCAAACTTAAGATCCCCTCCCAGCAGTCTCAGAGGAGGCAGGTCAATGTGGTCGTGGCCAAGAAGAACTTGAGAGGCCACTAGGTTTGGGTTGCTGGTGCAGGGAAGCAAAAACAAAGCTGTGTGGGTGCAAGTGTGCCCTGTTTTCTACCCATAGCTTTTGGTACTCCGTAAGTCATACTTGGAGGCAGGGTGCCAGTCTCCATGGGAGCTGCATGCTGCTCCCCCAGCACCCTTGCATCAGCTGTGCCCTTGCCGATCAGACGACTGATGGGACCTGGAGCCCATCCACACTGTGGGGCTACTGTGCCCCTGGCAGGTCCAGGCTCTCCTTCACCCTGGAATGCACAGCCCACATGTCCTTAACAGCTGCCTCTCCCTGCAGGAACCTTCGTGCAGCCCAAAGATCTGGACCAGACACCAGCGGCCGCCTCTCACGCCAAGACAACCGTCCTGGCTGCCGTGGCGCCCCAGAGAACTGGACCCAACGCCAGCGGCCACCCCTCGTGCCTGGGAAACCAGCCCGCCCGCCCTGGCGCCCCAGAGAACCAAACCCCTCACGCGCGGGCAGCCGCCCGCCCCGTCCGCCCCCACCACGGCCCCCGTGGCCCCCCAGCACTGCCCCGGCACCTGGGCACCAACAGCCAATGGCTGCAGCCCAGACACTGCCGCAGGCAAAGCGGCAGCTGCCACCCGCTGTGCCCAGCGCTGTTCAGCACCCTCCAAAATCGCCCCCCCGGCCGCCCGGTCCCCCACCAGTGTTTCCCTCCTACCCCACTGGAACCACCTGGAGCCGATCGAAACCCGAGTAGGGATTTAGGTCTGGTTGTGGAGGCAGCCAAAGATTATATAATAATAAATATCTATGAGCCACCATGCTGCAGTAGAAAGGCGACCAATTTTTTTTTCTTGATTTTGAACTTAACTCTGCCAAAACCGAACAGAGCTATTTGCCTTACCTTTGTTTGGTTTTAGCCTCTGTTTGCTCTGTCCTCAAGCTCTGCCTCAATGGGCAGAGCTGTGCAGGCCTGGGGTCTAAAGAACGATGAGGCTGCCCAGGCTTCTTCTCCAGGGGCTAACGGGAGCGGGCAGGGATTTGAGAAACAGCAAAGCAGGGAATTAGGAGTACAGAAAAGCTGTGTGTGTGTGTGGGGGGGGAGAGGGCATGAGACCAGAAACTGAAAGAAGGGAGGGAAGCGCTAAATTGTTGTTTTCACCTCCTTGCCAGGATGAGAGCTGCCAGGATGCTGCAGAATCTGGGACTAGCTTGTATGCCTTTTGAAGGGGGTTTCTTTGGGACTAGCTCTCCTCTGGTCTCCAGGAATGAGCACCTGGCAGCAGTCAGGACCCGGGCCTGCAGCCTATCCTTACCTTTAGCTCCAGGCAAGGGGCTGTGAGAGCTCTCCCCATGGTGGAGCAAAGCTCCAGAGGTAGGAAGCATGGGAAGACTCACTTTAGGAGCTCCCTCCTCATCTCCACTGAAACACTAGTGTGCACGTAGCCAAAGGGAGAGCACCCAATGGCCTCCAACATGACAGAAGCTGGCCAGGCAGAAGCTGGCCAATGAGCAGTGAGCAGAGAAGGGGGTCTGGTGGTGCAAATGGCCAGACATAAGTGACAGGAGGTGTTGTGCACATGCTGAGGAGGCTGTGAGTTGCCATTGTAGTGCGCTGAAATCAGTGTACCCTGACAAAGTGAAATGCAAAGAAGGATGAGTAAGGGCTGAAATCAACACTCAGCCAAGCACAGTATTAGTATCATGCAAA
The DNA here is from genome assembly GCF_028389875.1 of Rhea pennata. NCBI lineage: Eukaryota > Metazoa > Chordata > Aves > Rheiformes > Rheidae > Rhea > Rhea pennata. The sequence goes on from NC_084663.1 coordinate 152,989,261, forward strand.
ATGCCTTTGGCAGGATTGATTACTGCAGGCAATAGCTACAAGACAAGATAGAAGTCCTACTATGTTGTGGGTGTTTTGCAGGGAGGTTCAGAACTAGCTATACACGGTCCCAAAACTTACTGCCTGTGGAGGATTAGTGCATACAGACTGCTAAACAGAGCAGTGAAACACGAAGCCTCAGAAGTTAAAGCTACTCATCTTCCATTAAAAAAAAAAAATCTAAGGGGCTCTAGATGAGCACTGAGGCTGCTACAAAAGGAAGGCTGCATTTTCATCCAGTGCAGTACGTGGTTTTGCCTTCATACAGGGAAGCACATGTCTCTACCAACACACTCCCCTTTCTCGGGGGTCACATGCCCAGAGAAGTCCACACCGGCCCCCTCTTGCAAGCAAGAGCTATAAGGGCCTGGCCAGCATCCTAAATACCTGTGGTGTTTAACATGCGGCAAAAACAGAAGGCGGTGAGCAGCGGAGTCTTTATCTGCAAACATCTGATCCGTGCCAAAAAAGAGGGGAAATGCCTCCTGGGGGAGCAAAATATGAACAAAGACCAAATTTCCTTCTGAGGAAAAACAAATTCCTAACAAAGCCCACAGCAAAGTGCCTCAGAGCTGAAGAGCAGCTATTGGAACAAGGACCTGTCACCTTAAAGGTGCTATTGACCTTAAGCCCTGCTACTCTGCTCACCGATGAGGAGCAAGAAGAATTACCACGTGACTGCTTGGCCACTACAGAGCAAGTATATTCCAGCCGGCTCAATTTAAAAGTTCAACCCTTGCAGAACCCAGATGTGCGGCTGCACACGGACGGTAGCAGCTTTGTACAGTATGGAGAAAGAAAGGCTGGATATGCAGAAGTGGCCTGACGGAAGGAAGCAGAAGCTAAACCATTGCTACAAAACACCTCAGCACAAAAGGCTGAAATCGTTGCCCTTACACGAGCTCTTGGTTTCAGAAAGGCCCAGAGACTAAATAGCTATACTGGCTCAAAGTGTGCCTTTGGGGCAGGTGACGCTTGTGGAGCAATTTGGGAAGAACGAGGGCTTTTAAATTCTCAGGGAAGCAACGTCAGGTATGGACAAGAGATATTAAGATTATTACAGGCAATAATGGAACCAAAGAAGTGGCCACAATGCATTGCAAAGCCCACCAGAAGGGAAATAGCGAAGCGGCACAAGGAAACAGGAGAGCAGACAAGGCAGCCAAAAGGGCAGCGTTAGCAGGACAGGTGATTGGGGCTTTGATACCCAGGAGAAGGATACAGATGAGACCTCCCGAATATTCAGACAAGGAGAATCAATTGGCAGAAAGGCTAAAAGGTACCAAAAATGCTGCAGAGTGGTGGGTCACCCCGAATGGACAAGTTTTAAATACTGCCAAAATGACGGAAGTGCTCCCTCAGAGACTGCATGAAGAAACTCGCATGGGAGCAGACGCTACGATAAGCAGTGTACAAAGAAATGCTGTGGGATCAAAGATGCAATCTAATGCTGACCTTACTGTAAGGAGATGTCCCACCTGTTGTGCTAATACCCCAAAATCTCCAAAGAAACCACCGATGGGAGAAGTAAGAAGAGGACTAACTCCAGGGGAACACCGGCAGGTAGATTTCCCTGAATTGCCTACGTGTGGTTGGCTTAAATATTTACTTGTTTTGGTAGATACTGTTTCTGGTTGGCCAGAAGGTTTCCTGTGCTCCACTGATCGCACAAGGGAAGTAATTAAGATTTTACTAGAAGAAACAATCCCTTGATCTGGGATTCTTGAAGGTATATCCTCAGATAATGGACCTCATCTTATCTCAGAAGTAGTTCAGGGAACGTCAAAAATTTTTGCAGATGAAATGGGAATTACACGCCCCATGGAGACCCCAGTCTAGTGGTAAGGTTGAAAGAATGAAACAACTTAACTCTTAAAGGCACATTTCAAAACTTCGTCAGGAAGCCCATCTGAAATAGATGAACGTATTACCAATGGCCTTCATGAGAACAGGAATAACCCCAAGAATGAAAGAGGGGGTAAGCCCTTTCGAAATACACTACGGGAAACCTTACCCAATTAATGAAATAGAGGGAGGAAGTGATCAAATGCACGTAAGAGGGGAAGAAATGTTGACAGAATATTTATTGTGTTTGTCCCGGGTACTAGCATCTTTACATAGGTACCTTCATCAACGTACCCCCCTCCCATTGGACTCCCCCGTGCATGACTTCAAGCCTGGGCATCTGGTTTATGTTCAGACGTGCAAAGAAGAACCCCTAAGAGGGAAGTGGAAGGGACCTTAGTGGTGCTTCTGACAGCTCATACTGCAGTGAAGGTGGAGGGAGTAAGTTCCTGCACCCACTATGCCCAAGTGAAGAAGGCACCTTTGAATGACATGTGGACTGTCACACCCACAGGGCCTCTCAAGAGAAGAATACAAGAGTTCCAAAATCGATGACTTGTACTTGGGAAACGGAACTGTCTTATGTTGAATTAGACTGCTCTCAGTGTTGGTGTTATTTTGGTGTTATTTTGGAATATTGGTGTTATTTTACATTCTGATATTATTATTATTTTTAATACTAGGACTGATCTATAAGAATAGTGATTTATTTAATCCTCGTTATGAAGTTAGTAAGATGGAAAATGAGGACATGGTTAGTTCTGTTATGCATGGCCAGTGTTACAACTAACTGGATAACTAATTGGATTGCAAGAGGCAAACTGGCAACTACAGGCAACTTCAAAAATGCCCTGCCGAAACAGATTAGCTTTGGATTTACTTTTGCTGCAAGAACATGGGGTCTGTGGACATCTTGATCTCAAAAATGATAGTCAAAACCAAAAACTTTTGAATCAACCCCTGGATAGAATGAGGCAGGTAGCAAAAACAGGAGGGATTTGAGAGCAAGTATGGGAAGTGGATGGATAAATAAAATCTTACACAGCCTGGGAATTTTGGTACCTGGATGGATACAAAGTCTGCAACAAAACTTAGTTCTGAGAATGATAAAAATTTTATTTTCTGTCCTATTAGGATGTGTTAAAAACATGCTCATATGGTCTTTGAGATCTAGCACCCATCAAGAGATGTCGGTCAACTCTAAGCCACCTTCAGGAAATGGAATAGGACAACAGTCAGCGGAAAGTCAGACGTCCTTCCAACAGCAGTTAAAGGGATGGGAACAATTGCAGTTGTTTAGATGAGACTTGCTAGCGAAGTGATACGATCAAGTCTCAAAGGGAGGAATTGTCGGAACGGTGCTGTGGAAACCCTGCAGAGAGTCAACAGGACTCAAGGACTAGGGAGGGAGACTATTGTAACAGGGCAAAGCAAAGGACAAGCAGCTCCAGCCGAATAACCGCGAGGAAACCACCACTCTCTGGAGAATGTGAGGAGTGGACAAGACAAGGACAGCACAATAGCCCAGAGTGACCTCTAAGTTCACTAAGGCTTACTACCATATTAAGTGCCACTCCCCCGAGTGAGTAATGAGATGATAATGACATGATGAGGATGTTACCACCTTCCTCCCCACTTCCCATGCTAATTAGCAGCAATGTTAAAGCGCAAGCGCAGAGCGAATAGGTCGCGTACTGAAATGGTAACCAGTAGGAAAAGCTGTATAAAGCACTGCCAGAGCAGTGTAGATGCACACGGAGAGTGGAAGGGGAGAAGGTGTGCTAGCTCTGCGGCTCTGCCAGGGAGCGGCCATCTGTGCGCAGGAATGAATCCAGCAAGCGGCTGGAGCCTGCGTGCGCACGGGTCGCTCGCAGAGCGGTTAGAGGGGCAGCGTGGGGAGAAGGCCAGGGCTGCCGAGAGCTGCCCGTCGGGCGGCCGGAGAAGCGCCGAGGCGGGGCTGGAGCGGAGCGGGGCCGGGGGCGGGAAGGGAGCAGAGTGGGAGGCTGGAGCAGGCGGTGGCGCGGAGGGGCCGAGGCGGGCGGCGAGCGCAGGGGCGGGAGCGGGCGGGCGTGGAGCGGCTGCGGCCGAGGGGCTGCTGGGGGGCGGCAGCAGGAAGCGCGGGCGGCGGCGCGGCGCGGAGGGAGCGCATGGTGCGAGCGCGGGGCCGCGGCTGGGGCGAGAGGTGTCCATGGAGCAGCGCCGGGCGCTGTGTGCCGGCCGCTGCGGTCCCCTCCCCGTGCTCACAGCCGTGCCCGGCGGCGAAGGCCGTCCAGGCCCCCGGCCGGTCGCCAGCGCGGAGCCTCGTGGATGGGCTGGAGGTGAGCGCCGGGCATCTTGCCTGGGAAGGCTGGAAGCCGCGATTTTCTCGTGCTGCTTTGGCCTTTAGCTGGCCAAGGGGGCTCTGGTGGCCACGCAGTGTAAATGATCCTTCCTGCCCTCCGGTGCTGAGGGCTCCCCCTTTGCAGAGGCCTGGCTTCCTCGGCTTCCTCCGTGGAAGAAGGCACGGAGTAGTTGGGTGTTAGTGCCAGGGTGTTTGAGGGTGTTGGACAGTGCCTGGGTGGAGGGTTTGGAGAGCTGCCAGATCCCAGGCAACAGGTCCTCCCCTGGTCCCTCTGCAGCTGTGAGGCTGTTGACCTGCAAGTGTGACCTGGGGAAGGCTCCCGAGATCTGCACTGGGTGCTTTGGCTCGCAGAGGGCTGTTGGCGAGTCCCCCTGAGCCTGTTCTGCTGCCAGTGCCTGCTGCAAGGCCGGAGGCATGATGGGGTTGAGTTTACAGCTTGCGTGAAGCCCAGGGCATCCTTTCGTCTCGCAGCTCAAGATGCGCCTGATGTGTTTTAGTGGAAGGGAGAGTCAGGTGCTATGGTGTCATTATATGCTGCCCATCATTCACCAGCCTTCACATCATGAGACATCTATGGAAATACTTAATAAGAAATGTTCCCATCTGTGTTTCATTCATTACAGATGTGGCCAAAGTTGATGGTTATCCATCTTCTCAGCTGCATCCCCTTGCTGAGGGTCCAGGTCTTCCCAGGGGTATGTAGTCATTTTTGACTTCCCTGTCTTGTTCACTTGCAGCTGTATTTCATACTTCCTCTTCAGGTTGACCAAGGGCTTTAGAGCCATGGTGGGGGTGGAGGGGCTCCAGGGGTAAGTTGTTTGCATTTCTTTACTTTGAAAGCTGCCAGGTGCCAGGGAAAGGGTGACCCTTGCCCCTCCAGAGCTCTGAGACTATTAGCCTACATATATGTCCCATGTCATGAAAGGCCGCCCCCTCCCCCATTCCTTTAAACTGCTTTGTGAAGGAAGAAGTTGGTAGCAGGTTGCGAGGAAAGCTTGCCTCCTAAGTGTGGTGTGTCTGCTCTGCTGTAGGCTATGGGTATCCAGCATTTTGGCTGTAGCCTCTTCCCAAACCTCAGGAGGATCCCCGGGGAAAGTAGTCAGGATGTATTCGCTCCACAGAGGAAGCTTTTACCTTTCTGACTTCTCTTGGTGTGGAGTGTGAGTGAGTGAGTGCTTGGCTGGTGTTGAGACCCACGGAAGAGCAGAGTGGGATGTGGGAGGCCTTCAGAGATCTGCCCCATGGTTGAGTTTACAGCTTGTGTGAACTCCAGGGTGTCCTTCCCTGCAGCAGCTCTCTGCTTCCTTAGATTTGTACCCATATGGTGCCTGTGCATGTACCAGGTGAGCATGTGCAAGATGCTTGTGAATGGCAGGGAGGACACGTGGCTTGCTGCAATTTTATGTTCCGCACCGTCATTCACTACCATTCAAATCTGAAGAAGCATATTGCGATATCTGTAATGGGAGTCCTTTCCATCTGTGTTGTTACAGATGCAGCTGAAGTTGAAGGCTATCCTGCTGCTCAGCTGGATCCTCATTTTGAACCTAAGGGGGATCGCACATGTAAGTTATGAATATTTAACCTCTTTGAGAGCTTCCATGTCCTGGACAAAGCATCAGCCAGGTACTTTGTCAGCATTATCTTTGTAGACCCATATGCGTGTCCCTTTTTCCCCTTTTGTGTGCTGCCATTGACTTGAAAAACTATAACTCAAGCTAAAAGTGAAGTGTTTCTCGTGTTTTCTCATTACAGCTGTTCCCCTGCAGAGGGCGTATCCAGCTTTTCGGGTGCACCCCCTTGCTCAGCCTCCAGGTCTTCCCAGGGGTACGTAGTCAGTTTTGACTTCCCTGAAAGAATAAGAACTTTCCTGGTCCTGTCTTGTTCACGTGCAATTGTACTTCATACTTCCTCTTCAGGTCGACCAAGGGCTTTAGAGCCACGGAAGGGCCCCAGGGGTAAGTTGTGAGCATTTCTTTACTTTGAAAGCTGCCAGGTGCCAGGGAAGGGGTGACCCTTGCCCCTCCACAAGTTTGTGACTGTTGGTCTCCATATGTGCCCCATGTCATGACAGGACCCTCCTCCCCTTCCATTCCTTAGAACTGCTTTGTGAAGAGGTTGGTAGCAGGTTGTGAGGAAAACTTGCCACCTATGTGTGGTGTTTCTGCTCTGCCTGTAGGCTATGGGTATCCAGCATTTCGGCTCTGCCCTCTTCCCAGGCTTCAGGAGGATCCCTGGGGTAAGTAGTCAGGATGACTCCATAGAGGAAGCTTTTACCTTTCTGACTTCTCTTGGTGTGGAGTGTGAGTGAGTGAGTGCTTGGCTGGTGCTGAGACCCACGGAAGAGCAGAGTGGGATGTGGGAGGCCTTCAGAGATCTGCCCCGGGGTGCTTTGCCTTGCAAAGTCTTGGTGCTGCTTCCAAAGCCTGCTGCAAAGGCAGAGAGCTTGCTGGGGTTGAGTTTACAGCTTGTGTGAACTCCAGGGTGTCCGTCCCTGCAGCAGCTCTCTGCCTCCTTAGATTCGTACCCATACGGTGCCTGTGCATGCACCAGGTGAGCGTGTGCAAGATGCTTGTGAGTGGCAGGGCAAGACAAGTGCCTTGCTGTAATTTTGTGTTCCCCACCATCATTCACTGCCATTCAAATCTGAAGAAGGTCATAAAAATCTGTGTAACGGGTGCTGTTCCCACGTGTGTTTAGTTACAGGTGTGGCCCTCGGTGATGGAGGTTTCTCTCCTCATCTGGACTCTGGGTTTGAGCTTCAGAGACATCCTGGAGGTGAGTAGTCAGCAGATAGTCAGTCAGGAAAAAAGAAGCCTTTCTTTTCTCACTTTGTAGTGCAGCCTGAGGAAGCCAAGGTCTGCAACAAACATCCCCTGGCCAAAGGGCAGCCGAACAACTAGGGGTAGTGCTGGTTCAGTGTGGCAGTGGCCAGTGCGCTCCTGTGTGTGAGCAATGTAAACGGTCCTGGTTGTCCCATGGCTCTAAGGGTTGCCTGTTGGTAGAGTTCTGGTTTCCTTGGTGTATGTCAGAGATGTCCCCGGAAGAAATCCCCGAGGGGTCGTGTGTTTGTCCTAGGGATGCTCGGGGGCTGTTGGGTAGTGCTTCAATGGAGGGTTTGGACAGGCAGCAGATGTCCCCAGTAGAAAGTCCCTGCAGCTTGGAAACTCTCCAACTACATGCGTATCCCCCATTCCCTTTCCATTCATAGCGTGTCACTTCTGCAGAAGTATGTCCTACCAGGTCATGAAGCCTAGTCTCCTCTGTGTTTGCTTACAGTTGGTCCTGCAGACAGTGGCCTTCCAGCTTCTCAGCTGGACCCCATTTCTGAGCCTCAGGGGCATGCCAAGAGTAAGCGGTAGAGATTATTCACTTCCTGGAATGAGCCTTTTGTTTCAGTGTTTTACTCGTGGGCCATGTAGCTTAAGTCCCTGACCGAGGCTCACGCCTGCAGAAGAGCAGAATGGGCTTTGGGAGGGCTTCAGAGATCTCCAGTGGGTGTTTTGCCTGGCTCCTCCAGCCTTGTGCTTCTTCCAGTCCCTACAGCAAAGGCATCAGCCTTGCTGGAGTTGGGGGTTCAGCTTGTGGGAACTCCAGGGAATCCCTTCTCCTGGCAGTTCTGTGCCTGCTTAGATATATATGAATCTGGTGAGCGCGGGCAAGATACTCGTGAGTGGCAGGGCAAGAGAAGTTCCTTGGTGTGATTCTGTTTCCCCCCTTGCATTCACTACCATTCAAATCTGAACAAGCATATGAAAGTATGTACTGGGAGCTGTTCCCTTATTTTTGGTTACAGATGTGGCCATAGGTGCTGGAGATTTATCTTCTAATCTGAACTCTGATTCTGAGTCCCTAAGGAATCCCACAGGTGAGTCATAGCTATTGGTTTATGCCATGTCCCTACCTAAACATCAAGGTCATTACAAGATCTCTTTCAATTCACTACATCTCCCTTACAATCAAATATATTGTCACAGGTATTTTAACCTTTTCTCCTTTGTGTGTAATTACAGGTGTCCCTGTAGGCAGTGTGTCTCCAGCTTCTCAGGGACTGGAGCCTTTCCTTGAGCCTCAAGGAGATCTCAGCCGTAAGTAGTCTGTCTTCCTTTCCTTTGGATTTTCTGTTTTTTAGTATTTTTTCTTTTTTTCCTATCTCTTGGTGAATCGAAGGTCCCCAGCACACATGCCCTCCCTGAAGCCCAGAGGCACCGTTAGGGGTTAGGGATGGTAGCACAGGCTTTCACTAGCCAGTGCGCTCTTGCCCATGAGAAGTGTAAATGACTGTTACTGTCCGCCAGTGCCAAGACACCAGAATCAGCGATAATAACAGCACAGAAGGTAAAATTGCCTGGGAATCCCAAACACATGGAGAGATTATCAGCACTGCAGAGCCCATATCAATGTATGGGATTGTCTCCTTTGCTCCAGGTCTTCATGGTGACAAACATGCAAAGGCTGCAGATCATACAGTCCTACAAATGTACTATTTGGTCCTTCCTGCCGCAGTCTCGGGTTCCGTATTGTTTGGAGTAGTGATGACTTGTGTAGCTGCTTCCCTGCTGAGGAAGAGAAAACAGTGAGTTGTTCTTTTCCCACATTCTTTCTATTTGCTATATTTTAGCAACGAAGTGTGTGTAGTGGTAGCATTGTGGAGTGCTGGGTGAGCTGTGGAGGGTCCTCTGCTGAGAGGTCTGGTGTCATCTGGCTCGGGTGGACTCGTCCTTCCTCGCAGTGAGTTCTCTTTCTTGAAAGCCATTCTCACTGTTGCAGAGACGCGGTACCAGCTAATCCTGCCTCTGCCTCCAAAGGACAAGAGTCCAGTATAGAGGAAGGCAGAGCAAAATTCGGAAGCAAAAGAGAAAAGGATGAGCTTGCCATAAAGAATGTAAATCTCAACAACAGCTCCAGTCCGCTTCCGGTGAACTTTGCAAGAGAGCTTGCCCCTTTATTTAATGGTGTGAATACAAAACGTTCACTTCAGCCTGGATGCCAGAGTAACGCAGATGGCGGTTATCACTCTTCCTCAGATACCTGCATTTTACTGGATTTACCCAAAGCCGATCGTTCCAAGTGCGCATGTTTTCACTACCAACAGGGACAATGTACTTCAGAGGCATATTCCGAATAGAATAATAAAACTGTTGGGCTAAACTGGTGCGAGTCCTTGGCTGCTTTGGAGCTTTGTGTCTGGGTGCAATGCACAGTGCTTAGAACAGGGTTGGCGGAGTGTGAGGAGCTGTCAGTGAGTTGCCCTCCATCAAGGTCTGCACTCAGTCCCCCTCATCAACGTAGTTTCCCAGCTTGGGCTGTCACTAAGGTTTCATTCAAGCAAATGGGTGAGGGCAGATGAGCCTTGGAGCGCAAGTGAGCTCCCTGGGAGCGCTCTGCTGAATCCTGCCAGATGTGGGGAGGGAGAGGGGAAGGAGGGGCTGCAAAGGGTGGCCGTGCAGCTGTGAGCAATGAGTTAGGGGAGTGCTAATGTGAGACCAGAGGCTGCTGGGGGATAGAGTAGTGGTCTTCCGTGTGCAGAAGCTGAAGGTCTTCAAGTAGGGAAGAATGCGAGGGGGCTGGCTGGGAAAGAGGGCAAAAAGGACTGTGATGGGAAGAACAGTATGGCCCTACCAATGGCACAAGAGGTAACCCAAAGACCCACAGAAATGGTGTTGGTCTGCTCCCAAACACTCAAGCCGTGACTATGAGAGGTAAGGCAGAAAAGGGAATGCAGCTGTATGTGAGGAAAGCCCAGGACCCTATTTGCGCTTTTCAAAGTGGGCTCAAGTGGACTCCAGCCTTTCCAGAGGAATGTAGTCAAAGAGCTGCTGCCTCCGAAAACACTTGTCACCCCTGTTGCCAGCTTGCAGTAGAGGGAAGGGAATGAAGACCCTCCTAGGATGCAATAGGAAGGCCATGACAAAGTGCAGCCCCACACCTGCAGTGTCTCTGAGGGAGCTCACACAGCCATGAGAAAGCTGGTGAGGGAGGGGCATAGGACAGGAAAGGCACACAGTGGGATTTAAAGGCATTTCTCAGCTTACAGGTGTTCCTGCAGGCAGTGGCCTTCCAGCTTCTCAGCTGGACCCCATTTCTGAGCCTCAGGGGCAGGCCAAGGGTAAGTGGTACAGATTTATTCACTTCCTGGAATGAGCCCTTTGTTTCAGTGTTTCACGCGTGAGCAGCGTAACCTTGTCCAGTGCCTACAGCATGGTCAGCAGGCTTGTTGGGACTGTCGTTACAGCTGATGAGAACTGCAGGGCATCCTTTGCCAGCATGCTTAGACTTGTAGCCACACGGTGCCTATGTAGGCACCCGATAAGTGTTTGCCAAAGACTCAGGAGTGGAAAGGCGAGATGAGTGCCTTAGTGTGATGAGGCGCTCCATGCTCCTTCCTACCATTTTAATCTGAAGCAGCCTACGGAAATAGGTAACGAGAGCTCTGCTCGTCTCTTTGGTGGCAGATGTTGCTGCAGATGGTGGCTATCCAGCTTCTCAGCTGGATGCCGGTTTAGAGGCTCTGGGGAATGCTTTAGGTGAGTCATGAGTATTAGACTATTCTTTTGGTTTGCTTGAAAAAAGCAGCATTGACTTGTGCATGTCTTGTCCATGTGAAACTTCATACTTTCTGTAGGTCCTCGGTGAGAGGAGTACAAGGCCCAGACAGGACACCTTTCTGAGAAATCTTACAAGTCCTACAGGACTTGGAGAGGGCAGCTGGTGGGTAGATTTTGCTCTGTGTTAAGTGTAACCATTGTAAACCTGAGGTTTTAGAAACAGGTATGGATAAGCTGATGCTTACGCAGGAGAAAGGGATCGATCAGAGCCTCGCAGCAGTGATGCACCGTTTCACACCCTGCAGGCGTTGGCAAGCTGCAGAGCTTGTTCAGGGTCTCTTCTAGGAGCGTGTTCTTCACCACCTTTGTTAATGTTAAGGTACTAGGTATCGGAAGGGCTCTAAAACAAGCTGGGGGCAGCTTTCTGAAGATGCCTTTTCTCTCTGGTGTGAGGAGATGATTGCAGTTAGTATCTGGGGAATCACACAGGTGAGTTGTGACTCTGGGTTTACTGTGAGAGCCACCATGTCCCTAGGCAAAGGTCAGGCAGGCCCCTCTGCTGCTGTGTGAATCCACACCCAGGGCATGAAGACATCTCGTTCAGTGCACTAGAGTTCCTTTACAAACACGAGTATTGCCATAGGTATTTTAACCTTTTCTCTTTCTTGTGTAATTACAGACGTCCCTGTAGGCAGTGTGTCTCCAGCTTCTCCGGGGCTGGAGCCTTTCCTTGAGCCTCAGGTAGATCTCAGCCATAAGTAGTCTGTCTTCCTTTCCTTTAGATTTTTTTTCTTTCTTTTTTTCCCCTTTTTCTATATAAAGGCCCTCTTGGTGAATCGAAGGTCCCCCAGCACACACGCCCTCCCTGAAGCCCAGAGGCTCAGGAACCCTTTGCCTCTGGGATCGGAAGAACCATCTCCTCACTCTCCCCTGCACGTTCTTCAAGTCCTGCAGGATTTGCTCTGCACGCTGCACTAAGGGACAGGCGTTCATGCAGCAGCCTCCTCTCCCGAGGCTCAGCCAGGTAAGGACTAGGAGAACCACTCCCAAGAGCAGCACTGCTCACACAAAGACCTTCAGGCACTGGGTCTCCAAGCACAGCCCTCCAAACAGAGGCAATCATCCCCCCCACTGTGTGTGAGCTCACTGGCAGAGCTGGTTGTGGAGGCTCCTCAGCACAAGGAGAGGGAAGGGGTGGAGGGAACTCAGGCTTAGGACACTGCAGGAGGTCTTCAGTAACTTCAGATTACTCTGGGTTATTCTGCTGTCTTTGCCTTGTCATCTTCACAGTCTTCAAAGAGTGTTGGTTTCCTTGCGGTTACTCAGCTGCAACTGCTTGTCCTTTGATTACTCTTTTACAATAGCCTCTCCCCCTTGTCCCTGAGACTCGTTGAGTATTTGCAGGGTCTCCACAGCATCCTTCCAACAATTCCCCCATTGCAGACTTGATAATATCACTTACCTAGTTGCACTTAGGTCAAGTTTTAAAGTCCTTGATGCTGCTGCAACACCTGAAAATCCTGTAAAACGGAAGGTGGGACAGGCCTACAATGGTCTGCTTAAGCCAATGGGCAGGATGCAGCTTCCTCAGTCTGTTTTCTCCGCACCTCTTTCTTCACTCATGCCTCGCTCAAGCCTACCTGCAGCACACACACACTTTAAGGACTCCCAGGCACCTCCAGGCAGATGGGCCCGCGTGGCCAGAGCTCCCTGCTCTGCACAAACGGAAAGGTGGCAGCATGCCCCTGCATCTGCAGGGAAAGGCAGCCATGATCTCCAGGCCTCCATAATAACCTGGGGTTCAGCAGTGACCTGGGGCCTCAAAGAATTGGGTCTGCTAACCCTGCAGCTTTGCAAGGAACTCTTTACTAGTTCCTGCTGAGACTGGAGCACAAGCAGCAATTCTGGCTCCGGAACTGGCACGATTGATAGAAATGATACGGACCAAACTTCCTAGCTGGAAGGTACAGATACATCAGCTTACCTAACGAGCCTGAGAGGCAGCTGCAAGAGCAGCCTGTCTGCTGAGACCTGGGGCTTTCTGGTGTAATTCCGGGGATGCCCACATTGTGACGGAGGACGTAGGGCAAGCACCCTTGTCGCCAGCTCCGTAATCATTTTCTTCGTAAGGATGCGCATTAACGAATTACTGGATTCATTAGCTAGGGTGTCCTGCAGGAAAGGGGTTAAGCCCTTGTTTGACTTCTACCTAATAAGCCCATGACATAAAGATTGATTTACATAGCATCTAGCACTGTAAACTGGAGAGATCCAAGCGAACTCAGGCACAGAACAAACCGTGCGGAACTGGTCTGCCAGCGGCGACATTTGGGCAGTGTTTCTGGCACGGGGAGTCTCTAGGGACACATGGGAGCACCTAACAGCTCCCTCAGGCAACAGCCCAAAGGGTCCCTTTCGAGCTGCGTTTTTCTAAGCAGAATCAGGCAGCGATGCTAAAGTCACCAGCACATAAGCTTTGTGCTGCTTTCAGGCTTCACAATAACAAAATAGCCCCACCATGGGCACTGAATCGTTCCAACTGTCAAGTGCTTCTCGCAACGTTAGGAGGCCAGGCTCTGAAGACTGCAGCTCTCCCCTGCCACATAAAACATCCCTTGCCGTGGAGATCACATTTTCTCCTGGCAGAAATGGTGCCTGCAAGCACTCCCTGAAGCTGCCTTGCCAGGTCCTGTAAGGGCCACTGACTTCAAACCCTGACATGCTTTCTTGAATCAGATTGAGGACTCCTGATCCTGGCAGATAATCTTTGAGCTCTGGTGCCCAGAGAACAAACTTGGTTGGCCATGGCTGTTAGTCCCTAAAGCAAGGAGCAAAAGCCAGCCTCACGCGCAGCTCTCAAGCTGCAATGGGCAGAGCTGTGCAGGTCATTGGCTCCTCCAGCATGTCCAGCTCAGCCTTTTCAGGAGAGCTCCCCTGGCTCCCCAGGTGGCCGTTGCAGGGCAACTGCCCCTGCACCACTGCCCCCACCCCCCAGGCCAGCCCCACAAGTCTTTCCCAGGTTGCAGGAGCAAGGCCAGGAGGTGGCAGGCCAAAGCAGCTGGAAACCACTGCTTGCTTCCAGGCCGTACCTCCAGCAGCAAGGAGCACCGTGGGGTTCTGCTGAGCCAGGCAGTGGGTGCTGTGAACCCGGTCTCTAGCCTGTATTGATGCATTAGGCCTTGGAGAAGGTTCCACTCTTGCCTTTTATGATCATTTTGTATACTTAACTTGATAGCGTGTTTTGTGAGAAAGAATTTGCTGGTTAGGGAAAGGATCTAGGAGACAGGGAAGTCAGCAGACAGTACAAAACTGATGGCTGTGTCCTTGAAGAGGAGCTGAGGGGCAGGTGGTGGTGGTGGGGAGTCATCCTGGTCTGGAGGGTGCCAGATCATTCTGGTCTGGAGGGTGCCAATGACTGCATGATAGCGCAAGGGGCTTGGAGACAGCAAAACTGCAGTAATTATGCATGTTCTCAGAAAAGTTCAACTAAAGGACACCCTTGAGCAACCACCTGGTGACCCCAAACACCAAAGATCCCCACAGCGGACTCCATGACACTCAAAGCGCATGCGTAATCACAATGTGAATATTATAATTAGTTCCAGGAAATGTTAAGAATATGTAAAGCAATTCCAGGAAATCTAATGAATAAGATAGGGTGCTAAAAGCTTTTTTTACCATGATGTGCAGCATGTACGTTTGGAGGAACGATCCCCCGTGCATCCAGCACTGCAACAAAGAATGCCTGCTTTCTAAAGCTTCAAATTGAGTCTTAGAGGGTTTTATTTTGAGCCAGATTTTATGGCAACAGTATGCCTTTTGAGGGGGGTTTCTTGGGGCTAGCTCGCCTCCGGACTCCAGGACTGAGCACCTGGCAGCAGTCAGCACCCAGGTGACATGGGCCTGCAGCCCAAGTTCCCCTTCAGCTCCAGGCAAGGGGCTGTGAGAGCTCTCCCCATGGTGGAGCAAAGCTCCAGAGGTAGGGAGCATGGGAAGACTCACTTCAGGAGCTCCCTCCTCATCTCCACTGAAACGCTAGTGTGCACGCAGCCAAAGGGAGAGCACCCAATAGCCTCCAACATGACAGAAGGTGGCCAGGCAGGAGCTGGCCAATGATTTATAGGCAGGGAGCAGAGAAGGGGGTCGGGTGGAGCAAACGGCCAGACAGAAGTCCTGACGCTTTCACATATAGCCTGGCACCAGTGACTGGACTTTGTGAGGATAGCTTGAATATCTTCTCACCCTCCCCTCTTCATGGCGGGGTCACCAGGTCACTTGGGGCTTTCCGGAGATCATGGCTACAGTGGGACTGGAGGATAAACTGGAGGATAAACTGTAGTCTGTGCTGTCATGGATAAAACTGGGGCAGGCTCACACCCAGCTTTGTGCTGTCTCCCTTGAGGAGCTGGGACACTCGTGGTTCCTGGTGGCTTCTGGTCTCGGCAATAAGGCATTGGCCTGTAGGTGTCTCTCTAAGGTAGGAGTGAATCTCTGTGGCACTTGTGACCAGGGCAACAGCACCTTTGGGAAGGGCAGGCAAGAGAAGAGAAGGGGAGGGAGCTTCCTCCCTTTTTCAAGCCTTGTGTTAGGTTTGGGATTCGTGGGCTGTGGAGGAGCAGCAGAGCTGAGCCAGCCCAGCCGCCTCCCCCTGGGTTTCCCAGCAGAAGCACTGAGCCTGGGTCTCTGTCCCAGCCTTGGCCTGAAAGGACGTTGAGGGTGAGGCTTAGGGTCTGGGCTGAGAGAAGGAGCAAGCCTAGAGGCACTGTTGTCATGGGTGTGGGAAGGGACGGTGAAAGGACGGTGCGTGCTTCCAAGAGAGCTGAGCTGCGAGGAGTTTCCACCTGGAGCAGAAATGGCAGGTCCACGTCCCAGGCTTGTCCGGAAGAAAAATAATCTAGGCTTCGGGTTAGGCGTTGCGTTGTGTTCAGGTTGAGAGAAAGAGCAAACCTAGAAGCTGCCTTGTCGTGGCTGTGGGAAGGGGCTGTGAAAGGAAGGTGTGTGGTGCCAGGAGAGCTGTTGTGGGAGGAACTTCCCCTCTGGGCCGGAAATGGGGGTTAACATACAAGCATTGGTCTGATGACAACACGCACCTTCTTTTGGCAGCCCCTTCCCACACCCAAGCCAGCATCGCCTCTAGCCCTCCTCTTCCTCTCAACCCTCACCCTCACCATAGCCCTAGCCCTCAAAGCGTTGCTCAGGCCAAGGCTGGGACAACAGGGACCCCATTTCTGGCCCAAATGACGACCCCCTCACATGACAGTTCTCTGAGGACCACACGCCTGCCTTTGGCAGCCTCTTCCCACTGCCATGCTGACAGCGGCTCTAGGCTTGCCCTTCCTCTCAGCTGTAACCCTAACCCTAAATCTGGACGTGTTGTTCAGGCCAAGCCTGGGACATAGACACCAGTTCTGGCCCAGGCTAAGGACACCTTATGGGAGAGCTCCCTTGGCACTGTGGCAGTGTCTTCGTGCCACGGTCCTTACGGGTCTTTGGGTAGCGCCTTGACAGCGGATTTTAGTAGCAGTAGGTCCCAGCCTACAGGGCCCCTAAGCCCCTCTTCAGAAACTGTTCTCAGAAACACCTACTCCTCCTCTGAAATGGATTTCTTCATACCCAAACTCATCATCCACTACAAAATACACATCTGAGCAGCACCTGGCCCAAGTGAGCAAGTAGTGGCAGCTGCACAAGCCAGATCAAGCCAAACACAAAGCCTCTGCTTTTGAAGCCGTCAGTCCACGTGGCTCCTGTGCAGCACATGAGACTGTGCAAGGTGCATTAGTGACCTGGCTTCTTTACAAGGATGAGCTGCAGGAATTGGTCCCACAGTCTTCCTAGGAAGATCGCGACTGTGAAGGAAGTCTCAGGTGAGCCCGGCAGGTGAGTGTCACTGCAGCACCATCCTTTCCATGGACAAGCAGCACAGACACCTAACACATGGCTGTTGAACTCAAATGGTTTCAGAGAGAGCTTGAGCGACAGAGTTTGTTTGAAGCCACATGTCAGTTGCTGAAGAGATCAAATTGGAGAGGGAGTGTGATGCGACTGCGGCATTCATGACTTTGGAGGTCTCCCCCATTTCCTTGCTCCACCACAGAGACCCAGGGGCAAGTCATGCCAACCACTTCCAGTGGAGAAGAAGGAATCTGAGTTGTAGAAGGGTAGTGTCCAGACAACCACCAACAGCATAATTCTCTGGCATGCAGATATTCAACGTTCTGGAAGAAGGCAGATGTCTGGGGGGAGGAAGTCCTCTCCCTCAACAACTGCCAAAGTGATTGTGCCGCTCCAGGTGAGCCCTGAGGCTGCTACAAAGGGATTGCTGCCTTTCATATGCTTCTGCTCAGAGCTAAGCAAGAGCACAGCGAATGCAGGAGCAGAAAAGAGCCGAGTGCAGAGGGCTGCCTCCCTGAGGCTTGTTACTTGCAAAGGGGGACAGTGGGAAGGCCTCAGGCAAGCTCAACAAGAGGGCGTGCATGGAGAAGGAGCAGGCAGGAGCAGGCAGCTCCCCTTTCTCTCCTGCTCCCTCTCCTATTCAGCTCCAGAACACTGTCTTTTTAAAGCTGCTCTGCCTGCCTCAGCGCCAGCCTGAGGACAGGCCACACCAGCACCACCGGCTACAGTTCTTCCTCAAGTCACGCTGCCTCCTCCACGTGAGCTCCTGCAATGCACAAGTGACCTGCTGACCTCCACATGAACAGCGGAAGGTGGGAAGACAGACAAACCATCCTCACAAAGCCCAGCCTATGGTGCCAGGACGTATGTGAGTGTGTCAGCACCTCCTCCTTGCTGACAGGGAGAGCACCAAAAGCCCCCTGGAGCACTAAGGGATATGTAAAGGAACAGGAGACCTCTGATTGCTTGGGGTGGTGCACAAGGCTCCAGGGGGCCTGAAAAGTTTGTGCTAAAGCAAAGGGTGTGGAGGGCGTGGTGCCTGCAAGCAACCAGGAGAGGAAATGAGAGCTTGAGGGGTGATGAGAGCCGGGCAGAGGCTTGGCTTTGGAGCCCCCACTGTTGGAGCGATGCTGAGGAAACCCTGCAGATAGTTAACAAGACTCAAGGACACGGAGGGAGAATATCATCGTTGTTAGGACGGGGTTTACTCTGCAAATTGAATGGGTGGGTGACCTTTTCCGAGAATGCTGTGCAGCTCCATACCTCTCTGGAACGGGCATGGAGAGCACAAATCCAACCCTTGATGGACTCAGCTCCAGAGGATAACAGTGCAGGTATCCCTTCAAGTGGACTGATGGATTTGGATGTGTTAAAAATATGCTCATATGGTCTTTGAGATCTAGCACCCATCAAGAGATGTCGGTCAACTCCAAGCCACCTTCAGGAAATGGAATAGGACAACAGTCAGCGGAAAGTCAGACGTCCTTCCAACAGCAGTTAAAGGGATGGGAACAATTGCAGTTGTTTAGATGAGACTTGCTAGCAAAGTGATACGATCAAGTCTCAAAGGGAGGAATTGTCGGAACGGTGCTGTGGAAACCCTGCAGAGAGTCAACAGGACTCAAGGACTAGGGAGGGAGACTATTGTAACAGGGCAAAGCAAAGGACAAGCAGCTCCAGCCGAATAACCGCGAGGAAACCACCACTCTCTGGAGAATGTGAGGAGTGGACAAGACAAGGACAGCACAATAGCCCAGAGTGACCTCTAAGTTCACTAAGGCTTACTACCATATTAAGTGCCACTCCCCCGAGTGAGTAATGAGATGATAATGACATGATGAGGATGTTACCACCTTCCTCCCCACTTCCCATGCTAATTAGCAGCAATGTTAAAGCACAAGCGCAGAGCGAATAGGTCGCGTACTGAAATGGTAACCAGTAGGAAAAGCTGTATAAAGCACTGCCAGAGCAGTGTAGATGCACACGGAGAGTGGAAGGGGAGAAGGTGTGCTAGCTCTGCGGCTCTGCCAGGGAGCGGCCATCTGTGCGCAGGAATGAATCCAGCAAGCGGCTGGAGCCTGCGTGCGCACGGGTCGCTCGCAGAGCGGTTAGAGGGGCAGCGTGGGGAGAAGGCCAGGGCTGCCGAGAGCTGCCCGTCGGGCGGCCGGAGAAGCGCCGAGGCGGGGCTGGAGCGGAGCGGGGCCGGGGGCGGGAAGGGAGCAGAGCGGGAGGCTGGAGCAGGCGGTGGCGCGGAGGGGCCGAGACGGGCGGCGAGCGCAGGGGCGGGAGCGGGCGGGCGTGGAGCGGCTGCGGCCGAGGGGCTGCTGGGGGGCGGCAGCAGGAGGCGCGGGCGGCGGCGCGGCGCGGAGGGAGCGCGGAGGGAGCGCGGTGCGCGGCGGGGCTGCGCGACCCCCTGCGCCGGCGCGGAGGCGCGCGGAGGGCGCCCGTGAGCTCACAGAGGGGCCCCGCGTTGTGCTGCGCTGTGCTGCGGTGCGGGGCAGTGCGTTGTACTTCGCTCCCCTGCGGAGCGGTGCGGTGCAGTGCGCTGTGCTGCGGTGCGGTGCGCTCTCCTGCGGAGCGGTGCGCAGTGCTGCGCTGTGCTGGCTTGCAGTGCGGTGTGCTGTGCTGCGCTCTCCTCCGGAGCTGTGCGGAGCGGTGCGCTCTCCTCCGGAGCGGTGCTGTGCGCAGTGCTGTGCTGTGCTGCGTTGCAGTGCGGTGTGCTGTGCTGCGCTCTCCTGCGGAGCGGTGCGGAGCGGTGCGCTGATCTGCGGCGCGGCGCGGTGCCTCCTGCTCGCCGCGCCCCGCAGCCGCCGCTGCCCTCGCGCGTGGTGCCCCGGGCGCCGTGGGCGGCGGCTGCTGCCCGGGCGCAGCATGGTGCGAGCGCGGGCGGCGCCGGGCGGCGGGCGGCGGCTGGTGCTGCTGCTGGTGCTGCTGGCGGCCCTGCGTGCGCGGGACGCGCGGGCTGCTCCGCGCGCAGCGCCGGGCGCAGGTAGGGCGGGCGGCGGCGGAGGCCCCGCGGGCGCGGGCGGCGCGGGGCAGCAGCCGGGGGCCGGCGGGGCCGGCGGGGCGGCGGCGTTGGCGGCGTCGGGGGCCGCTGGCGGCTCCGCGGGGCTCGTGGGGCGGCGGCGGGTGGGTGCGACGGGCGGCGCTGCGCGGGGCGGCGGCGGCGCCGGGCGCGGGGCCGCGGCTGGGGCGAGAGGTGTCCGTGGAGCAGCGCCGGGCGCTGTGTGCCGGCCGCTGCGGTCCCCTCCCCGTGCTCACAGCCGTGCCCGGGGGCGAAGGCCGTCCAGGCCCCCGGCCGGTCGCCAGCGCGGAGCCTCGTGGATGGGCTGGAGGTGAGCGCCGGGCATCTTGCCTGGGAAGGCTGGAAGCCGCGATTTTCTCGTGCTGCTTTGGCCTTTAGCTGGCCAAGGGGGCTCTGGTGGCCACGCAGTGTAAATGATCCTTCCTGCCCTCCGGTGCTGAGGGCTCCCCCTTTGCAGAGGCCTGGCTTCCTCGGCTTCCTCCGTGGAAGAAGGCACGGAGTAGTTGGGTGTTAGTGCCAGGGTGTTTGAGGGTGTTGGACAGTGCCTGGGTGGAGGGTTTGGAGAGCTGCCAGATCCCAGGCAACAGGTCCTCCCCTGGTCCCTCTGCAGCTGTGAGGCTGTTGACCTGCAAGTGTGACCTGGGGAAGGCTCCCGAGATCTGCACTGGGTGCTTTGGCTCGCAGAGGGCTGTTGGCGAGTCCCCCTGAGCCTGTTCTGCTGCCAGTGCCTGCTGCAAGGCCGGGGGCATGATGGGGTTGAGTTTACAGCTTGTGTGAAATCTGTGTTTTGTTACAGATGTGGCCAAAGTCGATGGTTTTCCATCTTCTCGGCTGCATCCCCTTGCTGAGGGTCTGGGTCTTCCCAGGGGTACGTAGTCACTTTGGACTTCCCTGAAAGAATAAGAACTTCCTTGGTCCTGTCTTGTTCACGTGCAATTGTACTTCATACTTCCTCTTCAGGTCGACCAAGGGCTTTAGAGTCACGGTGGGGGTGGGGGGCTCAGGGGTAAGTTGTGAGCATTTCTTTACTTTGAAAACTGCCAGGTGCCAGGGAAGGGGTGACCCTTGCCCCTCCACAGCTCTCTTGACTTGCATATATGTCGCATGTCATGACGGGACCCCCTCCCCTTCCATTGCTTAGAACTGCTTTGTGAAGAAGTTGGTAGCAGGTTGTGAGGAAAGCTTGCCACCTATGTGTGGTGTTTCTGCTCTGCTGTAGGCTATGGGTATCCAGCATTTTGGCTGTAGCCTCTTCCCAAACCCCAGGAGGATCCCCGGGGAAAGTAGTCAGGATGTATTCACTCCACAGAGGAAGCTTTTACCTTTCTGACTTCTCTTGGTGTGGAGTGTGAGTGAGTGAGTGCTTGGCTGGTGCTGAGACCCACGGAAGAGCAGAGTGGGATGTGGGAGGCCTTCAGAGATCTGCCCCGGGGTGCTTTGCCTTGCAAAGTCTTGGTGCTGCTTCCAAGACTTGCTGGGGTTGAGTTTACAGCTTGTGTGAACTCCAGGGTGTCCTTTCCTGCAGCAGCTCTGTGCTTCCTTAGATTTGTACCCATAGGGTGCCTGTGCATGCACCAGGTGAGCGTGTACAAGATGCTTGTGAGTGGCAGGGCAAGACAAGTGCCTTGCTGTAATTCTGTTTTCCCCACTGTCTGTTGCTAGAATTCAGATCTAAATATGCATATAGAAATCTGTGTAATGGTTGCCATTGCCATGTGTGTTTAGTTACAGGTGTGGCCTTAGGTGATGGAGATTTGTCTTCTCATCTGGACCCTGGATTTGAGCTTCAGAGACATCGTGGGGGTGAGTCATCAGCAAACAGTCAGTTTAACTAATATGCAGTTCTTTTCTCACTTCGCAGTGCTCTCTGAGGAAGCCAAGGTCTGTGACACACATCTCCTGGCCAAAAGGCTGCTGAACAAGTAGATGTAGCGCTGGTTCAGTCTCGCAGTGGCCAGTGGGCTTGTGTGTGTGAGCAGTGTAAACAGTCCTTGTCCTCTGGATCTAAGGGTTGCCTGTTGGTAGAGTTCTGGTTTCCTTGGTGGACGTTATTGGCATTCCTGGTAGAAAGCCCTGAGGGATGTTGTGTGTGTTCCCTGGGGGTGTTTGGGAGCTGTTGGGTAGTGCCTTGAGGGAGGATTTGGAGTGGTGCTAGGTCCCAGGCAACAAGTCTCCCAAGCCCTCCTGCGGCTGGAAGACTCTCAGACTATGTGTGTGTTCCCTGTTCCCCTTGCGTTCATGGCAAGTCACTTCTGTGGAAGTACATTGCACAACATCATGAAACCTTGTCTCGGCTTAGAGGTGTTCCTACAGGCAGTGGCCTTCCAGCTTCTCTGCTGGATCCCATTTCTGAGGCTCAGGCACATGCTTAGAGTGACAGAGATTTATTCACTTCCTGGAATAAGAATTTTGTTTCTGTGTTTTATATGTGGGGCACATAGCTTAAGTCCTCGGCTCATGCCTGCAAAAGAGCAGAGTGGGCTTTGGGAGGGCTTCAGAGATCTTTGGGGAGTGCTTTGCCTGCCTCCTGCAGCCTTGTGCTTCTTCCAGTGCCTAGAGCAAAGCCAGCAGGCTAGTTTGGGTTCAGTTAGCAGCTCAGGTGAACTCCAGGACATTCTTTCCCAGCACTCTTAGATTTGTAGCCACATGGTGCCTGTGCAGGCAACCAATAAGTGTTTGCCAAAGACTCAGGAGTGCAAAGGCAAGACAAATGTCTTGGTGTGAAGAGGCGCTCCATGCTCCTTCACCACCATTCAAATCTGAAGAAGCCTATGGAAACAGGTAATGGGATCACTATTCATCTCTTTGGCTACAGATGTTGCTGCAGATGATTTCTATCCAGCTTCTTGGCTGGATGCTGGTTTATAGTCTCTGGGGAATCCTCTAGCTGAGTCGTGACTCTTTTTCTGTTTCAGTTTCCTTGAAAGAAGCAGCATTGACATGTGCATGTCTTGTCCATGTGAAATTTAAATTCATACTTTCTATTTAGGCCCTCGGCGAAGAAAGTATAAGGCCAATACAGGAAAATCTCAGAAATCTTCTCAGGTCCTACAGGAAATCTTGAAGGACTTGGAGAAAGAACCTGGTGGGTAGATTTCACCCTGTGTTAAGCATAATCATTGTAAACCTAAGGTTTTATAAACAGGTATGGATAAGCTGATGCTTACACAGGAGAAAGGGATTGATCAGAGCCTCACAGCAGTGATGCACTTTTTCACACCCTGCAGGCATTGGCAAGCTGCAGAGCTTGTTCAGGGTCTCTTCTAGGAACGTGTTCTTCACTGTGTTTGTGAAGGTGCCCTGAATATAGTGGCAAGAGCTTCAGCCTCAGTGCACTATGTGTGACTGCTATGCGTACTGCGTGGTGGAGTTGGCAATGATGAGCCTTGCTTCTTAGAAGGCCTTTTTCCCCAGCTGAACCAGCTACAGCTTTTTCCTGCCCTCTTTAAAGGAAAGAATTCAATGTTATCTTGCCAGTTCTCAAAAAGGCACCAAGTGGAATGGGATCGAGAGGATCCCATGCAGTTGTCTCGTCTCCCCACACATACAGCGAGGTGTTGCTGTCTGTATTGGTTATCTGGAAGATTCTGTGTGCTTTGATTTTTTTCTTAACAAAGGACACATTGTTTGGGCTAGTGACCAGGTGCCCACCCCAAAATCCGGGTTTTGTTTCTGAACTTCTTACTGAAGCCGTTTGAAACATCTTGCCTCCAGAAGATACCCTGAGGAAGAGATGAGGAACAATTCCTTCTCATCAAGCTGTCTTGCTTTCTTTCCAAAGACAATCATCAGGAGGCCCCAGAGAAGGTGACCTTTCTGGCAGGAGGCAGTCACAGCCTGGCAGTGCCTGATGAAGAAAGAGAGGCAATTCAAGCAGCAGGCATGCCAGGTGCTTGCTGTCGGTTGCCACCTGGTGCTGGAAATCAAAATCCCTGTGTGTCTGCAGGCTCTTCCCTTGGAGGCCACTACTGCACAGCATGTCAGCAGGCATCTGTTAAAGGATTAGGGCATCAGAAGTGCCCTAAAACAAGCCGGGCACGGCCTTCTGTAGATGACTTTTGTCTCTAGTGTGTGGAGATGACTGCAGTGAGAATGCCAGAGATGTGCGTATCAACCTCTGTGGGTCCTGTTAGGTAGCCTCACTTCCCACACCACACAGCTCACGGGATTTTGGAGCTTTGCCATGTGGGGAAGGAGGCAGCTTTACCCGTTTTAACCACATTGAGCGCAGGTTAGAAAACATGACTCTTAATTGACTTGACCTCCTGCTGTAGCTGCAGCTCAGGACTTGCAGGGAGTCCCTAGAGGTCCTAGGCACAGAAGGAGCACCGAGTGGGATCCCTGCTGTGAAAGGAGGTCCCACGGGATGCCCTGATTCACAGGTCAGGCAGGGGTATAGAAGGAACCTCATCCATCCTTCTGCAGCTTGTGTGCCGGAGCAGTGCTGAGGCTTTACCTCTCTCTGATTCTTGACAGTGCTTCCAAGTGTGCCAGAGCCCAGAGAAGGCCTCCACGACAGGAAATATGCCTTTTTTCCAAAGCACCGAGGTATGGAGCAGTCTTGCAGGGATGCCTAAGTGAGAGAGGAGTGCTGAAGACTTGGAGCATACGAGTGGTGTTTGGAAGACCAGCGGGCGGAGGAAGGGGAGGTGGTACCGGTGTTGGAGGAAAGGCATAGGGAGAGAGGCAGGTTCAGATGTCTCCTTGGCCACACGCTGCCCCAGAGGAGCTGGCCCTGGCTGTTGGGCTGGGAGCGCAGGCAGCAGCATTTCAGTTCCATTCACTGCAATTCACACTGCAGCAGTGTGTTGCAACCTGCAGTGAAAAATCCTCTCCTCTATGTTTGGTTACAGATGTTCCTGCAGGCAGTGGCCTTCCAGCGTCTCATCTGGATCTCATTTCGGAGCATCAGGGGGATGCCAAGGGTAAGCAGTCAAGATGTATTCACTTCCTGGAATTAGCCTTTACTTTTCCATATTATATTCATGTGATGTTCAGCTGTGTAAGTCCTTGGCCAATGCCCAGCCTGCATGAACTCCAGGGTGTCCTTTTCCCCAGTAGCATTTGCAAAATACTCCGGAGTGGAAGGGCAAGACAAGTACCTTAGCGTAATTTTTCATCCCATGCTCCGTCACCACCTTCCAAATCCAGAGAAGCCCATGGAACTATGTAACGGGAACTCTTCTGTCTTTGGTTACAGATGTGGTTGTACATGATGGCTATGGAGCTTCTCGATTGGATGCTGGTTTAGAGTTCCTGGGGAAACCGACAGGTGAGCTGTGACACTTGGTTTACTGTGAGAACCGCCACGTCCCTAGGCAAAGGTCAGGCAGGCCCCTCTGCTGCTGTGTGAATCCACACCCAGGGCATGAAGACATCCCGTTCAATGCACTAGAGTTCCTTAACAAACATGAGTATTGCCACAGGTATTTTAACCTTTTCTCCTTTGTGTGTAATTACAGATGTCCCTAAAGGCAGTGTGTCTCCAGCTTCTCAGGGGCTGGAGCTGTTCCTTGAGCCTCAGGGAGATCTCAGCCGTAAGTAGTCTGTCTTCCTTTGCTTTGCATTTCTTTTCTTTTTTTTCCCCCATTTTCCTATATAAAGGCCTTCTTGGTGAATCGAAGGTCCCCCAGCACACACACCCTCCCTGAAGCCCAGAGGCACTGTTAGGGGGAAGGGATGGTAGCACAGGCTTTCACTGGCCAGTGCGCTCTTGCCCATGAGAAGTGTAAATGACTGTTACTGTCCGCCAGTGCCAAGACACCAGAATCAGCGATAATAACAGCACAGAAGGCAAAATTGCCTGGGAATCCCAAACACACGGAGAGATTATCAGCACTGCAGAACCCATATCAATGTATGGGATTGTCTCCTTTGCTCCAGGTTTTGCACATGACAAAGATGCAAAGGCTGCAGCTCAAAAAGCCTTACAGAAGCACCGTGTAGTCTTCACTGCTGCAGTCTCGGGTTCCGTATTGTTTGGAGTAGTGCTCACTTGTGTAGCTGCTTCCCTGCTGAGGAAGAGAAAACAGTGAGTTGTTCTTTTCCCACATTCCTTCTGTTTGCTATATTTTAGCAACGAAGCGTGTGTAGTGGTAGCATTGTGGAGTGCTGGGTGAGCTGTGGAGGGTCCTCTGCTGAGAGGTCTGGTGTCATCTGGCTTGGGTGGACTCGTCCTTCCTCGCAGTGAGTTCTCTTTCTTGAAAGCCATTCTCACTGTTGCAGAGACGCGGTACCAGCTAATCCTGCCTCTGCCTCCAAAGGACAAGAGTCCAGTATAGAGGAAGGCAAAGCAAAATTCGGAAGCAAAAGAGAAAAGGATGAGCTTGCCATAAAGAATGTAAATCTCAACAACAGCTCCAGTCCGCTTCCGGTGAACTTTGCAAGAGAGCTTGCCCCTTTATTTAATGGTGTGAATACAAAACGTTCACTTCAGCCTGGATGCCAGAGTAACGCAGATGGCGGTTATCACTCTTCCTCAGATACCTGCATTTTACTGGATTTACCCAAAGCCGATCGTTCCAAGTGCGCATGTTTTCACTACCAACAGGGACAATGTACTTCAGAGGCATATTCCGAATAGAATAATAAAACTGTTGGGCTAAACTGGTGCGAGTCCTTGGCTGCTTTGGAGCTTTGTGTCTGGGTGCAATGCACAGTGCTTAGGACAGGGTTGGCGGAGTGTGAGGAGCTGTCAGTGAGTTGCCCTCCATCAAGGTCTGCACTCAGTCCCCCTCATCAACGTAGTTTCCCAGCTTGGGCTGTCACTAAGGTTTCATTCAAGCAAATGGGTGAGGGCAGATGAGCCTTGGAGCGCAAGTGAGCTCCCTGGGAGCGCTCTGCTGAATCCTGCCAGATGTGGGGAGGGAGAGGGGAAGGAGGGGCTGCAAAGGGTGGCCGTGCAGCTGTGAGCAATGAGTTAGGGGAGTGCTAATGTGAGACCAGAGGCTGCTGGGGGATAGAGTAGTGGTCTTCCGTGTGCAGAAGCTGAAGGTCTTCAAGTAGGGAAGAGTCAGATGGTGCTGGCTGGGAAAGAGGGCAAAAAGGACTGTGATGGGAAGAACAGTATGGCCCTACCAATGGCACAAGAGGTAACCCAAAGACCCACAGAAATGGTGTTGCTCTGCTCCCAAACACTCAAGCCGTGACTATGAGAGGTAAAGCAGAAAAGGGAATGCAGCTGTATGTGAGGAAAGCACAGGATCCTATATACTTTTGAAGTGAGCCGAAGTGGACTCCAGCCTTTCCAGAGGAATGTAGTCAAAGAGCTGCTGCCTCCGAAAACACTTGTCACCCCTGTTGCCAGCTTGCAGTAGAGGGAAGGGAATGAAGACCCTCCTAGGATGCAATAGGAAGGGCATGACAAGGTGCAGCCCTACCACCTGTCTTCTCCTTGGTAAAGCTCACACAGCCATAAGAGACCTGGTGAGGGAAGGGCACAGGACAGGAAAGGCACGTGGTGGGATTTTAAGGCACTTCTCAGGTGGCTCCGCAACCCTTTGCCTCTGGGATCAGAAGAGTCAGCTGCTCCCTCTACCTTGCATGTTCTTCAAGTCCTGCAGGATTTGCTCTGCACGCTGCACTAAGGGACAGGCGTTCACGCAGCAGCCTCCTCTCCCGAGGCTCAGCCAGGTAAGGACTAGGAGAACCACTCCAAAGAGCAGCTCTGCTCACACAAAGACCTTCAGGCACTGGGTCTCCAAGCACAGCCCTCCAAACAGAGACAATCATCACCCCACTGTGTGTGAGCTGACAGACAGAGCTGGTTGTGGAGGCTCCTCAGCACAAGGAGAGGGAAGGGGTGGAGGGAGCTCAGGCTTAGGACACTGCAGGAGGCCTCCAGAAATACCTTAGCCAAAGCCTAATTGTGCTACAGGCTCCTAGAGAGGTGCGAGGAAATCCCACCTCCTCCATGGCTGGTTGAGAAACTTTCAGGATGCCACCAGTTCTAAGGCAGAGGCTTTAACACAAAACTCTTGCCTCAAGGCAAACAAGAGTGCATGGTTATAGGAAGAGCAGCTTGCAATGGCTCGCATATCCCAATGGCTGTGCTTTTCATGCTTCAAAGCTGCACTATTGCCCCACCATAAACCAGGGAGCAGAAACACGCCTCACACTCAGCCCTCAAACTGCAATGGGCAGAGTTGTGGAAGTTGTCAGCTCCTCCAGCATGTCCAGCTCAGCCTTTTCAGGAGATCTCCCCTGGCTCCCCGGGTGGCGGTTGCAGGGCATCTGCCCCTGCACCACTGCCCCAGCCCTCCCATGCCAGTCCCACATGTCTTTCCCAGGTTGCAGGAGCAAGGCCAGGAGGTTGCAGGCCAAAGCTGCTGGAAACCACTGTTTGCTTCCAAAGTACCTCTTGGCGTAGGCCACACCTCCAGCAGTAAGTAGCACCATGGGGATCGCTTAGCTGGGCAATGGGTGCTACGAGCCTGGTCACTAGCCTGTATGCCTTTAGAGGGGGGTTTTTTGGGGGTCTAGCTCTCCTCTGATCTTCAGGACTGAGCACCTTGTAGTAGTCAGCATCCGGTGGACCCGGGCCTGCAGCCCATCCTCCCCTTCAGCTCCAGGCAGGAGGCTGCAAGAGCTTTCCCCATGGCAGAGTAAAGCTCCAGAGGCAGGGAACATGTATAATCTCTGTCAATTGTTAGGGCAGGCTTTCAGACATGGGAGTGCTGCCATTACTTATCAGTCTCTCAAACTTCACCCTCAAGTGTAATCTCCTTTACGCACCCAAACGCACACCTCTCGCATATACGCAAACCCACAGATATGGTGATGCAAGTTAAAATACAGTTTAACTGTGAAGTCCATTAAAAATAAAAACCTTACATATATGAAGAATTTGCACAAAGCGATTTGAATATGTGGTGCAGCACAGCATTCAGAACTTTGCCTTTCTTGCTGCAAGAGCAGCTGCAAACTTTCCGTATCTGGGCAGGGTACTGTTGAGGGCAGAGTCCTAGCATCTCCCCTGGTCCACAGCACACTTCAGCTGTGCCTGCTTGCAGCCATCATTTTATTTGTTCATTTTAACAGTAGAAGGATTCCCATAGAACAATATTCCCACCTCAATTTGCCCACATTATATTCTGCAGAAGACTGAAGAAAGTGGTGTAGAAATGCACTAGATTTAATTTTCTATACATGAGTCTTCCACACAGGCGTTTTTGATATACTGAAATAAAATTAAATAAAATGTTAAAAACTCCTCAGTACTCCTACTAGTGTTGAAGAAGTCTTGCTTACTCTTCCATTCTCTAAAGCCTGTGAAAGAAAGGTGTTCATGTCATCAATATTAATACAGAAGTCTCTTGTCAAAAAGACACCCGTAACACTTCAGTGGATTAAGTAGCAAGGACCTTAAGTTTGACACAAGGGTGGGATTCAATGGTCAAAGTTTATAATATCTATTTTTCTTCCATTGGAGCAAGTAATAGAAATAAAGAGAGGCTTCTCTGGAAGGACTTAGCCTAAGTTATGGGATAACTTTAGACATCTACCTTTAATCAAATGACCCTCACCTTTGGGAGTGAAGCCTTGAAACCTTTTCTCATCGACACAAGTTTATTGCCAAAGGTCTCCTTCACAAAATGCACTTCCATTTTCTTCGTTTGAACTAGCTACCAGTCACAAAGAACCCATACCCTAGATTCCAGTACTAACAGCAGTAGGAGCTGCTTGCAGAAGCCCAATCAAGGCCACCAGCATCAGTTACCGTTAAAACACTTGACCTTGCATCATCAATAAAATGTCTCTACTCCTGCAAATCAAAAGACAAATAGACAGTGAGCAGCAGATGGGAGAGAAGGGGGCTTACAGAATTCAAAATAGGCCTCAATGCAAAAAAAAGAGGAAAAACTGTATTTATTATGTATTTTTATTTCATATATACATGTTCATGATGAAAATATGTAAATTACTCCATGGAGGCCAAAAGCAATTTTTACTCATTTCTAATTTCAGGTTAGAGCCGCCATAATACAACAGGCCTCCAGACATCAAACAGCTAATTGTTTGAGGATCTCAGGATTATCAAACCACATGTTGATTGCTCTCATAGCTCTTTCAAGGAGTCCAGTCTGATTATGCTGATATAAAGTTGTAGCTGGTTGTGCAAGCTCTGGCCTGGAGGTTATGAAACAAAGTCAGGGCACATCACTAAGATATTCTCAAACAGTGATTTTGTAGTAATGGCAGTGCACAGCGAAACACTTTTCTGACAGCTTAACTTTCAAAACTGTGGTGTTTTGTTTCTTTCTTTGTCTTACCCACATGAAAGATGAGTGAAAGTATTTCAGCCCATCCGTGCACAGGAATACACCTAAAAATCATGACCAGGAATAAATTTGTTTGCATTTGATGCCAGTAATTTGAAGTCATCAGTTTCACTAGGATGATTATTCTGTAACTTTAGTTGCATTTATACAGAAAATGAATAAAAGTTACATCATCAATGCATCACATGACTACTTGCATTTTGTAATTTTGAGAGACTTATGGATAGTTATTTCATGAGCTTAAAAATGCTGACTGATGTGCTCAAGCCCACCTCTTCTATGTAACTGCAGCTTTCAGAAGAGTTGTGACATGTGAGTGGCAAGTGCCTTGTGCTCTTTTCCCTCATGATCAGGACTGAAAAGCTCTTCACTACTTCTGCCTCAAATGTAATACTGACTCCATGCACCAACCTTAGCTCTGTGTCATGCTGTTTTTTACTTAAAAAGCATGGACATTCATGTCAGTACAAATGGTCATCAAAGTTGGTTGTGATATGCAAACAAGTTAATGGAAGCCCTAATAAAAAGTCTGCTTCATAGATCAAAGGAAAGCTTTGAAGAGGATGTTTTTGGTAGACTAAGTTTCAGCAATAGAGACAGCTGTAAAAGCCAGCTTACCAATATGCCTTAAGAACTGAGACTGATTCTTGTGGGTGAAACTGAGTGTTTAAAACAAGAGGCTACTGAGGTACTGAGTATCAACTGCATGTAAAAGATGCCAGGGGGAGTTTTGAAATATCTTGTGATATTTCAGAGACATAACCCTCAATGTTTTTGACCAAACACCTTCAAAATCTTATAGAAGCCTAACATCGCCAGTTGACTAATGACATTGAGAGCACCAGAAACAACTTTTTGCTTAAACTTCCTGGCAGGAGCAGGAGAAGTGCAAACATCCTAGGAGCTATCATGGGGTCAGGGTAAAGACAGCTACATTACTGCAACTTTTCAAGAGATCCTGGAATTGTGCTGAATGTACTTTGTAAATATGTAGTTGTGTAATATAGTTTTGCCATTGCTAGCAACAGGCCATAAGCTTTCTACTGATCTAGCAAGGCCACAGAACTGAGGCTTGTCAGACTTGTTGTGTGCAAAGTTTTCTTGGCCTGCCTGCACCTTTTTTTGTTTTTTTTTTTTCCCTTGGTTTAACTGTAAGAGTGATTTTTCTAACTGACCAGGTATCTACTGCTAATTTGTTTTCTCATGTATATAATAGGCAGTAAAAGAAAAAAGGTAGTAAATTTGAATGTAAAGTGGAGTTGCAGAATAATGAAGAAGGAGCAGGGTTTAAAAGTGTTTTTGCAAACATATACAATGACCCCAAGTGTATCTTAGATGGAGGCAGAAGAAGCATTGCATTCCTCCCTGAAAGAGTCCAGCTGCTGATGGCCTACCATAACACCCTGCCACACACCAAACTTAGGTCACAAAGGAGCAGGGGAAGGATGAGCATAACATCAGGAAAAGGAGTAGAGACCGCATAGTGATTTTTACTGTATTATTTTCATTGTTGAAACTTTTCCTGCATAGATATATTTTTTCTGTAATAGTTAGATCTGGACTAATAATGGTTCTTGGATTAGACTGTTCAACATATCACTTATACTAACAATAAACTCTTGGCTTTATATACAAGGTTTGTTTCCTCTTTGCACATAAACAAGATCTTGAGTGTAAGAACCTCCTTTCAAAAAAAGAGGACAAAACTTCAGGCTTTGACCTCGTCAGGGAACTCCAGGCCATAATGTCCACAAAGATGTTCAATTAACACTTTGAGTAGTATCACATTTTAAGTGTTTTGTTCTGAAAGCAGAACAGTTTCACTGCTGGTCCTGCATATTCGAAAACATCAGAAACTCAACAAAATTACCCTTCAAGCTCTCTTACTTGAGAAAGTTCATGAATCACAGAATCACAGAATAGTTGAGGTTGGAAGGGAGCTCTGGAGATCACCTAGTCCAACCCTCCTGCTCAAGTAGGGTCACCTGGAGCAAGTTAGACAGGGTTGCATCCAGGTGGGCTTTGACCATCTCCAGAGAAGGAGACTCCACAACCTCTCTGGGCAACCTGTGGCAGTGCTCTGTCACTCTCACAGTGAAGAAGTTTTTCCTCATATTCAGGTGGAACTTCTTGTGGTTCAGTTTGTGCCCGTTGCCTCTTTTCCTGTCACTTGGCACCACTGAAAAGAGTCTGGCCCCATCCTCTTGACACCGTCCCCTCCCTTAAGGGTATTTACATTGAAAGATCCTCTGTCAGTCTTCTCTTCTCCTGGCTAAAGAGGCCCAGCTCTTGCAGCCTTTCTTCATAGAAGAGATGTTCCAGCCCTCTAATCGTCTTCGTAGCCCTATGCTGGACTCTCTCCAGTAGCTCCATGTCTCTCTTCTACTGGGGAGCCCAGAACTGGACACAGTACTCAAGATGTGGCCTTGCCAGGGCTGAGTAGAGGGGCAGGATCACCTCCCTCCACCTGCTGGCAACAGTCTTCCTGATGCATCCAAGGATACCATTGGCCTTCTTGGCCACAAGGGCACATTGCTGGCTCATGGTCAACCTATTGTCCACCAAAACTCCCAGGTCCTTCTCCACAGAGCCACTTTCCAGCAGGTCAGACCCTAGCCTGTGCTGGTGCATAGGATTATTGCTCCTTAGGTGCAGGACCTTGCACTTACCTTTGTTGAACCTCATGAGGTTCCTCTCCGCCCAATTCTCCAGCCTGTCCAGGTCTCTCTGAATGACAGCACAGCCCTCTGGTGTATTATGAGGTCAAAATCTCTTTGACCAAGTAGTGTATAGTGAGTGCCTCATGGCCTGCATGTGGTTCAGTAAATTGTATTTCCTACTGAGCAGTTATTTGCTGGTCTTGAAATAGGATGAATCTTATTTTTTCTGAAATGCATTTTCCAGATCTGTGAACAAATTCATTGATAAAAAATGAAATAAGTTAAATCAATATTTTTCAAAAAATGAGGAAAACAATGTACAAATGTAAAAGCAGAAAGATTGGCACTAATCCTGTAAACTATATTGTGCACTTAGCATAGCTATACAAAAGTGAAAGCAAGTCTAAAGCAGTCCATACTTCAGCTATATTACTTCTAATTTGTATCCAGCCTGTACCTTCCAATAAGAGCTCATACTTATTCCTTATTTTTACAAGGAAAGTGAATTTTCTTTCAGTCTGCTGAAATACTGCGATACCCATAATCAAATCATTTGAAGGCGATTCAAAAGAACAGACTTAAGGAAAAGCTTTTATCAGGGAGATCTAAATCAGAAGTTGTTTCTAAGGGTGAAAAATGAAAGAATCAGAACATTCAACTGAAAAGATTTCCTACTTTTAAGTTAGAATGAGAGAGGAAAGAATTTTCTTGCACTACCTGGGGTACAGACAGTAATTTGGTGTTTTCTTCACCTTTAATGCACAGTAACTTGAGGGCAGAAAGTAGGACACTAATAGGTAACATATTTCACTCTTTGCTACAAATAGAAGCTTTTTAAGAAAGAGATTACAATAAAGCTATCATGAGACAGCAGGAAAATATGCATATGCAATTACCATAAGATTCATGCCTTTCTCAGTGTTAAAGAAAGGATACACTCCCACTCTCAACAGTTTTCTATTCCACAACTATTACTCTAATAGGAGAAACTGAAGATCCAGTTACCAAATCAAAGTCGGTGCACTGCCTGCTCAAGGATAAGTCTCAAGTTATATTTTAACCAGAAATAATCAGAACTAAATTTCACATGCTCTTTTGCTAAGTTTAAGGCGCAGTTAATAAATCCGATTTAGAAAAAAAGGAGTTCTAACAAAGTCACTCTTTAATGAGGGCAACCTTGTATGGGCTGGTTCAGCGACACACGATGAGGCTTCCGAACTCTCACTCAGTAACATGTGAAGCTGTCTGCCATGAGACACTGAGTGCAGACATGTGCCAAAATGTCAAAGACCGTTGACACTTGTGTAAGACATTTCTTTTAATAAAGTTATTTTCAAGCCCAAAATAAGATTTGAAATAGAATTTTGCTCCATTCTCTTTATCAGGATCTGGTCATAACAGTGTAGGGCTGACGAACCATCAGCAGGTTAATCTTTTTGTCCATATCTTTTTCATTTTCATTGAACTATTGTAATAAAAAAGGAATCATTAACCTCCTCAAAGTGTACTTGCCTTGCCACAGTTTATCAGTTATAACTGTAGGATTTGAAGCTCAAACAATCTTTAGATTGAAATAAATGTTAAGCCTATTAAGTTATGTGATAAAAGGCTTGTCTCCATGCATGAAGGACCACAAACAACAATGATGGTCTCAGGCCCATTACTGGAGGGATCTGCAGAGAGTGTGTGTGTGTGTGTGTGTAAGGGGGTCTGCACTGGCAACTACAGTGAGGTAGTAGACCACAGGGCCAGCTGCTGGAGATCCAGGCATCTTAGGGCTGCTGGATGGACTGAGTTTCTAAGGCAGTTACTGCAGGGGGTGGAGGGTGTGAGGAGGGGCAGGAGCATACAAGTCTGTGTCTGTGAGTGAGGGGGTTTGTACCAGCAGCTGGAGTGGGGGCTGCAGCCTCAGGGGCTCGTGTGCCCAGGTGCCAGCAACTGGGGAGACCTTGATCCAGGGGCCAGCTACTCGACTGTCTAAGCCCAGCTGACGGAGGGATCCGCATCGTACGTATGTGTGTATTTCGCACTGACAGACCTTCATCCTGATCAGTCACAGAAGAAAACAGGGTGAGGCCATTGGTGCTGTTTGTGTGAGTGCTGCGTGAGTCCATCCGTCTGGCCGCCTATATATGTATGTATGTATGTATATGTGTGTGAGTTGTATAAGCGTAGCTGGGTGGGTGCGTACTGGAAATATACATTCAACCTCGCTACCGGTTGGGCATGGAGCTACAGCAGCCTCAACCTCCACTAGACTACCAGAGAGAAATGTAGACTCTCTCCTCTTGTAT
The DNA here is from genome assembly GCF_028389875.1 of Rhea pennata. Classification (NCBI taxonomy): domain Eukaryota; kingdom Metazoa; phylum Chordata; class Aves; order Rheiformes; family Rheidae; genus Rhea; species Rhea pennata. The sequence goes on from NC_084663.1 coordinate 153,024,188, forward strand.
TTCATGCGTGTCTGGAGACAAATACTGAATTCTATGTAAATGTGTATCTTTAGAGCAGAAGTTGACAACATCCTTCTGCCATGACCAAACAACTGACTTACCTTTCAAGGGTGGCAGCAACACAGTTCAGGTATGATTTCTAAAGAGAAATATAGGATTTTTATCCTTTAATTTTTTTTTTTCACTCTGAACTGCTTATCCATCACCATCAATATTAAAATCTTAAAACCACGTTTATTCTTTCAGCTCTGTTCTTTATTTTATGTTATCTACTCTATTCTTTATTTTTAAGTTGTCTAATGAAGACTTTCAGCTGGTAATTTCAGTGTTTTTCTATCCGAACTACAGCATCTGAAAATATAAATACAGCTGCTGGCCCATGCAGTCCTGCCTCTCATCTGAAACAGGCCGAGCTCCTCCTGCTGGCTGCATCCTATTCCTGAGCAAACACTAACAGATCGCACATGCTCATCTCGCCTTCCTTTTCAGAATTGGGAAGAAATAAAGATATTTCTGAAAAATTCTAGTAAAGAGAAGAAATGTAGAAATTTAGGAATAAATTATCAACAGCCTTAGGACTTCATATAATGTGAAAAACTCTACCAAGGTGAGGAACTATCGATGTGGTGCTGACAGTATCATAAGTATATTAAAAGGAAAAGACCTGAAAAGCATTTATGGCTTATTCTTTAAAACTAGAAGAGATATTTGTGCTGGTAGCTGATATTCATTTTGACCAATATGAACTCTTGTGTCCGTACTATGTGATACTCGATGGGAATGGTCCGTGTTGTAACTTTTTGTATCTGTATTACCTGATACTTGGTGAGAATGGTCCGTGTTGTAACCTTTTAGTGCCTAAAACTATACCACTGTGTTAAGCGGAATACAAACAAGTAACTAACAAGGTCTTGGAAATCTGTGAGAAAGAACAGCGGTTGGTCACATATAGATTCTGTGGCTTCCAGCCGCAGCATCACCATGAGAAGCAGTCAACATGAAGGTCAGAAATTGAAGAGTAATGAAATAGCAACCCCCAAAGTCAAATGTGGCCCCCGAAGTAAGTCTGCAAACGTGCGCAGTATCACAGCCCAGTTATGCAGTGGGGACGGAGTTGGGCTGGACTCCCTGCACTTGTTGGCCCCAGGTGCCGGGACTCCCGCCTACCACAAGTAATCATAAATGCCGGAGTTTTTCCAAAGGAGGGAGAGGCTGCTACACGACAGAGGATCATGTTGCCTCCTTGGGGACGCCCGAAAAGATTGTGCTCTCTCTCTCACCATGCAGACGATCGGGACAAGCATTGGAGTGGTCCTTCTCGAGATTACCATCAGGTCGGTCTGTTTGTAAGTATCTAGTAATAAACTGCTTGCTACTGAAGAGTGTTTGCGTGTGTGTGTGTGTGAGTTTGTGCCGACTTGCCAAACCGGATGTTTGGCCCCCAGGAATCTAACTAGAACAACTCTGAAGAAAAACATTAAAGAACAGCCTCAGAAAATTTAATCTCCTTCTGCAAGTTACAAAAGCTTGACTACCTTAGGCCACAGGAACATGCAATTGTGATACCTAGAAAACATTCACTAGGAAGTACAGAGCCACATTATAGATGGCATTTTTTCAGAGAATTAGTTGTATAGTTAGGATAGAAGATCAAGGTCAGAATATAATTGTAATATGCTTTTATTTTATTGATTTGATTTTTCACTCAGGGTCCTTGGGATTTTCTCCTATTGTAGCAGATGCAAAAAGAATTGCAGAAAATAATGAGAAATCCTGATGCAATTGAGCTAGTGAGCAAATGCCAAGGTCTTTCAACGCTACACGGGAGGATTCTTTTCTTTCTAAGAAATTAAATCTACATGATTAGTTTTGTTAAAATGAATTGTGGAAAGATTCTATCTTCAGCTTTTCATCTAAGATGCCCATTTTTGGACAAGAATTCTTTCACCCCTTCAAAATACCATTTCTATCAAGACTGGTCAATTGTATTTGGTCAGTGTGAAAACTGTAGCTTCCAGTATACCACACTTAACAGTGATTGTTAGTATTAAGAACACATGTAAATTTTTGAACACAAACAGTTGAAAGCTAATGAATGATTAAAACGATCTGAGTGGTATCTGGGCAGAAAGTTGAAACCTATTTAAAAATTTCTATACTTAAAGTCCTCCGTGGACATTTCATGTATGTTTCCTAATGTTGACCTTAATGACCAGCTCTAGGTGATAGTTGTACTCACTTTAATTTTGAACAGCCTCAGAAATAACATAGCATATTTTACACACAAGTAAAGACGGTCGGATAATTCTCAAAAGTGCCTAATCCATTTTGAAAATGATCTTTTGGCCCCTTGGAAGCTAAAATCTCCCTTTAACTTCTAATAATATTGTAGGAATTGGGAGAGGAAAAAAGTGTTGAGATAGCTGAAAGAGACATTAAAATATTTCTAAGGAGGACAGAGACAGTTACAAGAACCCAATGCTACAGAAGTCAGAGCAAATAATTATGTAGGATTTCTAGAAAAGCTTTGCAACCATAACCTGTTCTACCCAACTGGACAAACAGAATTATTTATGTTGCTGAGGATAACAGTAGGCAATCAAAGTAGGACGCTGTCTGTCCTACTCTGCAACTGTTCAGAATGAACATTTTTGCAGCCATTGATGTGACTCATCATATGTCACTCTGAGGGCATGCTAAGCAGCAATTTTAAAATCTAACAAAAATATATTATTTTTATGTTGACAGTGAATACTAAAGATTTAAAGTACAAACCATTAGGTCTCTAGGCAGTATTAAGCTAAGTTCCCTGATATGGTTTTCCGAATACTTTATTCTAGCTCAGAGCAGTGCAGCCTTTAAGGCACCAAAATCCCTTTTAAGTGTTAACTTTATAATTATTCACTTTCATCAGAAGAGGAACAATGGTGCATCAGTTAGTATTTATTTTCCTTCTCTCTGTTCTAAAGTTAGCTTTTTGCTAATGCAATCTAGCTACCGAACATTTTAAGTTCTCACATAAAATCATTGGCCCAAAACTTGAGAGTTTCACAAATGGAAATTTTCAGGCACAGGTGAAAGGACAGAGGCAAGCTTAAATGTGATGGGTCAGACAGAATAAAGAGGTCAAGAAAGTTAAATAAACCAAGGTGATGGCTAGTTTGTGACAAAAAGAGAGAAGGGCAGAGAAAAAAAGAGCAGAGATGCTGACAGACAGCAGATGGTGACCAGAGAGATGCTCAGAGAAAAGTAGAGAAAGAAAAGCATATAAAAAAATTGAAGAGCATAAGAGCTGAAATTTCTATCATTGCAGAGTCAATTTATTTTATCTTTTTGTGGAACAAATTCTGTGAAATGTTTTCCTCCAGAAGTCATCAAAATCACAATTAAGTTAGCTAAACAGTACAGTATTGAAGATGCAATTGGAGTGATGGTTACTGTCAATTTGAATATTAAAAGACATGATAAGAAAAACTGTCATAGTGTGCTTACTGTGTGTATGAAATCTTACAACACCATGGAGAAGGAAAGCCAATTATTTGCATTTGAGATTTATGCCACAAGTACAGATGGGTTAAACATCTAGGATTTTGGGGGTTGAACTAGATGATCTCCAGAGGTCCCTTCCAACCTTACTGATTCTATGATTCCTCTCACTTCTAAAATGAAAATATTCCCATATCTAGCCAAGGCTACCTCTTTTCTCTTTAAAAGTTTTCCAAATGTTGCCAACAGAGGGACAAAGAACACAGTCTGCTGCTTTGCCTGCTAACAAGGTATTATATTTTCAAAAGAGGATGTTTGTACTGAGTTTTGCCTTCTTGTTTTTAATGAACAGTACTGAAGTATGTAAAGAAATTGAGTGAAATTATAGACATTAGAAGAGCATTTAATAATGCAAATGGGAACTCCCTTTTAAAAACTCAATGTATAGAAACAGGAATTAGAGCATATTATAATAGGGGAAAAATGAAGAAAGTAAAATTGTCTAGAAAACACTTTAGCCATACCATGTAAAAGACTGAAACTGCATATTTTAATGGAGAACAGAAAAGGTAAAGGGAATATAAAATGAGGGGTGAAAATGGGCTTTGATAAATGAGAAAGGTAGGAGAATTCCCACTCATTCTGACTTTACTAACTGAAGTAAATTTTAAGACAACAGCAGAATACATACTTTTTGACAGCTGTGATCAAGGTTGTTAAAACATCTGTAAGGGAGCTGAAGTATTTTGCTTCTTATCCTGTAAAAGAGACTGATGTAGTATAGATTTATACTTAATGTGTACATATATATGAATTTATATATAATATACATGTGTAATTAATAAAAGTATCAGTAGACTAATATGAATAAAATTATTATATCTTTTAATATACTATAGAAAAAACATGATATAAATTGCTCAGCTACAGTGGAATGGATAAGCCAACACTATTTTTCTCCAAAACCCCAGAGAAGGCATTTGACTCTAAAGAGAATGGGTTTCCTAAGCCTTAATAACAAATAAAGCATTGTGCTACAGCAAGAGCCCTGTTTGCAAGCTAACTACAACACAACTTGGGAACAGCATCCACAGAATTGCCCAAAACAACAGAAAAGGAAATGGATAGTAACTGTACTAACTAAACTTCTAATCACTCTTAAAAAAAAGGGGGAGAGAAATAAAGAAGACACATGCATTCTAAAAATAAGTCATGCCATAACTGTTCTTGCACCTTTATGTTTCCCTTCCCACCAGAGTCATCTCTCCCTTCCAAAGGTTTAGGGGGTGAGCTAGGGTTCTTATTACATTTAGGAAGGCTGAAGAAGTTTTGAAGGAATTTTTCAAATAATTTATAAACTTGGTTTTTGACAGATGATATTAGTCAAGAATTGCAAGAAAGGCTGATACTTTAGAAAATTGTAAGCAAAAAAATAATCATAATCACAGCATTACACAGACACAGCCTCAGGATTTCTCAGAAGACCCTCCTGATATCATGCAGATACTTAAGAGCACTGTACTTGTATTTCAGACTACCTTTGTATTTCAGGATTATATGATACAGACTTTACAAGTGATACACTCCAAGTTTTTCATATTTTCATAAATCAAGTTACCTCATTGCTCACAGGAGCATTTGATCAAATCTACTCTATAGCCTCAGGTACTCTTTTGCCTCAGGGCGCAAAAGAACTAGGCATATGTTTTCAAAAAGTATCCCAGGGGCATCAAAGAAGAAAAAAAAAGCTTTGGCATTGTGAAGAGACACTTTTACTAGTAAGATGTCCCATCTTTTAAGACAAAAGCAGCAAAACAACTGCAAGAGGTGAAGCAGCAAAGGAACAGTATCTGTTAGATCCAGACTTAATCCTGGAATTAGAACATATGCACAGATTCTAATACTTTCATGAGCAAAAAATTTTGGAAGTTAGAATAAATCAAAGCTCCCGAGGAGCAAGAAAGCAAAACAGACAATAGGAATAGAATAGTAAATAATTACAAAATTGGAAATAATTACAAAAAGATTAATCGGATGGCAGTAAAGAAGTGTAAGAAAATAAGTGTTATGGACATTTCCTTAACTGCAAATGTTAAAGAACAGACTGTAGGTGACTTAGAAGAAAGAGTTGCTTAGAAAAAGTTTGCAGGAGCTTGCGACTTAAACAGTAGAGTTTCTTAATCCACAATTATATAATTGTAGGTTTATTCTAAGGCTAGACCTTTCTCAATTATAAATAAAGAATTCCCTTTGTAAGAGTTAATAGGTACCAAAAAAGTTCACATTTTTAAGTTAGCCTTAGCAAGTTGATTTGGACGCTCATAACTATTTGTAGCAGACAACTGGGGAATGTTAAGGAACTGTTTCAGCACACGGCACCACAGAAATCTCGCTGACCCTCCCTCGACAGTCACAGCTGTTCTGCAAGTGCAGTACAACACAGCTCACAAACACTGTCTCCACGTGCCTCTCATTAGATGTCTCTCTTGTGGCGCTCATAAAACCCCCGCTTGTGTTTGACCCACCGGTCTGCACTCTGGTCAATGAGCAAAGAGCACAAACTCTTGCTGTTCAACCTCCGAGGCTGAAGTTCCTAGAACAGCCTTTAGAGGACAGTGGAGAATTGCAAATGACATATTTTCCAGCTCTGGCCTCATAGTCCTGGATCCTTGGATCTTTTAATACAGATTATGAGTTCTGAGTTCAAATACAGAGTAGGTACAACTGTATTAATGTGTGCAGTTTGTGTATTCTGATTTCTAAGACAAGGAGTGGGCTCATAATACCATGTTTAGTCAGACATCAAAAGACTGTTTGAAAGTCACTGTTTTATATGTTAGTTATTAAATAGCTTGTATTTTTAATGATATGGTTATCTTTTCTATCATTTATATTTCCACTTCCACTGCAATATCCTATTGCCTTTAGATTTGCTAGGTTATAGCCATCCTAAATGAAGTACTGCATTGCCAAAAGGAGTTTGGTTATTCCTATTCAAGTCTAAGGAAAATAGAATAGTGTGCCCAGGTCCCAAAATTGTGGTGGCTGTTGTCAAGAGCTGTAGTGAACCTTGGCTTTGATGTAGGGACTTCAGTCTGGGAGCATTTTGCCTTTTGGGTCTAAATATCACATTTCGTCCTTCTGGTGAAAAATTGGGCTGAATTCTTTAAGAGTAGAAAAGTGTGAATAGACTGTAGCTTACTTGTGCCCTAAAGAACTGTTAGAGGTGGGTGATTTAGCTTCTGTTTGGATTGTATTTCAGTGCAGCCCACCATGCATTTCCCCAGCAGGGGAAGCAATAGCCATGTTTTACTGTAATCTGAAAAAATCCAGTTCCTACTGCCTTCCATTTGTGTTCCTAGCCTTTGCAAGTCATTGCTCTTAAAGATGTGCAAAAAGAGTCCTTTTCTCAGGACCTACTTACTTCTAAGGACATGCAAAGGGGCAATGAGTTAGCTGTTGGGGCAACACGCACAGAGTACCTTCTTTGATGGGCCTTATTCTCCTGCAGTCTTGTACCTTTAATTTGAGAGTTCTTGCTCCCCAATGAAATCAGCTCTCAGCCTGCAGGGAAAGCATGCCAGAAAGAAACAGAGGATGGGACATAATCATACATCCCCCACCATTTTGGGAGATGAACCCACTGGAAACCACATCCCTACCCACAGCTCACCTCTTGACATCCACACAGGAGAAACTGGGGGGGCCTTGTGAATCAAAACCCTCTTCAGGACCTCCCTGCAAAATGCCCCCAACATTGTAGGGCTTTTTTAACTTCTCTTGTAGCTATTGCCTGCAGTAATAAGTCCTGCCAAAGGCATTTTGCATGATACTAATACTGCACTTGACAGAGTACTGTTGGAGATGCTTTCAGCCCAGTCTCATCCCTCTTCTCAGGCACAGTGATTTCAGCACACTACAATGGCAACTCACTGCCTACTCAGCATGTGCACAACACCTCACATCACTTACGTCTGGCTGTTTGCACCATCAGACCCCCTTCTCTGCTCCCTGCCTATAAATCATTGGCCAGCTCCTGCCTGGCCACCTTCTGTCATGTTGGAGGCCATTGGGTGCTCTCCCTTTGGCTACGTGCACACTAGTGTTTCAGTGGAGATGAGGAGGGAGCTCCTGAAGTGAGTCTTCCCATGCTCCCTACCTCTGGAGCTTTGCTCCACCATGGGGAGAGCTCTTGCAGCCCCTTGCCTGGAGCTGAATGGGGTGCAGGTCTGTGCTCCCTGGATGCTGACTGCTTTTGGGTGCTCATTCCTGGAGACCAGAGGAGAGCTAGTCCCAAAGAAATCCCCCTCAAAAGGCATACAGGTTAGTGACCAGGTTCACAGCACCCACTCCCCAGCTCAGCAGATCCCCACGGTGCTCCTTGCTGCTGTAGTTGTGGCCTACACCAAGAGGTACTTTGGAAGCAAACACTGATTTCCAGCTGGTTTGGCCTGCCTTGCTCCCACAACCTGGGAACATGTTGAGGTGCCCTGCTTGCATGGCTTGGGCCCTGGGGGGACTCCAAAGTCTTGTGGGGCTGGCCTGGGAGGGCTGGGGCAGTGATGCAGGAGCAGTTCCCATGCAGCCGGCATCTATGAGCCCCAGTGCAGGCTGGAGAGTCCCAGCAGGGCAAGGGGGCTGCTCTCTTTAAAATGTTGAGCTGGGTGTGCTGGAGAAACTCAATGGTGTATGGTAGTAATTTAAAGGCATAATGAAGCTTCCAGATTTTTGCAAAAAGTGTAAATCACTCAAAAATCAGTTGCTAACAATTAGGTACAAATGCCTGTGCACTGACAGACATCCTAAAATCCCACCATTTGCCTTTCCTGTCCTGTGTCCTTCCCTCACCAGGTTTCTCATGGCTGTGTGAGCTCCCCAAGGGGCACAGCAGGTAGTGGGGCTGGACTTTGTCAGTGCATTCCTATTGCATCCTACCAGTGTCTTTATTCCTTTCCCTTTCCTGCAAGCTGGCAACGGGGGTGACATTTGTTTTCATGGGTGGCAACTCTTTGACTACATTCCTCTGGAAAGGCAGGAGTCCACTTGGGCTTACTTTAAAAAGGGCACATAGGATCCTGGGCTTTCCTCACATATAGCTGCATTGCCTTTTCTGCATGGCTTGAGTGTTTGGGAGCAGAGCAATGCCATTTCTGTGGGTCTTTTAGTTACCTTTTGTGCCACTTTTAAGACCAGTACTGTTCTTCCCATCACAGTCCTTTTTTCCCTCTTTGCCAGCCAGTCCCCTCTGACTTTTCTCTACTTGAAGAGTTTCTGGTTCTGGGCATGGGAAGATCATTGCTCTAACTCCCACCAGACTCTGGTGTCAAATTAACACTCCTCTAATTGTATTCTGAGGCAAAAAAAGAGACGACTCGGCCTCAGCTCCCACTAGCTCGATTCATCCAGGTCAAGCAGAACTGTTTAATTCCCCTTTTAAAGAACTGCATTTTAAAAATGCAAATCCAGTCTGTTTCTGTCGTAATCTAAGGAAAGACTGACTTTTGCAGCAATTCTGCAGAATTTTCTCCATGAGCTCTGATAAACAAAATTTTTCCTATTTGAGACAGAACCTGGTCAAGTCCTATTGATTTCCACAGACACATTTCCAATTAGGCCTGGGCTGAGGGATTTTCCCTGCTAGAGGCAGCACCACAGTGGGGTTGACAGGAACAATCCTGTACACATTTAACTTCTGCTGACATGTTCACTTCAGTGCTGGTGCAGTCCCACCACAAAACTCATTGCTGTCCGCATTGTGGCAATACATATCTCCTGGTAAAGAGAAAAGTTGCTCAGTGTTTGTGGAGAGGGGATGTTCAGGGTAATGATGTAGTCACATCATGAAGACCACTCTGTAGGTGGAGTTGAGAAGGAAGGCTGAAAGCAATATAAAAGAAAAAAAAATCTTTTTTTGGAGTGGGTGGTACTGAAATCCAGAAGATGAAGAGATTTTTTTTTTCTTTTTCAGTCCTGCAGAAGGCCTATTTAAGGCTAGGCTTTTGAATAGCAATTAATTTTAGCCTTGATTTGTGTCAATACTGCCATATTCTTTTCTAAGTCTAACATTGCATTTTATTATGCGTTTCAGAAATGTTCTCTGTTAACTACAGAGAAATTTGTAATAACCATAGAACTTTGCACACAGTTAAAAATTAAGGCATATCCTCTGAGCATGCTAAGATATTTCTTTAGACACAACCAGTTCTACATTTGTTTCTGGTGTGTCTGTCATTTGCAGTATTGGACTGTTGTCTTTCACAACACCTCCTTCACCTCTCTGCCCCTATTTATGTCCTGATTCAGTCTTATTGCATTGAGTCTGGTGGAAAAACATGTTTCTGTGCTGGTTTAAACAATTGAATCTAAGTGCAGAAACTCACCTCTGACAGATATCCTGAAGGGTTGATAACCTGCTCTGTATTTGGTATAGACGCTTTCTGTGCGTCTCTGTAACGGTAATTGTATTGTAACATGAGCTCTAGCCAACTGAAAAATATAGTATTCAACTACAAATATTTTTAAATAATTTCACAGTTTCTGCATATGCTTCTGTAACTGTTGCATGAGTCTCTCAGGGGATAGATTGAAGTCCTGAACATCTTTTCTTCGCCAACTGCTCTGAAAGATCTGATGCTTGCAACAGGCTCTTTGCTGGCAGATCCATGCACCTAGGTAGAAACCACTGCAACTGCCAAGGACTCCCTACATTTTAGATCAACATGATTTTTGGGGGGACAAAAAGGCAGATAACATTTTTTAGTTCATTTCTCCCTGTTACTTAAGATGCTCTTAATGCATAACTAAAGATGCTCTTAATGCATAACTAATCCTAATATCTGTAAGCATCATAGCCTAATAAAAAATATTTGTTATTAATGTGATTGCAGAAGAGAAACTGACCTTCAGGACTTGTAAGGCTAAATCACAATCATACTGTGTACTAAACTCTCATGGTCCAAAATGACTAGTACTAAACTGATCAAAAAAAATACAACTTTCACAAAACAATTGTGAGGCAGGCACTGTGTATGCTCTTGAAACAGCAGATGTGAAAGCTGCTTACACTTTAAGAGTTCAGTAGAATTTGCTGGAGTTCTAGTATTTTTCTCACTCCTTTTTGATGCTGAGTTAGTGGAGGATGTCTCATGAACAGACTGTTCTTCTTAAGGTGCTAAGTCCTCATTGCCCTAAGATTCCTCTGCTGGTCAAGTCTATTGTAGTTACTGTTGAGGTTCTCATTTTATATGACAGTCACTTCATATTTTTCATTTAGATTCCAGAGTTTTCTCTGCCTCCTTCTGTTTTTGGCTCTTCTCTTTTATTGTACTGCCAGTTAATACTGACACTTTAACCAGCATTAACCAGTTAATACTGGTTCTCATCAGAGGCAAAAATATTCTTTGGTACAGATTCACAGGCCAATTAACAAATCTTAAAGCAAAAATCTCAATCTAGTACTGTCAACAGCTAATTTTACATGTCAGAATTCAAAACAGTGGTGAATACTGTAACTATGAACTCTTAATTACTGATAACAACCATCTAATAAAGAACTGTGTGTGTATGTGGGGGGGAATGACTTCTCTTCATCAGAAAAGTAACTATGGAAATCAATATTTGTCTCAACCAATACAAAACCAGAGAGAGCTGTGCTGATTATTATATTGTGTTTATATAGATCTTTATGATCTGTAGCATTTGGGTTTTTCTTGCCACCCACACCTAGAGGAAATTGTACAGATCTGTATGTTAGAAGGGACAGATTCTGCATTACTGATAATCTCACTGAGCATTTGACATTTCTAGGAGGGCAAGTCTGGGCTCAAAATTGCTTCCCTGAAGGGGGTCTTAACCTCTAGATTGGGAGCCTGTAGGAGGAAAGACCTTAAAAGAACCTAATGGCTCATCTAGTCTGTTGCTACTGCCCCGTTAAAGGATCTTCCCCACTAGTGTACTGAGCTCAACGCTCACAGCAGTGAGTGTCATTTCTCTCCACCACTCCCATCTGCCGCTGAATTACTTCAATGGTTATGCATCATAGCTGTCAGAAGGTGGTTTCCATGAGCAGTCTACCCATATGTATTCGTATGCCAAAATCAGCCTGAAGGGTAAGTTTCTCTTCTTCCCTCCTTGTGTTCACACAAGACCACAGGATGCCACCCAAGGTAAGGGACAGTCCAGCCAGCAACTGCTTCGTCTCCACCAGTGACAACAGCAAGTGCTATGCTGGAGCAGCACTCAAAATTCACCCCTCATTCCCCTTGAGCTCCCTTTTCACTGTGTTCAGGATGTCAGAGGCAACAGACTTGCTTAGTCCTTTACTAAAAACTCTGACGATCTGTTCCTCAGGAATTTCTGAGCCCCTTTTCAACTTGCCAAAATCTGCCCTGGTGATTTTGTAGCTGAAGTCTACACAAACAAGTTGCTAAAACCATAGAAAAATGTTTGCTCTCTTTCAGTTGAACACAAAAAGTACTTTTTAGCTCAGTAAAACCCAGATGTAAGTCATAAATCAAGTGTTTGAAAATGGCATCAGGATAGCTGCAGCTTACTAAGTCAGTGAACAGAGAAACACAAAGCCAAAGCAATAGTCCTCTTGTATTAGGTAAGACTCAGTTAACTACATTGCATAGAGATGGACAGGAAGAGCAAACTAGCATTCATTATTTGCCTATATTAGAAAGGTCTTAAAGGACAATTTTATATAAAAACAAATAAAACTGGCTGGTATTGCCTTGATGCTGTTTTAAATTGCCTGGTGGTCTTCTCCTGATTTTGATTCACTTGCAAGGACTGTTAAGAATTGGAAAAAGATAAAGCCTCAGAGTTGCTCAGACACACAGGATGCAAAAGGATGGAGGCGTTTCCCTCTAAAGGTACCTCTTTTCACAGCAGGGATCCCACTCTGCGCTTCTTTTGTGCCTAAGCTTCTAGGGATTCACGGCAAGTTCTGAGATGCAGGTATGGCAGGAGGTAGATTCAATTAAGAGTCATGTTTCCTAACATGTGCCGAGTACAGTTAAAACTGCCTCATTTCCCAAATGGCAAAGCTCCTAAATTCCTGGGATCTTTATGGCGTGGGAGAACAGGAATATCTAACAGCATCCACAAAGGTTTGTATCATGTCTCTGACACACTAATTGCAATAACCTCTGCACACCAGAGATAAAAGTCATCTTCAGAAAGCTGCTTCTGGCTTATTTTAGAACATTTACTTTGTCTTAATATTTTAAAGTTTGGCTGCTGACATTGTGTGCAATAGTAGGCAGTGGGATGAGGGGAAGGGGGCTATAGGTGGCTGGTGATCTGCCCTAGGTACTTCTTAAATCCAAAACTTCTGATATTCCATAGTTTAAAAGACATGATTTTAGTATGCCCCAAATGTTTGAGTCAGGCTTTTTTTTTAAAAAAATGTTTAATACATTTGGTGTTCAAGAGGTGGCAGTCCATTTGTACAACATTTGGTGAGAAAGAATTGGCTGATCATTATAAGATAAAACTCAAGTAAGGACCTATAGCAGATATTTTGATTACATTATGGGTAGCAGTTACCTGGTGTATGTGTTGATTTAATTTGTTCTGTATCTTCACCTGGGACTCTCAGACTGTGACTCTGTCCTTCCATAAAGGACATGTTTATTTTCCCTTATTCTTTACTGTGGTCTCTGATTTCCCTTTAGAGAGAAAGCAAGACATTTTTATTGTATGCATATAAGGTACTGGTCAATCTGCTCTTATTGACCCTATTTGAGCTGGGGGTGGGGGGCAGAAGATCTCCAACCCCAACTATTCTGTGCTTCTGTGCAACTGCTATATCACCAGCACCTGTGCCACACAACAGCACCTGTGCCACATAGGCAACCTGGCAGGACAAAGCCCGTGGTGTGTGCTGTCTGCTGGCCATCACAGGATTTGGACACTGCTGCTTCTTGCACTTAAACGATCGACTTGCTTTTATGTAGGACTATGCAGAGCTAGTGAAAGCTCCCAGCTCGGCCCAACACATCTGGCAGAGCGTGAGCACTGGCCCTCAGTGAAAGAAACTGGCCTATAGCCCCTTTCTTAACTCCACTGTGGAGAGGTAGAGGTTGCTGGTGGGCAAAGGGAAAAGAGTCTCTGTTCTTCAAAATGCCCCAAGAAACAGAGAGTAGATAACCTTTCTCAGACATCTGAGGGGTAAACATAGCAGAAAGGATAGATTACCTCAGTTCTTTTTCCTCCCTTTGCAGGCAGATGGTGTAGGATTAGCTACTTTTTTAACATTCAGCATCCGTTCACTGCTATGGGTTATGTCAGTAAAGTGTGCATCAGGCACACTGTGTACAACTTACTGCCATTTTCCCTCAGGGAAAGATTCATTAAGGAAGACTTCAAATGGCATGAATTTAACAGGCAAGTGGTAGGAGACTAAGCAGGGCAGACAGTGCTCTTAAAACATAAATCATCATTTTCTCTTCATGTAATAATGCTTTAAAACATAAATTAAAAAGACAAAACATTATGTGTGCAAAAGATGCTCCTTTTCCTAGTACCCTTTTAAAACAAGTATATAGTGCACAGTCTGCTGGGAAAGCATAAATTGCTCTTGAATCTAGCAGAGATGGGGATCAAGTCCAGTAGGAAACAAACCATGCTCCAGGGATGGGCCAAACTCTGGCTTTCATGGACATTAGCAAACCACTACCTGTACCACAAACAGTAATATCAAACAGTCATGTCTCTCCCCAAACTGACAAGTGGTAGAGGCAGGTTAAGAGCCAATGTTTCAGTATCATCTAGATTTAGAATATACTTTAACAGCTGTCTCTGGATGTGACAAAAAAGAGCATTGATAAATAATGTGCTATTTAGTGCTTATTATCTTGACTTTAGCTTTTGGAAGCCTTGATGGAAAAAAAATATGTTTTGTTTGGCGGAAGGTTTCAGTAGGCAAGAGCTGCTGTAATTCCATGCTTGCTAAAGCATAAATCTTCAATTGTACCATGAGCTCACATTCCCCTTACCTTTATTAGGTTTTAAATGTTGAAGTTTTTCCATAACCAAAGGATTTTTTCTCTTGTTAGGTAGAAAATGCATGCTATAGAAAGAATGATTGGGAGCAAAAAAGATGTTCACCTTTTTTCATTTTGCTTCTACAAACTGTGAAATATTACAAAGCCAGGTTGCCCTGTCAATGTAGTTCATGTACAGCTCGGAACCCACCATATTTAACTAATAACCATTTCAAAATACTGCTGCTGGCTTTAAGTTTTAGTATAAATCTTGAACTCTTTAAGAAGGCAAAAGTTCTATTACAGCAGTATTTTTCTTCTCAGTGTCTGTTCATTCTTTTCACTTCCTACCGAAATCGTATTTGTTCTGGAAACAGCTATCCCAAACACAAAATGCTCCTACTTTGTAGGTTTGCAAGCTGTGTTTTGGATGAGTTCCTTCTAGTGCCAGTCAAGGCAACTCAAAAAAAAACCCTTTTCTTTGCTAATTTCTCTGATTTCCCAGAGACAGTGCTAGAAACTAAACATAGAGCAGGATTGACAGGGAGCAACTTGAATGGGGACAGGATATGAAGTTGGAGGCAGCTGGTGCTGGTGCTGGCTCTAGGCTTTGTGCACTGATTGCCTGACTTGTACAAGTCCCTCACACTGGGTCAGTGGGAGAGACACGTCTTTTCTGTGACTACTGCTTCAGCCACATTTTCTCTCACATCTCCTTTGAAGGAGCAGAACTTCACAGGGTGGCCAAATTAAATCAGTTGTCTTCATCTGAGAAGTATGAGACTCCTACAAATGCAAAAGCAGATACAAGCACAGTTGGGATCACATGCCTCTGATCTGTCAGGCTTCTCTTACCTGGCCCAGGTACTTCAAATGCTCAGGTATTTCATTCCAATCCTGAAATGTCACCAAAAGTCTGCAGACATTGTAGAGAAGAATGGGACTGGACCAGATAGTGACGCCTGGGTCATTCAGTTTCAGGAGGGAAGATGTCTCCAGCTCAGATGAACTTTTCCAGTCTCAACATCCTAAATCTGACTGCCTCTTCTCAGAATCCCACGGATACTCTTCATTGCATCCACAAGTGCTTGCCCTGTGCGAGCTAACAAGAAATTAGCCCTAGATCAAGTTCCTCATGCCTTTTGGTTTAAGCACTATCAGCAGTCACATTTGGCCCATCACGGATATCACTTTGTGCATTGAAAATGGAGCACAAATAGAAATGCCTGCAGAGTCAGCATCTTGACTTGCAATATTAGGAAGAGGCAGCCAATCTTGTCTTAAACACTGTTCCTGCCTTGAACTTGCCCAGCTCTAGACAGTGCTTGTGCATAAGCTGTGCAGAAATTCAGCACAAGCCAATTCCTGATGCTTGAGTTCCAATGTCTGCACAACATAATTCTGACTAGTAACTGTAGATTCGAGGTGGCAGCTGCGCCTGGGCTTCAGCATGAACTACAACTGGTAGAAGAGACACAGGACAAGCTCTGTGGCTTGCCACTGCCTGCAATGTGTGAAGTGGTGTGTCACTGCAGTGAAGCTCTGACTGATCTCTTGCTGCTGTGTAAGCTACAACTTACCCATATATGTTTCTAAAACCCCAGGTCTGCAACTATAATAGAGTGAAATATAACTATCATATGCTTTCCATAATTCCTGCAATATCTCCTTCATCATTTCAGAGCATATTAAATCTCACACAATGTGATATTGCAGATACTTTAGAATACCTATGTATAAATTAATCACCCTGGAGTGGCTAAAAACAGAGAATGCTAGAAACTGGAATTTCCTCAGTTATGAGAATATCATAACAATACAAGCATGGGACAACAGCAGCAGGGATGTGTATGAGGTATGTCATGGATCTTGTACATCAACAAAATCGTTGCACCAGAGGAGCAAGTCCTAAAATACAATACTTCATCAGACTGCAAGATCATGTGGTAATTATCACCAGTGAAAATGATTCTTTACGTATTACACTAATGTTTATGGTAGAATGGAAAGATGACACAATCCCCCCTCCCCCCCCTCCCCCTGCAATGATCCTGAAGTGGAAATTTGAGAGTGTAAGCAAAATAGAACCTTTGTGATAAAAAATGGGACTGTGCACGAGACCAAAAGGCAAGAACTACAGAGGACTGCTGTTAGCCGAGACCCTCTCATATGACATGTCTGTAGTGTTATAGAGACTGCATGGCATCACATACTTACTATGCAAACAACAGAGAGGCAACAGGCACAAACTGAAACACAGGAATTTCCATCTGAACATGAGGAAAAACTTTACTGTGAGTGTAACAGAGCACTGGAACAGGCTGTCCAGCGTGGTTGTGGAGTCTCCTTCCTTGGAGATACTCAAAAGCCTCAGGACGTAATTCTGGGAAATGAGCTTTAGGTGACCCTGTTTGAGCAGGGAGATGGAACTAGATGATCTCCTGAGGTCTTTTCCAACCTCCACCATTCTGTGATTCTGTGAGATTATGAGAAGTAACATATCCAGCTGTCACAGAAGCTGAAACATTAAGGTGCAGTTGACCTGGCTGTTCAACATTGCATAGGACAAATTATTTGTGTAGCTTCTATTCTGCATAGCATCAGAACTATTCTGTTCTGCCAATATTTTCTTACTGACTTGAACATCACAAGTTTGTGGGATTATTGTATTATATTATTCTTAGCTTTATTGAGTGATGACTTCTTCATCATTCACAGAATTTTTGTATGTCTGCCAAATGTACCTATTTTGACATTTCTCTACGTAAGAATGAAAAGATATTTTTTCCAGGCACAGAATCATGGTAGTGATTAGGTATCTGAATTAGTGCATATGGCCTTGTCCTTAGGCAATTCTGTGCTTTTGAGGGGAAAATGGAGTTTCAGCTCAAGGGTGCATCTCCAGTGATTTTTAGCATAGTTTATATTCCACTTTGTTATTACTGGTGCAGAAATTGCTGAAATCACAGGAAAGTCCAGTTGGGGGAGACCTCTGGAGATCATCTGGTCCAATCTTCTTTTGAAAGTCTTAAATTAAGTCATCCAGGATTCTGTCAAGGTGAGATTTGAATATTTCCAGTGAGGGAGATTCTACCACTTCTCTGGCCAACCTATTCCAATGCTTAATTGTTGTCACAGTGAAGTTCTTACACCCAGAGTAGCTGAAGCAACTCATTGTGATGTGCCAGTGGAGGGATGTCTGGATTCTTTTGGATTCTGGGTTTAGTTGCACTGAACTCAAGAAATTATCATTTGCCAGGCATGAGAATTTATTAAAGATAAGAGGTTGTAACAAAACTAAAAGTATAGTAAAGCTGAAAATATAACAGAGCTGAAAATATGTGTGTATGTCAGAGCTCTACAGTTAAATTATGGGTGCATGGTACAATGACCACTCTTGCCTCTTATTGGCCACCCCTCTGGTATATTTTTCCCCAGTTCCTCCTCATCATGCCATTAACATCAGGGATGTCCTCACTGACAAATGGTCCTCAGGTCCACAGGCCAATTGACTGTGGGTCCAAGTCCACACAACAGATGTATGTGGCTTACTCTCTTTTATAGTTGGTCAAAATAATGCCAGCCCACAGCTATATAAAAACTATATAGCTCTAGTCAGTAACAGTGTGCACATCAACAGGTGACCTAGTGCTCAGCCCACAACACTGCTCAGTTGGTAACAACATGCACATTAGCAGGCTCCACAGCACGTAGATGTTTATGATGTGTGTCTGCGGTGTCCCTTCTCCTTTGTCTGGTCTTGACAATCATGGGGTCGTTAGAAGATGTGCCCCTAGAAGAAGCAACCCTACAGTCTGGTAGCTCCCAGGATTTGGGAGCTCTTAGGGAGCACCTCAGAGCAAAGCCTCCTTCTATATCCTGAACCATCTGGATTCCCACCCTTGCCTGTGTGGCACCTGCCACTCATGCTCATTGGCTCTTGTCTTGTCACCGTGCATTCTCGGGAAGAGTACCTTCATCTTCTCTATAACTACCTTTCATATATAGGAAGACTGTGATTAGGTCCTCCTGACCCTTCTCTTCTCCAGGCTGAAATAATTCACTTCCTTTAACCTTTCTTCGTGTCACATTCTGACAATTCTGTAATCATCTTGGTGGCCTTCCACTGATCCTCCAAAATTTCAATATTTCTTGTGAATTGGAGGGACCAAAGTGGTCTATTTATAAGAATGGTATATCCACATTTTCTGTTCCTCTGAAATCCTTGATAAGTTGCAAATTTTTAAAATCTACATTTCCTCTCATTGAATCTATTTATATAAAAATGTAGTTTTTAATTTTTATTTTCATTTTATTCTGATTACGATTATCCATTTCACTTGTTAAAGATAGAAAACTGTTTTTGGAGCTGCAAATAAAAATACTTACTTTAATTTATCTTTTTACATATAACTTCTTAATTTATTCTATTTGTAGATGACTGAATCCAAGTTCTACACCAAGAACTTGTGATGTATGAATACAAACCGAGGAAAGGAAAAACAGGGGAAACACTAAATGACAGTGTGACTATAATAGACAGAAAAGGCAAGTTTTTTTCATTTTTGAAGGATTATTTGCTGCTCAAGGGAGAAACTCAATAATAAAAACTAAATAGTACATTCTACCATAGGTTCTTGTGGACTGTAGATGTATAAGGATGAATATATGGTTTCAGGGCCATCACAGAAAGGCAGTTTGTGTCACACGAAGTACAGATTGCTGTGGAAGACATGCCCTCTGGTGGAAACACAGAAGAAGCTCAAGGGGCTGACAGCTCTTCAAAGGTGACTGGGAAAATCTCTTGCAGCATTTTAAGAAGTACATGTTTGGACACTGAGGCAAAAGACAACCCAGTGAACAGTGGAGGAGAAGAAGGTAAAATACCATAATGGATACGGCCGCATACAACCTACACAGACCTATCAGTTCACAAAGGAGATGCGATATAAGCAGAGGACTCCAGCCTGCAAGCCTAATTTGGGCAGAATTTCCCTTGAAATAGGAAGTTCTGCCTATATAAAAACTAGAACTGGTCCCCTATGAGTTTGACATAACCACCTCACCATATCCATGCAGAACAACACATTATATTCAAGAAGGGTACACAAGTTCCAACATTAAACCAGTGACAAAGCTGATTTTGAAATGGTTTTAATGATAGAAAATCTGCATACCAATTGACTCATTTGTGGATACAACAGTTTGGAACAATACCAGAGAAATATGTAAAAAGTCTGTAATGCTCTGTGACAATAGCTTCCAAGTATGCTGACCTTTGATAAATGAAACAAATGGAAAGTACAGTACTTTTTGATGAGGCATTAATGAAGGATTAAGAATGGACACAGCTGCATCACACGATCACTTTGTTAGACATCCTCTTTTTGCTCTGTGCCTCTCCCTTAATTACAGCGGAAACACAGTGCAAGGCAGCCCGTGAGCATACGCTGCACCGTGTTTCTATTTCACAACAACCAGGTGGTACTGAGCAGCAGCACAGCGCAACCTGACCCCTCTGCTGCTGCTGACAGACTGCCTGTCAGCCCAGCTTCAGGGCCGTGCTGCAGCCGCCAGATGCTCTGGCTCTGGACTGGCTGCTCTCAGGGCAGCCCTAGCTGGGGTTGAAGGAAGGAGCTTGGCTGCCAGAGGGCCCTGCACACCTCCGTGGAGGGGATGCCTATAATACATCCCAGGCAGCCATGCCACTGCTGTGTGCAAAGGTAGGGTAAGCAGGGCACAAGAGTGGAAAAAGGAAAAAGGGAAAAAGAGGTGAATGGGGGGGGACACGAACACTCATGCAAACACTTGGTTTTGACACCAAGGCTCTGATGTTGCATGTTAACAGCTGTAGTGAGAGAACTCATGAAAGAGTTCGTAGGCTGGGCCATAGTCTTCCCATGTGCAAAATGATTTTCTAGCATGCAGCCACCCAATCAATTTCAAGACATTCTAGCTGTTTGAAGTGGTACTCAAATTCTCACTGGGAAAATAGTGACTACCTAGCTCTTACCATGTTGCCTTTTCTTGATATTTGCTTCCAGAATGGGGAGGCATGCTACATAAGTATGAAAAATAAAATATAGACTTTTTCCTTTTTTACATCATTATAATGTACTGCTTACAAAGGTTATTTATAAGGAACAAGTTGAATAAAATTGAAGCCGCTAACATGGCAGGTGAGTTCCTACGTGCATGAATTACCTTTAAAAGATTCACTCCAGATCCTGCTTGTCTGCTTCCCAGTTCTTCCCACTTCTGTGTTCTCCAGGAAACAACTATGGAGCAGGCACCACTAGCAACTGTCCCAGGGAAAAGTCTGCCTTTTTTTGCTTCAGCATCCCCCAAAGTCCTTTCAAAGATCACTGGGATGGTAAGGCTGAATCTTTCGTCCTGAACAAATGAACCTTGCGTTCATTTATTTTTAATTCAGACCGTTTCAGTGATCCAGCTTAAAGTTTGTCCAGTTAACCAGCAATGTTGGCACAAGTGTATGGGGCCACAGCAATGAGGCAAGAACAAAAAGGTATGCATCTTAAAGGTATATATCTTTATATCTTTAAGTTAGTTTTGGTTTAGAAGAAAAACAGTAGTGACAATACCAACAACCATTTGAACCACAGCCACAACAATGTACTTTGGATAGATTTTAAATACCTGTGTTTGAGAGAGCAACATTTTGTTATTCCTGCTTATGAAATGATTTCTCATACAGTGCAGAGTTGCTGTGAGCAAGTTGCAGAGATAAGATAAGGCTGGATCACTGAGTTGTGAGTATTCAGCATGTTTAACATGTTTGAAGATTTCTGAGCGGTTTGACCTTTCCACTGCTATCATTTAATAACTTCCTAGTAAATTTTTTAATGGAAGTTGTTCACATATATCTTTTCTTTGCCAGTGACTGCTAATTAGCGCAACTTGAAAGGTGCTAGAATTTGCTGAAAATTATGAGGTCATTTAGACACTATGTATTACTATATAGAGCTATACAGATAGATATATATTGCAGGATTTCTTGTCCTGAAGGTGTTCACAGCTTTTTCAAACACAACATTTACTGTCCAGTTTATAATTATGTCCACAGACCACTTTCATGCAATATTTTAATTAACTGTCTAGGTGTTGAAAGACAACAAGTGAGTAGAAAATTTTCATGTGATGAAAATTTGGAGAGTCTGCAAACACTTTGGAGGACAGATTCATAATCTATCACGATTTTTGGCAAAATGAAGAGATAATCTGATGTTAAAAAGAAAAAATTCAACATAAATGTAAAAAATCCTATATGTAAGAAAAGAAGTCAATATACAAGTAGGAATGGAGAATAGGGATTATCTCTCAAAGCAGCCATCATATTGTAGAGAGGGATCAAGAGTTTGCAGGAGATGAGAAGCGTAATCTGCATCAGTGATATGATCGTCCTGCAAAAAAAAAAAAAAAAAAAAAAATCAAATTCTGGGTTTTCTTGAAGGATCATCAGATGTAAGATATGGGAAAATACTGGTGAAGCTTGATGTGGGAGTCTATGACTGGTTTTGTACCTTAGGCTTTAAGAAAGAGGTATACAAAGAACAGTGCCATGGGAGCAATCTTGCAGTACCTAAAAAGGACAGCTGATTATCCTGTTCTGTCCTGTGGGAAGTTGTCAAGAAGCAATCATCTTAATTTGCCATAAAAATGTTGTTGGTTAGCATAAAGAAATGCTTCCTAAAATAACTTAGGCAAGCTAATTTTCCAAGAACCTGCCACCTTGGCAAGCTGTAGACTTCTCATAAGGATGGCTGAGTTGAACCCACATGACCCATATGGGGAGGTCAATAGCTCTCAAACTCTCTTCTGCCATCACTTTTTTGTGGACACAATGGCCAGGCCTCAGCAATTCTTATCTGGAGGTACATGATTGTACTGCAGTCCAGAGGAAATGGATTAGATGACCTCCTGAGGAATGTTACAGCCCAACACTGACATTTCTATAAAACATCCTTCCCCCATTCCTCAGTTACTGTATTAAATCAGAAGCTTGTAAATGGTTATTTATTCTATGGTTATCCTGATAATTGTTAAGAAAAGTAGATGGTGGTAGTCAACACAAGTTCACCCAGTGCTGCTTTTAAGAGGAATTTGAAGCTTAAGATGATTTTCAACCTAACAGGTGTTCAAGATGCAAAAATTACATTTTCATTGGGTCTTGTATACATAAGTATTTAGTAATAACAATAATAAGACATTGTCTTAGCCTACTAACCTAGAGCATCTACAAACCTGTGGCAGACCAGCCTTCTGACAGGCAGTGTCAGGTCTCAGTTATCCATTGTTGTTACCCTTGAGATGTGTGCTGGATGCGAGGTTACTCCAGGCAGCATTCAAAGGGAAGGCTTAGCATAAATGGCTATTTAGTCTCCTGCTTTTTCAATTGTTTTATTTTTATTCCTCCTTTGCCTCACCTACCTTTCAATTTTAATACCATCTCTGTACAGACTCATAGTTCTGCAACAGAAAACAAAAAAGCAAGAACTAGCAATAAGTAGTAGTTATTCTCTACAAGAAAGAGAGAAAAACTAGCTACTGTGCCTCAGTTAGAAATTGCTGTCCTTCTTGTAGAGATGATAAAAGTGGGCTAGCAGAGACTTTCTAGATTATCAAGTTCAATACCCTTTTGCAGGCACCAAATCATATAACTTCATTCATGAATCTGTCAAGATTCACATTTTGTTTTTTCATCTGCTTTATCTCCAAGGAAACTTGGTCCAAAAGGCTTTTTAGCACACTAAGAGCTCTTTCTCTAAGATGTGTGTAGGGTGCTATTCAGGGTAATACTGGATAATCCATCCCATAGAGAATTTACAGTCTAGGAAAAATGATCAGTAAAAATAGTAGGGATGTCATTTCTGATTTTGCCTTAGTTATAGGAGGAGTTTAAAAATATCTTGTCATGGAATCCACTGGAGAATCAGTAAATGAACTAAAGGCATATTAATAGACAGATTCAGAGTAAAGGCCTTAAAAACTGTAAACTTCTAGGAATCAAAAATGTGGAAGATAAAAATCATGTAACTGTATTTCAACTTTCCTGTTATGAAACACAGGATTAGCTGTATCTATTGTGAAGACTCGTTCAGAGCATCCTTGGTAAATGTCAATGTTGGTAAATACCAAATAGCTAACATTTTAGAACATTGACAAAATCTCAGAAGACAGTCTTCCCTGTATGACAGTGAATAAATCATGACCACAAATTTCATATGCCTCAATAGCTGGAAGACAAAATTAGGAAAAAGAGGGAAGGTAGTTATCTGTACAGTAGACTATCTTTGTTCTTAACAGATGCTTCTATTCAGGCTACTTTCTGAAAATGGGTCTCCTTCTTTTAAGATGCATGCTTTAAAAGGACTGGACTGATGGAATTTTCCTCCTCTCTTTAAATATCTTCTGAAACACAGAGAGTGCCATACTAACTTAGCCCAAATACTCTGTGCTCACATGCTCCAAAGGAATCGTGGAAATGTAGCAGATTGTGGAGCTTCACCCTGTGCACTAAAACAGGATCAAATATATTCAAAATATTCCTGAGATGTTTGTTTAGCCTGTTCTTAAAGAGCTCCAGCAGTAGACATTCTACAAAGCACAGAGGTACACCTTTTGCCTTTGAACTAAAAACTTTGTATGCTAACTTAAATCTCTGGAGCGGAATAATCTGAAGGGAGCTCTCTTCTCTTTTCTCCCTGGGGGAATTTTCATGTTAGCTGGGGATTTCCAAGTAACTCAAGCAGGAGGGCAGACCTGAAGGTCTGTAAATTATCATTTGTTTGAATGGACAAGTAGGAAGACACAGTGGATTACATAGCTGCAGGTGAATGGAAAAAAAATGGGATGGGGGTGATAGATACACACACTCTAGTAGGTGTGCTGCACCTGAAACTGAGGGCTTTGGATTTCCACATTTGTTTCTAAGTCGTCTTACATTTCTTTCGAGTCAGCTGAGCAGAAGCTAAACAAAGCCATATAAGCACAGATCTGGTCAGGCTCACGCAATTTTGGGAAATGTGAGCATGCTGCCATTAGGTGTAATTCATGCTTCTGGCAACCTCTGGAAAGAAAGGGAAAAAGGACTGGGTTGTTTAGTGTGAGAAAGAGCAACAGGGCTGTATTTAAACATTGCCTCATAGAAAGCCCAGTTAAAGATAACTTGAATTACAAATTGCTGATTTATTTAACTTTGAAAGTATACTGATATATATAGAGAGAGACCTGCAATTTGGCAATATACACTACATATAAAGTAATCGCTTGTTTTAAAACAAAAATGATGCTGACTATTATAATGTGAACTGTTTTCCAGATGAAAAGAATTAAAAGGATGTAATTGGAGAAGTACGCAACAGTGGCTAATATGCTATTATTTGCAAAGAGATATTACAACTTATAATCTTCTTTTATGGGTTTATGTTGTTAGTGTTTAATCAGGCGTGTAAGTGTATTCAGGTGTTAAACCATTCTATTAGCTAAGAAAATTGCACTATTATTTACTGAGCTGTTTGTGATACATTGTTGTTGGCTTTTTTAGTTTCTATTTCTTGTCTTTATGCAGTTTATGTGATTTTCCTTTCTACTTTTGTCTTTTGTAAGGGCAAATTATAACTGTAAAGTGTCACTATGGCGGATTAGCCATGTCAAAAATCAGTTTTCTCATAAGTTATGTGAATTAATCTCATTTCCATTCTTGTTTTACTGAAAGGCACCTCAGTTGCAAGTGTGTGCCTCTGAGCTTTTATCAGCATTCCTCTGCAAAGCCAAACATCCTCTAGCATCTCCAGTCATTGCCTTAGAAATACTCTTGAGTGCTAAGCGATGATGGCAGAATGAGAGAAGAAGGACTTGGTAAAAGTGGTCCTGGTTTGCACCAGGACTTTCCATTTGACTGTGCTTTCACTTCATTTTATGGGCTGTCTAGGTAGCTGTTGATAGAAAAAAGGGCCTTTCTCCCTCCACTGATTGCAGAGAAAGCATAGGGCAGTGTCAGGGTGCCACAGGGGCCAGGGCTAATGGGGGCTCCCTAGGGCTGGGCACTGGTAATGGCTTCCAGTGGGGCATAGCTGGACCTTGCTGCTAGGTCCTATCCCATCCCCTGCGAGGGAGCAGAGAACCAGGGGCAGTCGGGGCAGCACCAGCTGTGGCATTAGGCACCGTCACAAGGCAAGGGCAGGGCTGAGGCCATGGTGGCCAATTGCCTGCAGGTCAGGGTCCAGATCAGGCCCAGTGAAGGTAACCATAGTCAGACACAGCTCTGTGATGGCTGGGCTGGGCTGCAGAGACAGGGCAGGGCCAAAGCCAGCCCAGGACATCAACCTGGGATAGGAGTCCAGGTGCAAATTAGCAGCCCCATGGCGCGGCACAGTCCGGACAGGGATACAGGAGGGGGGATGCACTCAGGATGTTTCTAACGCAGGGCCTCAGCCAGATGGTTTGAGTTTGGTGCAGGAGTTCACCACTGTCCCAGTGCTGGGCGGTGTGTGTGTGCAGACACAGGAGGAGTCAGGCATCCCATGGCTCTGAGCAGCCTTCTTATCTCCTCTGAACAAAGGTGGTGAGCCGGACAGACCCCAGTCCCATGAGCCACCTCCTCCCTCTGCATGATGCTAATCTGCAGACAAGCCTGACTGTGAATTTTTGCATAGGAATGGCTTTAAGCATGTGTTGGATATTCTTCTGATGAAAACTGGGCACTGGGAATTTGTGGGTTCAGAGGGTGACAATGCCACTGTTGCTCTGCCTTGTCTTGGATGAGTCAGCAGGACTTCTAAGCAGACTTGAGGTCTGTTACTTTAAATATCCTGAACTAATTTTGTCCCTCAATGGACTTTTACATTTCTTGCTAGGTCTCTCTTCGCCCTGAAAGTAGTTTTGATACCTGCAGTTGTGCTGCGTTCCACTGGGAGCTGTCCTGGCCTGATCAATGTCTGTGTCTGATCAAGCTCAAGGCAGCACTTGTCCAAACCCACTGTCAGGACTAAATCGGTAGCTGTGATCTAGGCATATTTAACATTTGCTGACAAAAGATGCAGTCAGTGCAAAGGCTTCTATGTCTGATGGGTATAAATTTATCATGAATTATTTTAAACTGAAATGAGAAGAATATTTTTGATTCTTGGAGGGTATTCTGTGGTACTGAGGTCATCGATCAGGTGTTTTATGGGAACACCTGGATCAAACCTACAGCACTAGCAGCTTTGATTGTGAAGGGATCATCATTGACCCAGGTGGCTCTTTCTTGTCATCCCCTTCCTGAGCCCTAGTGCCCTCTCTGGAGGCAGTGTGAGATTATACCCATTTCACATGTTCTCTGTTAACAGCTCTGGGCAGTTCCTCACTCAGAGTGCTGGCTTTGGGAGCTCACCCTTGGGTCCTTGACTGTCACCAGGATTGGTATAGGGCACCTGGAGGAGGACTCTGGACCCTGGACTGACTTTATAGTTCAGGCCCCTAAAGCTTAGCACAGCTACCTGACTTATAGGTACATGTCCTTTCTTCTAGACTGAACCCTAGATAACCTCTGATTTATTTTTCTGATTTTTTAATGGAAATTACTCCTCTTGCCTGTTCTGTGAACCCTGATTTTATTTGTGGCATGCCTTTCAAATCAAAGCTGTGTCATGTCACTTCCAATCGGTATTACAGTGATTGATTGATTGGATCTGAAGGTAAGTGTAAAAGTGATGGACCTATTCTGGCTTATACAAAAGGGGTCTCTACACCTTCTCTCTGGCTTAGCTCACCATAGCTTTCCTCTCTTCTGGTTCTTGGGCAGCCTGTGAAACTAGTTTAAGATTTTGCTTCTAACTACAAAAAATGGAGCAAAATTTCTAGCGAAGCCCCTGCTATATTGGAGATGAAATTTCAGTCTGTGAATTATTGATGCAGCTGTATTCTTTCACATCATTGCAGATCACAAAGCCCAGGATGAAACCTCTGCTTTTGAGACAAAAGCATTATGAGTAT
The DNA here is from genome assembly GCF_028389875.1 of Rhea pennata. Taxonomy (NCBI): domain Eukaryota; kingdom Metazoa; phylum Chordata; class Aves; order Rheiformes; family Rheidae; genus Rhea; species Rhea pennata. Next base: position 153,051,661 of record NC_084663.1, read on the forward strand.
AAGGAATTCAGTTTGAAACAGCCTTCCAAATGAGGCCTATCAAATCAAATTCTGTCTCTCTTTGGGGATTTCTTCAAAAATTCCTCTTTAAAAAGGTCTTTCCACTATTAAAAAAGCACCACAAATAAATTGCCAGCCTTCTGCCCCATCCCCTCAAAAGACAAAAAAAAAAAAAAAAAAAAAAAAAAAAAAAAAAAGTTTTTTTAAAAAAGACTCCAAGCAGACTATTTTCAGACTATTTTATTCTCAGAAAGGAGAAAAGTAACCGTTTCCAGTAAATTCACCCCTGCTCATTTCTGGTGCAGAAGGAAGACATGGACAGATTTTCCTGATAAACTCATCATTCTATTGCAGCAAAACACAAGGGATGGGACTTAACTGTAGATGCTCATAGGAAATGACATCATTTAGATGCCTACAGAAGAGCTAGTCACTCAAGGCTGCTTTTAAGGTTGGTAGAGAGAAATAGTCATTTATAGACCATGACTCATCTGATTCACTTTAGTTATTGCTGAATAATGAGCAGTAACTAATAAGATAAACTAGGGCCAGTATAGAATCATAGAATCAGTAAAGTTGGAAAAGACCTCTGGAGATCATCTAGTCCAACCCACCTGCTTAGCAGGGTCACCTAGAGCATGGTAGACAGGGTTGCATCCAGGCGGGCCTTGAAGATCTCCAGAGAAGGAGACTCCACAACCTCTCTGGGCAACCTGTGCCAGTGCTCCATCACTCTCACAGGGAAGAAATTCCCCCTCACATTCAGGCAGAACTTCCTATGCTTCAATTTCTGCCCATTGCCTCTTGTCCTGTCACACGGGACGACTGAAAAGAGTTTGTCCCTGTCCCCTTGACACCCTCCCTTCAGGTACTTGTACACATTGATAAGATCCCCCCTCAGTCTTCTCTTCCCCAGGCTGAAGAGGCCCAGCTCTCACAGCTGTTCCTCATAGGGTAGGTGCTGCAGCCCTCTGATCATCTTTGTAGCCCTACGCTGGACTCTCTCCAGTAGGTCCATGTCTCTCTTGTAGTGAGGAGCCCAGGGCTGGACGCAGTACTCCAGATGAGGCCTCCCCAGGGCTGAGTAGAGGGGCAGGATCACCTCCCTCGACCTGCTGGCAACACTCTTCCCAATGCACCCCAGGAGACCATTGACCTTCCTGGCCACAAGGGCACATTGCTGGCTCATGGTCAACTTGTCATCCACCAGCACTTCCAGGTCCTTCTTTGCAGAGCTGCTCTCCAGAATGTCAGCCCCCAGCTTGTACTGGTGCCTAGGGTTATACAGACCTCTTCCTTTCTGTTTCTTTCGTGCTGCTACTTTTTTACCCTGGTTTGGTATTCATCTCCTGCCTTTCTTTCAGGAAGTTCTAAACTCCTCTGCGGACAAAGTAATGATGTGTGTTACCTTTCTGTACCTGGTTCATCATCAGGCAGGCACACCTCGCAGTTGGCACATAAGTTATGGCACATAAGAAAATAGCCTGATTATTATTTATTAACATCCAAATAAGGATTAATTTAAAACATGATGTTTTAAAAATTATTTAAAAATACATATTATGAAAGGGAAAGAATATGCTCAGTTCCTTCGTTCTAGTGAAAGATTAAATGTAAAGGGTTAGTGCTGGACTGATTCCTGAGTGGGTATATGAGCCAGCAGAGCAGTCTGACTGTGCTGCTTATCTACCTTACCCAGTGTACTGTGGAGACAGTCTTACACACAGAACGCTGTGAAGACAGAGCAAGGGTCAATGTACTGGTATATACATACATTCAGTGGCCCATAAGCTTGCTGGAGGATACTGGGAGTCAGGACAGCTATTACCATACCCATCTGAGGCCTGCAATGTGCATTAAGGTAGCAAGGGTAGAGTTTCTGTCTTCTGTTCTCGTTTCAGATTGTCCCTTGTCTAAGGATGCATTTCACCTTAAGTGAATGCTCTAGCATTTAATTACTAGACAGTAACTACTTGGAGACTGGAGAATTTGTTTCCCTTCTAGTATTATTTGCACATAATTGTAAACAACAGTACCTCCTAGGGGTGAGCTGTACTGCTGTAGCAGGGAGGAGAGAGGGCAAAGTCCACAAGACATGGGCAACAGAAGAAGCAGTCTGTGGATATAAGAGCACACAACCCATGTGTACAACCTATAAAAATGGAGATAGCTGTGTTTGGTGACAAAGAGAGGAGAATTGGTGCTACACCCTATGGTTAACATGACAACATGTAGTTAGAGTATTTAATGATTAGTAGTCTTTTAGCTCACTTTTCTCAACGTTTAAAGATGTCACTTGTTTCATACACAGCACTGAAGCCTAAGATTAACTTCATTCTGAAATGAATTGGTGAGGTGCATTAAAAAGGAGGGAGTGTGATGGAAGATGAAGAGTGATCCTGATAGATTAAATACAGGTACATTCAATCATACACAGTAAAATGATTTTTTATTCAAAACAGGGAATTCTCATCTCACTGAAGTCAGTGGAAAGACTGTTGCTTTTGATCATGTGAAGAATGCACCCAGAGTGACTGAATGTTTATTAGGAATGCATGTGAAGACAAAATTTTAGGGCTTGCTCTTTCAGTGTTGAACATTTGAAACTCTGGTGAATATACACCACTACTAAGTGCATTGCTGGGCAGGCACTTTTGACTTGCTGTGGACTCAGTAGGGGAAGTCAGGATACCCCAGCAGGACATGGTAACTATTTTATCTAGCCCCTGAGGTTGCTATAAGAAGGGAATTAATAATAGAAAGCTTTCTAATCAGATGAACAAGACCAATACATCACTTGCAGACTGCAGGATACAGAAAAAAAAGGAGGAAAACAGGAGAAGGAATTATGAGTGATATCTTCAAATGATGAACAAAATTATCTCAAAGCCTGTAATGATTACTATATGCTACGTTCACTTAAAGAAGTGTTGAGTCCTGTTCTCACTGACACAAGAATCTCAGGGACAAAAATGCTGTTGTTTGTCTTTTCATTGTGGAGAAAAGGGGCTTGTGTGAACATTTTTAGTAAAAACTGTCAGTTTATGATCATAACAGAAACAAACCTTCAAGGTTATGAATTTTGACTAGCAGTTCTTGTCTGAAGAGCATCAAACATCTTGAGAGGAGCTGACTGGTCGAAAGTCAGTATGTTGGTATGGCAAGCATTTTAAGGGAGTTAGAATAAAACCATCTTGAAAAAGAATTTTTATGAATTACAAACTTGTTTTTACTGACAGCATTTCATCTTCCTCATCTGTTTAACTAAGAGCATCTACTAAAATGCAGACATTTCCAGAAATTTCATCATTATTCTTCATAAACCTTATGCTGCTTTGCTACACCTCTGTTCTGTCAGATGAGATCCTAATTGCTTGGTGTTCAATGCAATCAATCAGACCAATTTTTAAGTCCTTACGTGCAGTTGCAAGAACTCTGATCCCCGGTTTAATTAATGAATCATTGTTTCCTGAGTTATTAACTGCATCTGTTCCTCTCTCTCTCTTTTTTGAACAATTGCAATATTTTTTCATTTGTCTCCTTGAAAATATATGCTGCAAATTGACTGTGATGCTCAAAGTGCTGTTGTGTTTAAATTATGCTTTGCTTTGCTTTGCTTTGCTTTTCCTTTCTTTTCCTTTCCTTTCCTTTCCTCTCCTTTTGTAGGGGTGAGGGGCTAGATGTGACCTATTTACTGTCTGTGATGGTCTGGATACTTCCATGAGGTCAGAGCTTGTGACAAACTATTCTGTCCATAGACTTTCTTTTATGTGATGACATCTTGGCCCCAGTGAAATCAATAAGCAATTTTCGATCGAGTATTTTTACTCATATCACAGATATCTAATTCATTTCTGTGAAGCACTTTTAAACTATACAAACACTTTTTAAATATTTTTTTATGATTTACTCTTCTTAATTCACATGATCCCTAAATTACAGTGTTTCTCTCTTTTTAATCTGAAATCTCTCTTATCAAAGATTGTTAGAGTGTTTCTGGTTTTCGGAATATGCCTCCTCTGTGGTAGCTTAACTTTACTACTCACAGAAATAAACTGTGAAAGCACGGTCTCACCAAAGTCAGTGGGGACCATGATCCCATCCAGAAAATGTCACCTCAAATAAGACTGAGCTCCTAATGCAAGAAAAGTTTTAGAAAACTGTATGAAGAACGAGGGCTTAATTTACCCACTGTGGAATCTGAACAAGCTTTTTGTCTGTGCTTTATTGGTCTCCTACTCTAGAGCTATATATTGAAATCTGAAACCAGCATACTCTGCCTCCCCTTCTGCAGTAAGGCAGCTGGAGTCAGTGATAGCATTTTTTTTGTTTTACACCTAGTCTAGTGGCACATGCTTCTGGTTCTGTTAAATAATAGTTTTACCCAGAAATTCAAAAATCTCACTCTGTTACTATTCCGTGTTTGAGGAGATGCCATAGATCACCGTATTTACAGAAACTTAACTTTGCAAGAGTAAGGTTGAGTCTTTACAGAAGTAGGATCAGAACCTAAGACCCATGTAATTTGTATCCAAAAGCTATGGCTTTTTTTTTAGCCAAGGTGGCTGAGTAGTCCTACCAGAAGAAAACAAATTGAGAGTGATGGATAGGGGAGGACAGTGTGTGCCTTACCTTTGACTATTGGATGTGGCCACAAGGGGACTTCCGATTGTGGGAGCATTTCTGTAGAGACCAGTTCAGATGAGGCTGGAATGAACAGTCATTTCTCAAATCATATTTAGAACTCATCTTAATTATGTCCTTTATTAAAATAGGTGCTTTTATCTTAAGTGGTGATATATTATTATCATCATCATCATCATACTGCCTACCTACACTTGTATGTTATTTAAAAGTTAATTATACTTTCCGTCCTTTCACAGTCCCCACTAATATTCAATTTTAATGCACTAATGGCTCCTTCTTGTATGACGCATGTCCTGGATGTAAGAATAAAAATTAAATTGAAATCTTCAGGTAACAAGAAGGTTCATCTCAATTAATTAATATTTACCTCTGGTAAATCACTAGCTAATTACACTGGTGCTGTGGAGGAGGGAGAGACTATAAGGAACTGGTTACCCATTATCCACCCAACCTAAGGAGATCTCCCAGCCCCTATGAATTGATGAGTCCTTGAGAGACTCCCAGCTGAGGTAGCTGGAGCACAAATGTATTTTTCCTCTGTACCACATGTATGCTGCTGAAGAACCAGAGCACAGCAGGGACCAGCAGCTTGGAGCATGCAATCCAAAGTTGATGTACAGACCGATTTTGCTTGGTACCCAGCAGCATGATGAACGGGTGAGCATCTCTCTGCTCCTGGCTTTCACTGCATCTGGATTTCAGTGTGTACGGGGATTTGTTGCTGGGTGGGCAGATGAGGTATTGCTAGACATGCGATAGGTGGCATCATGTCTCTTCAAGAGGCTGCAAGTGGTCAGTCCTTCTGAGTTTCTCTCAATGCACTTAACTCTTCTGTTAGGGAAGAAGAAGCCAGCCTGGTCCCTTTTAAAACATAACTGACTCTAGGAGTAAGATAATAATAAGCAGTAAGTGGTAAATTCCAATATTCTTATTATTGGGGGGGAAACAGTGGGACAGGGAGTGCTGGTGCCACAGAACAGACTTTTTGCAGGATGACTGCTCTGCTGCCTGTTTGCTGTGATTCTCCAGCATCACAGCAAACAGCAGCACTGGGGTCTATCAGACAGAATAAGAGACTTGAGCTTGGGAGAAGTGAGGTTCTACTTCCAGCGATAGTGGTTGCCTGTTGGAAGCTGCTTTGGACAAATCATTTCAGCTTCTTCTACATCTACAGCTTGCCAGTGGTAAAATCGAATTCTGGCAGTTCTTTCCAAGATCTGTCAAAGGTAGCTCTAGGAACGGTTGATTTCTTAGGCAGATATGCCTGTGAATGGCACTGACAAGGTGGCAGTCTCCAGAAGGCGACATGAGTCCACCACTTTGAGATTCCTATGGTTGGAATGGTGTATGGGGAAATGTTGGCTGCTACTGTCCTTTCTACTTGTCCTTTTTACTGACCCACTACTGTGTGTGGATTTCTTTTCTCTGTACACATGAAAGACCTTTCACTGAAACTAGAAAATGTAGGTTGTATACAAGCTAAATAAAATCCATCCTATTTTCCATTGAAATGATCATTTTATATGTGTCCAAAATAGGTTTTATAACGTAGTGGCCTAATAAACTCACAGGATTGAATAGGCATAACTTCTCTAAATCAGTTTTAACAGATCTTGTCATTAATCACTGTTGATCTAAATACTTTGATCCCATTAAAGTATGTAAAGCATGCATTCAGTGACTGACTTAGTTATGGAGTCATCATTTAGTGCAGAGGTTAAACACAAAGTTGTATTACACATAGTGTATTGCAAAAATAACCCCAGGCTTTTAGTTTTGATTTCCACTCTATTGATTTGTACTAGGTAAATTTAATTCCAAATCTTACAGATGGCTGAGATAGTCATTCAATTTTGTTATTGTAGTGAAGAAATCATTAGGAAAATGGAGAAGTAAAGGTCACAGTAATCTTTTCTGGAATGAAGAATGAAGAACCAATTTTATTCAGAGGTCAGATTTGTACCAGGAGCTCTGAAGCACTCACAGTATGCCATTATTTAAGCATTTACAAAGTTTCATTGATATACAGTACAACATCTGTGAAACACAACATAGCTTAACAGAAGATAGAAATGTGGGAAGCAACTTCTTTCCTTCGATACATGGACTGTGAGTTTCAAGAGTGGAGAATTTCTGTTCTGTATGCAAGCAAAGTAACTATCCATGGGCATCTTTGCACTCCAGTTTCCTATGGAAGTGTCTGTATGGCCTGACAACACCCTGTGAACTATTTGTGTGTAAATGGTGGGAGCCATTTAGATTCCTAAATGCAGGAGTCTAGAACCACTGTATGTGTTCCCGGAGTGGGAAAGAGCCAGGCTCCCCAGCTATCCCATAAGGGTAAGAGCAAGTCTCCAGAAGGTCCTAGGTGATATCTATTAGCTTCTCAGATGTCTCATTTGTTCTAGGTGTTTGATGGTATAAGGTGCCTGTGTAGAAACCTGTATCACTTTCCCTCATCCTTGCCCTGCTAAAAGGTGAGGCAGGGCTAAAAGCATTCAGCCTACAGTTAGAGTTAGTCAAACAGAAAAGTTTCTGCTTTGCAGAAAACTATATTTCAGAATCCCATTAGTTTAAGAATTTTTCTCACTACAGCAGTTTGCCCAGTGTAGTGGTGCACCCCACCACTCAAGAGCAGGCCCCTAGGAGCAGAGTCTGGAGGACTGTGTCAGAAAATGGTATTGACTTCAGCTGTACCTGGCAGCTCCGTCTCCATTTCATTGGCTCAAATGTCAGCATCAGTTGAGCTTCCCAGGTATATCCAAGTTATGATGGACCAATTCCATGTAAAGCCTGGTGCTGGCAGTACCACTGGGAAGTAAGATATTGAAATACCAGCTATTACAGCGTTGAGCTTGTTCTCCCTTATGAATGTAGCCTTTTTGAATTAACAAAGCATGGTTACAGAACATGCAATATTTGAATTCTCTTCCTTGTTGTAACAGTTAAGGAAAGGTCAGACACTGCTGAATGAGTTCTTACTTGGTCCTCTCATAAAAGCCTTCACTGGTTGCACAAGGTATCATTGGCTACTGGAACTAGAAATGGAGCTGAGTAAATGGATAATTTTCTGAGTAAATTCTTGTTTCACTCTGTCAATCTTACAGGACTTAATGATTTCCCACTTGCTGTTGCTTTAGATTCTTTCACTATAAACATAACACCCCTTTTCTTTATTTAGTTTTGCTTCTTATACCTTTTTACTTTCAATCAAAGTACTTAAATCTTCCCTTGTGTCCCTAGTGGCAGCAACCTCAAACCTGCGTCACAATGAGCACGCACAAAATGGAGAGATATGTTTGTGTGTTATTACTATATGAGCCGTGGAGCTTTCTATAGAATTTTTTATCTTGGAAGAAAATGGTAATCCAGAGAAAAAAGGGGGATTTTTGAACCATGAGACTTAAATTTTAGTCCTAGTTAGCAAAGCACAGTTTAAAAACTGATGTGGACAGAACTAAAAGAAATAATAACCAGTCATGATTTGAGGAAGCCCTCTCCAGTTCTGCTTTGCATGTGTTAGGGGAAAAGTGTGTTATAATTGTTTCTTATTTGCTAAAAAAAAAAAAAAAATCTCTTTTTTACCTTTGGTATCATAGCAAGGTTACAAGACTTATTGTATTTTTGTTTATATATTACAGTCCACTGATTCTATTTCAGGATAACGTGGGGCAGGGATACTCTAGAGAATGGAAAGCCTCAGATCATGCAGGAAACACTGGCAAGGGCAGTATTGAGACACCTGCGTTTGGAAGAATGGGCGTGTGGCCAGAGAAGATAAGCTCTGCTTTATTTAAGATTTCCATGCCAGCTGCTCACAGATCTATCTTTTTACCCCTGTTCAGAGGTTCACATCTCTATTGGCCAGTGCTCTAGCCTGCTATCTTGCCTCCCCTCTCAAATTTAGCATACTGCAACTTTTGGCAATAAAAAACTTCTTTCTCATCTTAGACACTTTCTCAAATATGGTGTTAATGCTACATACATTAAAAAAATAGAATGGGGACTTCTGGTTTTTCTGCAGACTCCCTTTGTAACTCCAGGTGACCTTGTCGAGGCTTTGTTTCTTTGCTGAGCCTGTATGCATCTGTATTTTCTGATGTAGTGATAAAGCCAATGTCTAAAAAGAAATGTAGGTGGAAGACTAACTAACTATGACATGTCACACTAGAAAAATTTCTATAAAATGATCCCTCTTTCCTTTTCTCACACTGAGCTATTATGGGATCCTCTCCTTTTCCTTCTGCAACATCTCCCTCTTCTCTCACTTTATCTTCTCCCACCTTGGTTACTCCAGTCTCTCTGTCTCAATCCAAATCAATTGCTCTGATGATGCTCTGTTCATTCTAGATGCCTTTACGTTTACTCTTGTGGGTGATTATTATGGATGGATAACAGAACATCCATAAATTATTTAATTAATAAAAAGGTCATATGGTAAGAATTTCACTTTCTATTTACTGTCCCCTTCTGCTGAGACCATTTTTGAAGGGAATGATGTGTGTTAAGGTAAATAGTCTACAAAAGTTTGATAAGAACTTTTTCAGTGGTTTATGTGAATGTCAAGATCAAGTGCTGTGGTATGCGAAGAAGTGTACTTTCCTAAAATTTAAGTGGGAATCATTTATTCCTTAATTTGTTAGTTTAGAGCAAGCAACTGTACCTATGGTATAACTGGTATACCCGTTGCTTCAGTTACTTCTATCTGAATAAGAACAAAAATACTTTTTATTATATCAACACATTTTAAATAATGGCATACTGCATTTAATTTTCCAGATGCAGTTTTAAGCCCTTTTATGCCATTGATGTGCCAGTAATTTTAAAATGTGACTTCGGCTGAAATATACAGTAAAATAGAAAATGGCTTCAGAATCCCAGATTAGCTGTCACTGAAGGCATAAGTCTGTCAATAGCAGCCAGTAAATGCAGGAGTCTGACTTTTGCCTCTTATTTTCATTTATAAATTCCATTTCAGAATAGCAATAAGACACTGCAGGCCAGGCATTTTGAAGGGATTATTGCACATCTCTTGTGACTAAAGTCACTTGCCCTTTAGCCTCATGCCTTATAACACCTCCCAACATGTTCAGGAGTAGCTCAGAAATGCACAGCCTGCTGTGTCTTATTACTTAAGCTTGATCATATAGAAAAGTAATGATAAAACCGTAAGAGAATGAAGGAACTTGCTCCCCTCCAGCTATTCCGTGCTTTTTTCATTCTCTTTTAATCAACTCATAAGTAAAGTAATTCATAGGTTACCAACTGTTTGTTAAAATGTACATGAAACATAGAGCAATCGTTTCCTTGTTATGGTTATGTCATCTTGTAGTAAATATTAAACACACACCCTTTAATACAGTTTGAATTGTTGCATAATATAGAAATGTAGCTAAATTCTTAAAAGGGTTAAACAGTTCCATTCTGCCTTAAATTACCACTGTCATTCAATTCATTAGATGAGTTTATGGAGTTACAATATGTCTGTAATTTATAGCCTGCTTACTGACAAAGCTTAATGCTAACATATGCCTAATTTGCCAAGGTTATCTCAAGTCCCATTCATCTCCCCCACTAACAATATGCTGCTGATTCCATGCTTCATGGATGAGGTACATGCGGTTTCATATTTAGTGCTATCAATCACAAGTAATTGCCTCCAGCTCCCCGCCTCAGTGTTCAAAGTGATTTCTCTTCAGCCTCTAAGGTTTGATGAAAAGAGGATGCATAGCCAGAGGAGGGCATCATCCTCCAGCCTTAGCTCCTGAAAATCTGAAGGAGCTGAAAATCAAAGAGAAGCGTACCTGCAGCTGACATTTCCAAACTTTTCCTTCTGGGGCACACGTTTTTTGCAGTCAAGAAAATATACTCCTGGGCATATGTTTGTGCGGTTGTGGCAAAATCCTCATGGCAAATGATCTGATTTCTAGATTAGTGCTTTTGGGATTTCCCAAGTGATCTGCTGAACTAATTTTGATCACCTCCTGCATAGCTCCCCTGTGCCTTGGATCCCAGCCTATGAATTCACTGCTGTGTTCCTATAGCTTTAGTGTGGCTGTACTAACACATAGGAAGCGGCAGGATCAGAGTCTGCCAGAGGAGTTCACAGCTCCCTTGTGTATTTTCAGTATCAGCTAACTTTTCTTGGTGGGACTGTTATACTTCCAACAAAATGTACTTTATGCAACATAACATTTTTAAACTCTTAAGAGCCTCAGTTCAACCAACTTTAAAATATGTGCTCTGCTTCATTCCTGGGAAGGGTCACACTGATCTGCCTTGCAGAAGTGTTTACAGTATCAGGGTCTAAGAAGAGCAATTAACTTAAAATTTCCTGTTTTCTTCTTCTTCTTTGCTTGCTTGCTGGTATTTTCTGCAACTTCAAGTTAATCTGTAATGATCTCTTGTATCATAGGTATCTACCACACTTTCTATCTAACTGGGCTTTTTATATGGCTTTAGTCATTCTAAAAGCTGAATACCTGTCAGAAAATTCAATTGGAGGGTCTGATCCTGAACTGTTTATGCATATTCTTACAGTTAGTGAGAAGAATTGCTCTCATTCCTATATGAGCACTAGAATTTGTATTTGCAGCACATGGATCAAAATCATCAATTTTATATACGCAAACACACACACACAGACCCATTCACATTATCTATTGAACTAGCTATCTAGATATCTAACCATGTTGCTTTTTGAGCCTTTAAATATATTCCGAAGATCTTTTGGATTCTATTAGAAAACACAGAGAAAGTGCTGGCAAATATGTTTTGCTAAAATGAGTCTCCTGCTTTATTTGGGGATTTTTCAATCAAGAATATCTAGGAAGAAGATTGTCCTCGCATACTCTGCTATCAGTCAGCTATAATCCCAGATTTTTCAAGGATACTATATTCTAAAACTTCCTTGGGATTATAGAGACTGTTTGACAGACCCAGTGCAACTCTGTTCTTGGGAACTTCCTATGATCTCCAGTACTGAAAGAAACGACTGTAACCAAAACAATCCTGAATGGATGAATAGATTACAGATTTTAAAGCCAGAGTGGTCACAGAATCACAGAATGGTTGAGGTTGGAAGGGACCTCTGGAGAACATCTAGCCCAAACTCCCTCGACTCAACCATGGTCGCCTAAACCACATTGCACAGGATCGCATCCAGACAGGTTGTGAATATCTCCAGAGAAGGAGACTCCACAAACTTTCTGGGCAACCTGTGGTCTCTAGTTTTATTTTATAAGAATGCTAGCATTCATGTCCTCACACAAGTTTATGGTAATCGAAAAATTACTGCACATGTGGAAAGTAATCATGGATATGCTTACTATGAACTGACATGACTTTAAAAACTTAGGACTTTAAATAGCAGCAATTCTTGCTTGTACTTAAGTAAGAATTCCATTTTTTCTAAAGTCTCAGAGCAAAATCAAAGAATCTGCTAGAAAATTGAATTCTTTTTCTTTTCTGCCCTCCGATAAAAGCACAAACAATTTTATTTACAGAATAGTTTTAATTTTTCAGGTTTACTTTTTAGTCAAAACCACTGAGCACCAAAAATAAACTTCCTGCTAGATAATATAACACTCTTCTCTATACTGTTTGTATTAACATGATTTATTATTTAAAAGGGGTGTGTGCATGAGTACAACATATGTTCTATTTATAGAATACAATATAGCTATTAATTGAGGGGATTCAGGGTTTTTTATTTGGAGTATTGGAAATAACAGAAAGCCTAATAAAGTAGATAATTTGTAGGTAACATTTTTGAAAGGAATAGAAGAACTTTCAAGGTTTTTTTTGTAATAGAAATGTTGTGATGCTTCAGAAATATATACAATTATCTGTCTATAAATATAACTAGCCAATAAGAGATGAGAAATAATAGCCATAACTATTTAGAAAACTTATCTTTTTGTTTTAAAGACTATTTCTTAGTCACTCCCTGGAAGAAATTCCTTTGTTAATCTTTGCATATATTCAAAAGGGCTATAAGGCTAAGTGGATGCACTTTGCATTGCGTCTGCTGACTTCCTATTCAGAGCATCTCTGACAAGCGGGGGGTGGAGTGATGCTGTGCTGTGGTTTGTGGGAATAGGCTCTTTCAGTTCTGGTTTATTACATGGCTAATTAACCAAGGTCACCGAGCTCTTTTATAAGTCTGCCAATAGAGACATCATTGGTGCTTTAACAGATCTGTTTATTATATTGCATGCCCTGATAATATGAGAATGATAAAAATGTGGAGCATTTACCTTGAGACATGTATAAACTGGCATACACAGGAAAAACAAGTAGAACTTAAAAAGTAGGCACACCAATATTCTGGATTTTACAAAATTTAATTTTAAGAGATTTTTTTCTATTTTATTCCACAATGGATATGTGTAGCTAATATCAATATGTAGCTAATATGAATAATGACTACAGGAATTTATAAGCAGTAACAACAACTTGTCACAATAAAAGCCTGATTTACCTGCGACAGTATCTTCAGTGAGCTTTTCTGTATACAAATGAACAAGGAATGCATGCTGGTGAATAATTAAAGAGCAAGAAAATGAACTGAATTTCAGGATTATGTACTAGGCTAAGAAAAGCCTTAGTATCCCTATAGCTGCTGTGAATGCAGACCAGACCTTCTTATGACTGTTTCGTCACAGAACCATTTTGCAAGATGTTGTCACCTTCATTCAAGTAGCTAAGAGACTCTCATAAAAATAACAAGATCAGTGGTGTGCTCGTGCCCAAGAGTTCAATTGTCAGATGCCTTCTCAGGCCATCCTTGACGTGCACAGCTTTCTCACTCCCACTCAGTAGCGTATATGAACTCAGGCATATGCGACAATATCCCCGCATGAATGACAGATAGAATACTTCCTGGGGAAGTTTGGCAGTAGCTCATCTCCCTACATTCCCCACCTTGAACCTGCCTGTGGGAAATCCAGCAGCAGCTATGCATTGCTCCCTTCTCAACTGCTAAAAACAGCTTGCAGAGGTACTGTTACTATATGACATTATAGCTAATAATAAAGTTTGGAACACTATGAAAACTGTAAAGTCAAATCCCTCAGAGTTGTTAAGGTGGCCACACCATATTAAATTGTTCCTTTGTTCATATGAGTACTTGCATGATCTGCAATGATATGGGGAGGTACTACCTTTTCTGCAGGATTCCTGCTTCATTCAGTGTACAGGCTGGATGGTGCTCAGTCCATGAGCATTTCTTCCTCATGGGCTTGCTTCTGGAATTGTTCAGTTCAGAACCCACAAACACCCACAACACTTCTGCAATGTGAAGAGCTGTAGGGATGTTACCAATTTAATTTTACAGACAGGAAGCTGGTACAGAGAGTTTTGTTCTCAAGTATCTGCTAATTTTGGGTGTCCACATGGGGGCCAGGATTTTCAGAGCACTTATCACTCTGCAACATCACACAAGCACAAAGCACAGGTCTCATTGGATTTTACAGAGCTGTGAGAGCTCAGAACCTGTGTGAGCCAGACCTCTGAGCTTCAACTAAGGTGCCCAGAGAAGGAAAGACCTAAAAAACATGGCCCTGGAAGTGCACTATGTGGCAGGAGCAGAGGTGGGATCCACCTTTCCTGCTCTTCAAAGAGTGGACATTACAGCCACACATGGAGGGAGGCTGCTAGGGCCCTGCACTGCAGGGCTTAATGTGGCAGTGCCAAGGAGAGCTTGTCTCTGGTTGCTGTTCTTCACAGACTCCCTTTCATATTCCTCTTTGGTCCTACCTTCACTGCTTTGCCTGGGATAGGTGGGGCCATGCTTTTTCTCTGTTGATCTGTCAAGTCCTTCGGCCTTTCCATTCCTTTGGCTTGCTTGTCACCTTACCTCTTCCTCTTAGTATCCAGTCCTACTATTGACAAAAAAGTCCCAGATCAATACTTCACCTACAGCCTTCTCTACTTCCTTCCCTTTCTCTTCACAATGTCTATTTCAGCCTCTTTGGCCTTTCCTAGGTTGCTAGTTTCCTCCTTATCCATCTCTGTCTCCTCATCTATACTTCCCTTATCCTGCCTCCCCCACCTGATGCCTCCTCAAATTTGTTTGCCTTAATTCTAACCAGGCAACCCACTGCAACATTCTCTGTCAGTCCCAGGGATATCCTTCCCTTACTTCCCTCTCTCTGACTCTTTTCTTCCATTTGCTTCCTTCTCCCTCAAAAGTGAGGAGGGGTATTCAGACTCATCTTCTCTCCCCAATTCTCTTCTCTGGTGTCTCTTTCCTCTACCTGCCATCGTTACCAAACCCATCTGGCCAGTGCCCATACAAGGTTTGGCTCTGGCAGCTTTGCCCCTGCAACGTAGACAGGAGGATGGTGACTGCAGAGAGAGTGATCACAGCTGCTGCCTCCCTTCAGCCTTTGCTGGAGCACCTGACTATGATAACACTGCTGCCTCAACATTGTCAACAAGACTGCCTTGGTAAATTAAAGGGACAGGAGAAGTAAAATGGACAGAGTCCAGCATGGTGTTCTTGTTTGTAGTGGCAGCTCCTCCTGTCACACTGAGATGAGCTGCAGCCCCTTTGTCTGAGAGTGCCAAGTCACTGGTGGCTACTGATTCTGCAGACAAGCTGATGTCTATGGGGGATGTTCTCGAGTGGCTCCACAGATGTGTACACTTACCTCCAAAGTCCTCTCTGGATGTCACTCTGCATAGTTTGGCCCTCAAAATGCCATTAACTGAACTGGAATGGTTTCTGTATAATCTTCAGGAGGACAAAGATTGTACAATCTGTTTCTGAGAGATAGTGGAGAGAGAAGTCTGAGGAGTCTCGTTTTGGGAGTGCTAAACAGCACTTGCTGTAGTGCTGGATATCTTTAGGGTCCTGCTTTTTCTAGGAGAGGGCTGGCAAGGCCTGATGTGCTCCATGAAGGCCCCTTAAAAACTTCTGTAATGTTTACATCATGAACTTCATTGGTACATGGCTTCATATACACCTCCAAGTGAATAAGCAGCTCTGGTCTCTGTATGAAAGGGCTCAAAGCTGGTTAGCTAGCTCAGGTCAGGAGAATTTAATCTGGCAGTGTCAAGTTCATGTTTATTTTGGTACTTGGGGGATGGAGGCTGTAATTTTAGTGCCGGGCCTCAGCTGCAATTTTCTGGGCTGTGGTCAGAGGGGCTGGGACCTATGAGGTAGGCAGCACTAGGCAAGATGCAAAGAGTGACTGGAGACTTTCTGTAGTCTTTTACAATATGTCAGGTAAATCATCATTTTAAATCAGCCTATGTGACTGTCTCTGCCACTTCCTGAGACCATTTCTGGTCTTGACTCTCAGACACAGGTATGCTTTGTAAATCTGTGTCATCAAAGTGAAAGGAGGAAGAAAAAACAGAATTGAAAAAAACCCAGCTTAAAATCACTAAGCAGAATCATGGCCATGTCAGAATGAAGTATCATGTAGGAATCAGAGGTATAACTCCATTAAGACTAGGCAAGGAAAAACATTCTTCCTTCTTTCTACCCTCTACAGTTTACCATGCAACTCAGACTGTAACCTTAGAGGGTGAATCGCAAACTGTATTTTGTTCTTTGTCTGTTTAATGTAAAATATATATACAGTCCTTGGAACATGGGTCAAAATACTGGTCTCTCTCTTCTAAGATAGCATGTTAACCAGCAGGCTATAGAATCATACTTCCTTTTCTTCAGTGACTTTGGTTATATCACAGACGAACACCTCTCCAGTTTGCAGCCCCTGTGACAAATACAGATTTGCTTCTTCTCAGGCCAGGAAAGAAATTCAAGCAAGTAGTTCATGTCCTGGGTGAGTGAAAAGATGGAGCAATTATCTCTCACAGTTTTAAAAGGGAAAAAGGTGATATGTTTTCCATTTTTTTGTGAAATGAAATAAGGTGAATCTTAATTGGACTGATTTTATTTCAAATATAATGATATTGTTACTGACAGGGGCCTAAAATATCTCCACATGTAATGACAGCAAACATACTTATTCAGAAAGGATAAGGATAAGGATAAGGATCTTTCTGGATAAGGACAATAACAGGGATACAGAGGAGTTTCACATGGAATTGTGTGTTCTGTAACATCCATGCAGCCATATCAAAAGTTGAATCCTTTTATGATGACTATGGTAAAGGGAAATTTCTGAATAGCTGAAATGTGGAGCAACCTAAGATACTAGCTTGCTTATCACAAGTAGAAAACATATAAGCCTTATAAGGATATTTTTTTCTATGTGCCATATTTTTGATTGTGGAACCTTGGATGTAGGCTGAATCAGTAAGACTTTGTTCAGCTGGGGGCTAAATTGTCAAACAGTAGCATGAATATGTCCACTTCTTATTCACAGGCATAACTTGAAAGGGAATCTCTCCACTACTGCTCTTCCAATTGTAAGGGCAGCATATTTCTAAGCATTTGATTACCTACGTTGTAAAACTTGGACTAACGTTTTATAGGGAAAATCTAGCCTTGGTGTTTCTGGAGAGTAGGATGTAAAAACTTTCATTGCTCCTGTTTTCTTCCAACAATGCCTAATATCTAAATGGCACATGCTTAAGTCCCTTCCACACAGCTGTTGAATTAAGTAGGCCATGCCAACTGTTTTATCAATAATTGCTTTTTCCTCTCTATTTCTTTCACATCTATGTTTTTTGCAGTTGTGTAAAATCTGCTGTGCTTGGTATTAACTTTTTGTAATTGTTTGGGTAAAAAGAACAACAGTCATCTTATCCTCATAATCTTTTATTCTGAACATGATTGTTTGCTCCTGGTTAATAATTTCATGCAGTATGGAAATGTAATCAGTAAATGTCTGTTCCCAATGTTTTTTCAAAATTTCTTTTGGTTTTTGGACACCCACACATGGTCTTCTTTTGTAAAGGGGGTACTTTTCCTTAAGCCCCCATAAACTACTACTTAAATCCTAGTAAGTTGAGGGGTTTACATCAGCAGGATCAGTAAACACAGCTCTCTGAAAGATGCTATTAGAGCACTTTATAAATGTGGGTAACAGTGTAATAAAGACGTGGTGGGTTGTAAAATATCTGCATATCTTAGATTTTAAAATCTGTTAAAGCACTCTATAACTGCAGTTTTGACTTCATTATTTGTAACAAAATGGTGAACATTATGTTACTTTAACAAACTGCTTAAAGATCTGTTTGAAAAGTTCTTTAAGCCTCTCTGTAATTTCTGAGCTTTACTTCTTTCAGCAAAAAACGTTTTGAAAGGCCTCGGAGCCTTCATTTCCCATGTTATCTGCTGATCCTAAAGCCCAAGCGCATTTATACTGCGTGTCTCTCATTGTTAAGACATACTTGAAACTGCAGTTGTGTTTGGAGAACTGCTGCATATCCACAAAATGGGCTTTCCTTTGTGCAGCTGCATATATAGGCATGATTCATTAACCAAGTGCTGAAACACAGTATTTCACAGAGTCTGCAGGTTTTTCTACTCAGGATACCATCCTTTGTTTAACCAAACATAAACAAAACCAGGGCTATGATATCTTTAGAACTACAGGTGTACTAGTGTGTAGCTTTGGAAAGACATCTCAAAAGGCCTCAACCATCTGTGAGGATCTTTCAGATAAAGAGCAACACTAAGTCATAGTTGCTTGTGAGTCCTAGTTGGTTCCTAGTCCCATTACATCAGCCACTGCCCACTGAGACCCTTTAACAAGTCACTGATTATTTACCTGCGCCTCAATGCCATATTTCAGACTGTTCGGTGAAATCTCCTTACTCTCAAAGATTTTTATTATTATTATTATTGCTTACAGACCCATTCCTCTGTCTGAGAAACTGAGCATCAGGCATATCAGACCGGCTCCTGATGAGTTATTGATCATTGGGCAGAAACAGCTCTGGAATATAAAAAAGGAAAAGAAACTTGATCTGCATCCTCACCTGGCAGGAGTAGCTAGGAAACTTGCTATAGGCTAGCTATTTGGAAGGAGGATGAAATGTCTGCTGAGAGGAACTATCCTGAGACATCTGTGAGTTTATTTAAACCCTCAGAAAAGAAGTCTGGGGCTTCTCCATTTCCGGACAGAAGAAAAGGAGAGCGGGAGGTTTTTGTTTGTATAGAACTTGAGGAAAGGATATTTAGAACTTTGTTTGCTTTCACCCAGCAGGCAAAGGCCAGTGGGTTTGTGGTTTAACCCAGATACAAGAGGATTTGGGACTTTTGTTTGTCTTAATTGGAAAGAAAGGGAATTTAGGACCAGATAGGCCTAAAAATGTGCCTAAAGACTTTCTACTTTATTTTTAACTCAGATTGTCTGTCAAGAGGAAGACACTGCTTAGGAAGAGGAACTGGCTAAAGAAATGATTCTTCAGATGAAAACTTCTAGAGTAGATTCTATTTAATGAGGTAGAGATGTCTGTATTACCTATTATGATTGCCTAATCCTTTCCATTATATGCCATTTTTCCCTTCTGTTTGTAATTTTGTCAAACTTCTGTGTTTGAGAGGAAATTTTCTTTGCTTGTATTCTGTCATTGAGTTTTCTATGTGATTTACAAAGAGAGGCAAGACTTCTCTGTGAACAACTGTAGAAAAAGTTAGCCTGCTTTTGTAAACTCTTCCAACTGGTCTGTGTAAATCTTCATCATATGCATGTTTCTGAGCAGGTATTTGAAATTTGTCATGAGAGATGACCTTGGAATAAGGGAATGAATTTTGCTGCCCCTTGAAAGTGATACGGATTTGAACAAGATAGACAGAACTTGACTATTTTTTCTACCCCAGTCCTAGTCTCTTAAAAGTGGTAATTGATCTTAGATACCTCAGATCTTTCTTGTCAGACTTGATACAGCTTAAGCAGACTGGGAACTTGAAACTGGATTAACAGGACCACTTACCATTTTTAAAAATCTTTTTTAATCTAAAGAAAAACTGTTCTAAAATATTTTTCCATCCTCTTTTCTCCTACAAAATTCTTTATTTAATTTTAAATATAGATGATAGCTTTTCCCTTTGGTTATTTTTGTTTTAATTTTATCTCTCTCTTTTTTTCACACAGAAATTTTTTCTACTGTGAAACAAAACAATTGTTTTCACTTAAACCTATTTCTTCATCCAATTACATATGAACATCTGTCTAAGTACATGTGCTTATTTAAAAGTTAATTGTCTCAAAGTACTTAAAAAGATACTTTCAAGTACCTTAAGCATGCACATTTTAATATATAGAGATAAGAAACTTTAACTCTTTTGTCCATGTTTTTGCCATGGAAGTGGAATTTTTTAAAAACTGAGATAAGTATTATCAGGTCCACAAGGGTAAATGGCATTCCAAATCCCAACATGAACTATGACAAAAAGAAACAAAAGGAGAACTAATTCTTTACAATCTGGTATGGATCAGCATATACTATTTTTTCTGAAGGAGAAAATCTTAAAGCTAACAGTTAATACATTTTACCATTGACTACATCTTCTTCTTGTTCTTAAATACCTCTTCTATTAGCAAAACCAGTGTCCATACTTGGATAAAAAGGGCTACAATTATGTAAAACTTTCAATCTTATATAAATACTCTCTCTTTTCAAAGACTTGTTAAATCTCTCCTAATTGTAAAAGTGATGCTCATCAAATCAGGAAATAACTATAGTATTATGACCAAACTCAAACTAAAACCCATAGTTCAAACTCTGATTATTGAATATTAAGTATTTTATTAAAGAACTCACAAATGTTTTAGAGTAAACATAAATCATAATCTTCAGTGGTTACTAGTTGAAATCTGTTCATCGATAAACTTGAAAAATGCAAAAATTCAGTCAATAGAGGAAAAAAGAGATTTCATTTTGCAAACCAGTGGCTGCAAATTATTCATCTCTATGAGGTACAAAAAATATTTGAAACCCCTACTTCAGTATTATTTTGCTAATCTTGGGTGAAAGGCCCTTGCATATTTTACAAACCTACATAGCAACTGGGCATTGTTCTAGTAGCTGAGATAGCTTGTTTTGAGACTTTTATTATTGCACCATATTGAAAAGAATCTTCAGAAATGCCACATGGAATATTTGAATCAGCCATTTTGAACATCATCTCCTTTCTCAATACTTCACAGGTGACATTGCTCTCTCTATGTCTTTTGGCTTGAAAGGAAGATACTTATACTCTTGTTACTTCACTGCTGGCATTCTCCAGAATTGCCCGTAACTCTATTTGTTCAGCTCTGCATGCAAGGGGAGGATGGACTCTGCCATTCTCTGTGGATTTTCACCCTGTTATTTGTACATTTGCTAGTTGTTTGTATTTGTTGTACTTCTATTCTGGGCTTTCATCCAATACCTTTTATTAACATTTTTTCTTGGCTGTCTTTCCCATTCCACATCCTGTTTTTTATTTATTTTTATTTTTTACTTATTCCCACAGTTTTTTTTTTGGTTTTTTTTTTTTTTTTTTTTTTTTTTTTTTTTTTTTTTTTTAGCTTTCTCTGCAGTCTTTTCTGCTGCTGCTAGCGAGGTTTCCTTCATAAAATCTCTCAGCAAATGTGCCACATCTCAACAAAATGTCCCATTTAAGCTCTCTAAAGAAACTTCCACATCTCATCATCCACTGTTCTAGGATCTACCTTTGCTAATGCTTTGAAATGCAGTGTACCACAGTAGACAGCTTAATGGTGATCTTGGGTGGCCATGGATTAAGTTTCACTGTACACAAATAGTATACAATAGGAAAATTTATAAAAGATACCAGACCATGTTTAATGGAGGTCTTTTCCACCTTCTAATAGGGAACTGTAGAAACATTACAGCCAGTATCTGGCACACTGATAATACATTTTGTATTTGTACTGAAAGATTTGGTCTGAAAGCCTTCATTTAGTTTCTCTTTAGGTTTAGGCAGCTGGAGAGAAAGATCAATCCAATAAAGATGGGTGACTATCAACAGTTCTAATTTCCTCTGATTAACTTCCATCCATTATCAAACTCTCTTTCTATTTCCTTGCGGGGTAGGAACTAAGTTACCAGAAAAATCCAGAGTAATCTTAAGTCCTGTAAACTAGACGACATTGGTCATCTGGTATCTGCCAACTTACCCTTCTTCATACAGACAACATTCCTGAGAGGTGACAACCATGGAGGATGTTGTTTCCCACAGAAATACAAACAGCCTGTGGCAGTGTGGCTCTACTCTGGAGACCCTTCCAGGGGTGGGAAGGCAGAGAGCTCACTGGCTCCGCTGCCCTTTCCTCTCCCAAATCCCAGTCTTCAGCTGGCATGGAGCTCTCTGACTCACATGGCCTGCTGTCAGATACCTGGCTGAACCTGAACCTGCTTACCTGGGCCCACTTAATACCAATATCTTAGAGACTTCTGGAGTTTATTCACGCTTACTGTGAGGTTAGGGCTCACACTGCAAACCACCTGGGTGACTGATTCCTATCCTCAGCAATTGCAAGCCTCACGTGTTTGGTCTGGAGGGAAGCACTCAGAGCATACCTCCAGTCACAAAACCACTTCTGAGCACTAGATAACATGAGGCCTTTAGACTTCAGCACATTTTGTTCTCTTTCATAAAAGGTGCTCTTTCAGTTGCTGAGTGTGATAAACAAAGGAAGGTGCAGTTTGCTGCTGAATTCTTTTTCTTGATTGAAATAGGTCTTGGGTGATACAGGGCACAGCAGAAATGAAAGCAACTGTACCATCAGCATCACTAGACCTGGGATACCATATATTACTGCCTGTGGGAGTATGTTAAATAACTGAGGTTTTGACTAAGACATTTATGCTTTCTTTTAAAAACAAATTACTTTACAAAATAGTGGTCAGAGAGTTGTTAAATCTTTTAGACTTACTAAGAAGCTGGAAAGTTTCTAAGGAGGACAGAGACTTCAAGTAAGGAGGACAGAGACTTCTTTTTGCCGTCTGTCTAGAAGATACTACAAAAATAGCTGTGTTTTCAAATCATAAAGGTAAAATAAAATTCAAGAGGCATCAAGAGAAGATTCTGGAAAACCCTTAAATAGTAAGGGTTGCATAACATTTGTTCAGCAACCTTAAGCAACTAAAACAGGAGGTAACTGAGTTGGTAAGCAAACCATGGTTCTCTGTCATTAAAATGTATTTGAGAATAGCAGAGGTATATCTTTTTAAGAAAACATATTAACTAACTCATGGGAATTATAATCATTCTTTCATCAGTACCAGGTAATTTTACTGAGACAATGACTAAAAACTGGTCACAGTGTGCCAAAGATGTAATATCTGACAATTATAGGGGAACCTGGCATGTATTCCTTGAAACAAATATTGTGCTATTAAAATTTGTTTGAGTTCTTAGAGCTCATCAGAAAAGTGACGGAAAAACCAAACCCAATTATAT
Organism: Rhea pennata; assembly: GCF_028389875.1. NCBI lineage: Eukaryota > Metazoa > Chordata > Aves > Rheiformes > Rheidae > Rhea > Rhea pennata. The sequence continues at coordinate 153,074,648 of NC_084663.1, forward strand.
ATTAACTGGGACTTCTAAAAATGTATCTACAGAGTTTTGTACAAGAAATCAAAAGCCACAGAGCTTTCACAGACATCTCTCTCAAGAAATTAAGTAGGGCTACTCTGAGGAGGACAGATTTTTTTCAGCTAAATATCAGCTAAGTAGGATAGATACTGTCAGCATGCTGTCAATTTCTGCACTAGTATTTTATTCTGGAGTTTTTCTGACCATGAACAGGACTGTTATTTGAACCCAATGCGAAGATGAATCCTACAAAGGGGAGGATCTCGTCCTCAAATTCCTGCTTTCTGGTGAAGAAAATGCTCAGGTGTTTAGTAGTCTTTGGTCTTGTGCCAGTAAAATGTTGCAATCCTTTAGGTGAAATCATAGAGTCACAGAATGGTTGAGGCTGGAAGGGACCTCTGGAGATCATCCAGTCCGACCTACCTGCTGAAGCAGAGTCACCTAGAGAATGTTGCCCAGGATCATGTCCAGGCAGGTTTTGAATATCTCCAGAGTTCAGCCCCATCCTCTTGACACCCTCCCTTAAAGTATTTACAGACATCGATAAGATCCCCTCTCAGTCTTCTCTTCCCCAGGCTGAAGAGGCCCAGCTCTCGCAGCCGTTCCTCATAGAGCCCTCTGATCATCTTTGTAGCCCTACGCTGGACTCTCTCCAGTAGCTCCATGTCTCTCTCGTACTGGGGAGCCCAGAACTGGACACAGTACTTGAGATGAGGCCTCCCCAGGGCTCAGTAGAGGGGTAGGATCACCTCCCTCGACCTGCTGGCTGATGAAGAAGCTGAACAAGACAGGACCCAGTACTGACCCCCTGGGAACACCACTAGCTACACTGGACTCTGAGCCACTGATGACAACCCTCTGAGCTCTGCCTTTCAGCCAGTTCTCAATCTACCTCACTGTCCACTCACCTAACCCACACTTCCTGAGCTTACCTATGAGGATGTTATGGGAGACAGTGTTGAAAGCCTTGCTGAAGTCAAGGTAGGCAACGTTCACTGCTCTCCCCTCATCTAGCCAGCCAGTCATTCCATGATAGAAGGCTATCAGATTGGTTAAGCAGATTTCTCCTTGGTGAATCCATGCTGAGTACTCCTGATTACCTTCTTTTCCTCCATATGTCTGGAGATGACATCCAGAATGGGCTGTTCTATCACCTTTCCGGGGATGGAGGTGATAGAACAGCTCATTCTGGATGTCATCTCCAGGCATATGAAGGAAAAGATGGAGGTCAGGCTGACTGGCTTGTAGTTACCTGGGTCTTCTTGCCCCTTTTGAAGACAGAAGTGACATTGGCTTTCTTCCAGTCCCCTCTCCAGTTCTCCACAACCTTTCAGAGATGATGGAGAGCAGCCTTAGCAATAGCATCCGCCAGCTCCCTCAGTACTCATGGGTGCATCCCCTCTGGGTCCATGTATTTGTGGATGTCAAGTTTGCCTAAAAGATGCAGGAGCACATCACAACATTGCTCCTTCCTTAGGAAGAGAAATTTTGTGTATGGGCTAAATAAGAGTCTAGTGAGTTCTGAACAGGTGCCCTATGTGGACAACAGATATTAAGTCAGGATGCAGACCTTATTAATAGAAAATGCAAGAGATGCAGAATTGTAAATTTTAATTGATTTTCTTATCAAATACTCTCACAATAACAGTGTTACTTTAAAGGTGTCTGACCCTACATATCCAGAAGCAGCTTGAGGTGTGAGCTTAGGCAAGAGGTGGAGAAGAAAAAAACACTGCAAATAACTTTGTTAATGCTTTTGAATTAGCAAATATTGTCAAGTATCATGCAATCTGTGTTGCTTCCCATTTATGAAACCATTCACGTTTTGTGCTTCACAATACATGGAGGTGCTGGGAGATCTTATGTAGCAAAAGGCATGCTGCATGCAAACTGAAATATCCCCAAACTGTGTCTGTAAAAAATGCTCCATGAGACTGATTCTTTGTCCTCCTCTTTGACACTGAAGCTACAACCTGCCATGATCGCCCACAGCAGATGGGCCTGTCCTACATGGAGAGAGGTGCTACAGCAGTTTTGGTTCTGGATGTCAGTACTCCTAGCTTCATAATCTCCACTGATACCTGTTCTTGGAGCAATTTGCATTCCTGTGTGATTAAGGGATGCTTTGTCCTTCAGTTTTCGTAGGTCATTTCATTCTTAGAAGCTTGCAATATTTTTGCCAGACTCTCTCTTTCTCTCTGTTTTTCAAAAAAAGTATTTGATCTTTTTATTCAGGACCTTATAAGGGTCGCTGGTGAGATCAGGAGCTTTAATGGAGTTGTTTATTGTAGTTCAAATAATCTCTAGCAGCAGCTTCCTGGCACTGTAACAATGGGAGCGTATTTTATAGCTTTGAGTATAATAGTGTCCTACAGAAAAAAAAAATCTTTATTATCTCAAACTCTATATCCTGAGATAGACTTAAAGAGCAGGCTAGAGAGAGATTTTTGTATATATTAAATCAGTACTTAATAAGAACAGAAAATATACTTCTAATAGACTGAAGTACAGTCTTTACCTAAATTATTCAGCTACAGGACTTCCTACCTCTCTTTGTTTAAATGTGTGCAGACAGTCTGAAAATCAGCAGCTACTCCTAAGAATAGTAATTACTTTAATTTTTGTCTTGGAAACTTAGTGGATTTACTGGCAGAGGTGCCAGCTTTGAAATGCAGGCAGCTCAGTTGTCTTTTTAAGAAAACTTTCCATGTCCTGTATGCTGGTCTTTGGCAGGAGCACATCAAACACCTGTGCTCCCAAACCTGGCCTGCTAGAAATGCCCACTACAGATGTCAGAGCTCTTTTGTTGACTTCCTATTAGTAGCCACTTAATGGATGTGAGCCGAACACAGCTTTGCCTAAGCACTTATCAATAGACAGCAAACATTCTTCTTGCAGTGGGCAAAGGGTCAAACTGTTTCGCTTGGCTATAAAGCTGTGCCAGATAATTGCTGGTGATTAGCAATTTTAATTACCAGGTGCTAGGGGTCGTTGCTTGTGGAGGTTTTTTTTGCTGTTGTTGTAATTGGGCAGGCTGTTAATAGGTATGGCTTGTTGTACGCATGCTGTATATTTTACAGATACATCGTGCATCTTTTTAAAGCAAGTAAAATAAAGTCAGTAAAATAACCCATTTCTGTTTGCATCTGATTAGCTGTATAGTGCTCCAACAGGTTTTTCAATAAAACTTGTCTGATAAAGGAATCTTTAATACAACTCGCTAAAGCAGCTTTTAATCCTCTTGTAAACACTTGTATGTACTATTGTTATTGAAGAGAGGCAATGATTTTAAAATCTTTTCCTGCTACATTGGTCATGTTGGAACTAAGCTTGTCAAACATGTTCTACCTCATTGGTTTTGCATGCAGACTTTTAGGGGGTTTTCATAGAATCACAAAACCAACAGCACAATTAGCAGTGAACTAATCTCTTCCCATATTCAGCAGTGAAATGGGTTCAAAATAAAACTGACACAAAAGACTCTTCTCTGATCTTCCTCACAGCAGTGAGAAAGTAAGCAGCTACAATACTTCAATTTCTTTTTCTCTGAAATTTCCATTTATTTTCTTTACTTATATTATTTTACATCACAAGCCCTACAGACACATTGAAGGTCTCTGAAAGTTGAATGTACTGTTTACTAATCTACTTGGGTTAGTAGGTTAGACTTGTTCTTTGAGAGAATACAAAGGATGAATACCTCTGCAATATGGAGTTCTAACTCTGTTTTTATCTGTAGTGCAGTAATACCTCATGTCCCTGCTCAGATCACAGTTTAAATTTTTCCAGTAATAGCCAGGCTATTGTTCATGAACTGGTTACTGTCTGACAGAATATGTTATGCAAACCGCTCCTTAGTATCTTCTTTCCTGAGGAAAAAGAAGACATAGGCCAGCTGTGAGCAGAGGGCTACATGAATTGTTCTCCTGCTGTATGCTTTCCTCAGTGCTCCCCAGAAATGAACTTAAGTGTCCAGTTCTGGGAATGGGACGCTTGCATGTTAGGTACTGTTGGATGAATGCCTGGGTTATGTGAGTGGGGAAATACTGCAGTGTAAAGCCTTGACTGGATCTGCTCTCAACTGTACAGCCCTATCCAGCAAAAAAAAAAGAGAGTACTCTCTCTCTGCTACTGTGCAAATATGTGGGGAAGGAGGCAGATTTTAGTCCTTTTTAGTGGAAAAGGCCAATAAGCCCTCCTGTTCTGTTTTGATGAAACAAAGATACGTCAACTGCCTGAGAGCAAATGCAATGCACTATGGGCTGGGGCTGCTTTCCTGTCCCAGCATTGCACAGAGCCTGTCATCAAGGACAGTGACAGGAATTATAGCTCCCTTAATCATCGCTTCTTCCCCAGGTCACACATATTTATGGGCCCCTTTCCTTACGCAAATACCAGCCTAGGAGCCTAGGAATTCCTTGTGAAGCACAGAAATGCACAAAAGCGCAGAAATACAACGCTTGAAAAACAGAATTTTGAGCTTACTATGAAACATCATCAGAGAGTAGGCCTTGTTCTGCTAGCAGCCTGCCTCAAAAGCACTGGCATCACTTTTGAAGGCATCATTCATGCTTTCTCAGTGCTATTGACTGTTGGAAATGGTCCTGGGACCTGGCCCTAGGTACACATATCCATTACTCAGCTTCCAAGGAGTTACTGTTCTACATCTGTTAGGAGTGTGTTTTCACTTTGAGAAGTGAAAGCATTTTGTAGGTTTTTCAGCAAGCACAGCCAAGAAAAATCTTATGGCAGTTGCCATTATAGCTGAGGGCAAAGTTTTACTTGGCTTGAGCAGCTATGGCACTGTACCATCAAGTCCCTTTTATATCTAAATGCCTGAGATTGCTACAAAGGTAGTTAGGAAGCTTTTCAATACAACACATTCTAGAGCTACAGATTAGCCATAAAGGTTGATCTGCTGCTGCTAGTTAAATTACTAGGGCTTTGAAATCAGTGAAACTAGGAAAAAATAGTTAAATTGTTAGTGTACTTATGAAAGTACTGCCAGAGAGGGGAATGGAGTGTTCAAGGTGCTGCCATCCCCTCTGTTTCCATGGCCCAGCTGCAGGTCCTGATACCCGGCAGAAAATACTGGGCTGTGTCCTTCTGACCCCCAAACCTGCATGCACACTGTAAAACCGCAGCTCCTGTCTTGCCACCTGTTCTAAAGAAGGTTGCAGATAATCCATATTCCTGATCAGTGAGATGGCTTAAGACAGAAGTCTTTCCTGAAATCAGTCTGTGAGCAATGGTAGATGCAGGCCTGCAGTGGCAGCTATTTTTGGCAGGAGCTAAAGTTGTATGGCTAATACACAGTCATTATAGATTGACTGGTTTTCACAAACAAGATTTTTTTAGGAGTCTGGAATCTGATCTTCACTCCAGAAACAAATTTCTTAGGTCAGGTGTTCTGGCTAAATTCCTACTTTTGTAATAACATTGTGTTTCTCTCTGCAGCTTCAACCGAAAACACTTTTTTTTTTTTGGCTTTCTACACCATAGTTTTGTTTGCCTACAATATTAGGCAAGAAGAAGTTACAAAGTTTTGTGGTGCAGCCTGTGATTCTTGATACTGAATTCCAGTGACATCCCCATTTTAATCATCATTTCAATATGGACCTATGGCCCCGTCCTTTTTCAGGCGCCTGGTAATTATAGTCCAAAACAGCAAACCAACAGCAAACTGACTGTTCCTGCTGTCACAGAAGACAGTTCACAGAACAGATTTTTTCCCCATCTCGGCCTGCTGTCACAAAACTCCAATATGCCCAAATAAGCAAAGAGAAACTTGCAGTCAGCGAAACCTTACTCATCCTGAGCACCTTTTGCAGTTACTTTAGCTTTCCCCCAAAGTCCCACATTTCAGATCCCAGTAAAGGCAAATGTTATTGACAATATCTTTACTGGATTTAATATAATGGCTAAGAATCTGCATATAGATATCATGGTGGGTTTATTTTCTCCTACCATCTGTGTGGCAACATGTAGCCATATATATCTGAGATTAGAGTTCAGCGGTATTCATCATGCAATTCCTAAGCAAAGTAGAGTGGATTATGGATAGATCTTAAGCCATAACTTTGAATTGCCTTGCTTTTGTGGATTGAAGTTAGACCCATACAACATTATTTGAACATAGTCTTTGGTACTTTGTTGATATTAGTTACCTGCTGTGACATACAGTACATGGCAGTTTCATTTTTGTACTCCGTAAAATACAGGTATTGTACACCTGAATTATAATCTTGCTGTGATAATATGCCTCTATTGATTCAACAAAACAAGTTGTCTATTTTGTCTTCACTCAGACATCTCTATGAAGGGAAGACTGACAATCAGAAAAGTAAATATTTTGGACTCCACATCTCCTGGCAGGATGAAAAAGATAAAAGTGCAATAATTTTGAAATGAAACCTTGCAGACAATGCCACTCCATTTGAACCAGTGAGATGAACTTCTTACAAAAAGTGTTTATTATGCAACAGTGTTAAAGTTGTTAGTGTTAGACCAATCATTTAAAAAATCGTATAGAGTAAAAAATGGTCTATTTAATGAGGTACTACCATCTAAAGTACAAATATGCAGGATAAAAGCATAAATATGCAGAACTAAAAAATAAAAAAGGCCGAATTTTGAACTTGCACAAAATGGATACTATCTTAACCAATGAACCACAATGCTTCACTCTCTATAATATACTAACCAGACAATCTATAGGTTCTGAAGACAGTTTTATTCATAGACCACTGAATTTATTGTGTTCCATGAAAATTAAAGTTAAAAAAATAAAACCAGGGAGTTTTCTTATGAAAGATTTCAGTTTTGGTTTGAAATGGCCTAATTTAAAATTTTTATTTGCATACTTTCATAATAAATGTGTTATGGGGCACATTTATTATGTTTACCTGATGGGGCACCCCTGGGAACACTGAATTCAAAATACTTCTATATCCAGTGCTGAACAGAGTACACAGGTTGTACTGTAAGACATCTGAACTTAGCTTGGACTCGTATTATTGTGATAGGAAATACTGGAGTGCTTTCAGGAAAGATAGATGGAGCTGTGAAAGGCTGTGCCTTGGGCTATCTTTTCTACCCTGCATATTTTACTAAAAGGGGAGCGTAGTGGGAGGCTACATAGCAACACTGCTGGAGACAGCACTATCACCACAGCAGATATGTGTGCTCAGGAGGATGTTATAAGCCTCAGAGATACTTAGATTCCTGCCTAGGATAGCCAGCTGCTGGATCCAGGGGCCAACCATGAACAAGCTGGGCAGGCATTTGGTTTGGCCCTCCAGGCACCCCAAGGGCCATCATTGACTTTGTGCAGCCTCAAGAAATACAACTGTTTTCTCACCTGGCACCTCCCTGTCCACAGGTTGTGTTACCAACCTTTGACTAGCACTGTGCTGACTCTCCAGGATGATCTTACTAAATGTATCTTTCAGTGAATATTCTGCAATGTTTTACTGACTTTTTCAAGAACACGTGTTATTTAAATTATATAAAACGTGAATGGGGAAAAAAGTAGTCCACTAAAAAAACTTTAAGCAATGAGCAGTTGCTACTGAACTTTGAATACTTGATGGGAGTGGTGTTCAGGTCATGTATGCAGATGTGAAGATGAAGAGGGCTCAAGACCTTATCAGAGACTGAGAGAAGCCCAAGGCATGCTTAGAAAACTAGTGGAGACTGACGGCTGAAATATGTTTTCACTCAGTAAATGGCTACTGTAGTTCAAATGGTTGTGGTCCACAAGCTCTTTACTCGCTCACCGCTGCTAGATATTAGCGCCTATAAAGTGGCGTGGGATGAATGGAACATGTGAGTTCTCCTTCGTGTGCTTCAGTGTAAAATCTGAGAGCCAAGTGACAAGTCAGTCTATTTCAGTGACCTTGTGGAAGAGGTAGAGAGGTACTTACCTCTGCTGTGCTATGAGAACTGCGTGTGTGCCTAACCTCAAGCAGGATAGTGTCTGCTAAGGGGACATGGAGATGCATACAAGAATTTTATTTTTCATTGGCCTGTGAAACTCTTAAGCCATCCCAAATAGTGCAACGTATGTATATGTATTTCAACTACAACGTATTTGCATATAGTATATGTAAAATACAAACTAGAGTGCTATGAGGTAAAAACTGGGGAAGAAAATATACACAAGCAGCTGACATGCTTGTAAAGAAGATTTGACCCTAATCCCTGGCCCAGAAGGACTACTCCAGCCAGATGACAAGACTGCATTTTGGTGGGTGGTTAGCACAGTCTGGGTCCTGAAGATGTTCTGGAGGAGAAAGTACTGATGCCTATATGTGCCAAAGTAGGCTAAAAACTTCAAAACACAGCAATGCAGTGAGATATTTAAAAAAAAACTTACTTTGTCATGACATTCTGTTCGGGTGAGTTCAATTAAGTAAGTTGTTATAGAGAGATGGAAGACCTGATCTCCAGAATGGGAGATCTCCCACTCTCTCCCACTCCCTGTGGTGAAGGAAGCAATATGGTTCAGCTTCAGATAGGTGACTTGAGAGTGAAGTTTGGCCCCATAGCAGAAGAAAGTCAAGATAAGTGGGCTGATATATTAACAGGACTTTCAGTGATTGGCACCAGGAAGGAGGATTTGTGGTATGCAGGCATAAAACTAATAATGATGAAAGAGGCGGATATAACAGAAGTCTGCTAGAAAGAGTCAAAGAAGTAAGTCTAAAATGAAGTAAATACAAGGTGAAATATGCATTCCTGAAATGATATAAGGAGTATGCAATTTGTATACAAAGATAACAAAACAGTGACTCTTTATTAAGACCCATAGATGTGTGTGAGCTCTGGTGACTACCTGGACAAACATGGTGTGGATAGAGTACCTTAAAGTGATGCATCCATCATATTATGTCAATAATATGTGACATAGTGACAGTCATATAAACTGAGACCTGTCTGTTGCCTTACTTCTTGTCCCATCCTGGTCATTTTTAAAACTTCACTCTGGACCCTCAGTCTTCTTTTCTGGTCATTGCAGTTCCCTCAACTTCTCTTTTCCTAGACCCCTCTCTTTCTGCTTCTCCCCCCTCTAGACTTTTTCCAAAGCATACACAACTACAGTGAAAATCAATACTTGTAACTACATCCAATACTTTATCTGAGGCTTTACCAACACCAAGTAAAACAGGATTATCTCATGTGTCTTACAGATGACCCTCCTGTTTACACATTCCAGTATGGAACCAGTTTTTTTTTTTTTTTTTTTTTTTTTTTTTTTTTTTTTACTGCCACATGATGTTTTTGGCTTACATTCAATCTGTGATAACTCCAGATCTTGCAAAGCTGTTAAGTAGTTAGTCATTTCCTACTCTCTTTTTATGCAGCTGAAATGCAGAAATAAATGCAGAACTTTACATCCATTTTTTCAGACCATTTCAATTTCTCAAAGCTCATTCAGACTGACTCCCATCCTCCTCCAGCTCCTCCCAGCTTAGAGTCAGCTGTAAATTTATGAAGTACATTCTCTGTTCCATCTTCCAAGTTGATAATGAAAATATTGAACAGTGCCAAACACAGGACAGACTCTTGGGAAAACCATCTCAAAACATCCTTTTAATTTGATGGAGCACCATTGATAACTAGTGTTTCAGCACAACTTTCTGGCTAGATTTGCATCCACCCTATGGCTGCTCTTTTGTTACTGTCCAGCAACTGGGGGCTGTTCCTGAAAGCACCTGCTCTTTTGTCATTTTTTTTTATCCCCTGTACTCTCATGCTAGTAACCTCAGGGAACAGTAGCTTGGGTGGACAGTGAATACACAGCATCCAAGGAGTTCTTCTGGGCACTTAGAGATTCAATTAGTACAGCATGAAAAGTTGGGGTCCCTGTGGGCAACCTATCTTTTCATTCTGACAGTTCTCTCCTATTCAGTACTCCAAAGAAATGCCCTCAGTGTTTATGCATGTTTTTTTTTCTCACATACTCCTCATGTCCCTTGGAGAAAAAAAAGTATTTGCATGTTTAACAGTAAGCTAATGTTAAACACAAATGTTCTTTCTCACTCCCTAATACTTGGAGGCTTAATATTAATAATGTAATATCATTTCTAATATCAAAAGTATGTAAAGAAAGCTTATGTGAACCTAGATTCTCAAATATCCTTTATTCTGCATATTTGAAATTCATGTTTGGAACAATAGTTGCTCATGAAAAGAATTAATATTTTGGAAATGAGAACAAATTGTTTTGCTTGACAAAATAATTAATATTTACAATATCAGAATTTTTCCTTATTCAATTCTTTTTTTAAGCAAAGTTTCCAGTAATTTCATGGGACAATTTAAAGCACTAAGTTGGTCCTACCATTCATTAAACTTACCCCATAAGGTAAGTAAGTGTAACATAGTGCTGTTCAAAGAGGATTGATACAGATAGTGTTTCTTCCAGATGCAACAAAAGTTTGGATATAATTAAAGGATAATGGACACTACTGAAGGTTAGATTGTTCTCATCACCACCCACAGAAAGTGGAGATGATAAATCAAACATATTTTACATATTCAAAGATACATATTCAAAGATACTCAGAAAGATGGATCAAGGCAATTTAATTATGCCTCTTTTACCAAGAGGAGCAGAAATGAAGTGATGGGAGATGTTCTGAGTAGTTCAGGACTCCTTCACAATTTATGAATAGCCTATAGGAATACAGCCCACTCTGGGCCTCACTTTGAGAAAATAAGTGTTGGTAAAATGAGTTGATATTTAGAAGTAGTTTAGATCTTGCCATTATAATATTTTAGATGTCAAAGGCACAGAGGGGTAAATGTGAGGAGGCTTTAGAAAAGGAGGCTTTCAGAAAATGATGTTGCAGTCCCATATTAAATGAATAATCCACTCTAGAAATGTGGGAAATATTTAATGAACAGCTGGAGTGACTGCAGTCAATTCATCACTGTTTTAACAGGGGATAGAGGTCACCAAATGCTAACTATGTTTAAGTGGGGATATGAAAATTAGTATAATCAAGAATTTTTAAAAATATAAACCATCTGGTTAAAGCAGAAGAATTAGAGGATAATTTTCCAATATCAGAAGCTAAGCTAAGGGATAATTAGGAGTGCAAAAATATGAATTTTGAACTGCCGAGAACATTTCAGCTATCAGCAGAACGCACAATGAGGCTAACACAAGCTCTAGCTCCAGTATTTACAGAGTGGAGAACTGATGTTCATTTTCACTTCAGGCAGCACAGTGCTTCCCTGGAGACAATGAAGCTGCTAGTATATACCCAGTGCTGGAGAAGTGGATCCTGAAAATATCTTTCTGCCATCTTGCTTCAAAAAGAAACAGTGGGGCAACACAGGAACCTTTACGGAGCAAACCCTCTCTTGGGCTATGGGCACCAGTCAGATATACAGGACATCTGCTTGGCTGAAACTGATTCCTCTTTGACATTTTTCTTGCAACTTATTATGGGCTTTTTTATATTTCCTCTGCAGTGATTTAGCCCTAAATGAATAATACAGATGTTTGCAAAAAATCGGTAGAGTCATAAACCATCAACAACAAAAATGATGAAACTACTCCTAGAATCTTTAGTTGATGCTCTTAATCCAATCAATAAAAAAATGAGGTTATTTGTTGATGAAGAGGTGAAAGATTGTCAGACTTTTAAATTCAACCACTCTGCTGGTCTGACTCAGCTGTCAACGCTGATTTGAAGGGAATAGTTGAGACAACGCACAATCTGAGCTGTTAGAGGGCAAGGAAATCTTATAGAATGAAAGCAATGATTATAACTTCCCAGGAACACTGATATGCTAAATCTCTGAGGGAGAAAGATATGTTGGATAAGAATTTAAATAAATTCAAGATTTTTGTAAAAAATTAGCTTTTGAGACTCATGAGAAAAGCTTGCATTTGGAACGCTGGCTGCTTGGATACACCTCACCTACATGAATTATCTTGTGCTGTTTTTGGTTACTAAGGATGTTATCGCAAATGGATGGAATTTCAATTGGAGTGTAGAACAGGCAGCCTGCTATTTCTGATGGGGTGCAAAGTAGCCCTTTCTGATCTATTTATTAGTACTTTCTTAACAAGATATCAATTCCTGGAACTGGCAAAGCAATGTTTCTTGGGATGAAATGTCTTCTTTTTCAGGTGAGGCAATTCAGAATATCACCATGGAAGTTGAATTACTTTCCAGATTTATATCAGTCTTCAGAGTCCTAGGTCCCTGTTTTGTTAGAATATGTCTACATTTGGGCCACAGCAGCTCAAAAAGGCATATTCAGACTATCTCTAAACTACATAGCAGATTATTGCTAACAGTGAAATTGAGATAGCACAAAGCTCTGTGTAGATCACAGATTGGAGAAAAACTCCAGTAAACACTGATATAGGTCACATTAAGCAACATGATATTATGATTATACTGCCATCAAAACCAAGATAGTTTTAAATGAATTGCAGTATAAGTGTATGTTTAGTGGCAATTTGCTGGTGAGGAATGGTTTTAATTCTTTTCTTTTAGAAGATGTAAGAACAGAGGTTTTCTCAACTATTGTGGTCTATACAGACATAGAAATACCTGTGAACACCAGTCTCCCATGGGGACTTTGAAAGATTTCCACACAACTCCACCATCAGTAAAGAAGAGGCTTGTTCTGTCAGCAGATGTTTAGAAGTCCTGTTCAAGCAGTTCTCAGCATCTATTTTGCTTGTGTTGCTTTAATGTCTTATAGCCAGACGGCTTCCCTTTTGTGTGTATAAATTTAGACCTAACAGAAGTACCAGAAAAATTCCTCTCTTTGCCTAAGTGTTGACAACAGGGTTCAAAAGTACCCTTTAAATAAAACCATTTAGGAGAATATCCTGCAAGTTCTCTCCCCTTTCAAACAGTCCCCTAGACCCACAGTGAAGATGTCTCCCTCTTCAAAGGCCTCTCTAGAAGAGAGGAAGGCAGTTCAAAAAAAGGAAAGCACCCAGACATCAGATGGGTGTCATTTGGGTCTGTCTTCACACTGCCAAGTTGACTGTCTGCCCTCTAATTGCATTATGTCATTGTCTGATATATGGACACACTTTACTATCATTGCTCTCAAAAAAATGAGATCCAGAGTCAGAGTTCTAAAAGTGTCAGGCTGTGGATGGCCAGTTTGTTTTTTTCTGCTGTCTCCCCTTTCTTCCTCAGCTTTTTATAGATAGCCTGTTTTAAGCCATTCTTGAAGGAAGCTTGTAACAAGTGATAGCCCAATTTCTTAACTAACAGTGATTCGCCACATTGACTCTAGAGAAATGGGATTACTTTTATTTTTATAAAATCCAAATAAGATTATCTTTTCCCATATGTGAACTACTATCCCTTGTTATTCATTCAAAATGTATGTAATTCAGCTGAAGTGGGGGGAAGGGGAATCAGAAGGAAAAGGATGCATCCTGTTAGAAAAATGGAAAATACTGTATTTATCATTTTAAAAAGAACAAAAAGATCTGTAAGTTATGTGGGTTTCTGTGACAGTAATTATCCTTCTATTCAAGAATGAGTAATTACATTATTCTGCATACTAGCTCCCCCCCCTCCCCGGGTTATGTGGCATGTGCAGACACACACACACACACAGGCAATGTGGTTGTATCCTAAAGAATAAAAAAAGGATGCACCAGAAATGATAGCTAGGCTGTTTTCCTTGAATAAAGTGACTATGGTACTTTTTTGTTTACACTCAACACCAGTGGGTGAGAAGAAAGAAAGCCAAATTTTTTATGCTCCTTGTTACGGAAGCACAGTATTGCTATTTATTGGAAACAACCTCTACAATACTTTGCAAGTATTCATTCATTCCTCTACACTGAAAGAAACAATGAGAAAATATTACATACTGATTAACTTGGATACAAGTTGTGCAGTATGTGTGTAAAAGGACAGTTCCTCCACTGCTCAGCACTTCTGAACAGTGCTTTTCCTTTGGTGGAAAAGACACTTTTCCCTCTCCTTTTACATGCACTGACCCACTGAAGGTGAGCTGCACTTGGTATCTGCCCTTCTCCAGTAGTTCAAACGCAAGTCTTCCATAAAGAGATGAAAGACTAGTTACATGACGTTTACCTTTAACTTGTCTTGCTTCCTTTTTATGCTGGCTGTGTAAAGCATAAGTAGAGTCATGGACATGACTCTAATTCTTTAGGGATTCTCATCTCACCTTTTCTTAAATACCTCTGATGCTAGAAGTCCCATAATCTCATCAGGCAACCTGTCCTACTGCTTCTCCATCCTTACTCTTACAATGTCTGCTAGTGTTCCTAACCTAAATTTTTCTTGCTGCATTTTAATCCCAGTTTTGTCCAGTCCTTCACAGACATGGAGAATGCGTATCTATAAACATGAGTATTTATAGTAGTCCTTTAAATATTTGAAGACAGTTGCTGTGTTATGTCTTCTTGAGGCTAAACCCTTCTTTGCTAGGAGGTGCATTCTAGACTTCATCTGCAAATAGCCTACTTCTTTCTTTAAGTGAGGGACGTAGAACTTGGCACTGTTCTAGGAAAGTTTTCACCAATCCACCCAGTCTACTTACACATTTTGAATCTACGTTTGACAGGTAGAAAGGCAGTCTCTTAAAATAAATATCTAAATTCCTAAAACACTTAATCTCCAGGAAAAGGCCAAGCCCTGGTCAGATCCCTAAATATAGATTAATGTGTTTCTTCTTTGGAAATTGTCAAAACTACCTACCTTTTGCTGTAATATTGCTCAACCCACAAAGCTCAGTGCTGAGTTTTTCTAGAACAGATTAGCTATGTCCAAATAAAGCAGACTGCTGTGTCGCATGTAGTGCCATTAAAACCCAGTTACTATTTTTCATGTATTTCTTGAGTTCAAAACATCTGACATGGTGGGAGAGTTGTGTCACAGCCAACCAGAGCATCACTTTCATGGCATGAAACTGAGCCCTTGTGTTAGTGAGGATTTTTAGGGACGTGTAAGGCATACTGGAGTTGTGTTTTGGAATTGGGGAGAGCAGAGAGGATACTTGGTGCAGTATCATGCAGACAGTCAGTCTACTGGCAACAATCTCTAGCATGAATTATATCTCCTACTATACCCAGATTTTGTTTGGGGAAAAAAATAGAGCTTGGGAATAAGATAACACAAGTACAATGTGAACGACCAGCGAGTTAAGAGTGAGGAGTCAGCTTGATAGCTAGGCTAGTCAACAGTATGGATGCCCCTTACATTAGGAGATGGAGGTTTTGTTCATAGCATTTTTTAGAAATATATTTAAAGAAAGGACTGTAAGACCAGTCTGGTACCATGTCATGATCAGAAAGTCTTTTGTCATAATTATGCATCTGTCTCAACAGTTCCTTGTACACTTAAGAGAAGAATTCATGGTAACATCTTATACTCTTTTTCATGGGAGTTGATTTAACTATATCTGAGAAGAGAGTGGCATAATGAAATCATATAAATAATGAAATATTTCAAGCAAATGTTTGATAATACTCCATATTTAAACTTCAATTGTTTAAATTTATTTAAACATTCATTTACCACACAGGTGAATTTGCAACAGCAGGTTTCCTTTGTAATAGCCATTTGAATTTATATTGACCCTGAGGTCTTATAAGTTGGATAAAAATCATAGCTTTGATTACTTATGGTATTTTCTCTCTTGCCTAACTATTGGAAAGGCAAAGCATCCTTACAGAGTAAATTGCTTGTTCTGAATCTTGAACATATTTACCAAGCAGACATTGTTTTTAACAAAGAATTTTCAAGTCTCACCTGACAACTCCATACATTTGACTTTGGTGGTTACTTCTCTTGATCAGGGAAACCAGGCTTCAAACAAGTATGTGTTAAATTTTAAGAAACTTTCTAGAGTGTTAAAAATGCTAGCCTGCTGTAGGCATGTTCATTGCAAACAAAAGTGTTAAAGCATATCACACAGTGTATACATATTCAGAGATAAAACAGAAAATAGCATTTTGTATGTTTTCCCACTCCAAAACTGTATGTTTCACTGCAGTAAAAAAAGAGCAGCTTAATATCAGTGATTTGCGTCAGTTTTCATTAACAATCTAAATGATGGTATAGGAATTGCGTTCAATACATTTCCAAACAAGCAAAGTTTGAGAGGGCCTGTAGACGTGTTGGACCAGGAATAGAAATCAGATGTTCTTGGCAAATTGGAGACTGTGAAAATGCCAAACATCATGCTGGGATATATAAGTAGGAACACAGCCTGTATGACATGTGAAGTTTGTCATCTCTTCTGCTCAGTATTAGTAAGTCTCCATTTGGAATACTGTGTCCAGTTTGGGATATCACTTTTGGGTAAAGTAATTGGAGGGAAAGCAGAGGAAATGATCAGAGCTCTAGAAAACACAGTTTTTCTGGTCTACTTGCACTAAAGAAGGGAATATTGAGGCAATGTTGAGGTCTTCAAGTACATGAAAGGCTCTTACGAGGAAGTGAATAACTTGTTCCTTATGTCTAAGACAGGAAAGAAGAGACAGGCTTAAGTTGCATCAAACTGAAATTCTGATTAGACACTGAAAAAAAACCCTCCAACAGTAGATACAGAAGTGCTGGAATATAATGGAAGATTTCGTTGTTACTGGAGGTATTAAAGGACAGGCTAGACTGGCTTCTGTTAAAGATGGAATTGGGAGGCATGAACTTTCCTGGGCATGGAGAGCAGAGGAATAACCTTTTGGGATCTCTCTGGTCCTGTGGATTTATAATTAGATAACTATCTATGGAGATAAGGGAGACAACACCAGACTATAAGATAGATTCAACCTTGCCATTTTGTCATGCACCTAGTGTCAGAAATAAGCAAAGGAGGAGATCTTTTTTTTGTTTGTTTTCCTTAAATGGCAGTGGTGATTAGCGTGCTTGAAAGCTCTGCCCTAGCTTGCAAAGGCAGAATTTGCTTTCCTGCTGCTTCATAGACATTATATGCCTGTGCAAATGTATTTCTGAGCTTCCATATAAGAATACACAGGATAAAAATAAAATTACATTAAATCTGGATGCATGAAAGCAGTGGGTGGGTGGGAGGGCTGCTGCCAAAGCCCTGAATCTAAGTTTCATGGGAGAATTGGGGAGAAATTGCAGCTCCTCAGCGAGATTGATTCCATGACTGCTTAGCTTGATAAGCTCAGCAGAAGATCAGCAGGAAACAAAAACTCCTAAAACCTGTGGGGTTTTTTTTGTTTGAATAAAAGCCTATATTATGAAATGGTAGTAATGCTCGTTTGTAGCTTTGCTATTTGACACAAACATTACTCATCAGTTGATAGTGTTAGTGATTATTTAGTATTTCAGCCTGTAATTAACAAATACAGGGATTCCTTCAGAAAATACAGTTTTACTTTGTACTGCATACTTTTTTAAAAGTTGTTTTAGGTCTTTCTAGTTAGGCATATAAATGAGATTCAGAAATAGAAAGGTTTTCTGTGTGATTGGGATAAAAAAAGAGTTGTGTACATTTACTTCATAGTTTGAGAATTCAAGGGCACAGAGGAGCTTTTGGCATGTACATCTTGGCTTTAAAGTGAACTGGAAAAACTACACCAGGCTTCGTTGTGTTTTTCCTGAAGATCTCCGTTTCCTTTGCCATCTCTCCTCCCTCTTTTCAGAGTGGCTTTCAAACTCCTTATGGACCTGATACAGCATTGCTCTAGGAGTTTCCTCATAACCAAATCCTGTCACATGAGGATACTGCTAAGAGGAGAAAAAGCCCTAACAAGTTCTAGCAATGCCAAATTACATTCAGTTCTTGTATTTTCACTTGGCATGGTAACACTTCCAAAGAGTGATTGTTTTACAATCAGAACTTCTGCAGCCTGTTCATTTCCTTTTTCTTACTTCGCTGTTCAGAGACCATCAGACACACCAGGCAAGCCAAAAAATGTCCGTCTAAGCAATTATATAGCATAAACATCAAATGAAACAAACTTTTTTTTAAATTCCTGTTTTTATTGTAAGTACAAATTAAACAGGCAAAACTGATAGTTCCGCTAGATATAATTCATTTGCAGGGCAGCTCTTTTCAGTAAGCTTCAGGTCTTAATACAATCAAAACTCCTGATTTTAAGAAAGCTTTTCTCCTAAAATAGTCCCTTTTTAGTGACACATATGGGACACAATTCTCTTAAAGAGAACTTAATACTTACAGTCATGATTCATGCTACCTTTTCAACAAAATGCTCAAGACTATGCTAGTGGTTCCTAGATTGCTTGGATTTAAGCTTATGCTTAAGGTTGCATTTATAAACCAGGAGTTTGTGCCTGCGTCATCTGGACTAGAAGCAAACAGTGCTGTACATAGGGATATCAGTGACTCTTCTTTTAAGGGTCACTGGTAACATCATTTAAGAGGCTCTCTGTAAAGAGATAGGGTGGTTTACAGCACTTCCTCCTGCACTTCTTACAGGACTTCCTTCCTTCGACATTGAAAGATGTGAAATTCCTTTATGTAGCACTTAATGTGCACAAAAATGCAAAAACACAGTTCATGCTTAGTATTCCTATTGATTGCCTCAAGATCCAGAGGACAAGTCCTGTGTGAGAGGGGTTTCTGAATCACCAAACTCCAAGGCATGAGGAAAATTTGTTAAGAAAGTAGCTTTGGCGAGGTACTTGGGAGTGAGTTCAAAGATATAGCTGGGTCTGATTGGTGCAGAAATCTGCAGGCTCCATCCTTTATTCCAAGGCTTATGTGCAATTTGGAAGTGAATAAATGCCATAATAATAATAATTAATAATTATTTTACATAAAAAAGTAAATAAATAATTTTCTGAAAAAGCTCTAGCTCAGTTCCCAAGATGCCACTTTAGCACTAGGTCAGGATACCTCAACTGGTGACCTCACTCCCTGCTTACATTATGTTTATCATGGAAAGGGAGGTTGCAGGCATCAGGGCTGAAAATCATAGAATCATAGAATCAGTAAGGTTGGAAGGGACCTCTGGAGACCATCAAGTCCAAAACCCCTGCTCAGCAGGGTCACCTAGAGCATGGTAGACAGGGTTGCACCCAGGAGGACCTTGAAGGTCTCCAGAGAAGGAGACTCCACCACCTCTCTGGGCAACCTGTGCCAGTGCTCCATCACTCTCACAGGGAAGAAATTCCCCCTCACGGTCAGGCGGAACTTCCTGTGCTTCAATTTCTGCCCATTGCCTCTCGTCCTGTCACACGGGACAACAGAAAAGAGTTTGTCCCCGTCCCCTTGACACCCTCCCTTCAGGTACTTGTACACATGGATAAGATCCCCCCTCAGTCTTCTCTTCCCCAGGCTGAAGAGGCCCAGCTCTCGCAGCCGTTCCTCACAGGGCAGGTGCTGCAGCCCTCTGATCATCTTTGCAGCCCTACGCTGGACTCTCTCCAGTAGCTCCATGTCTCTCTTGTAGTGGGGAGCCCAGAACCGGACACAGTACTCGAGACGAAATCAGAAATCTCGAAAAATCAGAAAGCCACGTTTCTTCCTGTTTTAGTTTACAGATTATTGCTTAGCAATGTTAAAGCAAAGCCTCCACTTAAAGGCCCAAGTATATTCTCTGGTTACAGGCCTATCATTGGCTTAACGCTAACAGTCTAGCAGTTTTGCACCAGCCAAAGGTATTTGTTGAGGGGGAGCAGTAGGGATATAGGTCACCCTTACTCTTTGTTCTTTGACTTTGCTTTCAGGTTATTTCAAAGAGATGTTAATAAAAGACTGTTTTTCTTTGAATGAGGCTTGCTTCTGTGATCATTTTCTGATAATATCATTTGTTTTCAACCTGGCAATAGGGTTGTAGAATGAGGTCCCCCTGGACCACCATGACTTTGTATTTTACCTGCTGGTAAACATCTCAGCTCCTTCCCTTGTCATTTGATCTGGGATAAAAGAAATCTACTCTTTCTTAAAAAAAAAAACAAAAACAAAAATAAAAAAGCAAAAAAAAACCTGAGTGATTATAGAGAAGGTGGGATAATTACTGTACTGAATGCCCATTTTCTGGCAAAGCAAATGAAGCCTTGAACTCAGACTGTTTATTAAGCAAACAAAATGTTTCACCATGTGCAGTGTGCCTGATTCTACAGCAAATGGTTGAAACAACCTTGAAACAACTCTGTGTGCCAGACAAGAGGTGAGATAGCATTGCAGTTTTTCAAGCTCTAAAAGGAAATTTTGTCCCAGCTTTTGTGCAATATTTTGTTTGCTTGTAAAAAATCCAGTCTTCTATAATTTATTGTAGGTGTAGCAGCATATGGATGTTTCCTAACTGGCATTTAAGAAAACCAACATGATTCAGTCTGTGTTTATTTTAAGTTGACTTGTAATTGTCTGCACAGGAAAGGTAAAAAGTGAGTTCCTATGTAACCATGATATTCTGTTCTTGACATCCAGCTGGAATATAATATTGCTTGTATGCCTGTGGGGTTTAAATAGTGTCTGCAATCTGGTGCCATGCTGATTTACTAATCCTTGATCTTAGTTGAACATGATCACAGTCCCTGCTTCTGTTCATGAGGGATAGGCTTACTGTTAATTGACAGGCTTTGGCATCTTACCAAAAGAACCGCAATGTAGAGAAGGAACTAAAACTGAGCAGAGGATGTATTGGACAAGCTAATTTGGGGGAAAAAGAAATCTATTTAGCAGATCTTTCTGCCAAAAATTATTTTCTCTGTTATTGTTTCATTAAAACTACACTATGTGATTTGCATTTTAGCATGAAACTAATAAAAACAGAATAATCTGAAATGTGTTTGCAGGGTGATTAAGTAAGTAAGACAGGGCTTTTGGAATCTTCCCAGCTGCTCTGCTTTCCATTTATTTGATTATTGTGTGAACTTTAATGTTTGTGTCTGCTCACAGAAACTTATGTGTAACTGCACATGCTATGCATGCACAATCACATATACACAAATGTACACAGAATCTGTAACTGGTTATAGACTTTAAAAAGATGATATCCATGGTTTGGGGACTGTGTGTCGTTTTATCCAGCACATTTCAAATTTGATGGGAAAGTATTAGTAGGTTGCAGTTTCTCATCCAACAGGGATTCCAGGCTGTTTTTATTTTATTCAGAACTATGCTTGCCCCAAGTTTTGAACCCTTTCTGTAGCTTTATGAACCTGGCCAGACTTCAGAGAAAAAATATTGTGAGGGTTAGCTGAAATCTTTTTAGATGCACCTTAGTACATTGCTGTATTACAAGCCTTGCAGTCTTCAGACACACTAAGCTGAAGGGCAATATTTAGACTTCTGTTTTGCTCTAGAAGAAAACAATAAAAACTTTCACCAAGTAGTTCTCTGGTCTCCAAAACAGCTGTAGGCCACTATGGCTGAAATCTCCCAATGTAGGTATCTGACACCTTAAAACTATCCTGTTTTTTGGATCTATGTTAGTCATGTGCATGAGTCCACCTACCTAAAGTCAAATATAAGTAAGTGCTCTGGATCCCCTGGAAACTTAACATTTTGTACATAGTGGACCAAACTTTGGAGAAAAGTTCCTGCCTACACTCATGGTTTCATCTAGTCAAGGGAAAAGGCAGATATTCTTTTAGGGCTTTGGGGATCAGTTGTAACAGACTTTACACTGCCATACAAATCAAGCACAGACTAGGACCCTTTTTTCTTGTTAGAGACTTTTTTTTAGGCTGAAAGAAAGGGAGTGGAAGGCCAGCCAGAGTTGGAAGCCAGAGCAGGTTATTATGTTGCACCCCTAAAAGTCTCATAACAAACTTAAACCTGGTGTGACTTGGAGTCAGCTATGAGGCTTCCCAGTTCTTCAGTACTTTGGATGTTCAAGTGTCCCTTAGATATCCAAAATGTCTCTGTGGTCTGTCTACATTACAGATAGCCTCCCAGTCCTGTCCAAATGTCCATCATTGCCTAATATTTCAGCAATGCTGTGTTTTGCTTCTGTGACGCAGAACTCCAGTTGGTGTGTTTCCCACACTGAGTATGTGGAAGATTCCTCAAAAGGCAGCTGTATAACTATCTTGCAATTCCCATGTCAAGTAATTCCTGTCTGACTACCCACTTATTTAGGGTATCTGGGGATGAACACCAAGGAGGTCAGCTATTATCTCACAAATGTGTGTGTAACCCAGTGGAGAAGCTTGCAAATAGTGGGCAGAGACATCCATACCCACATCAGGCTTTTGCTCTCAAGATATGTCAGTGCATTTGAAAAATCAAACCTTTCTCCAAGCTGTTCCATTGCCTCTGCAATGTTCTTTTAGTCCACTGTGGCTGCACCATGCTCTCAGTGCTATGGCTACATAGCTACAGGCCTGTGGCTGAGTCTAACCTCTGTCTTCATGACTGGGATCAGTTTACATTGTCAAGCATCACACGTGGGTGAAGAGCTCGTATTCACTCCAGTGCATGTCTGCTTTCCCAGGCCTTGTCAAGGCCTTCCATACATTGATATCAGGTATGTGCCTCACTGACCATTGGACTACCTAGTCTAAGCAGAATCTGATTCTCACCTCTACCATCTCTTATTCCAGATACTTACGAAAGAGAGGACTTTTTTGTCCACCTCCAGTGCAGAATTTCTTAAAGGTGCTCTCTTATGCCTGAGCCTTTACTTTTCTTTGGGACCTGAATTTGATGTCAGCCATAATCAGAGAAATGCCCCTTCAGCTTATACCCTGGTGGTATCTATGACTTTACTTCAATTTTTCTGTGGCATATCCTGTTCTTTGGCACCCAGATTGTCTGGATTATGGAATGTTGGAATATGGCATGGCTCTTTTCCAGTCCATGAGCCCTAATTCTGTCAGCAAAAACCAGCAGTGAGGAACTGGGGAGAGAAGGGTGCTGTACACAAAGTCTTCAGCCTGTCATGCATTCAGGTATAACTGGGGTGCACAGCTAGACTCAGGAGCTGGAGGGTATTCCTGGGCTCAGTAGTACAGAAATAACTCAGAGTATTTTTGTTCCTCTTCTTACTGTTCTAAATGGGTTAAAAGAGACATCGACATCAAAATTGTATGTCTTGATGGATCAATTTACACAACACTCCATAAGCATAAAGTGGTATTTAGACAGCACTGCAACTTCAAGACAAAATAGTATAAAATTTTCACATAAGACAATTGCCAGCCGTTTTACTTACTGATTCCTAGACACCCTGTAGCTGTGACAATATAGATATTGAAAGATCTTTGGTTTCTAACTAGAAAGGCTGGTGCTGTGAAAACATGGACAGGCTGTTTCTAAAGCTGTAAGAGCTGACGGCCTCTCCCCTCATCTTAAGACTACTGAACTTTCCATGTAACAGTGAGCTGATAATACCAGTTGTGGATTTTGGAATAATTTAAGAATAATCTTATTGTGACCACTCCAGAAAGATAATTTGAATCAAGAGAGGTATGGATTTAAAGTGGATTAGCTAAATCACATTAAAACTGTATGTGTACATTCTCATTCAAAATTAGAATGAACTTAGTTCTTGGTTTCATTTATTTTATGCTGCAATGGTTGAAAGTGTTTCAAATCAGAGCAACTTTAATTCTCAATAGGAAAGCCCACATTGGAAGGTAAACAAATTTTACCTAAAGTACATTGAAAAGTTAACTTGAATTAACTTCTTTAAGTCTCTTACTCTTATCTTGAATGACAGAAGAACATATTTGCTTAATGTTAAAAGTTGAAAAATGGTTTGTCATGAGAGGAACGTAAAAATGCGAGGTGAAAAATAAGACCTATTCTCTAAAAGCAAATTAAAAAAAAATCCTTATAAAAGTTAGGGGAGTTTCTAATTAAACAAATTGCCTAGAAAATTCAGTTATCCCCTGAAGAGTCATTGTGTTCAATTTGGAGACAACATTTAGGCATTACAATGTGAAACAGATTTGCTTTAATTGCAAATCTCAGAGCAGTCTCCTCCAGGAAGTTGTTCCCCACCTTTCATTAGTAAAACTTGATTGTGAGGGGCACCTATGAACAGCTGCCAACTGACTTATTATAAATATTTTATTAAAAGTACTTATTTTATAAAATAGCTGTGTTTATAAGCAGAGACTTTTGACTAATGTTAGTAAATGTTAGCTACCATTAGATAGACTACTAATAATTCAAGGCTGGGGAAAGTTATTGGAAGGATTCTTAAAAAAACCCTGAAGTTAGAAATGAGGACATGTATGTTTAAAGATAGACCTAAAAAAAAAAAGAAAAAAAAAAAAAAAGAAAAGTATTGTGGTGAGAATGTAATGTATTTATAGAGCTCAAAAGGGTGTACTCTGTGAAGGTATTGATAGGCAGTCTGTCCTTTTTTCAAGTCTTATCTTCAGGGTAGCAGAGCTCAAATGTGCCAAACACTTCTCGTGTTCAAGTCTGATTGCATCTGTGCAATTTTCTCTGAGATTTATGTCTGGTGTAAATGAAAGCGGTGGGCATTCGATCTCATTGTCTCGTTATATTTAACATATTTGTTAGATTAACTGATTGCTTAAATGTTTTTATTCTTATCACATCTGCAGTGCCAAAACTTCACTGATCAACAAAAGGATGCTGGCTGGACAGATAACAAAGTGACTGCTGCTTTAGGCAAGAAATGCATGCTTAGAAGTCTACCTACCCCAGCCAGCAGGGAATAGATCTCAGGTACCTGCTAAAGTTATATGCCTGGTCTTGTGAGAGAGGACCACAGTACTGTTTTAAGATTTAAGGGCTCATGGATATGCACACTCTTGTCACACTTTGCTACTTGATTTGGAAGAGACTGTAGAAAAGACAAAGGCACCTAGAGTGGGGAAGGCAAAAGAAGCAGTGATGGGGCAAAAATATAGGATTTTCACAGCTTGACTTTTGCCTGTGTTTTCACAGCAAGAAAGTTCTAGCAGAACATTTCAGGACCATGCAACTTGCACGTGCTCTGCTATATCAACGTGCATCCAAGTTGACTGGAAGCAGTCACAGGTCATGGACATAGGAAATCAATTCTTGTTGTTGTCTTTGTGTTGCAGTTCCTAATTCTAGAAGCTTTTGGTAAGTGGCTATAGCAGTTTGCTTGCAGTCAGGTTTCTTTAGATGAGTGCTTTCTGGTGTGGCTTGTGAGGTGTGGTGTTCTCAAGGCACACATCCGGGTCAGAAGAAATGATATTCGCAATTCATTGGGAGCTCTTCTGTATTAGGGGTGTGGCTACTGCAGAACACTGCCCTGCTGGCCTTTCAGAAGAGATGAAGAATTTAGTCCTCACCATGCTTGATCATAAAAAAAAAAAAATCAATATTGCACACAATGATTTTATGCTCATCAATAGCCTCTGGGCCAATGGTGATTGAAGTAATCTTTATGCATTTGATATATTGCACTTGCAAGGGAGTACCCCAATACTGTGAATCTGAATGAAATTGTGTATTTACTCTTCAAGTGAGTGGTGAGAAGTGATTGGTGAATGATGGATGTGGGAGATAGAAACTGGTAATATACCTTCCTACACACTTTGTGTTTATTTTGGTTCAGTTTTATTACACGGATTAATGCTTATATACCACAATTCCTTTATCCCTGCTATTAAACACTAGTTTGAAGCTTGAGAGGAGTTTTGAAAAAGAAGAAAATATAAGTCGTATGGATCAGGTTAGAGAAGAGCTTCCACTTTGAAGTCTTCTGGAGCAAAAAGTAGTTACTATGGGAGGGGATAGAACCAAGGCTGACATCCCAGCCAAAAAGGAGGCAAGCTCAATGAGGTGAGAGACACGAGAAGGACTGAAAAAAGACATGTCATTAATTAGGAAAGCTGAGACAAAAAAGTAGAGTTTGACAGAGTGAAATGAGTTGGTGAAATGGTTATGGCACAAAATATCATACAAAGGGGAAGAAATTAGCCATTTTATCTGTAAAATTGCACTGTGAGCCAAATATTTCATCTTCACATTTAGTTGTTTGATCACCAATCTATAGTTTGGGCTGTGCCAAAGCTTGCACTCTTCATATTCACAATGATCAGAAATTTTCATTCTCCATAGATTTAAAATACACTTTTCTATCCATGCAAACAAGATAAGTTTCTGGATATGTAATAGATATCACTGATGCCATGGTGCAGAAGCAGAGGCTATCTGTTCCAGTATTAGTCTCTGTGCTTCTAATATTGAACTTCACAGCTGCACCCTTCAGTGTCTCAGCCATGTTTCTTTCAAAGCACATAAAGAAGGTGGAAGTTGGATTTTAGAAAGTCTTGATAATCTTTACTTCTCATCTAACTTAAATGCCATTGTTTTGATTGTATGGACCTTCTTTATGTTCCTGCACATGATATACTTTTTTACCCAGTGAAAGACTGATTAACTCTGAAAGCATATACATTTCGCAATGGATTCAAAATCCATACAAAATGGACATTTTATAATGCCCAGATCTATGCTCATTTAAAAGTTGGTAGGGGGATTGCCCAGCATGTACAATATCACATCAAGGTTTTGTTCAGAGGATTTTTTTTTAATGAGGCTTTTGTTGCTGTTGTTGTTTTGTCTTAAATCTTTGAAAATGGGATTTGATGCTGATCTGCTATAAGGCCTTATCCAGCAGTACTTCTGGCACTAAGTCGCAGTGTAAGCACAGTCTTGCAGTACATGTTACAAGGGACCACAGCTTGAAAATTATTGGACTAGCAGCCTGGGAGCAGGCGCTCTCAAAACGTTGCCTTTAAATCTCTTTTTCATTTCCTTTCTAAATATCATCATGCACGATATTAAAGGCAGCATTTCTGCTTCTTGCTCTTGCCTATGTGAAGGGAAAAGTATAAGCACAATCATGCACTGCCCTTTTCTCTCCCATAAAATCATTATTCTGATGCTCATCATCCTAATTTTTCCTTCCTCCTCCTCTTTTCTCCTAGGCTTTCAGCTCTCCTTCCCCATATCGGCTGGCTTCTGTCAGCATTGCTTCTTTGTGCCTCACAGTATTTCTCTTCTTGGTGTGGCCTACTGATGTGCAGTCATGCTGAGCAGAGGGCTGGAGTGAGTAAGAGTGCTGCCAGCCGTGGAAAAAATAGTGCTGTGCCTCAATTCAATGCCACACTTACATTCACTGATTATCAAGAGATGCTAAATCCAGCAGAGACACTTGAGCTTGGTGTGACAGCGCATCAGCAGGGCAAGGGTGGAGCCCAGAGCCTTGGCGTCCCTTGATGCTAGAAAGCATCTCAAGGCAGACGTGGGTTTTCTTCCTGTCTGGCCAGAGAGGAATCAATTCTCCTCATGTCTGTCCAGTGAGGCACTTTTGAGACAGCGTGATCTTCATAACTTTCTAGGCTGCCTGGAAGTTCACAGAAGAAATGATTAAGAGTTTGATCTCCTGTATTGCTTTACTCTCCAAGATGCATCAGCTTAGGGTTTTGGTTGAGAACGTCAGCCTACAATGAGCATTTGCTCTCCTCCTGCTGAAGGCTGAGGTATTTCACTGTACTTTGGGTGTGATGTGACAGTTGCCATGGCTCAGCTGACAGTGACTAGATTGTAACCTTGCTTACATTTGGCTTTGACTCTGCAGTCTTGAATGAGGTGGTGCTTTGCATTTGCCTGTTTTCACCTTTAGTTTGCAGCTGCTGAGGCTATTTGCTGCGAAGCTGGCTTCACTGTGCCTCTGCAGTCACCTGCAAGTATGACAGCTCTGTGTTGGATTTTGAATTGCACTGATCATTTGTGTTGTGTATGGCACTTTAATATTTTGATCGTTCCTTGATTTCATGCAGCATTTAGATCCCGCAGTTCAAAAGTTAGTTTTACTTGGCCGATTGAAATTGCTAGCAAGGAATGGAGTTTTCATTCAAATTTATGTTTAGGATGATAATGTTTTCAAGTAAAGGAAGAAATTTGTTGCTTTGTTTAATATGACCCCCAGTGCTGAGCTATTTTTGCATGTTGATTACTGGGCTGAGGCATATAGTTCTGTCCTACAGCTGATACTGAAAAGGTTGTCATCAACAGGTCTGTACCACCCTGAATTCCATACTAGTCAATATAACTTAATAAAACTGGGCCTCAGTTTCATTCACGTATGATACAATTGTTTGGCTTACAATCATTAATTAACTTCCTACTATTATTTTTTCTAGATATAGTATCTTGCATGCTTTTATGGAGCCTTAAATGCCCAGAAGCCTTTAGTGACAGGTGTGTACTTTTGCATATCCTTAGTCTCTGCCTCCTTTTTTTTTTTTTTTTTTTTTTTTTTACTTTTTGCTGTGATTGATTTTAAGCTTTTCCCAGAGCCTAAGCTTTTGAGAGATGTGTGTATCTTTGGCAGACTTTTCACAGAAGCACTAGAAAAGTCAGATCACAAGAACTCAGTGGACACTTTGTCTTTGTATTTGTCAATGGAAATGTTAAGTTTCCAGGTTGTTCCAATAGGAATAAAAGAACAATGAAGGAAATGCAGAAGAACACCAAGGAAAAATCACAGAATCTTTTCTTGCAAGACAGTTTGATGTTTCATTACAATTCTATAATCTTTCCAGATCTCACCCTGGTTTCCAGTCTAAATCTAATCCAATACCTTTTTCTTAAATTGTGGGACAGGCAAATATATTATCCCCTTTTTACTCTTCCATACTGTTAGTGACCATTTTTAATATAAGGCTTTTACCTCTTTTTCTCTCCTCAAGGAAGAATGCCATTTGTTTATATGGGTTATTTAGTGGGTTGTCAGATGCTGTTTTCCTTTACTGGTGATTCTACAGAACTAGTTGCTGGTGCTGAGCCAAAAACAAGTACAATTGAAATTTGGGCTTCAGGTATTTCTACTTCTATGTATTATGATTAGTTTATAAGTCTTTATCTCAGCAACTGTATTCATATCTACCTTGACATCTTGGTTGCTACAGTTTTGAGGATGAACTCCCCCCTCCCATTTAGAAGACTCTTTCTTCGGATTCAGTATTATCACATGAATTTTTGTGGACTTTAATAGTGTTTTCACACATGGTATTTTTATTAGATACTGTCCTATTCCTGTGCTGAATATGTTCCTTTTTTACATGTCCTGAAGGTGCTTTTTCCTTTTTCCGTATTGCTGGACTTTATTCTACTTCTTGATTTTTTTTTTCTGGGACTGCAAGCAAAAAATGACGTCTAGCTTATCTTTAATTTGTGCTAATTTTTTTCTTCACATGCTGTGACTCTTTCTGCTAAAGCACTGATTTGTCATGGCAAATTATACATAGCTCAGTGCCATGTGGATTACTATGTTTAAAGTTGCAGAGTTCCTTCACTATTTTCATTAGTCTAGTACCTTTCATCAAACACTTTTCTTCCTATTGCAGCTCAAAAAGGAGTGAACTCTATTTTTCTGTTCCTTTAGGTGCTTTGTAGCAGACCCTGCAGATATTTGTTTTTTGCAGAAATGTGAGTGGAACCTGCTGTTTATCCATTGTGCTCAGAAATAAAATAAATCAGTTTTCAGTCAGAGTTCAGAATTTGAGAAGCTCTCTTATACTCTTCTTTTGACTCTTGACCCTGGTTATATTTCTCAATTAGTCTGTGAGGGTTTTGTCATGTGATAACTGTTATTTGGTGTGACTTATTTTGGCTCTGGTGAGCTGTAGGCTGCTCAGATGGTTCAGTGCCACTAAAGTCTTGGTTTGTTAAAATAAAGCTGTTCACATGACTGCTCTTTGCTGAGTTACAAGAACAGCTGTGCCCATACTGTGCTGTATAACAGGGCCATATTATGCCCCATGTTATGCAGAGCAAGTCAGGGAAACATCTTCTCATTCTCATGTAAATTAAATCACATGCTGGAAAATTTACTATTGGGAAAGGAAGAAAGAGGCATAAAATGGTCTTGGTCTATTTTTTCCCCCCTTAAAGCCTGGGAAGTGCACTTCTTTTGGTAGTTATGTTGACCTTTTTCCCAGGCAAAGGAAGGAGGACCTAGTCAATGTCTGCTGATATAAGTACATGGTGAGAGAGACTTGCGAAGGGCCTTTCAATAGCCCTTGTAATACTAGGCTTTGGGTATAATTCCATTAGGTGCTGCAGATACTGCTTCTTGAACACTTGCTGCTGCGATAGGAAGATAGGGTCTTGGTCCTTCCCTGCTGTAACCACCGACTAGGGGAGACAGAGGTAATGGGGAAGGGAAAGGGTAGCCTGTTCCCATTTCACAAAAGGCTAACTTGCCTCTGCAGTTTTACCTCCCAAGAACACTGAGTCAGACAAAGAACTGAGTAATATTCCTACTGAGTCACATCCCCCCTTCACACCTCCCTCTATCACACTCCTGATTAGAGAAGCTGAAGCCAACTCTCTCTGGCATCCAAACTTTAAACGACCAGTTCAAGTAGTAATTTCTACATGGACTAGTGGAAATAGGTATGCCAAACAAAAGGATTTTTTGTGGACTTCCTAGCTCCAAATTATAATTTCTGCCTTGCAACTAAGCAGTTCTTGCAGAAATCAGTGATACAGGAAGGAGCAGATAAATGCCAGGTAAATAGTGTGTACAGCTCCCTAGTTTAGTACAGCAGATTGGAAGAATAAGTAGGAACTGTGTATGGAAAAGTTGTAGAACCACAAAAAGTGTCCTGATTTGCTTTGAAGTGAGGGTAACATATAAGCTTTGGTGCTAACTCTCAGAAGGGGGTGCTATTACCTCATTTGATTTCTTTGTATTTTATGTGTGTGTGTATATATATATAAATATATATATGTTTTATATGCATATGTATATATGTACATGAATTCTCATTGAGATTTTAAAACCGAGGCAAAACATTTGTTTCCCTTTGCCCTCTGCTTTAGTTCAACTTTTTGGATCAGTAGTAACAAAGTTACTGGTTTTTGTTTTAATGACTCACTAGTGCAATACGCAAAAATGGATTAGATTTTCAGTATTATGGGGTTCTTTTGAAAAGTATGGAAATCCTTGAGAAGGGGAAACCAAAGGAAAAAAAGGAAGACAAGGCACTGAAAAGTGGGGCATTTACTTCATATTGTACAGAAAAATCCACTGGCTTGCAGAAGTTGTGAAAATAACTATTGAATTTTTTGCTGTGAATAACTATTGAGCTATATGAATAAGTATACATGCTATATGTGTATGGAAGAGAAATACTGGATTACAATCAATCTATTAAAAAAACAAAAATTGTTATTTTAGATTATAAAATATGAACATTTTTTCCTAGTATTTCTGCTATTTTTTAACTCCTGAAATTCTCTATTTGGTTATTGGAATGGAATTATTCATTACTTACATCATTTGACCATTTGTTTAATTTGTATCTCTAAATTTAAGAAAGGATAACTGTGTATATCAATCTTGGACATACTGCTAATAAATGTGACTGTGAATTTCTTCTTTCTTTTCCTCACACTTTCTTTCCTCTGCTCACACATAGAGAGAGCTCACTTTTCTCCCCTGCTTCAGAAAATGAGACCTGGTACTGGAACCTCTCTCTCTTCATTGCAATCCAAAGGCACCTGAACGCAGGTGCTAAGTATCCTAGGTAGACTGGGCACAATAACCTGTGGAAGCTGTACAAGCAAAGGGTCCTGCTTAATCTGCAAAATCCATCTAACATCCTTGGCAGATACCAGAGCAGGAAGGCCGTACTCATCTCACTAGCAGGTATTCATGACTGCCCTGTAGAGAACCTGACACAGCCAGTTTATAGGATGCAATTGCACCTTTGAAGAGCAGCCTTGCCTTCACACTGCTGGCTTGCAGGAATATGAGTAGGTCACAATCCTGACTTAGGGCCCTAAATGGTATTATAATATTAAATGATAATAATTATAGTGCCATATCCTGCAGCATTGTAATTAACAGCAGAAATCCTGTTTGTTTGTGATCAAGGCCGTAGTCATGTTCTGGTTCTTATGAGTAAAGACAGGTCTCGCTATGGTTTGCACAGAGTGGATCACAACTTCCCACAGAAGTGATTCAGACTTGCAAATGCTTCCTGCCACCCCTTGACTTCAATGGTCACTTCACAAACAAGAATTTTTAAGCTGGTCCCTATTTTACATAGGGACTTTTTTTTATGGATACTTGACTAATCTCCCTGAAATTATGTAAAAACAAACATTCTTAGTGTCCTGAGGACTTCTGCTTCTTCTGAGTTTCTTAGTTATTCCTTGTCTATTTTGCAGTAATTTTAATTTATGATTACATGGAAAGGGATATGAAGACAGTGTTAAAAAGATATCATAGCACTAAGCTTGCCTCTTATTCCTTGCTTATCGAGAGGTCCTAGAGTTGTAGCTTGGGTTCATAAGTAACTGAATTTGGAACTTCAGAACAGGCCCATCTTTTTGCATATATTTCCCAAGTCCTAGTCTTGTAGCTCTGTGAATTGTTTCTTGCCATGCAGATGGAACAGCACACAATTTAGCACCAGTCATAGCTGCCTATCTTAGGGTGAGCTGAAGTACCTCTGGAGGTGCACATTTCTCTCCAAGATGATGAAAGGAACTCTAGTTTCTGATCTAGACATCTTCTTAAATGCTAGAACACATAAATCCTGCCCCTGGGAAGATAGGTAGGAAAGCTGGGGGCTGAAGGTCAGCCTTCTGGAGGGAAGCTCTGCAGAGAAGGACCTGGGAGTGCTAGTGGACAACAAGTTGACCATGAGCCAGCAATGTGCCCTTGTGGCCAGGAAGGTCAATGGTCTCCTGGGGTGCGTTAGGAAGAGTGTTGCCAGCAGGTCGAGGGAGGTGATCCTGCCCCTCTACTCAGCCTGGGGAGGCCTCATCTGGAGTACAGTGTCCAGTTCTGGGCTCCCCACTACAAGAGAGACATGGACCTACTGGAGAGTCCAGCATAGGGCTACAAAGATGATCAGAAGACTGGAGCACCTGCCCTATGAGGAACAGCTGCGAGAGCTGGGCCTCTTCAGCCTGGGGAAGAGAAGACTGAGGGGGGATCTTATCAATGTGTACAAGTACCTGAAGGGAGGGTGTCAAGGGGACGAGGACAAACTCTTTTCTGTTGCCCGATGTGACGGGACAAGAGGCAATGGGCAGAAATTGAAGCACAGGAAGTTCTGCCTGACCGTGAGGGGGAATTTCTTCCCTGTGAGAGTGACGGAGCACTGGCACAGGTTGCCCAGAGAGGTGGTGGAATCTCCTTCTCTGGAGATCTTCAAGGCCCACCTGGATGCAACCCTGTCTACCATGCTCTGGGTGACCGTGCTGAGCAGGGAGGTTGGACTAGATGATCTCCAGAGGTCTTTTCCAACGTTACTGATTCTATGATTCTATAATTCTACGTACCAAGAGTCTTTGAAAATTTTCAGTGCAGTACTAGAGAACTGGAAATACCATGTTGACTATTGTATTTTTTTTTCTTTACACTTCCTAAGTGATTTTGTAACATCTGTATGTTGGATCTAAGTTAGGACATTAACTAAACACACACTTTAGATATATGCTTAAATGAACACCCAAGAGTAATGGAAGGAGTATTCATACACTCACAGTTAAACCCATAGATAAATTTTTGCAGGGTCAAGCCCTGAGGGGATTGCTTTGTATGCTCAGGCAGCAAACTGGTTTCCTCATGTCTGGAATATGCCTAGAATTCTGGAGGTGCCCTAAAAATGTCCAGGATGAACATGAAATGGCCTTCTCCAAGGGCACAAAGTGTCTAGAGAGAGCCAAAAGTGAATTCCATTTTAAAAGCTCCTTGAAGCCTTTGTGGAAGAAGTTAAGGAGATGAATAAGGAAAGGGTGTTGTTGTACCAACATTCAGAATGGCTGCAGGAAGACTAATAGGTAATAAATACCAAATGTTAAATTTGATAGCTTTATTTTCTTTTGTTTCGCACGTTTCACAAAGCAGTGACTTTATTTGTCTCATGCTCTGAGGGATGCTGGGCCTGATGGTGCTTTCTTAAAATACAGACTCTCTGGGGTGCTTCCTGGGAAGCAGTGCAGTCTTCCCAGCCTATACTGGACTGTGCCAGAAACATGTGATCCAGCCACCTCTGTGCACATGAATGACAACTCTCTCCTGTTTTGGTATCTGGCTGGTAATAAATGGGTTAAGATGAAATTTTATAGTAATGAGGCATGGTTAGTTAATAAAGAGATTGTAATAAGAGCAGTGTGAAGCAGAATGTGAAATCACCTTCTGTCTGTTGCTTACACCAGTATAAGTACACAACAGTAAGCTTGCACACTTTGGTGTGAAGAGCTCTGGTTCTTGTCACTAACAGCACTGAATGATGCAGGAACAAAATCTTATTGAAGGCACTGACTGATAGTTAGGGTCACAGAAAAAGTAGGTGAGTCCGTGTTGAAGAAGACTAAAGATAAACACACAAATCATCATTTGAGTGCAATATGATGCCTTTTTGCTTTTTCTATCACTTTTTATAGATTTTCTTGGCATAAATATTTGCTGTTTTGGTGTAGGTCACACAGCTCGATGTTTAAAAGCAGCACAACATCTTTTCTCCTCTCCACTACCTATTTTGTATTTCTCTTCCTGACTTCAGCTGCAAGTTACGTCGGTGTGTGCATATATCATATATCAGATGGGACAATCAGACCCTTGTGTCTGACATACACTTTTATTCCACACTGGTTGCTATCTTTACTACAAGGCTGAGTTCTCCCACATAGGTTGATAATACGATGTTACAGAACAGTCAATGAAACTTAGCATAAAGTGATTTCAAATATCTTCTAGCATTATACCAGCAAATATACAGCTACAACAGGAATTTCTAACCTACAGATAGTGGAAGATGGTAAACTCTTCCAAATAACATTTAAAATTATATATGATTGACCTTGAATCATGTATGTAGCCTGGGAAATGTAGAGTTAAGCAGCTTGTAAAACTGTAAAAGCCAGCCACCAGTCTGGAAAACAGAAGCCTTCTTCTAGTTTTCCTGCTGGTATTCAATGTTTCAATCAGGTACAGGTACCACTTGAAGAATGACAGATCTTGTGAGCTTTATATACCAGTATAATGAGATTATGCTTCATGACCCTATCCATTTGACTTTTACATTAGAGAATGTGATTCAGGAATTCATTTGAACAATACACAAAAATATAAATGAAAAGATTTTTTTTTTTAATTTTTGGTTTCTTATTAATTGAACATTGTAGCTGACTCACTGGAAAGGAAGAATCATAACGAAGAAAATCAGAAATAAAAACGGACCCACAATCTTAGTGTGTACCAGTACTTAAAACATACAAAAAAAATCTTGAAAAGCATAGAAAACTATATTCCTTTTACTAGATTTATTCTTATAATATTATCACATTTTAAAAAAATACAATTTTAGAAAAAAAAAGAACTACAGCTTTTTGCAGTGATAGGCGACAGGTCAGAAAAGCATTTCAGAATAATTTTACACCTTTTAACCTTAAAAAATACTTTGCTGACAATTGAGAAAGGGCCTTAAAAGAAGCGCTGATAGGCATTCTCACAGCAGGGTTGCCATGTCCCATCACATAGCAGAGGGTTTCTGCATAATGTATCCTGTAATAAGGAGTGTACTGCAAATCACAAGGCTTGAGTAGCAGTTTTAAGAAAGTAATCCTTGGCATGAACTGCTATTAGTGATGACACTGAAAGTTTGTTATATAAAACTCTTTAGAAGACACAAGAAGGTAAACTGTTTAAAATTTTGATCTGAGCCTTTAAAGAACTACTTTGTCATAGAAATTTGTCTGCATTTAGATATATATTTAGTGTTCTCTGTTTTTTCATTTTTGCTTATGCTTGGACAGGCTTGTTAAATGAAAATGGCAGAGTTTAGTTAAATGAATGTCACTTTTACCTCATTCTGTACTGAAAATGGTAATTGTTCAAAAAGTGTCTTAACAATTACTGGTGTTAATTATGAATGCTAATAAAATCAGTGATCACTGAGAGTCTCCATGTTGCAAACCCTTTACAAATGGGGTAAAAACTAAAAAAAAAAAAAAAAAAAAAAAAAAACCTAAAAAAAAATCTAGTATAAAAAAGAATAAATCAGTCCATCAAATCTCAGCCAGCTATATTCATTTTTTAATAGCTACACTAATCAAAAAAGGATATGAATCTAGAAGAAATCTTCTTGTTGAAATTAATTTAATTTTAGTCTGAAAATGTAAATAAAAGAAAACGTGAAGAGGCCATTTCCAGGCAAGTTCTTTTCAGTGCTAATGATGCAAATCAGTGAAGTTTCTCAGTCCCTGGGGAATCTTTTTGTCTTTCTCATTTCCATAAGAATGATTTTTAGGCGATTAAAAAAAAAATCTAATGGAAATAAAAATTCT
Source organism: Rhea pennata (assembly GCF_028389875.1). Lineage (NCBI taxonomy): Eukaryota > Metazoa > Chordata > Aves > Rheiformes > Rheidae > Rhea > Rhea pennata. The sequence continues at coordinate 153,110,894 of NC_084663.1, forward strand.
TTATACTTATCTTACAATACAGTTTGGTAGATACCTGAAAAAACAGAGCTGGAATTGACTTTAGAACTATAATAAACCAACCTAGAAAAATATTGGTTGCAAGGTGTTTTTGTATTTCTAATTGAGACATTTTTGGTGGTCTAGCAGTGTTTGAGAGAAGTTGCAGTCATCTAAAAGGTTGGTTTCAATGGATCTCCGTTTTTTTCTCAGTGGCTAGTACTGGGAAACAGAATGTTTTGTGGACTTCTATTTTAAGCAAACAATATGAGACATAAGTATATGCACAACATTTAAAATTTTGGCTCGCAATTTTTTGGCAAATATTTTTTCTCGGAGTTAATTCTTCTTGAACATGAACTGATATTGAAATTTCTGCAGATAACTATTAGTAATTTTAAATGATGTTTAACCCCTCCTTCATCCGAAAACTACATGAGTGAAAGACTAAAGGTCTGATACCAAACCGTGGCTTTGCCAAAGGCTCTGTTTAAGGCAGGACACATGTCACAGTGGTTCAGGTTTGGTTTGAACTTCCCTCTTTTTTCAGGGAACAGGGAACTGGAAAAGTAGAGAGGAGCATCGTCTGTGTCAGGGCTATGTCCACAACAGATGATTCCCCCCTCCTCCCATGACTATGTATAGAGGACTAAATTATATCCTTGTATACCAAGACCCAGAGAGAGGGAGTAGTGATTTCATAGAATTTGTTCTTACACACAAATCTGCGCATGCACAGAAGCACATGCGTACACACACACTCCTTTTGCAGTGTAAGAAAGTGATAGACCATAGAGTGAGCTGGAAGAGCACCAGCCCCACCACACACACCTCTGTCCACAACACTGATCACAGTAGTGCCCTGGCTGGAGAATAGAAATAACTCTACAGAGCATCTATCCAAGGAGCTTGAGATGCCTTGTACACACGGAGGAACTACTGTAGGGTTACATAGCTAAAACTAAAGATGATATGAGGGGATGTTATGTTATTTTCCAAGCAGCTCCAGCAAAAGTGTTCTGTCCTCATATACAGTATGTTGCTATAAACTGTCCAGCCCCAAGCCCAGAAGGGAGACTCTGGCTATTTGGCTCATTCACAGTCATGATCTCCAGTGAAATCAAAGTGGAAAGGAGAACAAGAACTGTGTGTCTTATGCCTACTGCACTGACACAAATGGGGAGCTTCGTCACCCGCTCTCTGAGCAGTTGGGGCTGTGTGGGAGTGGGCTGGAGGCAGGAGGCTCAACAGGGAACTAAACCACTAATGCTAGCCCTATCCCATGCACATTTGTAGGTTTAACATCAGTGATTACGGAGGCCGCTGTCCCTCGGGATTTTCACAAGGAAATGGAGTCGGAGATTAACACAGCTTGGGACTGGATTACCTCCTTCTGGGTCCCCTCTTCAGCTACTAATGAGCAATGAGGGAGACACTGGCCTCAAGGCAGCATAGATCCCAAGCTTCAGGCTGTGGAAGGAGTGCACAGAGCTCTAGGGTATGGGGGATGGAAGGGAGAATGGCTGTCCAGAGCACATCCCCAGATGTCTGATGCCACTATGACTACAGGAGATGATTTCCTTTCTCTCTCCCTGGCATAGCTCCGGGCTAGAAGATTTCCATCCCTGCCCCAGCTCTGGAGGGGAGCCTTCCTCCCAACTCCACAGGGCAAGATTCATGAAATGTTCCTAGCCACAGTGAAGTTAAGGGATCCCCAAACTCTGCCATTCAGCATGGCCACAAAACTTAAGATAGGCTCTAAAATCATAGGATTGTTTTTTAAAAAGTTCTTTATAAAGTTTCTTTAATAAACAATATTTTATGTACTTCTTAATGTTGACACAGTTACTGTTGTTTGTTTTCTGATATTACCATTAGTAGAGTGGTTATTTCCAAGCTGTTCTCCAATCCTGAATATATTGTTTTCTAATTTAATTTAATTTTATTTTATTTTATCTCCTTAAAGCTAAGAGTCTCACTGAACCACCTGAATCCAAGAGGTCAGGCTTTAAGAAGAATTACCACACACCTGACAAAATCATGACACTCCTGACACTGATCCATGAGTTTAGTGCTGTTCTTTGTGGTTTTATTGTGGGTGAGGATGTATGAGCTGGTTCCAGTGTGCTTTTTGAAGTTCCTGCAGGCAGAAGTGTATACTTGTCCACAGAGAGTGGCTACATGCACAAGGTCTTTTCATACTCCTCACCTCAGTGCTTGCTTTATTTCCCAAAAGAAAAATTCGGGGAAAAATCATTCTGAAGTCTATCCAGAAGGTATGGATCAGGGCAGCTGGTAAAGGATAAAACAAGCCCCAGAACTACAAATGTTTCTGTTCTTATGTTTTTCTTTATAAGTCCATTTCCAGGTCTGACACCGTATGGGCAGTCACTTAGTACCTATCTACCCTTCCCTTTTGTTTGTGGTAACCCTGATTGTCTACAGGTCTAGTAACATTAGTAGCAGTATGCTTTCAGAGCTTCTTTCAAGGCATATGCCCAGCAGATCTGGAAATCAGGCAGCAAGGGCCAAATCCAGGATAGTTCTTTGAAGCATTTAAGTTAAGAGAAGAAATGAACTCCTAGGGGAACTGCTTCCCATTCCCCACTCCTCCTTATGATGGGGTCCAAAGTCTTGTTTATGCTGAACCCATATGTCCCTGAGCAGTGTATTGGAGAATCCAAAATGACCTGCATTGCCTATAGTAATCACTGGGAAAACACAAAGGAACGGAGTTAGACCTAACCCTAACCCTCTCAGTACCCACTCCAGAGCCCAGGGGAATCAGTCCTACCTGCTTGTGTTCCACAGCCTCTCAGAGTAGGATGCTAAAAGCTTTCTTCCCCCCAAAAAAATGAATTTACTGTTTAAATATAGAATACAGCCTGTATTTAATATAACCCTTTATGACAACCAACTGGCAAAAGAAGAATCCAGTGCCCAGAGAACTTGGGCACTTGGGCAGGAGTTAGGAGGCTCCAGGATTAGTCTCTCCCCTTTGTGGGGGGACTGAAGTGAGCATATCTCACGTTCTCGGAGTGTGCTCACTGCCCAGCTAGGAGCTTGCTTTATGAAGCATTTCCATGGAGCATCCAGGCATTTGTTTTTCATGGCACACCAGAGAGAATGAACATGATCCTGCAGCCTAGTGGTAAGTGCCTTCAGCTGATTGCAGGAATGGGGGTGGGGGGAGGGGATTGACTTGTGCTCCAGGGAAAGGTCTGTGGGGTAAAATCATCCTTGTCCCCACCTTTCCTACCAGCTACTTACGACCATGTAGAGCTTGAGTTCTCCTTTAGGAAGAGTGAGATGTGAGATTGATTTCACTCAAGCAGAGGAAATATTGCACCTAAGTTTCCCATTTTCTAGGCTTTCATAGAAAAGCATCATAGATACCAGACATATACTGATGCTGCATTTTGTAGGTGATCCTGTCTGTGTTTGTCAGCTATACTCCAAGTACATCTTCAGGATCAGCCCCCTTTGCTTAGTTTGCTCAGCCCTTTGCTGGATATTGTCTGAGCTCAGATTGATATGGGCCTGGAGGGCATTACATTGAAGGTGATTTAAATGGGAACTCATGAGCGTGAGTGTCCCATTTGGTCCAGGACTCATTGTGCTCTGATATATTCCTCACATGTTACGTTGCTAAGCGACACTTAGCAATGTGAATCTTGCATTCTTCTTTTGCCACTTAGGTACAACTTCAGTGCACTTTCCTCTTTGTTTTCAAAATGTGATGTTATGGATTGCAGAATTACAAATGCCAGGAAGGGATAGAGCCCATTCTAGGAAAAATGTCCAGCAGACCTGCAGAGAGCATAACTGGATAACACAGAGCTGAAACAAACTAGTGTGGAAGTGCTGTCAGACAATTACTCAGAGAGCTGATCTGAACTGTGCCATCTGCACATCTCACCCACTGATCCCTTCTGGTCTTCAGCTTTGTATCCATTCCTGCTCAGGGCTGGGAAAAGGATTGCTTCTCCGGGAAGCCCTCTGAGTTGTTGCTTTCCTGTGGAAACAATTGTACATACACTCTTCCTACGGTATAGGCTAAAAAAGGTTAGGGCTAAAAGAGACGATGCCAGTCTGGGATGAGCTTTCCAGTCTGTTTCAGATATATTGCTCTACCCTGTCTTTTTCCAGCATTCGTGTGGACCATTCACCACTTTCACTGCTAATTTTATGGGACATCTCCCTACATGCTTAGAGAGTTCTTTGGCTGGTGAGCAGCAGACAAGACAAAATGGGGCAATATGAGGGAACAAAGCAGGCTGTAACACCGACTTTTCTTCCTCTAGGAAAGGATCCAAAAGCCTGCTGGATCAAGACTCCCTTCTTATGAATTCCAAAGAATATCCCATCTGCAAAGTGAATATAAAGAGTGAAATCAAATTGCAAGACTGCTCAAGTTGAATGACCGGGGATTTTTAGACCAAGATGGGAAGAATCCTGAAAATATTAATAGATCCCCAGGGCTAGATAGCCTCTGAGAAGGGATTATAATTTTGGATTTAGGCATCTAAAAAATACCTATGTACTATTTCAGAGGCCAAAATCCCATTTGACTCTCACAGAGTATACTGACAAGCTCCTGAGGGGAAATTTGAGACACAGAGATACTGAATTATCACCAGAACTTATAATATCACAGGAATGATAAAGCCTCAACTGAGGAAAGACTAAGGATGGAAGTTGTCTCTAATGACTCTCTTACGATTTTCAAGGGAAGACCTCCTGTAAGTTTCCTGGGGCCATCCTTTCTAGGATGCATGCATGTTACATCTGCCAGGGATGCAACAGGGGGTTGGGATAGCTCTCATAGTAGGTGCAGTAGGAGTGCTTTAGAGGTGTCAAGAATGTCTGCTCAGAAATGCGAAACTCTCTTCATTAATATGGCAAATTGGCAATAGTGATGAAACCTGCTGTTATTAACTAAATTATTTAGTGCATTATCTGGGAAGGAACATGGAAAATTTTGCCTATCCTATAAAACAGGCTGATGTCAACACCTCATATAGACCACAGGAGATTTAAATGAGGATAGAATATACCTAAGAGAATACATGCAGGAAGACCAGCCTCTTTCATAGTTGCATGATAACATCGCTTTCCCTCTGCTTTCAGTTATTCCCCAAAAGAGGAATTCTCCAGAGGAAGTCTGCTATTATTTCTGCTCCTCTCTCTCTGGTTTAGTCTGGCATGTGTTTGTGGGATGTTGCGTTATGATAGCCTTTCATGGAAGAAACTGGAAAAGCATCATGCATTTGCAACGGTTTTAACAGGTCTTTTTGTCATACTTCCTAGGGAAAAAAAAGTAGGCATTAAACAAACTGAGTTTGTACTAGGGTTGTTCTTTTTTTTTTTTTTTTCTTTTCTTTTCTTTTTTAAATCAGGTTTAAAAATCTGACTAAATCTTTGTGCTTTGTCAGATGTGTTTCACTTCTATTTGTCATTCACACTTGAATCTAAAGCAACATAGACCTACTCCTGGAAAATCACTGACTTCCTGATATTAAAAACCACACTGCCTTAGGTAAATAGTGTCTGGAAAAAGTTATCTTGAGAAAGATTCCTCCTTCCCTTCCTCCTTTACCCTGTAACAGAACCTATTGTTTTTCATTTGCAAGGCATAAAAGAGTTAACGAATGAACGACCGAGGAGGTATGACGGGGTGATGTCAGAATATTTCCAGTGAAAGAATGTCAGCTCTCCTCTGGCCAGGAGCAGGAGCTGCCACTTCTGAGCGCGCTGACTCCACCCCGACATTCTTCTTGTCCGGTTCCCACAGACAGAGAGTGGCACTGGAGGTCAGAGTGGACGAACACAAAGGGAGACCCCCTGCTGCCGGGGCCATCGTGCTGGGCTGTCACTACTACTAATTCATGACTTCACCTTTAATCTCGCAGATCCATTATAGGTTAAAAAGAGACCCATTTTACAGCTGACAAGATTGAAGGGAGCACAGCCCAGGAACTGGAAAAAAAAAAAAAAAAAAAAAAAAGAGGGGAGGGGGAGAGAGAAATAACCTCTGCTAAAGTTTGTATAATTAGAACCCATCTGCTAAAAATAGACTTTGTGCTTTTCACTTGTCCTTTCGCTACACTACAAGGATATGTATTTTAAGAGGTAAGTTGATAAACGCAACTAATTCAGAATTTAGTTTCACAAGGTCGGGGAGAAAAGATTGGGGAAGACAGGGGAAAACAGGAAAGAAGAGCCAAAGAAAAAGGAATAAGCTTTCAGGACCTAGGGTTGCAAAAAGGAAAGGATTGAAACCAGTCAAATGGTTTAGCACTGCTTTAGAGTATGTTTTGTGAGGTCATCATGGGGAAATGACTAAGAAATTTATGAAATGCTGGTGTCAAAGGTAAGCTAATCAAATCAACATTGCTTCAGCAGAGCAATAAATATACGTATGTGGCACTTACAGCATGTTTACAATGACACAAATAATACTTAAATTCTCAGAAATCATTAGATGAAGTAGACGAAGTCTCCAGATATAATTCCACTTTTTTTTTGTTAGTAGGTTAATTATTTTGAATTTGTCCTTTAACAAAGACTTTGATGTTCTTAAGTCTGAGTCAATGAAAATGTATGTTCTCAATGAATTTCAGAAAAAAGGTAAATAGAAAAGAAAATAGTATACTCTCTCTTTAAAAAAAATCGGAAGAGTGATAATTTAACATAGAACTGTGAAATACTTGCTTGACTTTTTTTAATGTACAGCGAATAATTCTACATTCTTGCATTTCCTGATTTTATCATGAGTGATTTTATCATGAGTGATTTTATCCCTACATGAGTGAGGGAGTTGTAGGCAACTGTGAACAGTGCTAGCTCAGGGAGCTGGGGTATTTATCTTTAGTTTTTATGCTTAATCTGCTCTTTGACAAAAAGTTGTAACTTCAGAAGCAATTTTATTAAGTCACTGTCCACCAGACTAGTCTCTCTCTCCTTCTACTGTTCTGATGATTTCAGAAGCTCAAGAAGGAGGGGATTGTTTACTGGATTCTCCCTGTCTTTTCCCATCAAACTACTGGAATTGCATCTCATACGCTTTTGTAAAGTAAGTATGCAAATTAATATTGCCAGATGTGCATAGTTGTTGCCTCTGTTACGACATTCTGCTCCTTGCTTTCTCTCTTCCCTGCATAGGAGCTCTGCCTGTCACCCGCATTGTAGCTTCGTGGCTGTTGCCATGAGGCCAGGGTGGAGAGTGGGGAGGGCCATCAGGTGGCTGTGAAGGGCTGCCTGAGGCTTGCAAAGATTTGGGGGTCTCTGGGAATCCTAGACAAAGTCTGTGAAGGAGATCATTGCCTGTATGTTTTGTAGGAAGAACCTGTGTAAGAGTGAATGGGGACCTCTGCATGAGACACCTGTCAGCTGAAGTCAATGATGAAAGTCCCCATTGAAACGAGCCCCAGATTAGATCAAAACCCGATTTCCTAAGAGTGACATTGCCTGCAAATGGAGGCAGACTGAGGTCTGTAACTGGCCAGTGCTTTGGACACTTTCTGCTTACTTTAGTCACACAAAATGACGTATTGATGCAAGCTTCCAGGATACAAACAGGCAGCCCTTTCATAGGCAAAAACCCTAATGAAGTCACTGGCAAGCAGCCTTGCTGGCCTAAGGCCTGCAGGCTATTTCATTAGTCAATACACTGGACCTAATCTTATACCCCTTGAGCATCAAAATCCATGTGTATTTTTTGCAGGGATTTGTTCTCTTTCTGCAAAAGTGCAAGATTTGTGCGCTGCAGAGAGCGGTGTCAGTAAGCAGCTGCTTTCCCTTCAGTGTGAGTTGTTTGGCATATAGACTTTATTCACTATCATTTGGACAAACCTGAACTGCAAAGCTGAGATACGGAGCAGTAAGAACCTAGACGGCCAAATAAAAATTTCCTGTTTTCCTTTTTAAGTGTATTTTTGATAGAAAAAGAAAAGAGATAAAGCAGAAGTTTAAAACAAATCTTGAATGTGTTATTATAGAAATGTGTATGTTGACCTGGTAAACTTCTGACTGATTCTAATTTAGTGGAACACATTAATTCCTCTTGTAAGTCTACTGCAATCAGTGGAGCTATACTAACAATGAATTAGAATTACATTATAAAGTGGATTTCACTGGCTCTTTGTAAGCACAGTCCTTCTGGTTCCTGATCAATCAGTTAATTTTATTTTTCTGAAAGATTTAGAAATGTAACTCAGAAAAGCTACTTCATCTTGGCTCTCTGTTTCACCAAACACTAAATTAATGTACTAAAAATCATCAGGACCTTGCCAGAGCGAACTTTGTTTTGGGTGAGGATTCTGTTCTTTCTTTTCCCAAATTTCTTAATGAAGTTTTTCTCATGGTGAATATTATAATGCCCCAAAAACAATATAAAAAGCAGCTTCTGGAGTTGAAAAATTTTGGTCACCTTCTCCACACTCCTCAGAAAATGAATGATTTAAATTCTTCTAACTGAGCAAAAACATTTTTTTCTACTAAGCTTTGCACAGCTTCTGCACTGCACCTGAAGGTAGGTGCTCAGATTCAGCCAGGAGAATAAGCTCTCTATTGGCTGAATTACTGAACTCAGCACATTGTGTATCAGAACTCTGCTGCTCTCTTGGAAGAACTTGGACTGGAAGCAAAAGCAAAAAGAAGGGAAGTGAGGCAATCTAGCTTGCTGTTTAATTATGAGTCCTCTCTGAATTCACCTCCTATTCGTTCAGTAGGATGGGAGCTCACAGTTCATGCAGAAAAGGCTTGAAGGCTTCTGCCCCCAGTTGCTTCTACCTCTGACTGCTTTAGTTCTGCTCAAAGCCCATTGACAAGCTCACAGGTCAAACTCACACCTGCAATTGGAAGTACAAATGTCTTGGGTGCCATTTATGCTTTTACAAAGAAAGACAAAGTTGTGAAACATCCTCATGGGTGGTTTTATTGCTGAGACTATCTGTGAAATGAGACTATACAAGTAGAATAATATCCCTTTTTTAAGGCTAAATATCCTGGACAAAAAGGCAGCAGAGGCCAGGAAATTTTGAGAGAGAAGGTTGGAGGCTCAAGTATTTCTGAAAATATGGACCTTATTTAACTCTCTCTTTGGGAACTAAATTCCTTCAAGAATCTGCTCCATGTCATTGTCACACTTGGTATGCTATAAGTAAATCCATGATGTTTTATGACAGTGAACTAATACCAGGCTTATCACAACAAGCTCACATTACCTCAGTCAGCATACTCAAGGAGTTATCTTTCTATCTCACATTTTAAGATGAAACTAATCCATTGTAAGCCCTATAATAAGGAGTCACTCATGGGATGAAAGTATAAACACTGCAGGTTTAAATGATATTATATATACCTGTGAGATTCTTACCATTAAAGCCACAAGTATGAAGACATGCTCTCTGTTTTTATACAGCAGTGCTGTGGAGCTAGGGTAGGGTTTTCCTTGTGCTTAACATGGCTGCTGTGGATGGTTTAATTAAGAATATATTATTGTATTATGGTTTTTGTCTTTTTTTTAAGTAAAATCAAGGACCCTACTCCAGACAGGAACATTCATGCACCCAAATCTATAGCAGCATCCTGCTGACAGTAGCAGCTTCTCTGCAAATATCTGATTGCAGAATCAGAATTTGACAAAGAAGGAAGAAACAGCCTGAAGAGCAACTATCTAAATAGATATGGCAGAGCTGAGAGTGAGAAGTAGGAGAACAATAAATGAAGAAACAATGAAAGGGCCAAGCATTCATTCAAGATTCATATGTATACATTTTATAGTTCAACCAGTGTATGCATCAGGTAAGAAATATAATTCTTGCTTTTCACTTACTTTTATTTTTCTCTTCTGTTTCTTTTCTCCAGTACATTAAAACTGCTGAGAGAAGTCTTGCTTGTTATGGAAAAAAAACAGATGTGGCATACAAATATTGAAGGCAAGTATGGGCCGTGGGACAGGGTGGAACACCACTTGCTTAACCAGGTTTAGAACATACAGTGTTCAAAGATACATTTTTGTGCAAATGGTGCTGGGAATAGTTGGTGTAAAAACATCGCCTTCCTCCATCCCTCCTTTCACATAGTGCTGGCTAGGTCAGGAATAGCTGGATAGGGGAATCCCTGTTTGTCATTTAAGAGAACTGGGGCAATGAGCCTATGATGAGTTCTTTAAGGACCATCATGATCTGTCAAGTGCCAGAGTTAGCAGAGCAGCTGTGGTGGCAGGAGCAGAGTTTTCCTGTCTCATGGGTGTCTCATGGGCTGATCCATGTTCTGTGGCTGTGGGTACAGAGGACAGGAGTGCTCAACTGTGGGTGAAGGGTAAGAAGTGAAAAGAGTGGAAGAAGAAAGTTCTCACATGAAGAAGATTATAAGGTGGATTTTAGTTGAGAAAAAATGAATGTAAACATCTGCCAAACCAAGCCCTCACAAAAAAAAAGATGAAAAAGACCAAACGACACAGAACATTGTTTGTTGCTCTTAAAAATCCCATAGGTAACATCTGTAGGAATTCTATTCAACACTGATATACCCCCATCACTGTTTACTTACTCAAACACATTTATATGCCTTGCCACTGATTTAGCTTTTTTAAAACCAATGAACAAACAAATAAAACTCCCAAATATTCTGCAGTGCTGCTTATATTCCTGTTCTTCTCTTTCTTCTTCCTACTGTGCACACGTTCCTCTGCTGCCTGGTGTTTTTTCCTTTGCACGTGCTTCCTTTCCATCTGGTTCCTTCCTCTTCTGGACCTCTGGCCTCATCATCTTCTCCCAATGGCAGTTCTAACTCTTGCTGGTGACTCCAGATCCGTTCCCTCCCAGGCAGCAGCAGACTTTAAATGGAGACAGCCTAGTTGCCTCCTCCTCTCTGATAGCACCTTCATTTGCAGGAATCCAAGCCCTTTGTGATCAAGGGCTTGGACATTCATGGATAAAGGCTGTAGGAAGGAAGAACAGGAAATACCATGCTACTTGTGAGCCACTACCTTAGAGTAGCAGTGCTTTGCAATTTGTCAGCTGCTTGCATAGTGCTTTCTTCATGCGCTTGAAAAAACAGCTCAGTGGTGCAATGACAGACAATTCTTAATGAAAAAGCAAGGGCCAGCTCCTACACCTGTAAATTAATCCCAAATGGAATCCTCTTAACTTTAGCTGGAACTGGTTACAGTAAGAGATAGGGTTGCAGACTTATTTATCTGTTTTTGACAAGGCAGTGAACAGATTACTGCAGCTTTGAGAAAGAAGTGTGGCATAATTTCTCTTTAAATATAATCCTGTACTGTTCCTGCATTTCTCTGACAATGTGAGGAAACATGATTTGAACTTAAACAAAACAAAACAAAAAGAAACCCAAGCAAACAAGTTGACAAATTAATCCCTCCACTAACTGCATTGAAACTAATACTGTTCCATCAGATCTTCACTTGGGTCAAGATTTTTTTTCATCTTAAGGGCAAAGATGCATTTAAACACAGCCTAACAACCAAACAGCAAACATAAGCAATGGGCTGAAGTGTCATCAGTTTCCCACCCCTTCCAGATTGTTTCTGTCCATTTCGTACTCTTCAAATGGCAACGCAAAGCCCATATGCCACCGTGTCAGGGAAAAATTCCCAACACAGCATCTGGCTGCATGGCAGATCTAGAGGCAGTTGGTGTGTCGGCTTTGGAGCTGCCGTTGCTTTTGTCATGCATTCGGGGCTGGTGATGGGACTGCCTTGTCACCCTGCAAACTGCTTTCTTTTGACTCCCCTTTGGATTCCAAGGAATCAGTAGGTTTGTATTTGTCAATAAGCTCCTGCTTAAATCCCTCATGAGATCTCTATACAGACACCCTTTATGGTGAAATAATGAGAATTTCTTAATGCCTGTGTGTGTGTTTTCGGCAGAAACATGTGGGTTTAGTTTAAAGTGTACCGCGGCCTAGTATGTACAGGTCACTGTGTACTGGGATTTCTTTCTCAGAAAACTCTTGAATACTCTTTGAAAAGGCCTCTTTTTTTCCTTGCTCATGAGTGTACAAGCCACTTCTTGATGAATAGGATCCATAATGCCTGGAGATATTTGAGATCAAGCATATGGTCCATTGAATATGCATGTAAGCAAGGAGGGAGGGAATTCGTGTGTGACATTAGAGAAAGTGTGTCTGAAAGTTAAGCAGTGCAGAGTTCTAACATAGCATTTCTGCACATTTTGGGAAACATAACTTTTTATTTCCTCTGATAAACTTAACATGTGAATTACAAACAGAAGTAATTGGGGATTTTAAGAACTTGAACATTTGGTTATAACCCATGTTTAATAGAACAATATCATTTCCCATTGGTTTCCTATAATACTCTTATTTTACAACCAAAATGTAAGACAATGAAAACTTATTAAAATGTTATACAAAATACATAAAGATAAGAAACTTCTTCAACTGAGAAATGATCAATTATTTGCTAGGAGAGAGCCTCAGATGACTCTTATTCATGTTTAAATGAAAGGAGTGCTTGAAAAATACACATTCTAGTAACGAGTGGATAGAGAGAAAGGGAGACAAGACTGAATAGGAGCGATTGGGCATGAAGTAGTAACTATGAGGTCCTGGAGGCAAGAGAACAAGAGAGGGAAGGAAGAAAAAAAGAGGAGAGAACCTAGTGGAAAGTGCAGGGGGAAGAGGGGGGAGGAAAGGATATGTGGTGGTTATTTAATGGGTGCTAGGGAAAACTGTGAAATGTGTGTATATATGTCTGAGACAAAGAGCGAGAATCTTGAAACAGATAAATTGAGCCAGGAATTATGAAGCTTTACTGAGAATAATCTTTAGGAAATTGCTCCATGTATAAGATTTGAATTGTTTTTTGTTTTATTTTTGCAAATCATTGCCACAGCAATTTTTTTTTTCATGCAGCAAAATCTAAGTTAATCTCCTAATTACAAATGTGTTTCATGGTTAATTTACTTTATGGATGAAAAGAATATATTGCATTGCATTTATTTCCTATAATGCATAGAGCATTTAAGTATTAAAGAACCTTTAAAGGAGCCCTATTCCCTCATGTACACACTATGACGGTGTGGGGAGAATGGGTAAGTGCACCATCATCAATATTCCGTCCTCGGCAAATATCCACCTTCTAATCGTATTAGTAAAAGTGGCTGTGGGAGAGAAGAAAGATGCTTCATTACAGCCCGTAAGAGTCCTGAAAAAATAAAACAAAACTGATTTCTTAATCATCACAGTCAAGTCCTGCAGAGGTACCATTTTTTGGAGGGTTGTCTATTTGGTTGGGTGTGTGTCTGTGAAATATGCCTGTGGGGGGAACTGATTCTGATATAATCTCCACTTTAGAACAAACACAAATCTGAAATAAAACCCCGAGGAAAGTCTCTGAACACCCTGCTAGTCCTAGAGCAGGACTGACCCTTTAACCTACCCTCAGCACTCACCCATCTCTTAAGCCAAATTTAAAATCACACAGATCGGGAGAGAGGAAGACCATGTATGTCACGTTCCATATATCGCCATTTTTGCCTATTCAAGTAGGCATTTTCACAGTCTACTTTCAAGAACAGTTCTTCCCGTCATGAGTCTGCCCTGTGTGGATACTGAATTTGTCAATTTAAAGTCAGACCAATCTATTATGACCAGTCACTGCCCTGTGCAAAAGTGTTCTGGGACATGCTCTTGAATGTTTGAGATGCTTACATTAAAAGGGATCATTTGCTTTTGTATGAGTTTCTTTTATATATTCTTCTGAGGAGACCATTCATCTGTCTAAATACTTCTCAAAGTGACAAGAACATTCTCCTATTGTTGATATAAATATTTTGTATAGTAGATTAATTAGGTTTTTTAAAAATAAATAAAATGGAGAGCTCATCCAAGGATTTTAGTAGCAGGCTGCAGAACAAGCCTTCTGGCTGAGCTTCCCATTAGTAATGAATTTTTACTAAGAAAATCCATAGCACAATGAACCAAACCGAGTTCATTCAACCCTAGGCCTATCTGAAGGGAAATCAGCCCTTTGGCTGGATTTCTTTTACCTAGATTTCTTACACGACTTTTAAAGGCTGTCTCTGTGCTAGTGGTGAACCTGGAGACAGGTCCCTCCACTGAGAGATGTATAGCTGGATAAATAGGAGTAATCAGTATTGATTCCTAAAACAACACAGGAATCCTTCTAGAGACTTCTTAAAGTTAATGAATATCTCTAGGAGCACAGGTGTCATGTCTTAAATATAAAAGTTTGTATCTCTTAACTGCTCATTAGAAAAGTTGGCATCAAGGGGAAAAATGCGCAGATTCAGGGTATTTGTTCTCAGAAAATTCAGAACGAAGAAGCGTCTTGGAAATGTTTGTATTCATAACACTTACAGTAGTGCTGTGCCCAAGCAAATTAAGTCCAAGTGAAATATAATTGTCAGAATCTGGTTATACTCAGGATGGTTTTTGGTTTCTTAAACACTGTGGATCCAATTTCACAAAGCACTGAAATGTGTGTTTGAGTCCAACAGGCTTCAGTGTAATTTAAGCACAAGCCAAAATATAAGCCTGACCTCAAGCACTTGCTGAATAAGCCCAGGGGTGCGCACAGGCTTAAAGTCAAGCAGGTGCTTGAGCGCTGCCCTGAATCATGGCCTCCAGTAAAGAAGGCATGCTGCTAAAGCTCTGGTTACCTCCAGGTGCTCCAGTTCTGGGCTGAAGTAGCCAGGCACACTCTTGTGAGGAGACTCGTGCTGAAGGAGAGAGTTTTGTATAAATAGATTTCTGGAGTGGCTGGACATCCATGATCACTAAATTCATGTAAAAATATGGGTATTTTTCTTATGAGATGGGGGACAGGTCAACTTTATATCACACAGCCTGTAAAAATAGCAATGTGCAATTAGCACTCTTTGCAAATAAAAAGATGAAATTTTCTATCCACTATCTACAGCCCAGTCAATAACTGTTAACTACCAAAGAAGATTAAGAATAGTAGGTATATTTATATAAAACATTTCCTGAATTCTGATAACAACCTTTAAATAATATGCATGTAACTAATTCTTGTTTGCTTGCTTTTCTCTTCATTATTTTTTTTAATGAGTGCTTTTACCTCTGTTTTCTCCTATTTTGCAATAGTCACTATGAGGCTGATGTATAAATTTCAACATCTTTTTTTGCTGCTGCAAGCTCTGCCAGGCAGTACGAGGAACATGTGCAACTCGAGGAATTATGCAAGCCTGTATGGGGAAGCCTGTATGCAGACATCAGATGCACTTGATGCTACCAAGGTAAGAATGGATTAGCAAAGAGGACTTGTGCTGCTGGGACACTGAGAGAAAATCAAGTGTTATCTAAGTCTAAAGGATAAATGGATAAAGAGAAACATATAAATAGAGTGTCTGAAATGTCAAATATATATAAAAAGCAGAGAAAGTATAAATCAAGTGGCTAGAATAAAACTGACTTACGCTGACAATATACAACATAATTTGTAGGTTTACTTGCTCTGGAAAACGTGCCTCTCATTTCTCCTGACTGGCTCTTTCCATTCTTCCTAAAAAAGCTGATGAAAGCTAAATGATTACTAAAGTTTTGTTGCTCTGTGTGCAATATTTTATTTTCTAACTGGATATCACTGATGTGCAAGGGATAAGCTAGTTCCTGCTCAATATCTAATGGAATGGAATAATCATGCATTGGACATTGGGCAAGTCAACTGAGTGTCTGGAAGCCTCCTCAGCTGCTGTTGGCCAGCATCTGTTTTATGGCAGCGGTTGTAGTTAATAGAGGAGAAAGGTGCATGAAGGCTCAAACTGCAGCAATATTTCTGAATTTGTTCCTTCTTTACCTTCTCCCTGTACCCTTACACCCCTCTTTGTGCCTGGCATGGAGAAGGTTCTAGTGGAGCTGATATCCCTATCATCCAATGGTCTCAAACACCCAAATGCCTTCCCTTGCTGAATTCTACTGTCCACTTCTCCACACTGAAGCTGCCTTTTGCTCCATTGCAAATGAGGCATCCATAAGCATAGTGACCAGGACAAAATTTTTTCCAACAAAGGAAAAAAAATGTTTCTTTCATGTAGGGGTAAGCACAGGTAAAAATCAGCAGAGCTTGGACTTTTTTATGTGAGATTATTTACCTTGATAAGTGTTCACAGAATCAGGGCCAGTATCTCTCAGCACTGGTGCTGGATTTCCACTCTTTTTGTACCACGGTCTTCCTGTGAATCTCCTGTGGGAACAGTTCAGCACTACTTAAAAGGATGACATTTCTGTAATTATGTAATTATTGTTCCCAGGTTCTTTCTTGTGCTTGTTAACCCTTCATTTCAGTGAAAGTGTAATCCCAGCTATTGAATTTGGATAAAATGCAATTGAGAACCAACAGCAGTTCCCCAGTAAAGTCTTGATATTGTTGGCTTACTTTTAGCTTTTATGGTTTGAAAACATAGACTCAACTTCAAATCTGGTGATTCTGAATAGAGAGATGATTTTTAAAATTAGCACAGCATTTTACAGAGTGGTTATGATTCTCCATTAGATTATCTCTTCAAATCAGCTTAAAAATTTCATAGAAAAGATATTTCTCTAATGAGTTCTATAGCAATTCTGGGTGGTTGTTCAATTATCTGAATTTCTGTTAATTACGATCAGTTTCATTATTAAATTCTGCAGATTTTTTAAATTTCAATTTAGAAAGTAACAGTGGATTAGAGCACCTTTAAATTCTACAAAGTTTCAGCTACTTACCCTTACTTGACATTAGCCTATGCTCTTACTATGCATGTCTTCCTGTTTGGCACAGGAGTCTAACAGAGAGAAAAGAAAAAAGAAAAAAAAAAAAAAAAGATGAAATAGATCTTGAGTTACTTTCTTGCTGTTCCTATTTTTAATTCTCTTCACTTTTCACTATCAGCCATGATTATTGCATCTTCATTTGAATTTTCAGCTGTTGAATCACCATCAGTTGAAGATCCAGTAACCCCAAGTTACTGGATATAACTCGAGGGGTTATGCTGTTTTTGCTGCTTGGCACATGTTCAGGAAAAGGAACTTAGCTTAGCATTTGAAGCATATGGCAGGGGAAGATAGGCCAGCATCTTGGATGAAAATGCATATATTTTGTACTCTTATGGTATGATGCATTCTTGTGCTTTGCAGATGGCACCTCAGAACCGTTGCTCTGAAAACTAATTTTACCCAGCCACGCAGGTCTGATGACACAAGCGTGAGGATCATCAGTTTCCACACAGACATTACTGCATGTTGCAGATATCCTGGGAAGGAGTTTTACTGAGAAACACACCTGCATCTTAGTTGCTGTGGGGAGCAGAAAAAGCCTCAGGAACCTATGACTAGCATTTGTATCCAGAGAGAACAATTCAGCCAGACAAAATCATCATCTTCATGTAATACTTAGGTACAGACACATCTTCAAAATACCAGAAAGTTAACACTTCTAGAAGTTTATTACAGTATAGCTGTCAGGGCAAACAGACAGAGAATACATTGATCTTATGACAGCTAAAAAGAAGGTTTCGTTCTAAGTGACCAAGACTTAGCGTTGCCTTTGACTTCTTAGCAGCCTTCCGCTGTATAAACAAACCTTCAATCAGCTCTCAGAGGAAGTGCTTTAGCGCTACTTAGAACTTGTAACATTAGTAGTGCTACCCTCAGAAACTTGCCTTTGCTCTATGTTTTCTCCTCTGTCCCCCACAAAACATACACACATTATACGTGTGAAAATGAACCAAAGTCTTGCTATTTCAGGTGTTGTACTTCAGGCAGATAACAAAACTGTAGATTGAAGAATTAGTAGTTTCCACTCTCTGGGATAATTTGCATTATTTAATAATCACATTGGGAACATTACTTAAATGTACTAGACTGAGGTGCAGTTTTTCTAAGAACTATGTTGATTTCTCTCCATTCTCTTTATTATTTGCTGCGCTGTGTCCTTGAGCTGAGTGAGACAAATGTATTTTAAGATCTGATTCCCTGTGTGTGAGGTGGGCTTCACACAGGCTACTGCCAGGTCTTCTCAGCTGGTTTTTCTTTTCTTTTCTTTTTTTTTTTTTTTTTCCTCCTAGATTTCTGCACTCTCTGTAGGACAGGCACTCCTGAGTACTAGTCTGTGTCTTTTGCTAGAAAGCAATCCTCCTGAAACAGTTTGGCAGGCAATAAAGCCATTGGGTAATGGACATAAACAGTTAACTTTTATTGTCTACCTGCAACAGGAGCGCTAAAGCAGAAGTAGAAATCTGAATTAAAAATGTATCTGTCAGGCAATGAATAGGATACTGTCTGGAGTAATGTGAAAATTATTGCCAAGTTATTGTGTATTGATGGGCTTTTATTTTTTTTGAAAATGATACTAAAGAACTGTTATTTACAGGAGCCCTGAGCAATTGTTTTCACGCTGGGCTAAGACAAGAGAACAGTTGATGACACTACCAATAATACATGTCTGCTTGCTACCAACTGGGTGAAAAGCTCAGCCACCCTCACTGGTAGAGGGAGGAATGGAGTTCTGAGGAGCGGTGTTCTCCCATCACAAAACTTTTCTGGGACACAAACACACAGATTTCTGACAGCATGCAGATAAGAACTTGCTGCCTGTAAATGAAATACTAAAGCAACAGAGATGTGCCCATAATCCAATCCTACATTCAAATTTTATGTAATCTAATGAGTGCTTTCAGAAGATGCCTCATTACCCCCAGTAGAAGTAGTAACCAAAGTAACATTCATAAGCATGAGTTTAAGGCAGATTTGCAGACTTGAAATATAGAAAAAATATCTGTCTTCTGACTTTATGTGCTCTGTCTCCCATATTTTTCTCATTTTTGCACTCCAGTGGACTACCTTGGGTAACTGATTTAAGCTTTCTGACTGCAAAAGCCATCCAAAATCTTGAGTGATTTAAACTGCTACCAACAAACCAAAGTTCACTGTACAGTCAGTGGAAAGAAGCAATCTCCATGCCTAAGCGGAGATCTGAATATAATCTGTTATGCATTTTCTATTTTTTTTTTTCCACTCATAAGCAGGAAAAACGAATCATTCTGAGCACTGAGAAAAAGTCCTTCCTAACAACCCCCAAAATGGACTGGATCTCATCCACCACTGTTTCCTTGGAAAGAAGATGAGAGGAAGGAGATCACTGATTTTTTTTTTTCTTGTGGGTTTTGTTTGCTTCCAAGATGAGGTTTCTTCTTCTTTCTTATCACTGTTGACGGTCAGAAGAGCAAGAGTATCTCCTCTCTAGCCTATTTCCAAAAGTATATTATGTGCAGGAGAAGCAAGTAATAGGTATCATTGCTGAGATATTTGTTCATAACCATTTTCAGAAGTCTATAGATTTGAAAAATCAGCTCTAAAAGAGTGCATAGCATCAGAAGTTAAAAGTGACCTATGACAAAAACATTTTGACTTGGCTCATTTAAGAGAACAACATTACTTACTACTTTTCTTGGTGACCGACCAATTTATTTGTTCTATCCTTGTCTTAGATAACGTATGTCATAGCGTCTTTTTGAAAAACGTCACTTCACTTAACATGAATTTGAAGCATTCTGAGCAAAACATCTTTAGAAACTGAGGGTGATTCTGCATGGAGAGGCAGGTTAACTAGCAGGTAATAATTCCAAGTGGTAGAATAGGAAATGTCTTGGAAACCATGGATAGTTTTTCTGGAATTTACACATCTGAAAAAGAATAATGGGAAAGAAACCGAGAAGAGTTTTGAATTTTATCTTTCCCATAAAGTTCTCTACCTTCAGTGATATTTGAACATATAAGTTCTATTTTCTTGCAGAATTTTTTATGATAACTGAAAAATATCTTGAAAATATTAAGGATAAAAACTAGCAAGTCTGGAAGATGATATACTGTTTGGTCCTTCATATATCAATTGGTCTATCTAGTGCTGAGACCTCAGAGATGAAGATGCAAGAAAGAGCAGGCTATTTTATAACATTTACCCCCGACACAGTACCTCAGATCTGTGGTACATGTCATGTACATTATTTGAATGGTCTCTTGAAATCATTTGTGCAGCCTTGTGATGCAAAACCTAAAAAAAAGGAAATGAGAAAGGGAATGAGATGTCAGAATAACATTGTGAACTGAAGCTCAGTTTTCAGCATATTATGGGAGGAAAAGACACTGTACCTGAAGCTGAAAATGCCATAGTGAGACACTGCAAATTAGTTTTGAGACAAGTATCAAGAATAAAATACTTGTTAGACTATCTGAGCCCTGGAAAGCAGGTCAATTAATGCTAGCGTTGACACAATGAGGTTATTTTATCTAGCTGATAGACTGTAATAAGTATCAAATGTGTTGAAAGAAATAGAATCCTGTATTCAACTCAATGATTAAGGCTAAATCATCTCTAATCCCATACAGAACTTGATTAGCTTTTAGAACTAAAGCTTGATTGCCTTGACTTGGTTAGGTAAAAAAAGCCCACAGAGCTGACAAACACTTTGAACCATCAAATGACTTTTTTCCCATTGGTTTCAATTAGAATGAATGTAACATGAGAAAGGAGTTGAAGACTGATATAAACAATGATCCTTTTCCATGAGATTTGCACAAAACTTGTTGGCCAACTTTTACATTTTACCTGAATAAGTTGCTGGATGTACTTTTTTCATCAGCTTCTATCGATAAGAATACATAGAAGACAGACAGCAGGCTGAAGGAAAAGATTTAAATGTCCTAGATAAACAGACACAGGAGAGGAGTGTGTGTAAGTGCAACTGGCAGTATTGCTTCACAGTTAGGCTGGATACTTATGAAAGTTCTCATTAGACGATATGTGTTACCTTTCCAAAGACAGGGAGAAGTGCTTATAAGCCTGTGCTGTATCCATCCTTTTCTTATTTCCCCAGGTAAAAAATGAGTTTTCTCTGAGAACACTAACAGGTAAATGGATAATGCCAGATAACTGCACTTAATTGTCGTATTAAATATACATCTGGAAGACATGTAGCATCATGAAACTTGTCTAATCACTAACGTGTCTCAGAAAACAACAGCTGATGAAACACTCTTATGAAGAAAATACCAACAACGTAAGTCTTGTCTTTTAGTGTCACTCCTCCGTTTAGAGACCTTGCAGATAGTTACCTGATGAAGGCTGTCAGCTGGAGTGGTGTCAGCAGTTACAACCTAGGCTGATATTACATGTCAATGAAACCTAATGACCCAGTTTCTCATTTACAGCCTGTACATCTGACATGGCTTCACAGAACTTTGTGAAACTAATTTATTTATGCTGTGTGCAAATGCCCTTTGGCAGCCAGAATGCCTCTGCATGGCACTGCTTGTGTTAGCTTTTGAAAGGATAAAAAAGCATTCATCCTGCATATCATCAGTTCTGTTGATTTGTTTGGGAAGAGTAGAGCCACTGCATGGAAAAGACCAAACAACCAAAGAGCTTCATATATCTCGGTGTGAGGTTGGACCTCTCCTTACATTGTATTGCCAGCAGGTGCACAAGGAAAATAGAACACTTCAGCCTCTCCTTTCCCCAGCACTTTTCTCACAGGCCTCCACAGAGCTGGTTCTCTGCTGTCTAACCAGTGGAATTTAAACAATGTTGTTATGATGGTTATTTTAGTATTTGAAATTGGCCAATAGTCACAAAAATCCTTTGATAAAAGCACAGAGGTAGAACTGGAATTGAATCCAATCAGATACAATATTTTTGTTATACTGCGTGAGCAAAGCAATTCTGTTATGGTGACTTTCTCCATACTTGGCTTATGATATTTACAAGCTAGGAACTCTCAGGGCCCCGAAGAGGCAATACGGTTTAAACAATTAACCTATTCTTTAAACAGATCTGGCCTTCTTCTAGTTTTTAAAAAGTATATTTCTTTGAGCTTTCACAATTCAAAGAAAAGATGATCACGGATTTCACAAACATTTCTGCAAATAATTCTTCTCTTTTTTGTGCTAGCGATGTTGGTCAAAAATGGTAAAGTTTTTGATTGTCACTAGGAAAAAAGAAGGAATATTTTAAAATCTTCCGAAAAAGTTCTATTTTCCCCCAGGTCTACTTTTGTAGGCAAATTAATCTGAATATATTTGGATGTAAGAACCATGACTATTTAGATTTGTGAATGTTGGTGCTACATTCAGCAGTCATCGGATTCTTCCAGGTAAGTTCTTCTGGAGGACACATTTCACCTTGGGATATGGGACTTAGGCAAAAGGCTTTAACTGATAAAGTCAGAGGTTGCAGTTGTCACACGTGCCCACACATAGTAACTCAACCAGAAAGAGGAAAATGAAATGCTATCTTCCTCCCCTGGAACCCATATTCCCCTTATCTTTGAAATCTGGTACTTCAGAAATACATGAAAGTCTGCACAGTTCTAATTGCTGTTCAGTGCTTCCACTGTGCTTAAACACTCTGTTCTTGGGGGTTTTTTTATGTGGAGGAATAGTTTAATTTCAGCATGACCCCATAAAACTATTGCTTCCAAGGAAAGCGGCTGACTACCACTGCTGCAAAGAATGCACGAGGAGGATGCAGCAGTGAATGGTTTATCACTAACAATAATAGCTTTTTATTTATAATTCCAAAACCTAGGTTGCATACTATTTTTCTGATACATATTCTAACTCCCACATGGAGATAGCTGCTTCCAGTTGCATAGAACAGTAAGCTGCCCACACTTACAAAAATGCCAGCTGAATTTGTGTTCTCCTGCATACTGCTTTTAGTAGGCATGAAGAGATATGGTGTAGACTTATGAAGGGCTTTCTGATGCACTTTTGTATCCTCATAGCTTGGTCTGGCCAACTAGTGCTGCTGTATCCAGAGTGATTTCTTGTCTTAAATGTAGCTGTACGTATTTCTCTTACTGGTGGGCAAGGAGGGGCTCTTGTAGACTCTCAGGACATCAGGACATCACTTAAAGTAATTTCTAAGTAACCAGCAATCAGTTTCCGGAGCTAGAAATGGCCTGAACTGAGCTCCAGAGTGACCATTAACTTGGTCTCTTTCAAGTAGAGCCAGTCATTATTTTTTCCTTCTGGGTGCACACTTGCATATCTTTACAAAAAAGGCACTGTTAGATTCTACCCTGCCATAAACTCTGACTGCAATACCTCATCTGCTACTGACCTGAAGTGAACTCCAAGGAGCAGGAACAGTAATAAAGCAAAACCCAGCAAACAGTGTGAAGCTTTTGTAAGATCTTATATAACTGAATTGGCTATATTGGGAACTTGCCTTTGGTTTTAATTATAGATTTAAGGGTGCACTTATCAGGCTCTGTGCCATCTCTTTACTCCCTCCCTTCACTCTTGATTTGCTTTATATAATGAGCAGCCACTACAAAAATGATGTTTTTCCCCCTTTCTTTTGGGAAAAGGAGTGGAGAGGCCGACAAAAGTGCACTTGGTTGGGGGGAGAGATGGGGAGGTCTAACGTATTAATTGTCTTGTGTATCACTCTGGTCTTGGGCTTTAGTCTGGTCCCTCCAGAAGGCTTCAAAGACCAGCTGCGAAAGCTTAGAGAAAATCTGCAGTGTCCTGAAACTCGCTCATGTTTCTTCCCAAAGGCTAGGGTCAGGTGACAAGTACCTCTCTGAACTTTCTGGGAAGTGTCAAGTGTACGGCAAACCTCAAGTACCAAATTTATCTTTAAACTTATGCCTGTCTCCCAGAATACCCAAAAATTGCTTTCACTGAAGCAGAGCTAGGGAGAATGAGATCTTCTGAGGGCCTAGTGAAGCATTAATGAAAACTGAATAGAGATTTGAAGAAACATGACTTGGGATGTAGGAAAAAATAAAATATAGCAAAGTCAGTTTATGCTGCTTGAACATCACTTCTTGGTTTAATCTTTAATTTGATCAATATTCATTTTCCTGGTCACTTCTACCTCCGACAGCATCTGCCATATCAGTTGTTACGTGTGGGTAGGGAAAGGGGCTTGTAAAACAATATAAGCGCTGCCCTGCACAATTATTCTGTCTTTGCTCTAAAAGGTAGATAGATACCTGCTATGTCATCTGAAGGATCCTGAGCTCATAGCAGAGGAATTGAGTTTACTGTATTGATAGTTTTTTCAGTCCTAGAAGATCCACTACATCATTCAGTCCACCTCTTATATTACAAATGTAATGGCATGTCTCCTGGTTATATTTGCACAAAGATCAGTTTGGAAATATTGCCAAGAAGGATGGAGAAAATTTGGAAAGATGGTGAATCTGGTTCTCTGTTTCGGTAGACCATTTCTCATCATGCCCAGGCTTCTGCAGTGAAAAATTTGTCATCCAGATTTCTAAGCTCCATGTACAACTTTCTGCCTCCCTAAAATACTTGCCAGAAAAGCTCTACATTGTCCTGAGCTTTGACAAGTAAAATTATGAAAAGACTGCTCTTAAGGAAACTGCCACTGTACAGATGGGAAATTTCAACCATAAAGCCCTACAGAAGCTATTGCAAAACATAGTGTAATATAGACTCCTTGGTTTATATAGGTATACGTCCTCTGTAGTGGAGTGGGTGTGTTGCTCATCAGTGCTCATAATTCTCAGCTGGTATTGTTGCATCCAGTTTTGCTTTCTTTTTTTATGCTTTTTTCTAGGATGTGACTCAGTGCTTTTCAGAAAGCAAAGCCTTTGTCTGCATCATTCTTCCTGCCAATCCTTTACATCACCTGCTTGATCCAGAGTTTGGAGTGACTCATTTTTCCCCAAACACATGTGCACACAATGAGCTGTCTCCAATCTAATGGCCCTTCACAGAAACTTATATGTAGGGTCATAACTGTGTTTTGTTGCAGATGCCCAATGCTCATCTGTAGAGGACCGTCTCTGTCTGTCACAGTATTTACATTGTTCTGAATGCTTTAGAAGCTTTGCAAGTGAAAGCAAATGATCTATTTTTTTCCTTCCCCCCTCACTAGCTAATTTTGTATCTATTATTTACTGTGGGAAATCTATGCCAAACAAGCAACCTCTGCATTTTATTCTGAGATTGCTTTTCATCCTAAACTGTTACAGAAGTGAGCTTGAACTTTGTCTGTGGAAAATTTGCACACTCCTTGCTCACTGTCTTATCTTTTGAGCTTGCACAGTTTGTGTAGGACATTTTTTTAGTGGGAACCCTTGGCTACATCAAGACACTTGTGGTGGAATTGAGTGACTCAGATATAGAGTCACTATATATAGTATATATATATATATATATACTATATATATATACCTCAGATATCTGAGGTAGTCCACCTCTCCTTCCACCTCATTATAGTCAATGCAAGCACTTCCCAAGAGTTATTTTGGCTCATACTGAGGTAGATAGCTATGCAGGTAACATGACTTGTAATTAAGAAATGCCTAAGATGATGCTGTTCATTAAAGGTGTCTAGATTTTGTAGATGGCTAACATTATGGTGCTTTAGGTTTAAAATTAGTGAACTAACTGATGAAAAGAGCAGCAATGCTGCAAACCTGAGATGCAGGCTCTATAATGCTGTCACACAATGGTAGCGTTTTAATTTTAGATTTTCATTCCTCTGCTTAGAGTTCATTCAAACTTAGCCTGCCCTGGGAGCAGATGCTGGCACCTTCTAGCAGTGGGACAATTGTATTATCACTTTGCATTCCTGATAAAAACAAAGGATGACTCTGTTTGGACTCCAGATAGATAGCTCTGTATCTACCCAGACAGTTACGGAGTCAAGTATAGAGTTAAGTACTGTTGCCTTGCACAGGAAAGGGGAAGACATATGCATTTACATAATACATGATACACATGGTTGCACTGAAGAACTGAGTTAGTAGGCTTGAAGTTGATTAAAGGGGTTTTCTACCTGATTTCCAAGTGGCTACAGATGGCTAAAGGTGTCTCCAGATATCTATTCCAATATCCTGATTGGAAGTGAGATAGCAATATAAGAATGGGATAAGCTGAGGGCAAAAGACTCCTAGACATACAACTGGGCTCTTCTGGGATATTGGATGAGCTAGTGGGCTGTCTGTGACTCTTAGAAAAATTTTCCACATCATACTCTCTCCCAAGTCTTCCTTTGCATCAGTTTGAACTAAGTGTAATGCTGTTTTTGTGGTATTGCATTGTGCTCAGGTCCAGGAGAGAGGGCCCAGCTTCTCAATCTTGAAATATTGATAGCAAAGGGATAGGACTGGAAGATTTAAGGTTTTCTGGACTCCAAAGAAACTAACAGTACAAGGAAAATCACAGAATGGTTGAGATTGAAAGGACCTCTGGAGATCATCTAGTCCAACCCCCCGCCCACCCCCGCTCAAGCAGGGTCACCTAGAGCATGTTGCACAGGATTGCATTCATTACAAAATGTTGTAAGTGATATTGCTACGTTTTATTCCAGAGAGCTGAGGAGGTCAGCTTCCCTCTTCAGGTTCTTAACAATCTGAGGACAAAGAGCCAAGAACCTGTGTGCAGGAAAGAACCTTGAAAGTTTATCACATTTATATTAAATTCTGGTGATGCAATGAACGAGGCTGAGCCAAACTTCTTGCTGTTTGTTATCCAAAAGAGCTTACTTTGCTTGCTTTTGTGCTCTAGGGATCTTGGAAATATGTCGCACTGGATAGCCCATATCCCAGGAGAAGCAAATAATTCTGATGCCTTTTGAGATTCCACTACGTGAGCCTTTGCCAGTGTGTTGTGGAACCATCCTACGAACAGGGCCAGGAAGCAAATGGTAGGTCAGGGAATGGTAGTTTTGCTGCCTTATTCCAAAAGGGGCTTGTCCTGCGTTGGCCTGACAATAGTGCAGCCTCCTGGTGAGCTCGCAGAAGTACAGAGGATGGGCAGAGCCACTGATGGGAGGAATGTCCTTACCAACAGGCAGTGCTTTCACCATCTCCCACTCCCCATCTAAGGATAACCAGTGCAGCAGAGACAAAAGGCACCTTGCATTTCCCTACTGCCCCTTGTACAAGGCAGGCCACAGTTTGCTGCTTTTATCACTTGGCATTTGAATGTCTCCAGTCAATATTTTTTTCTCCTGCTTAAAAGACTGTCTTTAGTCTATTTATTCCTCATCTTTTTTCTCCCTAGTCCTCATGTTTCTTGAACATTGCAACAGAGGGCCGACATATCTGCTTTTATTTAAAATTGAAATGTCACTTTTTTCAAGACAAACCAAAAACTGATGGCACAAGCTTAGCCAGCTCTTGTTTTACCTCTTTTTCAGGAAATGAAGTATTTCTGGTGTCTGGTGAAGAGTACGCATTAAAGATAGTACACAAGAGACCCTCACCTTTTTTTTTCCCTCCCAGCAAAAGCTTGTATTCATGGCAATAGCAGGAAGGACACACCAGAATGTTCTCAGAAGAGTCCTTTGGAGAAATGAAAGTAGATATGATTGAAATGAGCCAACACAACATGGCTTTTGTTCATTTAATGTCACATTTTTCTGCTGAAGGTTCTGTCCCTTTCGTGCTATGAAAAATGTTACCATTATCTTGAGTTTTTGATTGTGTCTCGTTTCCATAAAGATATTTTCAATTATGTAATAGGATAATGTAATCTTCCATTAATAAATTTAGAAAGTAGTAATATGAGATTGTTTTCTCCTATATTTTTCAAACAGTAATCTGAAATTCTATGGGGAGAGAAGTTAATAAGAGAGAGACATGAAATGGAATAATAAAAGACGAATTTTATGAATCTTTGTTCTATTTCAACAAATCTGTTAGTTTTGCAATATAACACATTGGTATTGAACTCCAGGAGAAATTAAGGAATAGGAAAGCACTTCTCTAACAGGCTTTGGAACCACAGAGCACAACAGGAAATACTGCTTCAGTTTCTGTAGCCCTTTTCAGAATTTGCTTCTTACTAGTAGCTTGTTTTGTACCGTGTTGTGACAGACTTTTCAGTGCCGTTACTGCAGACTCTTGGGAAATCTGAACACTGCTGAATGGGACCATATAATTATAGCTGGACACTAATTTCAACAAGTTGCCTTTGCAATTCAGGGTAAGAGAAATAAATACCTTTGTTCTCTGTCTATTTTGACATGAGTTTAGTGAGCCCTATACTTTCCAGCCATGCACAAACATATATAATTCTATTCTGAGAAGATAGCTGTCTGCAGTCACCTGGTGTTTTGCAACCCATTTAACAGAAGTCCCTGAAAGGCCATACCATTGAATGCACAGTTTCACTCCCTGTGAATTTACCACCAGTGAAGGTTGCCAGATTAGGTACAAGTGTAAGAGCGTGAGTCTGTTTCTATGAGGATGAAAAGAAGAGAAGGAGATAGACAGGACAATTTCTCCAAAGGCCTTGCCAGTGTACCTGGCCCCAGTGAACTCCCTCAGCGGGGGTTCGTTCCTGGGCCATGCCCATGGGGTCTGCCAACCACAGCATTGCCACCTGTGGTAGCGTCCTGGTGTGGACATCTGTCTTTAGGAAATGGAGTGGGACCACCAACTGCTCCTATAGGTCAGTGAACCCAAACTGCATGATAGCTGTAGATATTCCTCTCCACTGACCTGCATGATTTGGGCTGGTGACCCATTGCTTTTGTTTATCTTTTTTAGGCTATAAAATATGCTTATCCAGCCTCCCTAAGCAAATGTGCAAATCTGAGAGTTGCGGTTCAAGAAATCCACTCAGGAATGCCAATTGAAGGACTAACGAGCCCTCTCTCATCCTTAAGTACCTGAACCCTTCCAAACATACTTAGGGGTGTGGGATTCCACATTCTATTAGGAGCACGCTAAGACAGCCTAGTCTCCTAACTGGATTTTTTAAAGGTATTCTGCAAAGATTATAATCCTCTTCTTTCTGGGAGCAACTTTATTACCCTAGGGAAGCAGCTGAGTTAGGACTGTGCCAATATTTCCATCACAGTGGTAGCTCTCTTTTTTTTAATTCTTCATGAAAAAGAAGTCATTTTATGCCATAATTAAGAACCAAATAACTTCTCATGGCAGCAGATTTTGTTTATGAATTTCATACAAATATTTTTGACAGCTTAGACATTTTTACAAGCATGACTAACTACATATTTACCCAGTTTTATTTCTTGTTTTTTGGCACTTAAACGTGCTAAAGATAATGTAAGCTAAAAATTCCTAAGTTTGGCAAGCAGTTTACTACATGTCAGGGACTGTTTTCCTTTTATTTTAAAACAAATGTAGATGGCCAAGATACTGAATTTGATATGACATCTGCTGAGCTTGCACTGCAATAATGTGATGAAGGATATTCTTGTAGTATAAGACTTTCTCATTAGCTGATCTTATTCAAAACTTTGCAGTGTACTTCCTTTGTGATGTTGGACATGGTACAAATTTTATGGCTTTAATTTCTCTATCTGTGAAATGAGGTTTATTACTACTTTACAGGAGCATGTTCAGCTTAAATCATTGATATTCATGAAGTGCTGTGAGAGGAATGGACTTTAGCATGTGGAATGGAGGCATGGTGGCTCTGCAAACTGTGAGTATTTGCAGTGCTTAAAAGCCAACAGTGTGTGCACAATTTGACCCAGCAGCTAGCTAAGGACCTGGACACCTTTACTCACTTGGAAATTCATTCTTACTGCAACATTTAATCCTGCAACATCAGTCCTGTTCCTTGTAAATCTAAATAGTTCCCAGGAAGTCATCTCAGACTACTGAGGAAATACTGTGTGCTACACAAATGACACAGCAGCACCCTTATTAAAGAGATTGTTTCTAAAGACTTTATTTTTAAATCTAGTATGGAAATAACATATCTTGTCCATGCCCGGTGTGTTTCTCTAGCAGCAATACTGTACTTGTTGCAGAAGTAATAGCTGTCAGCAGTTCTCACACATTAGCATCTGAGACAGTTACCTATCATTTAAAATACTTATCATTTAAGTACTGATGAGACCAGTCATAACTTGTATACTGTTGGGTGCAGACTGTAGACAAATGCTGACTTTCATGATGGCATTGGCTAAAGGTTTTAATGAGTGTGATTGCTGTGTATTACTGATCCTACAAATTCTTTGTCACTATAGCTTGGTACCACCTTTAACTTTTTCTGCCCCCTTCAATACCTTCTGCTTTTTAGTATGCCAGTACTATACTCCTGCTGAGCAGCTGCCTGTTTGGCATGACTCATGCCAGACATTTGGCAATTTTGGACAAATGGGGATATGCTATTTATTCCAAATAGCTGACTGTCTTGGATAGCACATTGTCCTGAATAATGAAAGCACTATGTGCCTAAAAATCCTTTACAATTCTTCTGTCTACATTCACATATAATAGTAAAGAAACCAGGAAATAACATGTAAATAACTGCTAATACAGCAGATAATGAGAGATGCACTTTCAGAATCAGAACTTGATTTAACTTGATCACAGCCACTCTGAAGCCAATGCAAAGACCAGTCTTTCCCTCAGTGGGTGCAGGTCTGGCTAATAGCTGTATGGACTCACTGGCTTTCAGAGCCCAGGGACATAAACCACATAGAGCACTCAGAAAAGATACAGATGCCCTGGTGGCTTCACCAGAACCATTACTGTTTGTTGGGTCATAGCTGGTCGACTTGCAGTGAAAATATTTCTGAATGTTTCTTAATCCTTTGATCTACAGATTGGAAAGAGAAACTTAATTTTGAAGATCCATAGGAGATGTTCTGCCAAGGGGAACAAAAATAGTAGACAATTCAGGTAGAAACTAGGATTTTACTCACTTTATTTACCTCGGGAAGCCATATGCAGGATGTGAAATTTGAAAGGTATTCTGAGACCTTATAGCATCTCAGGCACAGATCAGAGCCACTTGAAAGAACTTTCTGTCTTTATATAGACCTCCTGGGAGAGGTTTTTTTGCTTCTTTTTGGGGGGGAGTGTTTGGTGATCTTTTAATGGTCCTATTGTAATTTATAGTAGATTGTTGCCTAATGATGAATGATAGTTTGATGTAGTTTACTAATGATAGATTTGGTTACACTGTGTGTGTTGTAGAGTGAGAGATGATTTTATCTTGTTCTGATGGAGGACTCAGGTTACCAAGATGAGTTTGCAGTGCTTTATCAATTCACCAGTGGAGCTAACAATTTAAAACACATGATTTTTTCTACTTTGTCTTCTAAATCTTACTGAATTTGAAAATAACTTTCAAATGTATTTCAGAACATTGATGTTACTATCTTATGAGCCTATTTGTCATCATTTGCATCAATCAAATTTCCGTTGGATTTGGGAGGCGAAGACTGAGTGTGTAAAGAATGTGAGGTCAGACCCTAAGAGATAGATATATAGATGGACCCACAGCAGGGCAAAGTGCTTCTGCGTGAATGTAAGGGTAAGCTGGTGATATCTAGTGGTAGTAGCTAGCAAAGGGAATTGGTAGTGAGTGGAAGACTCTTATGGATTAACCTGCCAGGCTTGTTTTTGGAATCTGTTCTGTATTCACTTTAATGACTCATGTGCTTCCCTTCCTCCTCCCCGTCTTGCTTGAACAGTTTTCATTATTTTGCTTGTGTTAGGGAAAATGTTTTACATTTTTAACACCCTTTATAATTTCCCAGAACTTAGTGAGTTATTTTATGTGTTAACTAGGAAAGTTTTTTTTTTTTTTTTTTTTTTTTTTTGTATTTGTAATCTAATTGAAAACTACACCAATTTCCTATCAAATTAGATCAATATTGTTTGGATACATGTATATGTAGCTATAACACTAGTGTTCACTAGTGTTACTCTGTTCACTGACTTGTCATCTGTAAACTCTTTAAATAAAAAGCCAATTTTACTAAAATTGGCTAATATTTCATTTTCCTTGTAGAGCGATGGAAAAAATCTTTACCTGCAAAATGTGGTATTTTAAAAAATTAGCTTGAGAAATATGAAAATGTGGCATTCAAAGGTACTATTTTGCAAAGATGCTTGAGATCTACTACAATCATCTGTTTGCCTGTGACAATAACCGAAAGAGTTCTTTGTGTCTCATCACTATCATTTTCTGCACAAAGGTTACCAGTACATTATATTCAATATAGAATTTTCAAATTTCGAAACATTTTATTATTATAGCAATGGCTATTGCTGTTCCTAACATGCACCCTGTCAGAAGGCTTAAAAAATGTATGCCTCGGTTCATGTTAAAAAAAAAAAAAAAAAAAGGAGGGGGAGAAAAGAAAAAAAAAACAAAGGTCAAAACTTTTAAAATGTCACTTCTTCTACAGTTTTGCATAGAAAATACATTGAATCAGTGGGAGGGCTCCTTGCCCATAGAAACAGGCTGTAAGAAAAGAATGTTATCCTGCTGCTGTAGTTTCCACTTTCACTGGCAGCTGCGGGCTGAGCAGAAAAGCACTGTGGGAGCCTATTGTTACCCCAGCTGGGTAATAGTTTTCTTATTTTACAGTCAGCAACCGAGGGGGGTTGGGGTGTCTCAGCAAAGTGCCTGAAAATATAACTCCTGCAAACAGATCACTTTCTCCTTCACTATGAGAAACAGGGATCCATAAATCTTTTATTTCATTTGGTTCCTCTATCAAGGCAATTAACTACTTCAAACAAAAGATGGACTTATTTTCCAAACAAATTTACGGTGCGTGGAAATGTTGTTCTGAAGGCTGAAAAATCACAGATTCCTAATGGAACGCTAAATAATATTCATCTCTCATTCTTTTTATGAAATTTGATTGCTGAAATGTAGACTTTACAAGAGTAAAGCTGTGTGGATGATAACCCAGATTTTTACCAGAGAAGAGTTTTGATAGGAAATCATGAGAAAGGGGTGACATTTTTGAAAAGTGCTTTTTTTTTCCTGTTACAGAAAGTGTGAGTACCCCCACAAAAGTGACATACATGCTTTTATGTCATGTCTGTATCTGATATGTTTAACTCTTACAAGACTATAGATGTTTTGCAATCCTGATTTATCCAAGCAATGACAACTATGTCAGTCACCGCAGCAGCTTAAGTTTTAAAGGAGAAAGACCTAACTATTTAGCTCAGCAGACTTTTCTGAAGTCTTTTGTTTTCTAGAAAATTCTAGTAGTCTGGAATTTGTTAGACCAGATGCAAAAGGATACAAATCCTGACCACAGAGGATAAGATTGACTAGCTAAGTGATATCTCAGCTCAACAATTTGTTAGCCTCGGCCCTCTCTCTACAGTTCCTATATGAAAAGTCAGGAAGATCATTCCATCAGCTGCACCAAAAGATGAAACACCACCCAATCAGCTAGACCAGAGCAGAGATACAGGGCTCAGCCTGTGTAGGTGGCAGCTGATCAGGTGTTATTTTGATCTGAGGACTTACCTATTCACCAGGACTCTTTGCTCTCCCTGAGGCAAAGTGTTTGTAGCCCCTTATATAGAAAGGAGACCTACTCCAAAATGAGGTGATACTTGTCATGGCCTTGTTCTCTAACTAGGAGTCATGCCTGAAACAAATCTCCCCCTCTAGAAGTCATGCAGTGGTAGAGGAAAGAGGTCATTTCCTACCACTATCCCTTAGTCTTTTCAAAGGGCTCTTTTTCCTCATGGAGATTCATGATGAAGGAGTGATGTCTTGAGTGGACCATGGATAGGATACTGATGTTGATGAACTTTGCTTTAATCTTGCTAGCTCAGTTAGTGTTAATGGTGAAGTCACAGCATCACTGGACTTGTGCTATGTTTTCAGCATCACTTGTAACTGGGGTAGCAGTATTAAAGTTTGCTTGACTCTGTTTTCCCAGGTCTCCAGATTTCAGGGCAGGTTTGGCCACAGTTTCTCACATTTACTTCCCCTGTAGTATCTTTCCTGTATCTATACTGTGAGTTAGTCAAACATGATTGCCCAGGCTCATGAGATGAAATCTGTGTGTGGTAGAGAAAAGCAGGTCTGATGTTCTACTGTTCCTTCCTTTCCTTCAGTTTGTGATTTTGGGGCTGGGGGGTGGCACTGCTCCCCTGCTTTTTTGAAAAGCCTCCTGGGAAGAGAAGTTCTGAGCCTATATAAAGCTGCGAGAATCTCAGCTATTTGTATTATGGGCAACTGGAGTGCTTGGTGAGAGACCCAAGGCCAGGACTCCCTGGAAGTGGCCTTGTGCTGCCAAGATCAGATCTCAAAAAATGTATGAGTGAGTTTAACTTCACACACATGCTCTCTATGGTATACTCAGCCTGCTGGACTGCAAGCCTCTCACTTTCCAAATGGAGGAATTTGCAGGAGTCTGTCTTGGCTGCCTGTACTCAGGGTATACTCAGCATGTATTACCAAATCCCACGGTTTAGGTATAAATATAGCATGTCGGTCCTGTGGAGAGAAGGAGAAGGCTGAGTATTGGAAAGGAAGAGAATCAGGCTCCATACTTCTCCAGAATATCTTGGACAAATGCAACAGGAGGGATGTTCCTGGGAAGACTACAATTTTTTTTATAAGGATTCTGCCCTTCCCATGCTTTCTCTGCAGGTATTTCCAAGGAAAAGAAAAAAACCCTCCTAATTTGGTTAATATGACAGTAAAATTAATATCATGTACTTAATATATCTGTCAGCATGGGGTCTTAGATCAAGCTGTAGCCTATACTTATTTCTACAGGCCCTAAGTTCAAGTCTAGGTATTAAATAAGCATGATTTGGGAAAAATAAATATTCATAATGGGGGAGAGACGCCTAGGCCACAACTAAATCAGTTTTGTTGCAGACCCCTGGGATGGGCTTTCAAGCATTTACTCAAGTTTTTTTTTTTTTTTTTTTTTTTTAAAAAAAAAAAGAAATGCAGAAATTCTTGCCCTTTTCTCTACAAATTCCTGATTTGGTTACAAAGTCCATCAGATTAGCAGCTATGCTGTGACATACCATAGGAATCTACACTGGCAAGTTATGCCCTAACGATACAAACCCTGAGAAGTAGGAGCTTGAGGTAGGTCGGTAAGCAGAGCTATGAGTTTTTCTCACCTGCAAGAGCTAGAAAACCAGACCAGATTTCCAACATAAAAAGTCCTCCTCATGTATGAAACCGAAACTTGTTGCTGGGAGCTTACACTTGGGGGCATCCACTTTGTGGGACAGAGTGATTGAACACACACTGCTGAAAAGACCTTTAGAGCATCAGTCTTCATAGGAAGTTTTAGAGATACGTTTTTTAACAGCTTCTCTGAACTGACCTTTTAAAGCCCAGGTTTTGTCACACCTGTGAATATTTCCCAGAAGTGTCCATTTAACTCTTCTCTGAATGTTTGAAACTTTATTGGAAGACTGTAAGCATGAAAATAATACGTCAGATAAGGCCCTTCTATGCAAATATGCAGTCATTTTTGTTGAAAAATGGTCTGCTACTCTGCTATGGTTAGTGGATTTTAAGTTCCTTGGTTGCTTGTAAGTATTTCTAAGAACACTTACATCTAGATGAATAAATAGCTGAGAAGCACAGGATTCCTATGTATTAAGTATCTATTTGTAGCAGAGCTTCACATTCCAGCATCTCTGTGGCTCTTTCATCCTGGGGAGTAAGTGAATGTACTAATTTCAAAGACAAAAATGGTTGTATCTCTTTTAACTGAACCAAAATTCCCAAGTGAAAGTAGAGAGAGAAGGAAAGAGAGGGAGAAGGAAGCTTCTCATATAATCATAAGGAAACTGGGTTAAATATATTGTGTAAATACACACACACACACACACACACAAACACACACACATTTTCCATTTATATTCGTAATTTAACTTTGATCTCCATAGTTAATTAAAACATGCTTCTACTCTTTGCAAGAAGTAAGGTTTAATTAGAAATGCCATCCTTCTAACCGAGCATCCGCTCTTGCCCTGTGGGTCCGTGAACCAGGTGGCTATACAGATCAGTGGAGCCACAAGTGCAATGAGTGCTATTAATCTCTAGAGCAGCGTTTTCAGATCCTTTGTGCTGCCTGCTCTACATGCACACAAGAAGAGACACAGGGCTCCTGCTGGAAGGCACTTAGACTCCGTGGATATGTCTGCATAGACCTGTGCTCTGCTGTTGTCATGAGCTAAACAGAAGATGTGTTACTGCCGCTAACAAAGCATGGAGATGGAGCTAAAGAGCCTTTTTAGGTGCTCTATTTGTTAGCCCAGGCTTGGCATCACACCACCGTGGTCATGCAGCTTTTGGTTATGGCATGGAGAGAGCTTGCTTGCATCTGGCTGTAGAATGCCCTGTAGTCATGCCCTGCACAAACAAAAGCAGGGTGAAGAAACAGATGGTGGAGTGGTTTGCCCAAGGCCCTGCAGGAAGTGAGCAGGAGTAGAGCTGACATCCCTGTGTCCCAAAATAATGATTTGTCTCCTGTGCCCACTGCCTGGTAGGGCTTTACTAGGGATAAGCAGCTTTGCAGTGTAGGCACACCTCCATCTGTTACCTCCATCCTCATTTCTCCGTGAGCAGAGCCATCGGGTATTTGTGTCTGGTGGACTATGAGAAAGTTGTGTAAGGTTTCCATGTTTGTGCATTTATATGAAACTACCAAATACATAAAAAGTCCAGCTTCAGTTACAGGAAAACTAGCTTCTGCTGAAGGTTCTTGAGGTTGTTTTCTACTTGCATTAGCTTGATAGCGAATCATACTCTCATGATGGTAGGCCTCCTCTTATCTGTCTTAAGACATCAAAATCCAGATGTCCAATCCACGTCAGCTATCTATACCTCTTTATTAATCAATGGAGAAAGACGGGGCCATGTATTTTAGACATCAGTTTGAGGATGCGATGAATTGCCTTCCAAGGCCCATCGGTTGTAGAAAAAGCTTAAATAAGCAGCTTAAACTGGACAGCTAACTTTCAGACAGCCTAGGTTTGCTGTGACAAATTGTGCACTGGAAGTTATGCCATCACTTCACTAGAATCATAGAATCACAGAATCATAGAATGGTGAGGTTGGAAGGGACCTCTGGAAGTCATCTCATCCAACTCTCAGCATAGCCCTGTATGGGGACTGAACCCACGACCTTGGCATTAGCAGCACTATACTCTAACCAACTGAGCTGAACCTGCCCCAAACTAGGACCAAGATTTCGTTCCTTGTTTTTACCTGTTTTTATGACAGCATGATCTCCAGCTTGTAGATGCTGTACAAATAAATGTTGAGCTGATTTCTATCTCAATGAGCTGGCAAATATGCATACAAACCTTTCACGGACTTGATTTTTGCAAAAGTCAGTCAGGAGTCCGTCCTGCAAAAATCCCCAACTTAAGTAGAATTTGGCATCAGTCTCACTGTTCACTTATATAAAATAATTTGACTGATTATTTTTTGATTACTTGCCAGACTATTCATTCTTTGTCTCACAATAGTGGCAAGTATTTCACTAAATTTAGTATGGTCTTCCTTTAGCCCCATTTTGCTTTTCATGGTGAAGTGCAATTCAGCTATACAAATAAGTGCTTTTACACTCTTTAAACAACTAAGAAACACTGTTGATTTGTTGGATAAAGTTAAAGTTCTGTGTATGCATAATGCTGAGAATTAATGTTAGAAATCAAAAGTATCCTGCCTGAGACACACATTTTCTACTGCAATATGTTTGTTTAGCTAACACTTTCAGATTTTGCACTGACTTCACTTTGTGTGTTATATAGTATCTACTTCATACACCAGAAAATCATCCCTTTCTGCTCTTTTTAATATATTTTTAGGTGCTGTTAACTGTCATTTTTTGTTCTTTAACAATAAGCTGTTCCCTTTAATTTACAAGGAACTTTGTTCAAATTAAAACAAATGAAATGTTCACCTTTAGCTGGTGAACTAACTGTGTAGGTTGACTGACATGGCCAAAGCTCTACAAATATTTTGTGACTTTCTCTCTAGTCGATGTTCTTCTTGGGCATGAGTCATCTAACGCAGATATTAAAAAGGTTCAGAGAAATTGCTCCCTAAAGGTATCTGTTTTTTTCTCCATTGACTATAGGTAGAGTCTGAAGATGAAGAGCTGTGGTTGTTGCAGTTAGATAGGATGAATACTAGCCACACACACTGGATAGGATGATCCTAAGAATCTTCCAAAAATCTCCGAAAGAGGTTAGTCCCTTGAAGACAAATTGGTATGATTTTTCTCAATCACCCTGTTATACTGATGAAATATGGCTGTTTGGAAACATGCTTTGATAAAGGCCTAGATTTTTTCCCACTTATTGTTTTACTTTTGTCCCGAATTTGCCCTTTCTTCTCATTAATCATTCATATATCCAAGAGTATAAATGAAACTTATCTTTTTTTTTTCCACTCAAATTCCACTGAGCCTCATTTGTCTTCAGGACTTGTTTTAAACTTCACGTTACTCTCTTTTCATCTTTTCTCACATTCAGACATGGACTCCATGCAAACTTCACTCTCTGCTGGTCTTAGAGGAACATGTTCATTTTTCTGTGAAGGGATCTGCTGCAGTACTACTGATTCAAACATCACTTCCTCCAAGCTCAAGAGCAGTACATCCCTATGAGTAAGAAGTGCAGCATAAGGGGCAGGAGACCTGCATGGGTGAGCAAGGAGCTCTTGGCCAAATTCAGACAGAAGAAGAAAGTACACAGAATGTGGAAGAGGGGACAGGCTGCTTGGGAGAATTATAGGAATGCAGTCAGAGTATGTAGAGATGCTGCGAGGAAGGCTAAGGCCCAGTTGGAACTGAGTCTGGCAAGGGATGTCAAGGACAACAGGAAGGGCTTCTTCAAATACATCAGCAGCAAGAGGAGGACTAGGGAAAATGTGGGCCCGCTACTGAATGGGGCGGGGGCCCTGATGACAAGGGATACCGAGAAGGCAGAATTACTGAATGCCTTCTTTGCTTCAGTCTTCACTGCTCAGGGCAGCCCTCAGGAATCCTGCAGCCTGGACGTGAGGGAAAAAGTCTGGAGAAGGGAAGACTTTCCTTTGGTTGAGGAGGATAGGATTAGAGACCTTCTGGGCAGGTTAGACATCCACAAATCCATGGGCCCGGATGGGATGCACCCACGGGTACTGAGGGAGCTGGTGGATGTTGTTGTCGAATCGCTCTCCATCATCTTTTATATGTCCTGGAGAACTGGAGAGGTGCCTGAGGACTGGAAGAAAGCCAGTGTCACTCCAGTCTTCAAAAAGGGCAAGAAGGAGGACCCAGGCAACTACAGGCCAGTCAGACACCTCCATTCCTGGAAAGGTGATGGAACAGCCCATTCTGGATGTCATCTCCAGACATATGGAGGAAAAGGTGATCAGGAGTAGCCCACATGGATTCACCAAGGGGAAATCCTGCTTAACCAACCTGATAGCCTTCTCTGATGGAACTACTGGCTTGGTAGATGAGGGAGAGCAGTGGACGTTGCCTACCTTGACTTCAGCAAGGCTTTCAATACTATCTCCCATAACATCCTCCTAGACAAGCTCAGGAAGTGTGGGTTAGACAAGTGGACAGTGAGGTGGATTGAGAACTGGCTGAAAAGCAGAGCTCAGAGGTCAT
Organism: Rhea pennata; assembly: GCF_028389875.1. Lineage (NCBI taxonomy): Eukaryota > Metazoa > Chordata > Aves > Rheiformes > Rheidae > Rhea > Rhea pennata. Next base: position 153,150,285 of record NC_084663.1, read on the forward strand.
CATCAGTGGCATGGAGTCTAGTTGGAGGCCTGTGGCTAGTGGTGTCCCCCAGGGCTCAGTCCTGGGTCCCATCCTGTTGAACTTCTTCATCAATGACCTGGATGAAGGGACAGAGTGCCTCCTCAGCAAGTTTGCTGATGCTACCAAGCTGGGAGGAGTGGCTGATACACCTGAGGTCTGTGCTGCCATTCAGAGAGATCTGGACAGGCTGGAGAGCTGGGCAGAGAGGAACCTCCTGAGGTTCAACAAGGGCAAGTGCAGAGTCCTGCACCTAGGGAGGAATACCCCTAGGCACCAGTACAAGGTGGGGGCTGACATTCTGGACAGCAGCTCTGCAGAGAAAGACCTGGGAGTGCTGGTGGATGACAAGTTGACCATGAGCCAGCAATGTGCCCTTGTGGCCAGGAAGGTCAATGGTCTCCTGGGGTGCGTTAGGAAGAGTGTTGCCAGTAGGTCAAGTGAGGTGATCCTGCCCCGCTACTCAGCCCTGGGGAGGCCTCATCTCGAGTCCTGTGTTCTGTCCTGGGCTCCCCAGCACAAGAGAGACATGGAGCTACTGGAGAGAGTCCAGCGTAGGGGACAAGGACAAACTCTTTTCAGTTGTCCCGTGTGACAGGACAAGAGGCAATGTGCAGAAACTGAAGCACAGGAAGTTCCGCCTGAGCGTGAGGGGGAATTTCTTCCCTGTGAGAGTGACAGAGCACTGGCACAGGTTGCCCAGAGAGGTTGTGGAGTCTCCTTGTCTGGAAATCTTCAAGGCCCACCTGGATGTAACCCTGTCTACCATGCTCTAGGTGACCCTGCTGAGTGGGGAAGACTAGATGATCTCCAGAGGTCCCTTACTGATTCTATGATTCTATGAAGAAGAAACAACAAAAATGTGATCTTCTCAACTGGAAACTGACACAAAATATTACAAAAAAGTTATTAATATAAAAAAATCAAGGATCTGAGTGGGATTCAATTGCCAAAACAGAAAATATTCTTTCCACAAGGAAAGATATACACAAGTGCTCATAGCATCTTCTCTAATGACTATGTTTTGAAGACAAATAGTGATCACATCTATAAGCAAGATTGAACGCACCTCATGATGAAGGGCCTCTGGACTCTGGAGACAATGAGAGAGCTTCACTGTCAACTTCCATAAGGACCTTGTTTTGCAGAGAACTGAAACTGAAGATGTGTTCCTCTTTTTAGTGTTACTCCTGGCTAACTATCAGCAGTGCCAGCAGGATGGCTGTGCTGAATATCTTTCTTGGCACTGACTCATTCCTTTTCTATGTACAGGCCTGAGGGTTCATTCAGTATTCCACTTCAAAGCCCGTATAACAAAATCTTGATACCACCTGACTTTTAGGCACTGTTTCTTCATTCTTTCCCTTCCTCCATTGTAAAGGGCCAAAATACAATGAACCCACCACATTTTTTTATACAGACATGCAATGAGTAACATACACAGTGAATTTTACAGTACTCATGTTGCTTTGATTGCTACCAACTTGGCTGCTAAATCTCCTTAAGCAATTCCAGTTGTCATCAAAGATCTGACCTGGGATTGTACAAACTAAAGGTGATGAAAGTGTTGTATGAGCTTTCTCTACAAAATCCCCATCTTTCATTCCAGTCGTTTCCTGGCAATGCTCCTGTGAATGGCAGTGAGAATTCTGCTTTAGCAAGGATTGTCTTAGGACAGTGGAGGTAGATATACATTCTGGGCATCTCAGCTATGCATTTTGTTAGATTATTGTTGTAACAGGCAGTGCTAGAACGGATCACATTCTTTATTCATAACAGCTAGCAAAACAGGGTTCATCCCAGCCTTGGTTTACATTAAATATTTCTGTTCTGTCTCTTTCTGCTGTCAGGGTATGAAGACCAAAAGGGAGAGTTTGTCTCTTTGTGGAATGAGTAAAACTCCTAAAACAGTTTTCTTTGTGTACAGAGAGCCTTGACTTCACAAAAGCAAATAAAGGTCTTATCTAGCCCACAGTGCCACCCGTCTCTAGCTCAAGGCCTTCCTGAGAGCATAATTCCCTTATGGTGCAGTCCTACAGAGGCACCTTTGCTGAGGCTTCTCCAGGGTCATTTCCTCTCACATCTCCCTCAGCATCCCCAGCTTTGAGATGAGTCAGGGCAGAAGGCAATTCTGCTTATTGTGCACTGTTCTCAGGAAGGACAAAGCGAAAGAAGATTTTTAAGCTCCTGTCTCCAGCTTTCCACCACAGAGGACTCTGAAGTTTTCTCAGGAAGGTGGAACGGGCAGCACCGCTGCTGACTGTGCCCTGCGCCCAGCAGAGATCTGTATAAGGAAGTAGCCTTTTACCTGGAGGCTTCCCCGCTATAGCTGGGGCTGATGCAAATAATTCCCTTTGCCTGAAAGAGTTGTAAACCCTTTCCATCAGAGGTGGGTCTGTTAGGGTTGCACAAGCCTTACAGTTCTGCATGTAATGCAACATCAGCTAACATGAGAGAGATTTCTAGTTGATATGTTTTTCCATATACGGAAACTAAAACCTCATCCAACCTTTGTAAAAAGTTCCCTTAAAGGAGAATGTAAGATACTCACCACTTTTCCTGTGGCTTCATTTTACACGTTCTTAAAAGTAAGAAACGAGAAGAATGTTTCCTTCGGAAGAAAGTTTTAAAAGATTTTTTGTGTTACTAAGGGCTAAGAAGCAGTAAAACAGGACATGAGTGCAGAGAACAAGTAAATCTGGCTAAGGAACTCTTTTCCCTTTGCAAAGTTAACAATGACTGAAAAGTAAATTGCTTTTTAATAAGTTTTGTATTCTCCTGAGATATGGTTAAAGGGTTAATTTAACGCTTGACCCATTAAAACCATTGAGTGCAGTGAGAACCTTGTAAGGCTGAGCAGATGATTATTTCTGGAAGATAAGTGGTTGAAAACCGAGCTTCACTAGTTCAGGTAATCAAGGGAAATCGGCATAAAAGAGAAGATGCGGCTGAGTAAAGACAGAACGGCTACCTGAGATTCTATTACTTGTCGTCTTTCAAGCATAATAATGAGATTATAGTAACCCTAAACTGGCTGAAAACAGAAATCTGGCTGTCTGTCAAGTTCATTGTGTTGAGTTTTACAACACTCCAGATCTGGTTCCTCTGAAACTACAATAATTATACCAGGAAGACAGGCTCAAAGAAACCCTTTTCAACCTGGAGCTTTGTCAGGTTTTGGCTTATGACCAGAGTACCATTGTTTATGTCATGGGAAAAAACAACAACAAAAAAACCTTGTTAATGTTTATTATTTTTTTATCACGTAATTCTTTAAAAAATATTGTCACAAGTATTTTCTCACTCCAGCTGTCACACTGCCTTGTGATTTTCTGAATGAACTTGTTATTGATCCACGAACCTCTTGTTTTTTCTGTAGTTATTTCACTCAGAGCCTTTTGCTGTAGTCACTTTTCGCACATTTAGTTGACACATATCCTCATATCATACACATCTGAGGTAGTGTTCCTACTTTTTACAAAATCAAAAATGACATAGAATATAAAGACAATGAGTCTATCACATTATCCTAAAAGGTACGTGTGTTTCCAGCTTTGACTAGTCTCAGATTCTGGCTGTTTTGGTATGGAGAGAATTCTCTAAAACATTGTATGTGAGATCGCTGTTTTGAGAGTGATTAGAGATTGCAGCTGTAAGGCTGAAATTCAGGAAGGCTTTTAGACATGTTTGACTTCACCTCTGATGCGCATGTTATTCCTTCTGCTCTGTGGGAAGCTCTAGCCACCCTTCCTTCTCTCTTGAGTCACGCATGTATAAATATTTATCCAGGCTTGGGCCTGTATATTATGAAGAGATGTTCGTATCCCTTCAGAGATGCTGTATCACTTCAGACTGTGAAAAAAATCGGGCTAAAAGTCCATATTTACTCTTCGAAGACTAGAGTCACATGAAGGTGTCATCAGCCTATTCCTGGAGGTTACTATTACTGTCTGCAGGTAAAGCAGCATGGGTTAGCCTGGACAAGTTAGGCAGTTTGCATTAACTGCGTGGCATTTGGTCAAAATAATTTACAGGACTGTTCATGCAGCTGAGCTGCTGAACCTCCACTAGCAGTCACGGATCAGCATCTCAGTGTAGTACTGTCTTCACTTAGTGCAGCTGGAAGAGTTTACACAGCTTCAAGCTTCTTTGCGAAAGATGCTGAGCTCCTGGCAGAAACACCTGTGCAGGTGCACTTGATGCTGGCAGGTGAGCTCTTTTGCCCTTATGTGCTTTGTGGACTTGTGAGCTTTCATTCAGTTTCCAAAGAACCTTTTTTGTTGATCTAAACTGCATCTCCCAGAGGGAGCCACAGTGTAGGTATGTCAGTTTGCAATTTGAAAAAGTTCTTGAGACATAGATCAGGCTTTAAGCACAGGTGTAGACTTAAGAATGTGATGAATTGCTCTGAGGAATAGGGACCTATGCTCGTAGCAAGTGTATTTCAAGTGAACACACAGAAATTCAATATTTGTAAAGGGCTGTGTCTACATCAGGCCTTTTTAGACTTTCTCATAACTGTGGACTCACGCCACTGTTCGCAAGATGTCTTTATTCTCATTTGCACTTGCCTAATCTCCCTGTAGGAAAAAAAAAAACAATCGGTCACTCTGAAAGATCAAATTAGGAAATTTATATCTTTTGAGCTTTTTTTAAGCACATTTTAGCAGCTAGAAGCAAGGGCAATAATCCTCATCATTTGACCAGTCAGCTCTCCACACAACATGGGAAAATTCTCCAAGATATTCCATCAGTGTTAGAGTTGCTGCCAACACATCACGTGTTACCATTTAGGAAAGAGAGAGAATAACTTTCACTAGGTTCCTATGTCCATTCCCTATATAAAGTGGTCAGTTTTAAGAAATACTGTGCACTCAGATGCTCTCCTTAGCTTGCATGAATTGGAAACTTTGGAGGTCTAAATCAGCTTCTTTTTAAAGTCCTTAGCAATTGCCTTGGGAACCTAATTTTTCAACTGGAGTTCTAAAAGCTCGGCACTTTTCCTATGGCCCTTTCTCATGTGAGCAGTACAGAATAGCCCTACAGCCTTAGCCTTAAAATTGAATGTATTGTCTGACAGCAGGGTTTTTGATGAAGCATACAGTGGACATTTATTGCAGATACAGCTTTCCTGTTTGTTCTAAAAATCTGATTCTCTTCCTCATAACTAATAATCGAAGCCCACAGAACTATGAAGTATATGTCAAAACAGAGTGAAATTATTAACCACCTTTGCTGTTTTAGGCAAAGTATGGTTCCCATAATCAAATTTGGTTCAGTGATGTCTCTGTAGTTCATAAATCACTGACTGTGAGAAATGGAAATCTACTGTGGTATAGTATTTAAAATTCATACAGAGCTTGTAGTGCCAAACCTTCAGAGTCCTCTAAAATAGTATTTTGGGCAACTTCTGAGTGTTGTCAGCACAGAACTAGCCCGGAAAGACAAGATGTTAAACAGATTGGAGAAGCTGGCAGCAAAACATCTTTTCCATTGGAAAATGGTGGTTCATCAAAATGAAACCTTTCCATGGAAGTGTGTTGGTTTTAAAAGCTGCCCTTCAAAAGTTTAACCAACCTAAGAGGGAAATGTTAGTCATTGTGCAGAGAGAAAATAGCCTCTTCCCAAGGAGAGAGCTAAGCTGAACGCCCACAAACTAAACTACTAGCACTGGCTTTTTCTTCTACTGCACTTCTTTACTAAAAGTAAGGAAGTATTTAAAAGGATTCAGTTACTGGTTTTGTACAGAAAAATTTCAAATGTCAAAGAAAAAAAATCTTGGGCATAAAATCTTAAAGTTTCCTTCATTTCTGGATATTACAGAGAAAGATCACCCTGCAGCTTGACCACCCAGAGGGAGCAGAGGTACGGAGTTTGGACAGGAAGCTGCCCAAACACTACCATGTACAGTGCTCTAGCCTTGCTTGCTCAGCCGCATCTCTGACTCTGTATTTGCTAACATGGACTCAGGAGTAGCTGACAGAGCCTGTGCAACTGCTGTTTGCAGTGCCTGTGCCTGGTTAGACCAAAGATGCTCATGTCTGTTTTCATGTGGAACAGCACGCTCTGGACTGTGAATCTCATTCTTGGTTCTTTGGTCATATAAATATGTTAGCTCAAACACACCTGAAACAGTTTGTATACTAGTTTACCATAATAGGGATTTAAGATCGCATTTTTACACTTTTTTTTTTTTAAAAAAAGATTACTTATGTGAATAACCAAAAACAGATAGATAGCAGCCTTAGTCTAGCAAGTGAAGAGTTAAATATGCTTCACTTCAATTACCTCAGGATTAGCAACTCTAAAAAAAAATTGTTCGTAATATTTGATGGAACTCTACAGTGATGTTGTGGCCAAATATTATGAAGGAGTTACAAGAAAACTGCAGAGTTAATATGACTGAATTGAAGCTGGAATTTTTAAAAGTGACTTAATCTGAGACTTGAAAATTGAAGGAACTTTTATCCTTGTTGAAAAACTGCTAGCTTCCTTCACCCAAACATATTTATATACATATTTAACTGATTTCACTAGTGAACAAGCTAATGTATTCTGGAACAATTTATTTTAAAATGTGAACTGTAAAATTATGCTGCAAAGTTTATTAAACTTTCAGGTGTTACATTTTGACATACTCAGATCTTTCCTTTAACAATGACAGAATGCTACACAAAAATACTGCATTTCATCTGGTGTAGGTCTTTATCTTATCTTGACAGATTATTGCTGGTTAAATTGTAGAGCTGACTTAAAGGCAGGACTCTTCAAGGGAGTGAGAAATTAAGGCTTCACCAAATGGTAATAAAGCTATTAAAAATGCAAACAGCAAACAGCTACACTGTACAGGTTAGACAGCTAATCCAAACTAGCAGTTTAAAAAAGCAGAGCAATTACACTTTTATTTAAATGCAAGGAATATGAGCAAGAATAGAATGAGGTGCCTTGTTTAAATGCGTTCTTTTGCATATTTATTAGAAATAATACATGTAGTTAAGCCACTTATCTGATTTCAGTGAATAAGTAAAATGCAAAAGATCAATTTTCATAATTATACCAAAGAAGTCTGTCTTTCATAAAAATCTCATTAATAACACCATTATTACTGAAAAAAAAATCTCAGTATTATTATTGTTATTCTAATTATCAGCAAAATGCTACTGATAATGTTGTCATAAAATTCCTTTTTAATATCCTATTAAGGAAGATAGACTAAGTAGTGGTTTAAGTTAAATCTGGATCCTAAGTGGCATTTAAAAAAATATTCTTTGTGTATTTGGATAAAATACATTATGTGTATAATTACATAAATTACTTCAGGTTTAGCAAACAAGAGATATATAGATAATGCATGCATGCACATATATTGTTATATCTCTATAAGTGCATAGCTAGTTCAGGCATGTAAACACAGTAACAGAATGTTCCCCAATGAAAAAAAAATAGTTCCTGAGGAAAATGTTAATGGATAGCCATTTTCACCTATTTAATACAAGCAGTGGTCCTGTCGATTTTTTCTTTTAGTAACCACTGTTTGTTTTAGTAACCACCTGAATTTATTAAGCTGTTACGAACTTGGGAGGCACCTAGAAACTAAAATTGGAAAGGTCACATTGTCTTATACACGGGGAGAGTTCGCAGATGCTCCCATCCATTATCCAGCAAGCTTCAAAACCAGTCCAGTGTGGGTTGCAACACAGAGGAGGGAGCAAGAAGCATTTTTGGAGCTGGAATCTGGCAGTTCTTCATCTTTATGGCAAACAATGATCTAGAGTCAGCACAGACAGAGAAGAAGAGAATTGGTTCCTGCCTTGTTATTTCTTATTCATGATGTATGAGCTATCAATGTGCCTGGGAGCCCCAGATGTGGACCAGAACCTCGGCCTGCAAGTTCCTAGGCGAAGAGAATAGCTGGTTCCCTTCCTGAAAAGATTAGTTGTAAATAATAATTATAGTAGCCACTGAAGCCCGTCAAAAACATGTAAACAGGCTTCCAAAGGAGGTCAGCAGTAGTGAAGAGCTTTCTGAAGTGGAGACGTCTAGAGAACTGAAAAATTGGAAAAGTTTTCAGGGAAAGAAAGTCTGCCATTTTGCTGCCCACGCTGAGTGTCCACATCATACTAAAGGAAATACGCCACTGACAGTGTAACAACCTTGTATTCCTCATCTTTGGGGAGACAGTGTTGTAAGAAATGTTCAGGTTTTGAGAAACCAGATTTTGATTGGTTTAAATGCATGTAAATGGTTTTGGTAATTTCTAATTCTACTTTCACAGTCACTTGAGCAATAAAGGAAGCAAGTTCATTTGGTGGCACAAGAAGATGCCACTGCCTGGAAGGCAATGAACAGAGGACTTACCTGGAGCTGACTAGGCTGAAGGATACTTTTCTTCCTAGGTCTTACTAATATATGCATGTTGTTACATGCATTAATACACATGTGCGAGAAGTAGTTGGGGAAATGGATATTATAGCCCTGATTAAGCAATGCCTGCAGGCACAATTAAGAAGCATCTAGGCAAGAATTCAAGGCTTTTCCTGGACTGGGTTGGACACAAGCACATGTCTAAGTGTCAGGTAAATCACAGTCTGCTTTTCTGTGAAGGCATTTATTAGTTTTTGTTAACTGGTATCATGTTCTGAAAGAATTTCCAGGGAAGTGTAATTTATTTGTATTTACAGCTTTACTGCCTTCCTCTGTCTTAAAAAAAAATTGAAGAAAATTAACTTATCTAAGCAGAGAGAGTCAGGTAACTTGCAGAACTAACTTTCAGTGTATTGCAATCTCTAGCTGCAATAGTTACACTTATCTCAATGTGTCACAGGTGGCATTTACCACTATGCATGAGAGTTAAAGCAAACAGAAACAGCTTTTATCACAGCAGAATGTCATGATCTGCACTTAGGGTTCAATCTTTCCATCCACTATGTGGGCACAAATTGACATGCCTCAGAGAGTAGGATTGAATTCTCCACTTATTTTAGAAAGTGTTCTAAAAATACAATCAATATAGGGGGTTGTAAAAATAACTTCTTTTTTTTACTTGCTAGGGAGAATTGTGCATAAATTACGGCTTTATTTTCTTCTACTTGAGAATTATGTAAGTTGTACAAAAAGCTTGAAATAATTTGTTTAATATAACCGTTATGCTTTTGCATCTGCATGTGTCTACTGATTTATTTTTTTTCCTCTTTTTCCTCTTTCTCTTATTCTGTCTCTTCCTCTGTCTCTCTGACTCACATGAACACACATACACACACTCTCCAGTAACAAGGGCATGGGCAACCCCCAATTTTCCCACTTGAAAGTGTTCCTGTGGCTTCCAGTATGATTTTTCTCAGCTTTTATGTATAACCACCTACCTCTGCAAGACAATTGATTTCTGTTGATCTCTTAGGTGCACTCTTAGGGCAGGTTTCACTTACTCAATCTCTGTCTCTGTCCTACTGTTTGGATTTACAGTGGATATTTTATAAGCAGTGACTAATTTTAAGGAGGAATGATGCAAATAAAATAATAATAGGTGTGCATACACCTCAAGACAAGAACTGTCTCACTTCGTCTAATGCTATTTCTGCTGTTGTAACAAAATGGGTTATAATTAATGAGTGACTGAAAGATTACAAACACTTGGGCTAAATTCTGCAAGTTTTCTGTCTCAAAGTCTTCACTGAAATTAACTTTTTCTTTGCAAAACAGTTTAAAGTTATATAATGGGGATGCTTATACCCTATGTATCTAGGAAAACAAGAATGCTGGGTCTGTTTGTTTAGCTAGGAGTACATCCACAAAATGAAGAGTTACAAAGCTCATTCTAATCTGGATGTGCTCATACTGTCACAGTTTTAATTATGTAATCACAAAGCACACACCTAAATCAGACAGATTTTTGTCTATAAAGATAGATGTATGATATTTTACAATATTCTTTTAGTCTAATAGAAATACATTAATTTATATGTCAGAATTTTTATTACTGTAATCTCTCTTCTCTCTAACATTCCCATTAAATTTATCAGCCTTGATGTGCTATATACTTAGTAAAAGGAGAATTTTTTTTTCTTAGAAATGTCTTTTAAGTAGTTGAGTGTTTTGCTTATGACTGTATCTTTTACGTAAAGCCAAACCTAATTAGCGGTTTTCATGTGACCAGTCCTTATGCTGTTTTAAGGCTGATATTCATTCTTCTGTATGTTGAATACCTTTCTCTTCTCCTTTTCCTTCTCCTCTCCTCTGCTCTTCTTTTTTTCCCTTTCTTCTAGGAATTTGCCTACTTGTTTGTTGATGATTTTTAAGTCAACAGTGTAAGTCTCAATGTCCGTAAAAATAATTTGAAAAATATTTTCACCGAAAGATATAAAGGATATATGTGTGTATTGAAATGCTAACATTTCACATTTTAATGGGCACAAACCCATAAATTATATATATATACATATATATATATATATATGTATGTATGTATATTTGTCCTGCAGTGAGCTCCTGAACTATCGCCTTTTGTACCAAGTACCACAGCTACTTAAGACTGCTTACACACATGTAAAGTGAAATTTTGACACTTAAATACTTCTGGAGAATTGAAATAAAATACTAGCAAAATACTTGCTGAATATAGGAAATCACCGTGAAGCAGCATGTGACACAAAATACCAGTCAATGTTACAGTAAGAGCAAATCTTTCAGTCTAGATCTTGGCCAGCCATTGAGCATTGCAGGAGAGACAGACAGTGAGCTTCTAAATAGTATTGATCTCAGGCAGAAAAATTTTCTATGCTATATTGTTCGTCTGGCTGCTGTTTCCCTATTCCCAGCTCAGGGCAGGATAGGGGGTCATGGAAAATAAGATTTTGTGGTTACTTCATGTTGCGATTGTTGGATACTAGCATCCAAAAAGGCTCCTTTGAACAGCGTATGTCAGGGCAGACTGATGACTGCTCTCACCCTGTTCCAGGGAGCAAAAGCAGCCCTAGGCCTGAGTGACAGAAAAGCGTTGGGAAGGTTTGTATGTGCCCTCATCTTTTTACAGCCGACTACGCAAAGGTGCAACTGTTACAACAAATGGAGGAAGTGAGTTGTACCGTTTCTATAACAGCAAAGAGTACTACAAAACACTGCTCCTATGGATTAAAGAAGACATGCATGTTTTTTTCTACTTTGATTTGGTGGAAAGTACATAACTATGTCATTGCAGTATGTAATGCTCTCCTAGACATGCAGCAGCTGTTTTGGAAATGTTCAGCACAAGTTCCCAGGGTATACAACAGATTTACGCCTTTTCCCTTCCCCCTTCCTCTACCCCTCCTCCTCCTCCTCCTTCCTCTCCCATCACAGCATGTAGTGCCCGTTGCTGCTTCACAGGAGTGCACAGCGCCTGCTCCCTGCTAGGTGGTGCCACTCACTGGTGTCCCCACGAGAGAACTTCCTGGCTCACTGCAAGCGCCATATGCAGATGACCTGCCACTGTCATACCAAGGAGGAGCCCAATGTATCCCAGACCTGGATGGTGGCACCTCAGGAATTTGAATAGAGTGCCTTGGATGAAAAGCAAAGCAGCACTTAATGAAAGAGTAAAGTAAAGAGGTAAAAAGAGAAAAGAAGCAGTCAAAGAAAGAAAAGTAAAGAAACACTCACTTCGAGAGCACATCAGGGAGTATTTTATAAATTACCCTTGGAAAGTTACAGGGAAACAATGTTTGTTAATGCTCTCCAAGCAATCTGTACATACACCTGTAATCCTTTCTCTGTGTGTATTATCATGAAGCACAACATTGGTTTTCTTCAATTCTAAATGTGATGTATCCTTTTAACTCCAAATCACTTATTTTCTCTGTTATATATTTCAGGTTCTTTACAACAGCTCCTGTAAATGTCAGCATGGCTCCATATGTAATTTTTCTTCATTCATAGCTGTTGTTAACGTAACATTACTCAGGAAAAGCATATACCCCATCTCTCCAGGCCCTCCACCCCATTTTCTCTCCAGATATTGGAGGTATATTATGACTTTTATTCCTATTTGGCATTTTAAGGAAAAGGTATGTTTATAATTTTGACAATGTATGTGCTTATGTTTAAAATACATTTTCTGTCTCAAAGTAGGAAGGCAAATAACCATTATCAGTCACTACTTATTAAATAAAATTGTAGCTAGTAAACAGCCAACTTCAGCCATTTTTAAGTCCATCCATCCAGTTAGTATGGCATTCTCATCTAGAGGACATTTACCTTTAAGAAAAAATACAAAAAGAAAGGATATATAGAAAGGGGAGAGGGGGAGAGAATGATTCATAGGAAGAGTCATGGCTCCTGTGGAGCTATTCTTTGTTTCACAACACAATCTGAGCTGTAATCCTGTCTGTTTAAAAAACAGTGTAAAAGGATCTGTTATTTCACTGCTCATTTACATGGTAACAGTATGTTGTGATCCTGAACTGTCGAAGACGGAAAATACTGTAGTCCATGCTCCTAATCTGACCCCTTTCTTTTTGAAAAAAGCATGTTACTGTAAACATAAACTACAGCTAATTGGGCTCAAAACACTGTTCTTTATCATTGTTTTGATAAATATCAACATGTCTTGGCTGTGAGACTTGCCCTCACTCGATGATCTCTGGGTTTCTTAAAGCTTGCTCTCGCCTCGCTGATTCAGGATGTACGTAACTGTGCTGCATAGAGGTATTTGTGTCACAGTGTCTTCAGTGGCTTGGAGCTCCTCTTGCCATTAGGACTCCTGGGGGAATATGATTCTTTTGCTAAAAAAAAATTTGACTCTCTCCGTGAGTCTTTTCTCTGAAGCGGGTTGAATAATTGCCATGAAATGTTAGAAGAGCACCACTGCTCAGGTGATGGTATACTTCCTAACATCTTTTCTCACTGCAGAGTAGACTGATCATCAGCCAAAGTGATGCTAGGCTCTAACCCTTGCCAGCCTGAGTTGAAAGCATCAATGAAAACAGATGAAAGCTTGATTAGATGGATGGGAGGGATGAGGAGTGTAGGAATCAGAGTTAACTCTGCAACTAAGGCTGCGTCCATACCACTAGTCTAGTTTTACTCCCCGAACATGGTCTCCCTGTTTTTCATGTTGTATACATAATAGTTCATACTCAGTTCACTGCTACAGTCAATTATTTTCCTGTAGAGGGAGAGCTGAGCACAGTTGATGGAGTAGTTTGCTGCCAGATACACAATCAATAAACATTTGGGTGTGGGCAGCACCAAGATTGGTTCGTTCTGCCTTGGATCATCCTATAAAACTCTCCCAAACATCCTTGCACAGCCTGATGTCCACATGTCGTCTTGCCCCTTCTCATATCACACCACACACTTTAATGCTAGGACATTCCTCTCTAGCAGGCTCTGACCCAATGCATGATGATTTCCAGCACTTTGCACTGAAAGTCTGTGAAACCAGACAAAGTTCTGGGAACAATGATGCCTCAGAGCCACAGGAGTCCCACAGGGGTCCTGGCAGACACCTGGGCTAGACTATTCCAGGCAGGGTTATCTGAGGGCCTAGGGTACACCAGGCAGTTCCGCATCACCCAAGGGGCCCAAGATCTCTCCCCAGAGCACTCCCAAGACAGCATGGAGGTAGCATAAAATGTAGTCTCTGTATGTCTGTCTATTTTGATTCATCTTTCTAATAGAAAATAAATACAGCTGTCAGAAAACCAACAACATTGAATTATTGATGAAGAGAATTCATACATGCTCCCATTGGAACACAAAGGGTAAAATCCTACTGCGGAGCACTGTAATTGCAGGTACCCGGCATGAAAAAAAGAGACCCAGATCCATCCAGTTAGGTGCCATAACTACAGGGTTTGTAGGATGCCTGTGAATTCACTGGAGGGAAGAAAGTTGATTTTCAAAGCTATATGCTGAGGAGGGAGCTGCCCAGGGCTGCTGTAGAAACAGAGGTCTGCCTGAACTCCCACTCACATCTGCAGGAGGAATGCCCCAGCCCTACACTGCACATTAACCACCTCACTCTGCTCTGGTACCAGAGTGCAGAGCTGATTTTGGAGAAGCAGCACCCAACAGACAACGAGGAGCCTCCTGCTCACCCCACATTAGACAAAAAATGAAACAGCGCAGATTCAAACAACATTCACTCTGAAGCACGGGTGAAGGCTTTATTCTTCCCGTTTCTACAGTACTCACAGCACTCCCACTGGGATAAGGAGACCCTGACAAGGTTTGAACCCAGAGCACACACTTCTCAAGGTAGTGTCCTAATTTTAGACCCTGAGGTCGCCTCAGTGGGCATGTTCTTCCTCTATTTTCCTGATACTGGGACAGAAGTACAACTACATGACTCCAGCAAGCAAGAGGGCAAGAGAATGAAGGAGTTCAACTTAATGATTAGGGCCTCATCAGGAAGTAGGAAGTCCTTGCAAATTGTTCAAGTTTTGTTTTTGAGAGAGAGAGGGAAATTGTCTTTGGGGACTCAGGTTAAACTTAAGTCTCTCTGTATACACTCACCATACAAAGTAGTCAAAGCAAGAGATTAAGCACCAAAATTACCATTCCGGGTGTTTCTGTTAGCCCAAAACTAACTTTGGGCATCTAAGAAATCCAGGCTGATCAGTGAGGCACCTAGGGTTTTAGAGAGTAACATAAGAGTAGAGAATAAAATACTTTGGACTCCTCAGAACTCTCTCAAATGCATTAGGAGATAGCCACTAGAGCCCAGTGCTGTAATCTGTTCTTTAAAGTCTGATTTTCTCATAGTCTAAAACAAAGATATTCCTTGGAATTACTTGGTGACTTCAAGAACGTCATTCAGTACTGCATTCAAAACAGTACTTTTGCTATATTCACACAGTATTTAAGATGTTATTACAGAACAGCTGCCATTGTACTATATGTTCTGAAAACTGATAATGGACCTTAGATGAGTAAAGAAACACTCACTGTATCCAAATGAAGTAGCAGCTGCTTATCTTAATATAGGACAATTGGATGTCAAGTATTTTTGATTTGTGTTAATTGAATATAGTTAAGAAATTTTTTATTTTTCACTGAAATCTTTTTTAAGGGAAATTTTATGACACCACTTATATTAGCATTATACTGTAGTTTCCAATCGTCGTTACTGTATAAAGAGAGAGGTTTCTTATTCATGAATCTTGTACTAGAAAAGATGCTTTGCAGTTTTTTCTGTTCCAGATAAGGTGTTGACAAGTTTGTACAAATACAGAAGAGAAGATAAATGTGCTCTATATCAAGGTCAAACTAAGTGGTATCATCATTTCAAATGTGTTGACAATTTTGAACATGTTTTATAATGGTTCCAAGAAGTTTTCCAAAATGTGTAGCTCCTACTAATATTGTGCTGTGAGCTACTCATCTACAACAATGCCAAAGACCATATAATGACCTAGAAAGAATATAAATCTTTCTTATATAACCATGAGTCAAATTTTGTACCTACATAGACCTCTGGATGTTAATGGAGTTTCACAAGCTGTAATGTAGAAGATGATTGCATCTAGACGTATTTACAAGACACTATATCAGAAAAAATACAGTCACTAATGTGAGCCTACTGGCTCACAGGTATCCTTGAAACTTTGAAGTTATACAACTCTGAGAACTAGGCCACTGAGTAGAAATTGGAAACATAACGAGAAGACTCCAGGAGCCATTGAGTAACTCACTGAGTAAATTAGAAACTGAATCTTTATCTAAACCCACATTAAAGATATTTGCATTAACTTCAAACTTTTTCTGTTAATTTCTCACAAACACTCATGCAAGCAAAACATTCTTCATTTTTCAAGTATATAATTCATTTCAGAATCATGGACAAAGCTTTTCTTTCATGTCAGATGGCAAAGTTGCGTATTCTTCGATTGTTTCCGGAAACAGTTTCATCACGAGGCCTAGCCTGCTGGGCCAAAGAAGTACTCTGCTCATCTTTAAACCACAGAGGTCTAGGGAAAAAGGTAATGTTTTCCTCTCTCTTATCACATGCTATTTAAAGTCCCCTCTAAACTCATAAATAAATTACAAAATGAAGCCACTCTTTATCTGCCTTCCAGAACGCTCACCAGCTTGCAAGTGAATGAAACTTTTGGATACCAAGTGCAGCCTCTGAGCAAGACAGTTCCAGATGTTGACTACTAGAAATGGGGTGGACTCTGTATGCTTTTCAGGGTCAGACTAGAACTAACACTTCTGTTCTTGAGGGCTCTGCACAGGGTCCACATCCCTATGTTCCTTTGACTAAATGATACTGAGTTATCACCATTAAAATGTACCACAGGCTTATATTTTAATGAAGGCCATCACTTGTAAATCTTCTTTCTTGGATCCATTTGGGAACATATTGCTATTAGTAGCCAAAGAGCATTCCCTGTTGTTGTTTCTCTATACGCCCTGATTTTGAAGACTGTGATCTGAAATCCCCCTGTCCCATTTCCACAGAGGGAACAGACATTATTCCTGCTCCTTCAGAAAAAGACACATTACTTTTATCTTCTACACATAAGCATTTTTCCCCCAAATACATTGAATTTGTCTCCATCTGCATCCTGTAATAGCACAACAGCTCATATAATATCTTTGCTACTTAAAGAAACTTCCACCTCTCTCTGACTGCTGTTTTTCCTCTGCCAAGCTCACCAAGCTCCCCTCATTTCTGAGCAGCAGAGAAAGAGAAAGCTGTGCTGGTCATACCCATGAGAGGACCACAAACTGACCACAGACCCTGTCACTGTGGCCTTCTGTATTTGATGTTTTTTCTTATTCAATTGAAAATACCAAAGCAAAGTAATAGCCTTGTGGAGTTGCTGTTTGTGGTCTCAGCTGGAACCATGACGTGCAGGCTATTGCAGGGACCTAGCTGTGCCTTTCCCGGCTCAGAACACACAGAGGCACTCACACCAAATGGCAAGTGTTTATGGCAAAGTCGACAGTACAGCCAGAACCAGGATCTGATTTGAAAGAACTAGATATGGACCCTTTCCCTTCTTCTCCTCACCTAAGGTGATTTTTGCTGTGCACCTCACTGATATTTCCTTCTTCTTTCCCTGGCCATGGATTCCAAGCCACTGTTTTCCATAAATTGGAGACTGAGTGCAATTGAATTCAGTTTGTGACTGTATTAATATATGGTTTTAGTTCGGAAGGAAGTGCAGTGAGGAACAACACACTGGAGCAAGGATCCTACCAAGCACGAATCAAAGCCTTGGCAGCTCTGCATTTAAGCAATTTTTCACTATCAAAAAATGTGGAAAGTATGCCATAAAAGGCCTAAAGATCTGAAAGATGTGCCCCCTCCCTAAACTGGCATAAAATCTGAACCTGATGGGAAACAAGCAATGTGCTGAGAAATCAAAACGAACAGGAAAAGAGTTAGTGGGGTAAAGGAGAATTAGGATCGTGGATCTAATAAAAAAATCATATGGTGAGTCCTGTCAAATGTTAGCTGCTTTATCAACCATTTCTCCTTATTTGCTTCTTTTAAAACAGAGGAGAATTAGGAAGTGACAAAGTGTGGAATACTTAGAACGCTTGTGACAGAACATTGCTGGTATAAAGGTTGTTTGGCCTGGGAGACCAAATGCAGATATTTACAAAATAAATAAATAAATAAATAAATAAAATGGATATTGGAACTGCTATCTCTTGGGAAACAGAGAAGGAAGGAGAGAACAAGGATGCAAAAGGTGGAAACAGAGCTGGCCATTGACTTGTTTTATATTCTGACTGTTCCTGAGGTTATAATATCTGCTTTTGTTCTTGCTGGCCGTATCTCAATCATCTTCACAAGACAATAAATTTTGATGAAAAAATATTATGTCACAATCATTCTGACCAGCTGAAGTAGAGAGACTGCAGAAAAGGCAAGAGCTGATCAATGCAGATCTTTGAGGAACAAGGAGAAAAGTGTTAATTTCATTGACGGCACATCATAGGGTGAGACACATAGGGTGCACTGAAGAATGAGTCAGAGAGAGAGGTGCTTTGGAAAACACAAAATATGTAAGTGCTAGAATAATAGTACATAATAAATGAAAAGAAAACAGCATAGAATGGAATATAATGCTACCTTCTTGGGAAGAGTTTCAGAAAGTCTTATTTTTGTCTCAGAAAGCATAAACAGGGAATATGAGAAATACGGCAGTGTTTGTTGAAGATTTGATTTGTTAACATGTGAATGAGGTGGAGAAACCAAGCCACATTTGCAGAGAGCACCAACACATGGCAGACACACAGAGATGGTTGTACAGCCCGATAAACCTGCCTGATCGGATGCAATAGAACCTTTTTTTTTTTTTTTTTTGGATCTGATTGGGAAAGATGACATCATTCTGTCATGAGTAAATATTGGCAGAACTGAAGCTGATCTCCACACTACAGTTTTAGGAAAAGCAGTGATTATGCAGGTATACTGCAATATTTGCAGTAATATTTGAAGTTCTTGCATACATGCAAAAATAGAGGTAGTAGAAAGTGCAGAACTGTTTTGGTCATTTTCCAACTACAAGTAGAGCAAAGAAATATTTGAGAACAAGGCTTTTTGCAGTATTGGTGAATGATAATTAATATGAAATTTGCCCTAAGACTGTTATTCCACATCATAGAACCATAAGAACAGCACATCATAAAAAACTGAAAT
Organism: Rhea pennata; assembly: GCF_028389875.1. Classification (NCBI taxonomy): domain Eukaryota; kingdom Metazoa; phylum Chordata; class Aves; order Rheiformes; family Rheidae; genus Rhea; species Rhea pennata. The sequence goes on from NC_084663.1 coordinate 153,168,937, forward strand.
ATCCTCTGTGGTGGCTGACCTTTAAAAAGAATATCTACTCTTTTCTGAGGGAATCAAGAGCCCAAGAACTTTGAACTTCCCATATCATATATTAAGCTTCAGCTTGATAGGAATGTGCTTGCATAATCAATCCAAACAAAAGGGGATCCTACTTCCTGGTGAGAAAGCATAAATTAATTCATACTTCCATCCCCCTTTTTATTAGTTCCACTCACCCCATAATGGACAGTCTCATGTGACTTAGAGGACCAGTTGCTCTGGAAGAATGGCAAGCAATGAATAACGAAGGCACGGGTCCAACGTGCAATAGACAGAAATTGGCTGAAATATTTTTGTCATATATCTCTTGAATACTTATAAATAGCAACACAGTACAAAAGACTAAACTGTTCCAAACAGTTTGCAAAAAGATAATAGCCCAACATTTGGTGAACACAGTGTTTGCCATCAACTATTTGTCCCTCTTTATTGCTGATAGAAGAGAACTCTGGCTGAGTGGACAGATGTTTCTTTCTGCTAACTTTGACAACATTTGTTGATACTCCTTGACCAAAGGAACAAATTAAGCAATAAAACCATCTCCTTCTAAGACAGACAGACAGAAGAGGCAGAACTGCTGAAGAACTTGAGGCACTGATTAACTCACAAGCGTTTCCTGTGCATTGCAAATCACCAGCGCTCTCTTAGAGTAATAAACTAGAATTGTAAGTACAACGACAATATCACAAATCATGTGTTGTCTACAGGGTTCAATGATATCTTTCTTCCTTCATGAATTCTTTCTTTGATCTGTGAGAAGAATTATTTTAACTTTTTATTTATAACTCTTTGCATTTTGATTCTGTAGATTGCAAGTGAACTTAGGTGGCAGGTTTTTTGCAGCATAGGGAAAGGAGAAATAAAATTAAGAAAATAGCTTTCCTCAAGAACCTAAATGTGAAAAACTTTCCTGAACTAGCATAAATGCTACTCCCTAATGTGGACTATGATCAACCTAATGTTAAATGAACATTCACTGCATCTTTCCTCTGTCTGTTAGACAACTAATTGATGTGATGTTGATGAATAAAAGAGCTGGTATTTCAGCCATGAACTCACTTCACCACTGCAGTTTACTGAAAGCCCCAAGCTGCCGTGCTCATTACAGATCCCTTCACTGAACTGACTTTATAGGCAATTTTGTGAAGGGGCAGCATCAGAGCTAGCCCACTGATTGGGACTCCATTGGCTCAGCAGGGCTCCAGGAGTTCAGGGGAGAGAGCACAGCACTGAGCTAAAAATATGTCTTTGCCTCTGCAGTGCCAGGAAGATTGCCTGTGCTAATTGGGAGGGACCTAGAGATCTGGGTGGTATTTTAGGTTAATCTCGAGGTGGGACCTTTGCAATGTGTATGTGGCTCTGAATATAATCTCCTTCTGCACTGTCATTTATACCATTGCAGGCATTTACAATCAGAACCATCCCTGATTGACTCGTGGCTGTTGCTGCACCCTAGACATGCCTTGCAGGAATGAGAGGGGGATGAAGGAAGGTGAAACGACTTTGCTGTGAATTGGCTTATGAAACCATGTAGCAATTTCAGGCTAGTGTTGAAGGTGTAAAATGGGCAAAATTACTTCAGCAGATCCAAGGCTTAGGGGGACAGTACAAGTATATACACTCAGACGCTGTCATAAAAGTAGCATCTCAGACAGAGTTTGCTTAAAAATCCTATACTCATTTTTTTTTCAGTCCCGCCTTTTTTCTCCCTTTTGTCTCATTTTTGTTCTTTGAACAAATTATGAAACATAACCCTAATCTCAGCACTTCCCTAGCTTACCTCTAGAGTATAAAATCCCCATGTGTTCAAAAAAATAGGGTAGTAAGGGGAATCTGTGCTTCTGCTTACCCTGCCCAGACTTGGGAAGGCAGAAGGAATTGCAAGAGGAAATAAAACCAGAGTGTAAAGGACAAAGAAGAAAGTGAGAGAATGAAAGCATTAATAAAAGCAATAGAAGCAGAAGTAACTAAGCTATCTGACAGAAAAGCTAGAAGAAAAATGTTATCGTGGGAAATTGAGCATTTTTGCTTTAAGTAACACACAGAACTATGGCTTATTGGCATTTTTTTACAAATACATAGTTTTACAGTGATTTGGCTTGCTTTGTTGATAGGACATATTTCAGCAAAGTGGGGAAAAGTAGAATATTTCACTCTTCCAAATTTAATTTTTTCTTAGAGCAATTTTTCTTAAGAAGAACCCCACAAAGTATCAATGTGATTGGATGAAAAATGCCAAGTGTGCATTGTACGAAACATCTGTGTCATAGACCAATCCAGCAACTGTAAATTAAAAAACTGTAAAAATCTGTAAATTAAACTGTAAATTTAAACTGTAAATAGCTAAAACATTCTTTTGTAAGCTTCTCCACCTGACAGATCAATATTTTCATGAAGCAGTTGCAATGCAGATCTTATAGCAGGTATTATAGCAACATAAAAGTTCAAAGGAAACAATTATTAGGATAAAGTTTAATATATTACTTTTGTCCACAAGCAAATGCTTTACAAACTTACTGGTATCACTGCTTCACAGAGAATCAATCCTCTGGTGATGTTTAGGCAGTGACCTTAACATTGTACACAAACAATAAAGCAGTGTTCCAGGAGCAAAATGAGGAATGGTCTCCTCAGTCAAAGCAACACAGAAAATTCTAGGTTGTTAAACTACATTTATCAAAAAATAAAAGGAGGAGTACTCTAAGTTATCTAAAATTATGCTTCGTGTCAGTCTTCTAAATCTGTATTTAGACACCTAAATAAGTAGGTGATATTCATAAATGCTGAGGACACAAATATCTTTTATTTTCCTATTAAGTCCCATTAAAGCTCTAACACTGAAGACACCAGCTGATCTCTCATCATTTTTACAGGTGTTGCTGTTTATTTCTAATGCCATTATGACTAAAATAATTCTAGCAAGAACACAACATGCTACTTTAATTTTGCTTAGCTGTTTGAGAACACCTTGCTATAAACCTATAGGATACTGGGGAGATTTCAGAGGAGAGTGAGTAGAACAAATAAAGGACTGGGAAGCATTATTTAAAGTGTATGCAAAAGAGAGAGGAGGTGTTCAGTATCAGTATACATTAAAGCATAGGTTAAGTTCATGTAAGTACCTATATGGAGGCAGAAGAATGGTTGTAGAGGACTCTTCCACCTAGCAGACAAAGGAATACACACTACACTATCCCACTACACTATTCCTGGAAGTTCAAGCTACTCTGACTAAAAACAAGGCACAAATATTTAACGGTGATGGCAACTAACCCCGAAACCATCTACTGAAGTCTGTGATAGATTTTTTTCATCCTTGAAAATTCTCCAAATAAAATATCTTTCTAAAGTGGACCTGCTTTAAGCACAGCTTTTTGATTTGAAAAAGGAATTAAGATCAAAGGCATTCACAGATCTAGCATCTATAATATCTGCTACATCAGCAAAATGTAATATATCATATAGGAGTGGACCTGTCATTCTATGTTACTTCTCAGCTAATTCTACCCTGAGAGTCACTGGCAATACTTTATCCAAGGTTTTAGCACAAAACCATCACTGATGCAAAACAACAATAGAGAATTGCAGATATTTCCTGATTTGAGATCTGTGCTGCTCAGCAGAAGAGAATACAGTTGACTTTGATGGAATTTGCATCAGGGTGTTATTTAGGGTCTGAGAAAACAGAATCAATTCTGGTTTCTGGCTTTGTGCGCAAGTTGCTAAAGGCTTAGTGAATTGGCTACTTCACTGGAAAACTATGATCTTCTAGTGCTGAAAGATAGAATATTTCTAATTACTGCAGTCATTATTGTGTCTGGTGAATGTTCTGTGATCTGACTGGTATAAACCTGGGGATAAACTTAATCATGATTTTAGCAGAACAACTCCAGCCCTATCATCAGCTCAGTTTGTACTAGGGGTTGCTTTGTAGAAAACTATTTCAGAAGTATACAAAACAAGTCACAGAGTTTATTTTAAAATGTCAAAAATCATGCTTGGTATGAAAACGTTTTCATCATTCTTTACCTAGTAAAGTACTGACAGCAGATTTTTTTCTGTTTCCTTGGTCACATAAGGAAATCCACCAACTTCAAAATGTTGAATATTTTTGTACTTTTGATAGAATTTGATTCTGAATTCTGGGTTATTAATTAGTAATAATTATAGACTAGCTTCTAGTATCTGTAAAAATATCTAATCAATATGTGAAATTAAGGAAAAGAAAACAACTGTATGTTTAAAAGTGAGATCTCACAAGTCAAGCTTCCATTGAAGCTATAAGCTCTCATTTTACAGACTTTAAATGAGAATTTTTTTAGATTTCACAGTGTCAGCTTTTTATACTACAGGGAGACAAGCTACATTCATATAGTGAATAACCTGATAAATTCTCCTTAAACTTAAAGTCATGCTGAAGTGAGATCTGGACAATAAATTCAAAGGATATCTAACATAGAAAATAACATCTTGAATGCACTGCATGTACATAAGGATTACTTTTTAAAACCAATTTATTGTCTGCTTATGGGCTCTTGGTTGAATCTGGATGCAAGAGGCATCTTTGAATAATATTGCCTGTAATAATAAAAATATATAAAACTTGATATCTGTTTTGAAACCAGGTCCTACATTTTTAACCCCCTTGAAACTCCCACTGAGTATGTAATGCCAAAGAAATACCAAAAGGAGCCATAAATATTAAGTGATTATATAATGGTGAGTGAGCTGCAGTTCATTTGCACTGGTGAAGGAAAGATCTGCACATTAAGTTCCCACTCCAGTAAGCTATGGGTCATTTGCTCATTAGTGAAGTGACTAATCCAGTAGTAAGTAGAAGAGGATGTCTAGCGAAAATAAATTGCATTATACTACTGACTGCTATGATGGATTCATAGCTCTTTGAGTTATCATTCAGAAAACCCCCTTTAACCAATCTTTGGTGTTTCAGCCATGTTATAAGGAATTTTATCAGAGCTAACAGGAGTCTTCATAAAGAAAGAAACAATGGAACAAGCAGGAAATAAATAATAAATAGATAACCAGGGAACAGCACTAGCACGGTGAATGTTCAGTCATCAAACTGTCACATTTGTCCTGAGATGATCAGAACCACCACAGTGAAGCAGCAACAGCAAAGTTCACAATAAATCCAGGTTTATGTATCTGGAGGGCCACTTCAGGAAAGTCAAGGAAATAAATAGGAAAAACGGAGGTAAACTTCATATTGAAAGCAGGTGAGTGGGAAAACATCTCTAATCATCTAAATTCCTCAAAGATTTCAAAGTATTTATACCTTAAAAGAAGCATCATTTCACTTGCCCACTATTTGTAATGACCTAACAATACTATCATAATCTAGATGGGTCACTTAATTACGGTAGGGTTTCTTAGCACACAGATTGTCTTCTCAGGCATGTTTTAATGAGGCAAGTCCGCTCTTCCTTTTCAGTTCATGTAAGCAGCACAAGACAGTTTCAACATATGGAAATATCATTTTGCCTCTCTCCGAGCACTGATAAAATTTTACTGATTATAGATTCTTTACCCAGAGTGTACTGATTCCGAATATTCAGGCGGAGAATATTTGTGGAGACACTGAAATCTGTGAAAACTAAAGCCATTTGCAACAGGATTTTGTTACAGTTCAACCTGTGCAGTGCATACAATGTGAAATAAAGGGACAGGTAGATTAATGTCAGCTTTATTACCTATTAATGCTTACCAACGAATAAAGATTCAGCTTTACACTTGCAGCATTCTGACTATTCCTTCCACTTAGATTTCTGTTTTATATCTTTTTTGCTGGAGATGCCTAAAGCAATTCTACTAGTTCCTGAGTAAAACAACATCTAACAGTAAGCAGCAAAGTTGTTTGCTTTGCTTTATAGCTTTCAGAGTTAAAGCTATGTTTAATTGGAGGTAATCTGAGTCATCACAAAAAACAAACACTTTTTTTTTCCCTATATACATCGCCTTACAAAGCAGAGAGGGATTTGAGTTTTTAATTGTGGTTGTTTATGACCGTCTTTGGTAAGACTTGCTGAATTTCTAATTATGTGCTTAACAACTGGAACAAGCTCCGAATATTACTGCATAAAAAGTCTCCCTTGATCATTTTCTTACAAGTTATATAGCAGCCTCGATCAGCGAAGGTGTGGGATTGCTTTCTTGACATTTATTGAATAACCATTATTTAAATTATTTTCCTTGTTTCAATGAATTTGTCATACATTGTATTTTACAATAGCTTCTCTTTTCCCTTGTTATTTACATAAAAATTGCTACACTCTGTTGCCAGAAATAGTGAAATGAACATATATGTATAAAAGTAAAATGTAATGCACCCAAAAATCAGAGATGAACAGAAATAAACAGGAAAGTACAAATTTTTAATTTTACTATCAAACTGTATTTGTAAGAAATATTTCAAAGAAAAAAATATAGCCATAAAAAGTAACTCCAAGTGTTTCTGTTCAAACATTTCTAATTTATTCCAAAATAATCTGATTTCACAGGAGAATAAAGACATAGAAAAAAAATAGCCTTTCTCATCTTAGTGGCAGTGATGTAAAAGGCCTCGATCCAAAGCCCACTTGAAGTCATTACAGTGACATCATTTAGCCTTGGATCAGGGTTTGAGCAAAGGACATACTGAATTTTAAACAGATGTAAGTGAAACCAGAATCTAGCTCAATATGCAGATACTGTATTAACTGTGCTGAAATCTGTTTCTGTGTTCTAGCAGGTTCAGCAAATAGTTTTAGCACTGTATTTGTGTGTCTGTAAACCAATGAGCTTTTTTTCAGAAGAAATCGGAGGAACTGAGAATTTTGTCCTAAGAAATATTTTCTATCACTTTTTTTTTTTGTCAAAAACATATTTTGATTTAGAAAAAAAAAACACTGCAAACAAGTAGTACTATTATTATTCATGGTAGTTTGGAAAAGGCAGGGAATTCTACTCTGGAAAACAAAACAGGTAAAATACAATGTTATAGGAGCAAATAAAATGAAAATACCTGAAGGTTTGCTTTTTCATGGTGCAGACAGACATTACACAATAACCAGCAGTAGTTTAAATTTCATCATTATCTTACATTTGTAGGGGTTCCTCAAAAATTTAGTTGATAGTCAATTTAAGATTTCTGACTTAGGTCACAACAGAGTAATTAGACAGAATTAAAGTAAAAGCTGAAAGAAAATGAATCAAGTAATAGAATACATTGTGTAGCATTTTTTCTCCTGGAAACTCCACTGATAATCTTGCACTGTATACATTATCATGGAATAAAAATGTTTGATTATACATCTCTATTATAAAACTATTTTTGAAATAAGGTAGCAATGCTTTAGGTACCAGGTTTCACTGAAACTATCATATATATTTTTTATTGCACTCCAGTACTGTAGCAGTGAAAATAGCGAAGGTCTCAAAGATTGCAGTATTCTCATGCTTCAAAGGAGTGTGGTTGTTATGTATCACTCGCTTAAAATAAATGTCTTACATTAAAATAATGATTTGAAAGATTAGAACAAATCCTGGGGAAACAGAGTTAACACAAACATTTTAAAGTAACTCTGTTCCTTGTTTTGAACACAAAATGAAATGAAGCACACAAGGACAAAAAGATAAGACAGTATTTCAGTGTAAGGAGTGAACTTGTCCATTCTTGACATCACTGCTTCTCCTGTAATTTTTAATTTCATAACTGGTATTTCTGATCATTTTTCATGAGAGTGAATTGCTATCTATTCTGCATAATTTTAAACTGAAACTGGAAGAATAAGAAAAACAAGACAAAACAAAAAACAAACCCTGTGTGCTCCATTTGCTGAATATATGGTTTTCTTCCCCTGATGTGTGCATGTGCCAGATGGCACTACACTGCGTTGGATGATAATAAACATGAAAAATACAGTCAGTGCATCAGCAGAGATAACTGTGGCTGAATATACTAAGGTTTGGGCTGGTAGGGAGAAGAGACAGAAGTTCCAGCTCTGAGATAAAAACAAAGTTCAGTTCCTCAAGGGACGAGCTGCTGTTGTTTCCAATTAGCTTATGTCGGCAGGAGGGACACGAAGGAGCCAAGGAGGAAAGTGAAGCAGGGTTTAACACTGTGCCTGTAGGACTACAACTGTTATCCCAGCATCCTGACTAAGGCAGACGAGTCCTTGAAATGCAGGGGCAGATCTGGGGCCATCATGGTCCCAACAGCTCCCAGCCAACTTGTGGTGATGAGAACTAGTAAGGGTTCCAGCAGGCCATGGGGATGGTCAAACAACCACAGGACCTCCAAATCCAGGGAGTAAGGTGGTACGGGATGCCTAGAAGGACTGAACTCCCACTAGACATGGTTTAAAAAGAGGATGGCTGGGATAAAGGGAAGTGTTTGGGTCAAGGACCTTCAGGTGGTGGAGAGGACCTGGGAGTGCCTGCCTCCCCACCTGGGATTTAGGAGCCATCAGCCATCCCACCACACAGTGGTGCCCCAGAAGGGGCAAGTAAAGCTCTCCCTAGCTAGCCACTGCATCCTCCTTCTCCACCAACTCCTTCCACTGTCTGTTAGCAGAGATCCAAATAGGGATGCACTCATTTACAAGAACAGGGCATTTGCTCCCTGCCCATGTACACTGTAGTTGTCTGCTGGTCCACAGTTGTCACTGGTTCCACAACATTGCTTTTCATCTGGGTTTCTACATCCCAGTTAGCAAATGAGGGGCCTCAAGGGTAGTTCAAACATGTCCTGGACCTCCTAAGAAATAGATTTTGGGGGAGAACAATTAGTGTTATGGGGAAGGTGTTAAAGTGGTGAACTGATGGGGAAAAAGTCTTGTGGACATCTACTAACAATACCCCAGAGGAGAAGGGTTTAAAATGGTCTGAGATTCTATCTATACTCATTTATACTCATACCCATGTACTTATACTCAGACAACCGAGTATGAAATGCTGGTTTCATTTTAATCAGAACTTGTCCTCAGGGAACTAAAGATGAGTTTCAGGTTCTGTCTTTGGCTAGGGGAAAGAAACTCCAGACAGAAGATCAAGTGGCACACATACAATAACTTAATTACTACATTCACTTCAACATTTGTTTGCTGTTTCTTATTTGCAGCTTTTTCTTCTTACAAACACACTTTATTCTGAAAGGGATAAACTTAAATTTAGGAAGCCAATCAAATTGTAGTGGATAAGTTTTAAGTAATTCTATCTTTTGCTTCATTGTAATTTATATGATATTATTACAGGATACATTACCCCATCAAAAATGAAAAAAAAAGGAAAAGGAAAAAAATAAATTATTCTTGGTCCTGCAAAGAATGTAGTTAAGAGTTTCTTAGTTTTATTCTTTCAGTCTGAGAAACTTTGTTCTCTATTCCTACATGAATGCTAAACATAGCCTGTGCTCAAGTGTCACCACTGAAAAGTGTGCCCACTCTATGAGCTAGTCAGTGTCCAAGTCTGGCTGTGGTATCATCCATCTCCGTAGGCTCGTTGTGGTAGGGCTGTTGTTGGAGAAGCTCTTGATCCATTAATTCCTGAGAGATAACAGCGAAGAGGTGAGGGCAACCGCCAACGTTTTAAGATACTGGTCACACAGACCTTTGCTCCTTGAGTGAAGGCTCCTGACATGAGGGTGGAAGAGAGGGGAGTTTCCTCAGCTCACCACATGGTGATTACAAATGTCACCTACAGACAAAAGAAAATGAAAAGAAACAGTGAGTGAAACATGGATAATGATTTAGTCGCTTTAAAATGCACATTAATCATTCTACAGCTCTCAGCTTTACTGCAGTGAAAGTTAGAGTCTCATCGAATTTAACTTTGGTACCAACGCTGGGAAGTGGAGCTCTGCAGCAGGGCTTTAATGAATATTTAGAAGTGGCAACGACATGAGTGTACTAAGAAATCGGTATTCAAAAAAACTCTTAACGACTCCATAAAAATACAGCTTAGCTGCTGCGTTAATCATTCGTAAAAGCACTGCCTGACTCTTTTAGAGCCCTATGTATCTGAAGTTTTGGAAGCAATTGTGAATAAATACTTCGTCGCCTGCTCACAGGAACATTTTCTCGAAGGTAGCTCATTAAATTGCCTGAAAGCGACTCGACCTAAAATAAGTTAAATACAACTTAGAATGCCATCAGTTCGACTGGAAAGGCAACTAAAAAAGGGAGGGTGATGGGGGAAGAATACATTCACCAAAAGGTTGCAAAAGACGTTTAGCGTCAGCTCTACCGCAGTTATTACTAGTGTACGAAAAGGGACTCAGAGATCTTATCGGACAAAGTGGCTCAAATCCCAATCTCCATTTGTTGTGTGGGTTTCCCCTCCTTTTTTTTTTTTTTTTTTTTTTTTTTTTTTTTTTTTTTCGGTGACTCCGAAAGATGTCACGGAGTAGTGAAATCTTTGCAGAGGGCTGCTCATGCATTCAGATTGTATAGTTTTCAAAATGTGATGTTTTGCAATGATGACATTAGAGTAGCAACCAAGGGTCCGAGACAGCAACGCCTGCTGCAGCTGGGCTTCGCTTTGAAATTCCCAAGACAATGGGGGCCAGTGTTCTCCATCGCTTCGCCTTTCCATTCCATTTGCATAGTCTGTTCTGCCTGATTGACCAGCTTGGGCTGTCCAAGGGACCAGCATTGTTCACAGATCACTTCAAGATGGCACAGATGACAAGATTCAGGTGAGAGATGAAGTGGGATGATTCTCAAATGCCGTAAGAAAAAGCTACCCTGGGAACTTTTAGCGCAAGAGAGACAAACAATTCGAGAATTTAAGTAGCTTTAGTTTTTGGAGGGGATTTTTGGTAAATGACTTGATCGTATGCGGAAATATTCCGTGCTGACGCCTAAACATATATCAGAAAGTTTGTGGATTTGGTTGGGAGGATTTTGCTTGTTTTGCATTTTGACGATTATTTTTTTCTGTCTCAGTTCTTACCTTCCCCTGGCAAAGATGGGAGTTCTGCCATTGGAAACCTCCGCATATCAAAGTTTGCTTATTAAAATCATAAGAGGACAATAAATAAAGCATATCACAGAGACGAGTTTCGAAATTCCTTGGTGCCTACTCTGTAACTAAGTGCCAGGCTTAATTAGTTAATGTTCATAAAGCGCTTTGAACATGGAAAACTCTCCTATAAATGCAAAGCGCGAGAACGGTTATTAGCAAGCACCGCACAACACAGGGGACTGCGGTATTTTCCAGCCTGGGAGCCGCGCTGGGAGCGGTTATCTCAGAGGATCAGGAAATAGAGGCTGAAGCAAACCTCATTTCCCCGGAGAAGTTGAAAATTCTATACTGTCCTAAGTTCCCCGATGAAACGTCGTGATCTGGGCTCCCCTCTCCTCAGGTGCTCGAGTAAACACACAAACGGCAGCGCCCCTAAAATGAATTTCATTTGACACCGATGTTTTGACTTCATCTCAAAAAGACAAAATCTGTGTCATACAAGTATGTTTTCCCTGGAGGGGTTTCCAGCACAATTTGCTATAATTTCTTTACACCTAACAGAACTGATGGGATCTGAGCAGTGAAACATATTCCCACAGTAGTTTCGCTCTCTCTCACTCTCTGTTACCCTCCTGGGGTTCAGATTACTCTCTAGCATAAATATTGCCAATAATTGTGCTAGTATGCTGATTCTCAGAAGGAAGCGGAATTCTCTCCTCCTCGTATAACAGACCTAGAGCCAGGCAACTTCTGCTTAATCTTTCAGTATATTCTCTCCTGGCTGCTTTTCTTTCCCCTGCAGCGACTAATACACTTAATTACATGATTTACAAGAATTGCCAACAAGGTCCCGGGGGCTGCTAAAGTCCGACCCCCAGAGACTGAACAGAGTGTAAGGTGTGTCTGAGCGCATCTGCGAGCCCGAAGGCAAGATGCACGGAAAGACTCACTGAACCTTCCCCACGCCGTATCGGCTCTTCAAAATTATCTAGAAGTTCAGGCCCTTCTCTTCTGTTCCGCACACCCCCTTTCATCTTCTGCTTCAGTCACAGATTACCCCCCTTCCCGTTGAAGGGAGTTAAAAGCTCCGGAGGTAACTTAAGTGGCTCTGGAGTTTGTTTAATTTCTCTCCAGTGTTTACTGATAATTCGAGAGACGCTTATCTCGGGGAATATAACGATTAATACAACCGCAGGTTTCCAGATAAGTGATTGTGATGGAGATTGTTGGCGAGAAAATAGACAATTATCCGCTGTTAGCTTTACATAAAGATCGCATTAACTTGAATTAGTTATCAGACAAAAGAACATCAGAAAGCTGCACCTTTCTGCCAAGGCAACCGCTTGCTGGCGGTGCGCTCCGCACAAGCAACTGCACCGCTGCCTCGCTAACATCTCGCAAACGTGAAAGACGAGGCGGGCTGGGGGGCTGCGGAGGAGGCGTGTGCGGGAAGGGCTCCTCGCCGCTGCCCAGGCACGGCGGCTGCGGAGCCGAGGGCAGGGCGAGCCCCGGCGCTGCGAGATCGCTTTAATATCAGCTGCCCGGCCGGGCTGCCTTCGTTTCCATAGGGCGAAATTAACATGGACGTGGGGCAGCCGCTAACCCGGGAGGAAACGCGCCGAAGGAAAAAGCCGCGTGGCTGATCGCCAAGGAAACCTCGCTGAAAGGGAAGAGGAGAGCATGTGGCTATTAATACCGCAACACAACAATAACATTAAAAAAAATAAAAACATAATGATAACTTGGAGGCAGCTCGCCATTTGCATATGAAACCGGCGGCCAGAAGCACGGCAGTCCCCTTGCTGCGCGATGTGCTCCTCGGTCCGAGGTTCCCCCTAGACTGAAAGCCTTTTGATTATTTCTCCTCTCCGAAGGAAAGGCTGATTCCTCGGTAATTGATAGCGGGGAAGGGCCGTAATTAATTTCGCAGCAAAGTGAAGTGCAGCTTCCTCTCCCGACTGAAGGGAAAGGGACAGGAGAGAGGAAAGGGGGCGAGGGAGCGGAGGCGAAGGGAACTCCTCCCATGAACCCCAAATTAAAGGAAATCACGCCTCACGCTCTCCGGCACCGAGACCCCCCCCTCGACTCCTTGCCACCCCCTCGCTCTCTGGAGAGGCAGGAAGGACAGGGATCGTGGGCTGCTTTCATGAAATCAGAAAGCATTCACTAGACGTTTGTGTTGCAGGAGGTTTCTGTGGGAATCGGATGGCTCGCGTAATTGGGGAGGGAGAGAGTGAAGCCGGGTGCAGTGTTGTCTGGTTTCTCTCTGAAATTAAAGGCAGTCTTCAAAATAGGGTGTTTGTTAGCGAACTTCAGTAGGGAGGGAACCTGCCATTTCGGATCAGTGCGTTTTCTGTGCTGGATTTCCAGATGGATCTTTAAGCACTGTATTTTTATGGAGAAGGAAAGAAGGACGCGCGGAGAGGGGGAAGGGGCTCATTTCGTGTGTGTTGGGGCATTACAAAAAAAAAGTGATATGATACTTTAAGTGTCAGGCTGAAACTTCATAGATACAGGGCTAGAAAACAGGTCAGGGCAGAAGGGCGATCGAAGGTGAATATTTTCTGTGTATTAGGTAGAGGCGAAAGCAGGTCAATAAATGGGGAGGGGATGTCAGGTGAAGCGGTGCAGCTCTTTTCCTGGGACAGAGAGAGCCGGGAGCTGTCCCCAGCCCCGAGACGTGCTGCTGCGGTTTCTGGTCCCCGCTGAATGGAGCGGATAATGATCCTCGGTTCCCAAGGCAGGCTTGCTGCTGCCTGGTGAGCCTTGGATTTGTGTGGTCCAAGCCTTTCCCAGCTTGTCCCATTCTGTCACCGGGATAAGGGGCTCCCTCGGCTCGTTTGCACCTGCGTCGCTTTTGGCTCCTTCAGGAATGCGCTGAAGCTTGTAATCAGCTTTGTGAAGCCATTGAGTGCACGGCTGAGTGAAACTTCCAAAGCTCGCGGAAAACTGGCCCGCTGAATAGGAGTCAGCATGGGGCTTCTCTCCAAGCCTCTGGCCTGCCAAATTCCAGCAGAGCCCCTCACAATCAGTCCACACAAGCTTTACTGCTCTCCCCGCACTAAGAGAAGCGAGAAAAGAAAAGCTAAAATACCAGTCACCGAGGTTAGCAGTTTGTTCCCAGATTAATGGCAAACGCCTCTCCCTCATGTAACTAACCAATTCACCGTGGAGATGTGTGTGTGTATGAAAGTGTGTGTGTGTGTGTGTGTGTGTATATATATACACATGCATATGAATATGTATGTTTGCCTATGTGCATAAAAAGAAAAGAAAGAAGGAAATAAGGAGAAAAGGGAACGCTGTTAACATCACTTTATGAGATCGTAGGCGTCAAAGGCTCTTGTAGCAAACAGGTAGCAGGCTGTCTTCCTATCATCACAAGGTCACACTTGTCATCTCAGTATTTTCTGCAACACTACGGTTTTAAGGCTCTGAATTAAGGTGACCCTCAGCTGTAGTCGTTTTTGCATGTGAAGGTGCTTGCATAGCATAGAGTGAAAGAAAAGTAAATGACCAGCACCACTACGAAGCTGAGCAATAGCTATTTTTTTTTGTTTGTTTGTTTTTTTTTTTTTTTTTTTTTTTTTTTTTAATCAACAGCAGCCCTTCTCCTTCCCAGTAAACTCTCTTTGTGGCAAGACGTGTCAGAGGCCCAGGCATGAAGTTTGTGCTGCTCCGTGCTCGCGAGAAGGAGTTGCGCAGCTCCGAGCGCCGCGGCCGGCGGCGGAGGGCCGCGGAGGGCCGCGGAGGGAGGCGCGCGGCGGCCGCGCTCTCCCCGCTCCGCTCCGCGGGGTCGCGGCTCCGGGCTGCCGGCGGCCACCGCGGCCCCGCCGGCCCCGGGGGCGGCTCTGCCCGCCCCCGCCGAGAGGAAAGTGCCCGCTTCGGGGAATTCCCCGTGCTCCGCATCTTGTTTACAGCACCCTCTGGACACTTATTATATTCTTCACTTCATTGCTGCATTTAAACTTTTTCAGCATCTTATTGTACAGCGGATACGACGCCAAACAACTCCAAAATACTTGGCACCACTTTTTCGTACTTTCTTCTGAAAGTCTGCAGGTGGTTGTAGACTCACATTTTGTTAGATCAGGAGAAACACACACTCTAGTGAGGCAAACATCATCCTTTCTATAGTAGCCCATTCACATGAACAAATGCAGCTTAAAAAAACCTTAAATCTGATAAAATTGTAGGATAAGCTCATTCTGGCATCTTATGTATCTTGCAATTATAGATCCACCGAGCAAAGATTTACATTCCTATCTTGAAACTTTTTATTCTTTTGATGTCCTTCGTCTTCCATATGTGTCTAAAACAATGAAAACAACATTACCACAACATTAATATTTTTTTTCAAGTCCTTGCCCGACTGGTACAAGAGGGGGGGGATGGACATTCATAGAATTTCCAGGGATGATCTCTTTTGCAGGGCTTGCCATGCTTGTTAATTACGTCATGCAAGTCATGTTTTCTTAACAGCTGCAATGAAATAACCACAGCAGTGGAAGAAGAAGCTAGCCCCACAGAGTTATTTCCTGTAAGTTCACCAGGATTTGGTCTCAGCTCTGCTGTCATGCTTTTAGCATGTTCTCAACGACAGAATTTTCAGGACTGTTCAAGAAATCAGTAGCGGAAGTAGGTATTTTTGCCATTGCTGTCTGTCATATTTGTAAGGGCTCAGCAGTACTAGGTTACTGCAGAGCAGACGATCATGTAAAGCACTTAGCAGCATCAGTGCATTGTATTCTGATCTCCAAGTCACTCTAAAAGATAACATAATATAACATCAAAAGTAAAGAGTTAGGAAGTAAAACCGAACACGAATATGTTTCATGTTGAAGTCTTGACACATGAAATTGTGAAGTCACAAAAACTCCTAAATATGCCCACAAACGGTTTAAACTCTCATCTATTTCTGTCTTTAAAGTTTCTTTTCTTTTTGGAAGTTTGATGTGCTATTTTCGACCGTGTTGCTTCTTCCAGCCATTCTCAGTGACAAGTCATGAGGATATGCAGTAATTCAGAAATTAGTGAAATTTTATTCTTGGTGGGGGCGTTGGATTAAGAGGCTGGGAGAGTGTGAAACAAGTCAACGTGTAATTGTATGATAAGGCTCTCACGAGGAATTTATTGGCCAAGTTGCTATTTCTATTCCTTCCTAATCTCGTTTAGCACATTCATTCTCTGCAATCTGTCTCCATAATCTTCTGTGACAGAATGGCAGCCAATAGAAGCATGCATGTTTGGAGAGAAGAGAAAATATGCAGAGGCGTGATAAACTGATGCTAATTATCCATATTTAGGACACCGAGTGCAGAAGATCAAGGTTTACAAATAACAAACCAGAGCCAATGATGATGGCTTCCTAGTGTGGAATATATTGGAGAGGACAAGATAAGGGTTTCACATGCAGAAGAGATTTATTGGTCAAAGGGTTCACCTTCCACTTTTCCACTTTTATATAGCAGTAAATTATTTAGGCTAAATTCACCAGAACATTACTCTTTTATTTGGCAATGTGCCATGACTTGCTCTTTCTTTGTGTCCTTTCAATGCAAATCCTTGTAGTGTAACATCAGTTGATAAGAAACAAATAATTGAAGTAATAGGTAATTCCCTTTAAATTGTGCATATAGGACAGTAAGGTAATCATCTAGTGTAGAATAAGACTGGAGTAAAGAGCAGATAGCTGAAAGTGAAACAATATCAACCTCGACTATTAAATCACATTTGTACTAGAGAAAAACAACCTGCAGAAGGCATGTAAGTTGAACAAGACACAACACTAATCTACCCAGCATTAGAGCATTTTCCTATAGACTTCTTAAATTTCACTTTAAAAGACAGCTTCTCTCCATTTTTATTGCTTTCCCCTTTTCTTTTTTTTCGAGGAAAGTAACATTTAAATTAGGAATGCAGCATTCTCTTTTTAACAAGTGTTGGCTCTGGGAAATAATAAGGGAATTCAGTTTGGCAATATGTGCGCAATATTGTTGAGGGTCAGTAGTAGTGATCTTAGCAGACTGCAGTAATTGTACTGTAAAGTTTCCAAAATGAAAGTAATATTTGTTAGGTTTATGTATACTTAGTATTTTAGACCGTAGGCTAGCTAGTCGCAGAATTCTTACTATTATTTTTATTTTATCTTCTGGTCAGGTGGAGATAACCTGGTCTTTGAGAAATTCCCCAGGTATTAAATTTTATGCCAACATTCCTTCTCGCTTCTCTAACTTTTTTTTCTTGTGTTGCTAGTAGAATGATACTCAGCAAAACACATAACCCTGATGCTGAAATATGTCTCGAGGGTGCATCGTTTAGGTAACTCTTCAAAATATCTTTCAGCTGATGTAAGCAAAGATATTTCTTTCTTTAGTGACTGCTCATTTAACAGGAGAATTCCTTTTGGTCTTTTTTTCACTGAAGAATCTCTCTGTATTTATTTCTCTCTCTGAGGTATTCCCATAAATTGACTCAATTTGTGTATTGTACACTGGCAAAAATACTGCAGTCCCAAGACTAACATTTTCACAGGTTTTCCATATAGCGATACCTCAAGTGCTTTTTAAAAATCCGAGAATTAACCTGCTTCACTCGAAATAGCCTAATAAAAAATCTCATTAGAAGAAAGAAGGCAGGTGGGCTAAAACTTAGGTGATGAAAGCTGCCATTTTGTCGCTAGTGGGCAAGGAATATACAGGGAATAAGGAGAGGAGAAAGTATATGTCGCATTAAAATCTTTGGGACGAAACTGGATTTGGTATTACCAGGTGCCATGTGGTTCCTGAGCACGAACCACCCTCGCTCTCCGCAGTTACGGTATTCCGCTGCTTTCGAGGGGCATCTGAGGCCTGATCCATCGCCCACGAAAATCGACCAGGTACCAGACTCTCATTTCAGTGGGTTCAGCATAATGCATCGTGTAGGCCCTTACATTTTGGCTAACGGGGAGACCCGGAGCCGCCCCCGCTCGGGGCCGCCCACCCCACTGCGGCCGCGCCGAGAGACATCCGCCAAGGACACGTCCCAGTGGGACGGGGTCTGTCCCCCGGGGAAGTGCCACAGCAGGGCTAAAGGGGCCACTTACTGATTTTCGTATTAAATTATTAGGAACTGTCGATGTGTGTGTGCGTGGGGGGGGGGGGAGGGGGGACCCGACACCACACAGGTGCTAGCTGGGTCCTGAACTACATTAAATGACTATTGGCAACTAGTTAGACTAATCAGGCTGATTTTCAAAGAGGGTGATGGACGATAAAGACCCAAGACCCACCCGGTTTTAATCAGCGAACGCTTTCGTGTAAGGTACAGCTAACCGACGGGGCTGTGAGGAAGATGCTCCACATCTGTTTTGTCCACTGATTTAGACGCAAAATACTTTTTCTTCCTCTCTGCTCCCCGTTCGTAGGGAAATGGCAATCTTTAATACGAAACCCAAACAGTTTCTTAAAGTAACATTTCACAGTTTTGTTTTTTATCCTCGGAGAGATACTAGAAATCCCTCTAATCAGGGGTTTATTGCTAACCGAGCCGTGTGCACTGGCTGGAAATACGCTAAAGTTTCGCCTTTAAGTGTTTTGGTGTTTATGCTTAGTGTATGGTATCCGATAAGCTAAAGGGCTCCAATCCAGACGATGTCTAACAGTTCCACAGAAGAGCAACAGAGCTTCTGCAATGCGTTTTCTGCCCTTTCTTAAAATGTTTATTGTATGTCTTTTAAAAAGAAAGCTAAAACTTATCCTCTGCGAATTTTTACTATGATTTTACGCCTCTGTAACTCCATTGATTGTTCAAATCCCAAGTCTTAAGCGAGTCCTCTACATGCTAGACAATAGGCATGTGATATTCAAATTAAAAGGTATGACAAGGCACTTTGGCTCATCGACACCTAAATCTAATGCTTAGCGGTGTGCGCATGCAGAGAGATTTACATTCTTCAAGAAACGTCAAGAAGTCGTGATAGGACTTTCCCAAGCAAATGACGCCATCACACATTTAA
The DNA here is from genome assembly GCF_028389875.1 of Rhea pennata. Taxonomy (NCBI): domain Eukaryota; kingdom Metazoa; phylum Chordata; class Aves; order Rheiformes; family Rheidae; genus Rhea; species Rhea pennata. The sequence goes on from NC_084663.1 coordinate 153,187,937, forward strand.
CAAGCTGTTACTTTCCAGACGGTAGCAGATTTTCATTAAATGTAAGTAGTATTTTTCTTGTGTATCACCTTTTGCTGGTTAGTGAAGATCAGAGAAGACCATCCTAAGGAGCAGAGACCGTGCGTTTGAGCAAGGAATTTAAAAGTTGGCCCTTTTCGTGAAAATATTGTAGGATCCACTGTAGGATCCTCGTCTGTTTCTTCAGCACCTAAGGCTACTCTCAGATGATTAGATACACCTGTCTAGGTACGAACCCATCATAACTGTGAATACATGAACACATTATTTGGATATTATAAAACATCTGAAATATGTTTGAAACGCGTAAACACATTTAGCTTATCTACTTCCAAACAGAAGTTGGATAATGCAACTTCCAACAGAAGTTGGATAATACAACTAAATGCCAAGATCCTACCATCTGCTCCAAATTGGCGGCCCAAGGATGTCATTCGCAATAAAGCCATTTCATTGGTTTCCTTATCTTAAATATCTGGATCCGTGGCATGTTTATCCTGATGAGATTGTCCCATTTATCTATTGAGGGTCGCTCTGCGACTCCTAGAACTGATAGAATTTTATTATATTCGAGAAAATCATGCATGGCTTTTCCCTGCAGCTGTTTATTCAAAGCAAAACAAATAAGAAGACAAATATTTTTCTCCGTAGTGTGACCCAAGAGTTGATGTGTTAAATGGACCTTTTGGATACAGTGTTAATAGAAACTTTCTCAGCCTTGTCGGAAAGTTAGAAAGTGAAAGGAAGTTTAACACAGAAGTGTTTGGAGGGAAAAAGTGAATGTTCTGTATTAATTTCTTCGTTCTCCCTGTCATTCTGCAAGATACTTATGTAACACCAGGGTGAGGAAAGTCAGCTTCCTGTTTCGAAAATGCTCTGCATGCCTGTATTCCTTGCTCTTCACCCCATCGAGTTTGAGATGCACTAATGAAAAGTTTGTTTGGCTATATTCCACGCTTCCCTTTCCCTCCTAATCTCTTTTGTGAATTTTAATCTTCCTGAGCTCTTCTAGTATCAGAGATTCACGGTTCCCCCCCAGACATCCCTATCCGAAACAGGCAGGCTTTATCTTAGCTGCTATTGTGTGCTAAAGTACTAACTGTGCGCTTCCGGAAAGTTTTCTTGCTTTCCTTTTTCATTTTTCCTTGTCCATTGCCCTTCCAAGTAGGATATATATATTATCACAGTGACTCCATCACATAAGCACTTTTCTTATTAGTCCTATATTCAAACATTGGGAAAAATCACGCAACCTTCACCCATCCTGTGACTGAAAAGCAAATTTCCCAAAAAGTAAAGATATCAGTGTGCGTAAGGCAGGAGGAGGAAGACCAAAGTTAGAGAATATGTAACTCTGAGACTGTAGATTGTTTTGCCTATAATTTTTCACATTGAGTAGGAACTTGTTTTTCACCGTGTAACTTAGTTTCGAACTTCCACGACGTGAGTCTGTCTATCGTTCTGCTTTGGACTGCATGCGATAAAAAGGTACTCAGCTCTAAGCATCAGGATCCCATTACTTCATTTTGCTAATCTGGTTAGGATTGAACACCTATCTGTTATTCAACAGTTCTAGCAAAATAATCTTCCTACATACTTTTTTCTGTATTTACGTCAAAAAAAATAGCTGAGTCCAGAACTTGTGAGATTTGTGCAAGACAATTTTAAGTAGGAAATAAACGGCTCCGTAGTCCCTTCCACCAGCACTACCATCCCTCTCCCCCCATCTGCCCCCCCGCACCCTCCCGCGAATAAATTATACTGGCCAAAATGTATGGCGTCTTTGTTCACTGCTAGTTCTTAGTTGCTATGGAATTTTACGCCTTGGTAAACCATATTTCACCTCCTCCCGGTGAAAGCTATTCTTTGCCTAAATGCACACTTTGCACACTACGGTCCTTCACCCCCTTGTCGGCTGCACTTCCTCATCCCACGCTAGTCTTCCCTGTGCGAGAAGTGTCTTCACCATCCTCGGAGCTCAGCTCGCCCTCTAGCACTTACACAATGGTTTGACTACCACCAGATGCTCTCCTGCTCTCCTCGTTTTCATTGTCCCCTTTGAAGGTTTCTGAAGGATAGTCCCTCTATCTGAGAGCCGCAGTTAACCGTGGCACACGTCTTCTCCAAATCAATGAGAGGTGCCCGGAATGAAAGCGTGAACAATGGGATTTTACCGAGCATGAAGCATATTACCCCCAAACCCATCATGACAGGCCATGCTAAAGCAGTTGAATGACTTTCTTGAAATGAGACTTTTCTGAAGGCTCCTCCCTTCAGTGAATTACACCGTTCAGAAAAGATAGGCATGAAACTGCGCAGGGGCACCTCAAGGCTTTGTAAATAGAAAACGAAAGAGTCTTTGTCACAAGACACTACAGCTTCGATCCCAAAGCCAGGGCCTAGTGCACTTTCTCTGGACATCACCAGATGTATCCTTATTCAGCATCTGCTCTGAGCGTTGTAAATGATAGGGTTTTCTTTCACCCTTTCCCTTTTATGCCTCCAAACGGTTTGATGGTGCACACAGTAGTATAAGTCAGTACAGCCAGTTCCTATTGACTTGTGGACGAGGCATAGCCTACATAGGCATCACCAGAGTTGTCCTCCTGATCATGCACGAAGACCTCGAAGGATTTCTTAGGTCACCTGCTAGCACCATCTACCACCTCGAGCACACAGTCACAGGAGCCAGTTACATGCGCCGCACCATCGTTACCGATGAAAACCGGGGAGCTCCTCAAGAGGCTCCAAACTTCGGTTTGCTAATCAGCACTTTAGCGGCGTTTGCTCCAATAGCAGAACGGCTCACTACCTGTAAAAGTCAGCTGACTTTCCTTTTACCTCTGCTAATAAAAGCCTCCGTGCACGTTTACCCCCTACAGACCCAGGATTGGCCTTGGCTCCTCTTTCCGAGGGAACAACGACCAGGCGGCGAACTGTCCAGCCCCTCGGTGGGAGGGGGCGCATGTGTCATGTCCCCTCCTGACATTACTCAGCAGCGGCGCGGCGGTGCCGGGAGCCCGCGTCCAAGCAAGCCCCTGCCCAGCATAACCCCGGATTTCCCTCCTGCCACCCGCGTCGCGCTGAGCCCCGACGGGGGTCGGTCCCGCCGCTCCCGCTCCCCTCGCCGCCCTCCGCGCAAGCCCTCTCCCGCCCATCCGTGCCCCGGTTCGCAGATCTGCGGGGCTGTTTCCGAGCGCACGGTTTCTTTTCCACCCCATGTGCCTCTCTCATGGCCTTTCCTTTCCAGAATAAGTGACTTTTTTAGTCAAGTGCGGGCTAGAGCTTCGCTGACTCCTCTCCCCCTAGGCATTCATTGCCTGCCTTGGTCTAGACCTCATTTGCCTCTAAGATTGTGCACGTCCCCCCTGGAGACAACTTTAAACTTGACACCTACGCCCCCTTCCCCGGGCGCCCACCTTCCCCAGAGTTGTTTGGCTCCCCGCGATGCTCAAGAGACCCAGGGGCTGTAAGGCGAGACGGACACCGCGTGTTACTGAGGGCAGGGCCACACATGGCTGCAGGTGTCTGGGGCTCTTCTCGACGCACGGTGCCAAGCTTTGGGCTGCATTTGGTCCCGCCGCCTATGCTCTAGCACGTTTAAGGGGGCATTTCCGAGCGGGCTCGGGGCCGTCTGCTCTAGTACCCGTTTTACTTAGACGGCGCTGGCCCTCGGGGGTGGGGGGCGGATTTACAGGTGCTCACTGTTGATCTTGGAGTAGCAACGAGTCAGGAAGCATCCTCTCTTTTGGAAGGTTTAGTCTTCTAGGAGAGGAGGGGCTAAACTGCCGCGAGGTGAAGGACTGCTTGCGGTTTCTTTCCTTCCCCCGCTCCTCACAAAACAAAACAAAACAAAAAAGTTAGTGGCCGAGGTTTCCCTGCCCTCTCGCAGTGTGCGTGTGAGTGCGTGGGGAGTGAGCTGCACGGCGGAGCGGAGGCGCCGGGGCCCCGCGGGGCGCGGAGGCGGGGGGGGGGGGGGCGGGGTGGGCAGGCGGGGCCCACCGGCCTGTGCCCGCGGCCCGTCGGGGGGCGCTTCCCCAAGCGGCCGCCTCCGCGGCGTCCGTGCGGCAGATGGCCTCCGGCCGGCGAGGGCGGACTGCGCGCTGCGGGCCACTGCGTATGCCTGATGGGAGGCACATGGTGCCGCCGGAGTCTCTCGGCCCGGCCGGGGAGGAGGCTCCGTGCGGAGTTCAAGAGCGACCTTTCCCGGCAGCGCTTGTTTTCCGCAGTTATCTCCACGTCGGTTGCCCCCGCACCTCTCGCGTCTGCCTCTCCCTCTCCTCTCTCTCTTTTCCTCCGCCCCCCCCCCTTCTCCTTCCCTTCGGGGTTCGGCCAGAAAGCTGCGGCCGAGGGACGGGGCGCCTGCCTCCTCCCCACGGCGACCTGCTGCAGCCCCCCACCCCCCCTCCCCCGGCCTCCCGCTGGGACGGCTCTTACCAGCCTCCCCCCAGGCCGTGGCGTCTCCCCTTGCCGCGGAACTGCGCTGGGTCCTCCCCCACCAGCCTCTCGCCCCGCGGGGGGCTCTGGTTTCACTCGTTGCCCGGTCGGCCGCTGGCTTGCAGCGGGAGCCGTCGGTGTTCCGCTGGGTGATCGTAAATAGGTTTGACTAGCCGTTGATCTCGGGGTCAGGACTCTCCTCACTAATCCCTCACTCTCCAAACACTGGCCCTCCTCCTCCTCCCCTTCTTCCCCCCTCTCCGCGATTTCTCTCCCCCTCTCTCACCCACACCCCTCCCTCTCTCCTTTTGCCCCTCTCTTTCTCTTGCATCATTCATCCTCTGCCCCTCCGGCGACACCCAAACAGGAGCCTCGCTCCGCTCTTCAGCTGCCGGCCCCGCCGCACCAGCCGGCGGCACCTCGCCGCGGGCCGCAGAGACACGTGCGCCCCGCACTCCCGCACACGGAGCCCCGCGGCCCCGCTACCACCCATGGGCACTTGCCGGCCGGCGTGGGCCCTTCCTGCAGGAGCAGCCCCTTTCGCGCTCGCTCACGCACACACACGCACTCGGACGCTGTCCGCCCCCACGGGGCTGCCCCTTCCCGGCGCTCTCCCACGTGTTGCCACGGGTGAGGGAGAGTAGTGGGTGTCTGATAAGCGGAGTACGGGGAAATGCGCGGGAGAGACTCCCCAGAAAAAGCCCCCGGGGGCGGATAAAACCCTGGGAAAAGCCAGGGCCGTCACAGGATCCAGGAGAGGGTCGGAGTCCGGCCCAGGAGCGGGTCCCCTTGAGCTGACGCGGGCTGAGCGTCAGACCCCAAAGCAGCTGCTAGCTCGGGGCGGGGGTATCTCCGTTTTGCTGTGTAGTGCCGCTCGGATTAACCGTTTGTTTGGTTTGGGGCGATGGAGGCTGATGGTGTTTTTTTTTTCTTTTATTTTCCCCAGGGTGACGGGCAAATTACGCCTAGTAATAATACCCTGTAACTGTTTGAGGCGTTCAGGTGCCTCCGGGCTGATGCTGCCTGGACGTGGCACAGCTGGGTCCCTCCGCGACGCCCGGCCAAGGGACATCTCTAGGGGCTTCTTGCCCTGGCGTGGCGCTCCTGGGTCTTTGGGGCCGCGTCCCCACGCTCCTCGGGTAGATTTCAGCAGCCGTCCCTCCTTTTACATCCATGGGTGACTTCGCGTCACCCCCCCCCACCCCGACCCTCGTTACTTCCTAGAGATCGGCGCCGGCGGTGCCCCCCGGCCCGGCGCGGTGCGACTCCGGGCGAGGGCGCGGAGGAGTGGGGCTGGAGGGAAAGCCTTTTCCCTCGGGCCCAGCGACACTCCTACGTGCTCAGCGAGCAAGGCACACACACACAAAAAAGGAAGGGAGGTAGAGAAGGAGAAAAAAAAAAAAAAAAAGAGAGGGGGGGGGAGGAAAGAGAGAACCGTTGGGAAAAGAGCTGTGCAGTGCAGGCCAAGTTTGCGTTGTGGCTTGAAGTTTGGAGCGGATCAAACCTGTGATCAGATCGAGCCTCCTTTCCTACCGGTCCCTCTGTTCCCGAGAGCTTCCCAGGGGAGAGGGACCCGTTGGTAAAGCGTTCTCCCGGGGAGGCGGGGCGCAATCCAGCCCCGGGGGAGCCCTGACCCCAAGCCCCCCACGCTACGCGCAGCGTAACTCAACAGAGAGGGCACCTCCTCCCCTCTCCCGTTCTCCTTGGTCTTTGGATCTTCCTTCGTTTTACTGAAAACAAGATAACTTCTTCTTCTTCTTCTTCTTTTTTTTTTTTTTTTTTTTTTTTTTTTTTTTAATTCTTCCACATAGGTGATTTTAATAGCTCTGTCAATCACGTTATAAGAGGAACATTTCATACATTTTTAGATGTAAAGTACTTAAACCATAAATCGTTTAAACCTATCCTTAGTTTTGCATATTCAATTATTCTCTTATATATAACCTGCAAAGCAAAGAGACTGAAGACCGAATTATTTTAGCATATCTGAACTCGTCTGTCTAGCAAAGTTGTTTTAACTTTGTTTGTATACCCAAATGAAATTTAAATCAAATTAAACTACAGGTTCGCAAGTTCAAACCAATAAACCATGACCACGAATTAATTCTATAGTGTTTTTCTTTTTATCTTTTTTTTTTTTTTTTTTTTTTTTGGCATTCGCAGAGGGGATTGTATTCCTCTGAAATACAAATGAAAATATTCGAAGCTTATTTGAATATAGCCGAGATTGGGTCTGTTTAATCCCCTTGCGCTGAAAGTGCAGGTATTCCTATTATTCTAGGGCTAACGCCGTTGAGCTTCTAAATTGCGAGGGGAGGGGGAAGAACTCGTTAAAATGAGCTGATTTAGAGGTCTGTAATATTTCTCTTACAAGCACTTTCCCTAATATTTTTGTTATTGTTGTTTAGACGTGTACAAATGCTTATTTCCTTTTCTCCCTTGACCTCCCCAATATGCTTATTACATCATTCGTCTTCAGCAATACTGTCTCATCTCACTGTTATTTTTCTTTTCCCCCTTGCCAGTAAATGCGGATTTCGACAGCTATGACCCTTAAAGAAAAGGCACGTACCAAGGCTGCATCAGATGCATATGCGTCTGCCAGGCGTACATACACACACGTACATGCACTTCTATTTGGTCATGATGCTATCTATAGAGTGCATAGATAGATATGAGTACGTATTCACATGATAGATATTGCATTTCGAGAAATAATTCAACAGGTACTCAGATTATTCTGCATATTTAAAGGCCTATTAATATTTTAAATTACATATAGAATCATGCTTCGCTGGAGAGAACCGACACCACCAAGGATTTCCCACAGGTTCCTGCTTTGTGTGTGCACCATTTGCACACTAAGCACTTCCAAAACTAGCCTGCTGATTGCCTGAACCTGCACGCACATCGGTTTAATAAATGTTAAAATAGTAAAACAAAAAAAATTACCTGGTTATAAATCAGTAGACATCTTTCATGAAAATTTTGCAATCACTTTAACGAATGAGTGGTTTAACCAAAATTATCAAAATGACTCTGAAGTTACATATGTCAACTGTCATATTAGCATTATAATTAAAGTGCAATCTCTAATATGGGCCGAAGCCGCTCCTTATTAACCAACTAACATTTCCCCGCTTTTGGATGAATGAAGTACTCATTCGCCATCATTAAAAGATATTTTGAAAAGCCCTACAGCCTGATGCGATTGACGTTTCCACCTTGGACGTTAAAAATATTTTTTTTCCTTTTGTTTAAACATGCTACGATTAATTCCAAAATTTATTTGCTACAGTATGATTTTTAAATCCAACTCTTAATGCTGTTATTACTATTAGAAGAAGTTTACAGCAAACTTTTAATTCCAGAATATCGAAAGGTACCGATAAACAGCTAAGAAAAAAAAAAAATCAAAGCATTAAACAACATCCTGTAACGAACAAACATGTATTTTGCTCGACAGCTTTCACATCAGTCGCTAAAACTTCCATGCCAATTTACAGACGGTGGGTGCGTGCGTGTGTCTGTGTTTGCGCTGCTTATTCGCACTCCCGCCGTGGGACATTTGGGAGGGATCGGACTGCTTTTAGTATTTTTGGTTTAGAGAGTGTTTTTCGTGACACTCAAACCCAAACACTTTCGCTTTTATTTGGGTTAATTATAGGGAAAGTTGCGCACTCGCCGCTGCCTTCGTATCCCTCGGGGAGCTTCTCCCTCAGCCCTGCAGGGATCCCACGCCGGAAATCTGTCCCGAAAGGGGCCGCAGAAAGGGAGAAGCGGCTCGTCCAGACATTAGGAGAGCGCCTAACCCCCTCCCAGAAAGAACTTTCCCAGTTACGGCCCCAGTCAAGGGCCAGATAGTCAGCTGCATCGGTAAAATGAACAAAATGAACGTTTGAAGTAATTCCGTAAGTCGCCTTCTTTAGCAATACTAAACGAGCATCAAAATAATCCGAGAAATCTACATATCATCCCTCCTGAATTGTATAGATCATGAAACATCTACATTTATTGTGGGATTGTATTTCACTCTATTTTTCACTCTGGTTTATAACGACCTCTCCAATTTCTATGTTTACCTGCTGCATTTGCAGGCAAACAGTGGTAAATATTTCTACGTTTTCGGGTTTGTTAACAAAAAATAACAGGTGACTTATTCCTCTTTGAAATTTATTTAACTCAAAATTGAACGCATCCTTAGGATTTCTGTTTAGCAGAAAGGCTTTTTTTAGTAAACTATATACACAATCTGAATTCTCTCGTAACGTCTAAAATAAAAATTATTTCACATTGCATTTACAAGAAATCATACAAAAAGGAAACAAAACGGAAGAGAAAATAAACAAACAAAAATTCAGATACAATAAAGTTTTACAAAACCCAGAAAAAACATTGCAGCCTCAAAAAAAGTTTTATAAATAAACAAATTAAAAAAAAAGAACAAAAACGCAGTAACATCTACAAAAACTTTTAAGTGTGGTTTTGGATTTGCCTTAGTACATGAGTAATAAATGAGAACTGCTTCCCCGTCAACTTCGACTTAATCAGACAATAAAAAGCCTTTGCCAGAAGCGATCCGTGAATTAAACCGTAGCGGTTCTGCGCAGTATAAAAGTTGGCATTGTCTAGAACTTTGTGTGATTATTATTGATTTTTTTTTGTCTTTTTGCCGTTGTTTTTTTTTTTCTTTCTCTCTCTCTCTCTCTTTCTCCTCTTTTGCAAATAAACGCTCTGTGCCTCTTGGGTGAATGATAAATACTGTACAAAAAGTCTCAATAAAACACAGAAGTTCAGTCTAAAACTAGTTTCATAAACTAGTCCTTCTAAAAAAAAAGGTAAGTAAAGCAACTGTTACCTTTTTTCTCTCTCGTTATTATTATTATTATTTATTATTATTATTACAAGAACATCAAAACATTTTTCTGTACAAAAAAAAAAAAAAAAAAGAAAAGAAAAAAAGGCGCGGGGGGGAGGGAGGGCGGGAAGGAAAGGGAATAAAAGGGAAAAATAAAAGGGGGGAAAGGCAGAGCGGGGCAGGAGGAAGCGAGGGGCCGGGGCGAGGGCGGCCGGCCGGAGGGGCGAGCGTGCGGTGGGAGCGGCGCCGGCCGGCGGCGGCGGCGGCGGGGCGCGCAGTCCTGCGGGGCGGTCCCGGTGCCGGTGCCGGTGCCGGCGCCAGCCTCCGCCGCTCCTGCTGCCGGTGCCGGTGCCCGGCGCGGGCTCAGATATGTGTCAAGGGGACCGTGCCGTTCACCCCCGTGCTGGCGCTCTGGTAGTGCTGGGGCAGGGAGTGGAGCCGGCTCTGGGCGGCGGCGGCCGCCGGATCCCCTCCTTCCCCGGCCGGTAAGTACATACTGATCATCTCCCGCAGGTCCCCGGGGCACGGGGCCCGCGAGTGCGAGGTGACGGGCGGGCTCACGCTCGGCTCGGACTTCACCAGCGAGCCCAGGGCGCCTAGCGCCCCCGAGGAGGCGGCGGCGGCCGCCGCCGCTGCCGCCGCCGCCGCCGCCGAGTTCTGGTGGGGCTGGGAGCCGTAGGGCAGCGCGCCGTAGCCCGAGGGCGAGGCGCTCATGTAGCCCTGCGAGTTGGAGATGGGGCTGTACTGCAGGGCGCCCATGTCGTAGCGGTGCATGGGCTGCGGGTTGTGCGGGTGGTGAGGGTGGTGGGGGTGCGGGTGGTGCGGGTGCCCCCCGGTGCCCGGGTGCTGGCTGTAGGCGAGCTGCGCCTCCTGCATCATCGCCGCCGCCGCCGCCGCCGCCGCCACCGAGCCCGGGTAGGCGCCGTTGGCCCAGCCGTTCATGTGCGCGTAGCCGCCGCTCGCCGTGCCGCCGGGGCTCTCCAGCCGCTGCCCGACGCCGCCGGGGCTCACGCCGACGCCCATGCCCACGCCGACGCCGGCCGGGCCGCCCCCGGCCGAGCCGGCGCTGAGCAGCCCCCCGGCCAGCGAGTACTTGTCCTTCTTGAGCAGGGTCTTAGTCTTCCGCCGGGGCCGGTATTTATAATCCGGGTGCTCCTTCATGTGCAGCGCTCGCAGCCGCTTCGCCTCGTCGATGAACGGTCTCTTCTCGGCCTCGGACATGACTTTCCACTCGGCCCCCAGGCGCTTGCTGATCTCCGAGTTGTGCATTTTGGGGTTCTCCTGGGCCATCTTCCGCCGCTGGCCTCGCGACCACACCATGAAGGCGTTCATGGGTCTCTTGACCCGGTCCTGGTTCGCTTTGTTCCCCCCGCCGCCTCCGCCGCCGCCTCCCGCTCCAGTCTGCCCCGAGAGGTTCGTGGGGGCCTGGGCTCCACCGGGGGAGTGCAAGTCCGTTTCCATCATCATGCTGTACATTCAAGTAGCTTTTTTATTTCCCACCGGCACCAGGCGTGAAAAAATAATCAAACATAGAGGAGCCAAGGAGGAAGGGGAGCGAGGCAAAAAATGTTTGTATCTGTATAGATACAGATGTACCCAAAAAAAAAAAAAAAAAAAAAAAGAGAGAGAGAGAGAGAGACGACGAAAAACGCGACGAGAGCGATCGGCAACCCCGCAGGCGAAAACTTTCTCCCTTTTGCAAACCACTTTCAGGGATCGGTGGCGATCTGGATTCAAGCTGCTCAAACAGGTGCAAGGCAAACTTGCTGCTTCACTTTGCAAGGAGGGAGGAGTGTGCGGAGCACTCGGCAATGTCCTTCTCTCTCTCTCTCTCCCCGGCACACACGCGCATACCCCTCCTCTCTCGCTCTTATTCTTAACAGATCTATTTTTTTTTGTTCTTTGCTAACTTCGAGAGAGAGAGAGAGGGAGGGAGGGAGCGTGTGTGACTTGCATCCGCTGATCACAGGTGAACGGAGCAGAAGAGAGAAGAAAACCCACCAACACGCCAAAAAAAGAAAAGTATTTAAACGTTAACAAAAAAAAATAATAAAAAAAAAAAAAAAGAGGGAGCGGGAGGCAGAAAAGAGGAGGGGAGGGGGATGGGGAGAGCAAACCAAACCAAAACAACAGCCGAGCCCCGGAGCCCGGGCGAAGTTGCACAGTAATTTGCTGGCGGTGGTCTCCCTCCCGCGGCCCGGGCGGGACGGGCGCGGGCGCGGGCGCGGGAGAGGAGGAGCCGTCGGGCGGCGCGGGGCGAGCGGCGCTGCAGCCATACAGGGCGCGCCGAGCCCGCCTTAAATCGCCTGGCGGCGGCCAATGGGCGCGCGCCGCCGGGCGGCGATTTGCATGGCGCGCGCGGCGCGGTGACGTGCGGCGGGGAGCGCCGGGACGGCGCGGGGCGGCGGCGGCGGCGGCGCGGGCGGGGGAGGGGTGGGGGGGCACCGCCCCGCCCCGCCGACGGCGCCCCCCGCCCCGTCCCTCCCCGCGCCGCCCGGGCCACGGGGGACGGGACGGGACGGGACGGGCCGCCGCCGCACCGGCTGGCGCCGCGGGCTGCCCCGGCCCCGCCGCCCTTCTCTCTCCCGCCTCTGGCCGGCGAGTGCTGCCCGACGGGGCCCGGGACGCGCGGCGCCACGTCGCAAAGCGGCAGCAAACTTAAAGGCCCGCGTCCCTGCTGCCCGCAAGGTCGGCGAGGGCACTTCTGGGCACTCCCGCAATAAAACCGTGTGCGCTTCTAAAACTTAGACGACCGCAATGTCAGCGTAAGGGAGAGCGGGCTCGACTCTGCCCACCCTTGGCAGGGAAACCCTCGTGCTGCCGTATCAACGCGGAGCTCCCGGTGGAGAGCTGCAAATAAACACGCCTTTTCACAAGGATTTCACCCATTCTGGAGCTCTCGCTGAAAGCCCACAGCCTCCTCTGAGGAGACTGTCCTAGGCAAGTTGAGCAGATGGCTCTCCCAAGCATTAAAAATGCTCAAAGGCCTGGTCCCTAATACAAGCTAGAGGCTGAAAGCGGTTGTTAGGCACTTGGTCCTAGGGGAGTTAAAAGCATCTGAGACTAATGAAGGTACACAGAAACGTATTATATTGATATAAAATAAATACAGGCGTATTAGTTTCTTTCCGAAAGTGTTAAAAGACTATCTTTGTTCCGCTGTTTCCCTGTGAGATAGATTACAGTTATTTCATGGAGGGGAGAAAATGGCCTATGCTGAAAGTCAGGCTGTAATCTTAGCTGTAGCTACAGGAATGGTCACTGTATACTACCAACACACACGTATATAAACCACTGCTCTTATCATGTTTGGCAGCGGCGAAATGGACACATGGCACCCCTTCTTTTCTGCTCTGACTATTAATTTTCCTGACCCTGGTGGCCCTTCAAGGGGCAGAATAAAGCCCCAGCTCTCCGAATTACTGTTATTACCGACAGAAGTTTTCTGCAGGAGGAGTGTGCACCATACTCAAAGCAACAGCACCAGGCGCTTTGGTAGGATGAGAGTTTTCTGGTTTTCTTTCCCCCTCCCCCCTCCCCCATCATGAAATAGCAATCCCATCACAATAATCAGGGTTCACTCAGGAGAAAAAGGCATCCTTCTCTTCATTTCTCATGACACAAGACCAGGCCTGCTTCTCGTCCCCTCGAGCTCGGTGACAGTTTTGCTATTGCCTTGGGCGGCGGTGGGCTGCCGGGGATACTCTGCAATCCACCCACCTTTTCGGGGTGGATCTTCCACCGAAGTCACCCCGGGGGCCTGGGTAGTTTTGCACGCGTGGGGAGGACGGGATCGGGCCCGCGGTCTTCCGCGGGGATATTTTCCTGAGCTGATGAACTGCCACATCTTCGGGGCAAAACAAGCGAAGCTGCTGTAATTACAACATGATGTATTAAAAATGCAATTGATTGGGACAGGAGAGGCGGAGGGCGGGAGCAGAGAGAAGGTTATTGCAGAAAGATGTATTTCCACTTGGATGGCCAAACGAAGATGTAAGGAGTAAATCGTGAGATAAACAACATTGCTCATGTATTTGTCGCGATATTATCGACTCAGAGACCTAGTGGTATTTTCTTTCTGAAAATCAGGTGTAAGATCACGAAATGGAGAATAAATGGGACGAACCGGTTTGGGGCCACCTTCTCCGGACCACTCTGGTGAACCCTGCGAGGAGGGGGACCCCACAGGGTCCAATCGCTGGGAATTTGGGTAGCCGCCTTTGGACTGGGACAGTCCTCTCCTCCCCCCTGCCCCTTCCCAGCCCCTCCTGTGCCGCGAAGTCGTTGCCGAGGCCGAACCTGCCTCCGTCGGGGCGCGGGCAGCGGGAGGCGGCGGCCGGCCGGGCTGCGCGGCTCCGGCTGCCTGCGCTACACTCAAAGTGCAGGTGTAACTTTTTGCTGAGTGACACCTGATTGACAGCTCAAGCGTGTGCCAACCGGTCGGTGGCCGGGCCCCCGGTGCCAAGATCCGCAGCTCTCCTCCTCAGCCGCAGGGGCGAGGGGGGAAACCCCATGCTGCCCACCCACAAACCTGGGACTGCCTCCGGAGCGCTGCTCGGCCCCGCCGACAAGTGAACGCGGAGCCGCACGGGCTCACCGTGCGCGGTGCCCCCGCGCCGGACGAGGCGCTTTGCACCTCGCTCTTGCTGCGGCCCGTAAGAGTATGTGGTCGCCGCTTGCAAATAACGGCTGGGGTGGAGGGGGGAGATGAGGAACAGCTCCAGCTGACCCGCAGGCATATAGCCAAGCCCGAGTTTTTCTTCAGTACAAAAGGTAGTACAGATCCCAGCTCACGGGACTAGGATCAGGTGGTCAGACACTTTTGAGAGCGTCATTTCAAAGAGGTGATAAGCCAGGAATAAACTTAGAGGTCGAAGGTGCTCAAAGTAGATCTCTTATCTCTGTGTGCAGATGTAAGAGCGGGGCTGGTCCCTGAATTTCCCTCGGAGGAAAGCAGAGTTTTAACAGCCAGCAGCTTGGATGGTGGTGGGAAAGGGAGTAATGCAAGTGGTGTGTGCAGGTGTGTAGTGGGGAGGGAGACAGGCAGCGAGGTGAAGATAGCCGCCAGGGTAGCCAGGAGAGGCGGAGAGGAGGTCCTGGACGGGGAGCAAGACTGGGGCGGGCTGAAGGTGCTGCAGGCGGCCCTCGCCGCTCCCGCGGCCCCTGGACGGGGCAGGCACCGGCGCGGCCCGCTTGCAGGGCGGCTGAAGTGACAAGTGACTCCCGGCGGTCACCGCCACCACCAGCCCCCAACCCGCGCTGCGAGCCGCGCCTCCGCGGGCGGCGCCTCCCCACGCTATTGTGGCTGCGGCGGGAAGGCCGCCCCATCGGGGCGGGAGGGAGGGGGGCGGCGCTGCCCCGCTGCGCTCGGCCCCGAGGGTGAGGACGGGGGCAGGGGGCGGCGGGCAGCGGGCTGCGGCGCGGCGGAGCCGGACGCCCCGGCGCAGGTGGCGATCGCCGTCTGCTGGCTGCAGCCGAGCTTCCCTCGCCCCGGGCCCGGGCCGCGGGCGGCCAGCGGAGATGCTCGCCGGAAGCCTCGCAGGCAGCCGTGCTCTTTCCACAGGCTGCCCTCTCCCTGCTTTCCCCCTTGCGGGGCTGATCGCTCGCCGGGCTGGTGTGCCGAGGAGCGTGGGAATCGCCTTCGCCGCCTTCGGCCCTTTGCCGCCAAACCAGTGCAAAATGCGAAACGCTCCGTCGCTTCCGGAGCGTCGCCGTCGGGGCCAAATCGGGCACCGGAGGGGGGAGCAGGGAGAGTAAGCAAGTGAGGGCGGGGAAGCTCAGTCCTGCCTCGGTGACTTTTCAACTGGAGGATCATGGTTTTGAACTCGAACTGCTACCCGGCTGGGCTGGGCTGGAGAAAAGGGGGCTCCTGAATAGAAGTCCTGCTTTCTTTTCTAGCACTAACAACTGTTTCGGGAGATCCTAAAGCCTTAGTCCCAAATCAAATACAAGCCCTCTGTATGTTTTGTTGTCTCTCCTCAGCTTGCCGGGTAAAAGCGTTTGGAGAATCTCTGGAGCTTTCGAGTAGGGGCTCACCCTGTGAACGGTACTCACACATATAATTCAAATTTCACAGCTGACCTGCTCTGAAAACCTCAATCAGCTTCTAATTGAAGGGAAAACAAAATATTGCTTCCCTACAGCAGAGCTAACGATTTAATCATTATATCAGACATTATAGCTTTTAATTAGGCTAATGCTGATACTGTATGGAAAGAGATAATTCAACACAGTTCTTGATGAATTCTGTAATTGGGTTAACGGAGGAGCAGTTGGGGGAAGAGACGTCAATATTCAAGCTGCGTCTATAGCCACCAGGTTTATGAATGAAAGGAAAGGGGGGATAAGGAAAGGGGGGGGGGAGGAAAGGGCTAAAATTCCCTGACGAGAAATGTCTCCCCCCCCCTTCGCCCAGAAGAGCTGTGCCAACCAACGGGAACCGTGAGACGGGTGAGTGCTGTCCTGCCTCCGCCTTGGCCCGCGGCGCACCTCGCTCCAGGCCGCGGCTGGGCGACTGCCCGGCCGTGTCGGGGTGTCGCGACACCCCGAGCGACAGCCTCGCTGCGGGTATCTCGCTGCGGCTCACGGCCACTGCTCGGGGAGGGCGTGGGGGAGGAGAGGGTCGCCGCTCCGCTCCAGGGCGTTTTCCACGTATTTCCTCTCTAGCCCACGGCAGTCGGGTCCCGGAACCCACGGGGAAGTGACAACTGAGGCCAACTTGCAGGAGAGCCCCAGGGGCAAAAGGCCCTTCCTTTTGGAAGAGGAGGAAGAGAAAGAGCTGAAATATCACTGAAATCCTACTCAGACCAGCCAGGTACTTCTTTTTTTTCCGGGTGAGGCCGGCTCTGTAGCTCGGCTCGTGGGAGCTGCACGTCCCGTTGGGATAGATCAGAGTAGGGCTAAGGAGGAGGGCACGAAACGAAATACAAAGGTGTGCTCCGGGCAGCCTGGTCGGAACAAAACAAAAGCACCCGGAGGGCGTCCAATTACTCTGTGTAGGTACCTCCATTTATTTATTTATTGTGTCAGATAAAAGGATTGCTCGACCCATTTTTCTGAAGGAATTCTGCTTTACTCCCTCCCTCCTCCCTAGTATTGATAAATTGCTCCTTTCCGAAGAGTTTGAATATGCCAGGCTTTTTGTTTTCACTCTTTGCTTTCTAGTTTTTACTGGCTTTGAGAAGGGGCTTTATATTTTCGTTGAGCTTAAATGAAATAGTATCGATCTCCTGCACGTTTGATCTATACTGCACACGGCAGCAGCACCAAAGTAACGCCGAGTCCTGCGTGGCCGATGGACCGGCGGCGCCAGCGAGATGTCAACTCTTAGCACAGATCCAAGAGCTAAAATTGCTGGAGGAATTGCACCACGCACTTGAATGAAGGTGGGACGGTCAGTCCGCATCTAAGAAGAGATTTCATCTATTTTTCCCACATCTAAGAAGAGATTTCCTCTCTTTCTTTTTCCTTCTCCCCCTCCTCCTTGTAGGATATACCGAGTGCTGTCTGTACTTGAAAAGGGCCTGATTCTTAGTGCAGTTGGAGTTTTGAGTTCGTAAAGAAAGGTCTTAATGAAGTTTTGCCAGCAGGAGCCTTTTATAAAATGTTTGTTTGTATTACGTATTAGCTCGACTTCGAGCACAATATTGCTCTGAAAGAGGAATATTCTGTATTGTGATCTATCCTGGTCTTATTTTGTCAGTAATTACAGTAAAATTAAACGGGTCATTGATAACATTCCAATGACACAACCCCCCTGTAATTAACAGTCTGAATACACCTTTTTAAATTACACAAAAGTTGTAATTTTCAAGTCTGTTCAGTTTTTATTTTTTATCGAGGCACTCATGGGGAATATGTGCTGATCAGAAGACAAAATATCTAGCAGAAGACGAAGGTTTGAATTGTCTTGTTTCGCAGGGTTTGGATGCTGTATTTAAAGGAACGGCCAGAGCTTCCAGTTTTAACAAGACACGTTAATCTAGAGCCCCTGTAGACAAAAGAATATCTATCCAGTAATTTACTTCCTAGCCTCAGGCAAATATTTTGAAAGTATGGTTTTGTGATGGTAAACTTTTGAGGGAAAATGAGAACTGCGGGAGTGGGCAACTCTTCAGACTAGATACAACAAGGGAGTTATTACGAAGTTTATCTTTAAAATTGCGCTGTCGAAACGTCAATCAGGAATATAAGGAAAACATCTACACAAGCCGAAGTGCGGCCTCTCATTTACAGCAGGGCAACCTGGCAATCTGTGGCGCATCGCCTGGAGAAGTGGGTTTTAGAACACATAAAAGAAATCTTTCTTTTTGCATCCTTGCCAATTATCCCCAAATAGCAAAGGTATCATTCAGTGCAAGTCAGAATGAATTTATGTGAAAAAATAAATGAGGAAAGAAAGAAACGAAATCATATAGAAGCTTTTTTCTTGCAGACCATCCTGTTATTGCAAATTAGATTAGCTACACGGGCTTCAATATAAACATGACATGAGGTTCACAGGAGAGTGAAAGTATCATCCACTCCAATCTCTCCTTTCATCGAAACATCCCACATAAATTACATCTTCTCCTTTAATACACTTTTCAATGAGATTAAAACATCACTTTGACACGATTTCAAATCCTTTCAGTCTCATCCAGTGCTTACTTCAGAAAACAGCAAACAAGGGGAAAAGTAGAAACATCTAAATAATCTCAGACTGCTATTCTGGAAATTAAAAGTATCCACAGCAAACAAATGATCCTCTTGCTCCATCCAGTGCAGCACTGTGGCCATAGGAAGGCGTAAAGCGAACCTCATTGAAGCAAAGAGAAAAACTTGGTTTCTTTTCCATCAGCTGGAGATAATGGTTACTTTGGTGGAGCCAGGACACAGTGTTTGTTTCCCTTTCGGAATAGGAGTAATTTTAACAGATTTGTTTTTTTACGAGATCATTAACTGATGCTTCACATTACCTTTACACAGATTCCCCTGTAGTCACTTCAATGCTGGATAGCAACACAACTGCTAACGCCTTTAACCAAATAAATATTTTATAGCTATCTGATGCTTGCCGGTGCTATCATCGGCAAGCCTGGCAAAGATGCTGGAGGGTGTGTGTGTGTGTTGGGGTGGGGACAGCCTGTTCACAGACTGTCCTGTGCAGGGACACAGGATTTCCTAAGTCTTTCCTAGCTTCCAGCTTCCTAGCTTTGCTCTCTAGCTGAGATCCCGCAAGGCATACACCAGAGGCGGCGTGCACCTGACCCTACAGGTTCTTTCAGACACACGCTGCGGAAGAGGGGAGCATGTCCAGGTGACACGAGGAGCCCGCCCGCACCCAGCCCAGGCGCCGGCTCCCCCCTCGCCCCGGCTGGCACTGTCCGGCCGCCCCAGGCCCGGGGGCCGCGCTCGCCCCGTCCCTCTGCGCTGCGGGGCGGGAGGGGGGACGGCAGGGTCCTCTGAGGGTCTCTACTCCTCAAAGTTAGCCTGGAGCCGGGCCGGGCTGCGGGAAGCCCTGGCGCGGCTCCGGCCCTCGGGCCGTCCCGCCTCTGTCGCTGCCGGCCCGACCCCTCCTTCCGCGGGGAGGGCGCTTCCCTGCCCTCCCTCCCCCGGGGGCACCTCCAAGCGGACGGGTGAATTTTGGCCGCGGGGCTGCTGGGGGTGCTCGAGCTGAGGCGGCCCCGCAGCGCTGCCCCGGCTGCAGCGCCGGACGGACCCGCGGGCGGGCAGGGGGTGGCGGCAGTCCCCTTTGCGCCAGGAATGCCCTCCTCTCCGGCCCGGAGCCTGCGCCTTGCACCCCTCAAGGACGCGGACCCGGGGATCAGCCGGGGCTTGGTGGGAAAGCGAACAGCAGAGGGTAGTTTGGCGTGTTACTCGTCTGCCCGATACTGTACATTTGGGGACAATTTTCACCCCCCCGCATCCATCCATCCATGCACACACACACACGCACACACCCCTTAACAAAGAGGCTTTCAAATCGCAACCTTTTATGGTAGCCTGCGGGAATCAATGCGATAAAACGGGTTTTTAATGGGTTAATTGACTGGAGCCGCTATCATGTTTAAACACCTGTTTCTGAAAAGAGATTCAGCCAAAACCTGTCCCCTCCCCGATCGATAGGTGCACAGGCTTGCTCCATTGCCTGTTGATCGACCCCAAACATCACTGGCAAATAAGAAAAAAAAAAATCCATTTCACCTTTTAAACCTCCCAATACTTTATGGTAATACGGGAGAGCTGTACAGACTTATCGGAGCGGGGCGTTAAACCCGGTTCGGGCCGCCCCAGATAACCCCAATCCAAGGGAGTTTCTTTACCCGGGACTTCACTGCGAGAGATTGGGCAAAGTCTCCTCATCGGAAGATACCAGCAATTGTCACCTTCGCAGGGAACCGGATCGGAGTTTTTCCCTGTTCCCTGGGAAGATGGAGCCGGGCTGAGCCCGGCCACATTAGCAATGCTAAGAGCCCATATGAATGCTCGCTCCGAGGGGCAGAGATTAAGCAGGCATTAGTAGTAATAGCTGAGGACTGCTCTGCCTATTGATTTTCCTTTTTTGGCAGTATTAATACAGCCAAGCCCGTCGGTCAGTCACAGCAAAATTGATTCTTTGCCCAAAGCACCTTTCACTAAATGGCACCCGCGCTCCGACATGTTAATTTTTTAACGTGTAACCGGAGGGAGCACTGCCCGCCCGGGAGGCAGCGCGGGGAGCCGCCGGCGGCGCCCTCCCCGCCCCAGCCCGCCCGCAGCCCCCTGCCGCGGCCGCCGCTTCCCTCCCCCCCGCCCCAAAACCCAGTGAGGCGTCTTCCTTGGGAAGGCGGAGGGGGGGCAGCCCAAAACACTGTCCCCCTCCCCATGTCACAGCCGATAACCCAGTGATCGCAAACGGCTCTTCCCTCCTTGCAGAAAAAAACGTAACTTGGAAGCCCTCCCCTCGCCGGCTTCCCCTCCTCCCTTCCCAAGACAGGGTGAAGACCCCCTCAAAAGTTAGAGGCACACTTACAGTTGCTCTTCCAGCTCCAGCCTCCTCCCAGCATATCAGCTCAGGGGGCAGTCTTTTTTTGTTTTTGTTTTTGTTTTGTTTGTTTGTTTCCTCCTCTCCTCTAGCCTAGCTCACACCTTCCTCCGACCTTGCCCGGGCAGAGGCACGGCAGCGCGACCCAGCCGAGCCCAGAGGTGCGGTGGGGATGCAGAGCCCTCAGCATCCGACACTCCTCGCCCCTCGCCCAGCCTCAGCTCCCAAGCGGCTGTGCCCGAGCCACGAGTGCCCGGCAACACACGCACACTCACCATTTGCGCTCTCTCTCTCGCTCTCGCTCTCTCCCTTCCTCACACACACACGCACACACAGACACACACTACGGCACGGGAGGGGGGGGAGAGAGAGAGAGCGAGAAAAGAAAATGAAATTTATTATTGATAGAAAAGACTTTAAAGACAATTTCAAGTTATTGTTTCGCTCTGGAGAGAAAAGGAAAAAAAAAAAAAAAAGAAAAGGAAAGGGGGAAAAAAGAGAGGGGCTTTTCTCCCCACCCCAACATAATGAAACGCCTTTTGTGTGGCACCGAACAATACCAAACAAGTATTCTAATAAATAGCCACTTTTTTGTTCCGTCGCGCCAGTGAATAGAATTGAGCAGTTGGTTTGAGAGCAGCTGGAGCGCCGCGCCGAGCAGGGAGGTGGAGCCCAGAGCCTTCCTCCTCTTTTTCTTCCCTTTACCCTCACTCATACGGACTTTCTCCTCTAACCTTGCCTTTCTCCCTCCCCAGTCCTCCTGGGTCACTCTCCCCTTTCCCTTTCTTGGGGGCAGATGTCTCCTGTAAGGGAAGAGCCTCCCCAGGGGCACCCTCCGCTGCTCCACGCACCTGTGTGGCACAGTCACCTCCGTGTGAATTCCCTCCTCCCCTCCTCCCTTCCTTCCCTCGCCACTTCTATCTCCCATCACTCTGGGACTCGTCTCTTTTATTCCCTGAGCTCCGTAAGTCTCTCGGTGGCTCAGAGTTATTGAGACTTCGAGCACCGCCAGACCCTCCTTTGCTGACAATAAACTTGGATTTCTCAAGGAGGCTCTGATCTCCTCTCCACCCTCCCTCTCTCCCTCTCTCTTTGCCTCCCTTCGGTTGCCTTAGGATCAAGCTATGCTCTTTGTCAGCTTCCCCCTATCCTCCCGGGGGATTTCTGTGGAGGGTTCGCACCTTCTGCAACACGTAACGCTTACTGCGATAATCTCCCGTTTCCTAGATAGCGCAGTTAGTTTTCTTCACGCATTTTTCCCCCTAATACTCTTCTCCAGTCCCTTTCCATCAACATGACAACTGCTCTAGGAAAGACAGTCGATAGAGGTTATTAAAATGGACACAAATCCGCTAAAGATTTCCAGGTAACGCTCAGAGTAACCCGCTTTCTTTTCTGCTCTGGATGTGTGAGGGTGTGCGTTTGCATGTGTGTGCTGGGAGGAGGGAGGTGTGTTTGTGGGGAAGGAGGAGAGGGGCAGAAAGGGTATTTTTGAGCTTGAGGTAGTTGCAAGGCAGGTTGTGGCTCCTTTTACCCTGCAGGGGGACCAGACGCACCGGGGCCAGTGCACTTTAAACGGACACTGGAGACAGTCGCCCAATTATCTCCGGAGTGTCTTCCTCTTTATTGAGAGACGGATCTGATCCTCATAATAAATAAATAAATAAATAAATAAAGCAGCCTAACTTTAACCTTCGATCTGCTTGACAGCTAGAGCCCTATTTGTCTTGCAAAAGCCGCAGAAAGCACCCAAGGTTCCAATACATCATAGCAACTGCTGCAAAGACTTATTAACATGCGAAGGTTATCTCGCTTGCAATCTTCTGGCGCTGCTCAGCTACATACAACCATTAGAGATCTTGGAATAATAATAATAAAAACATTTTTTTTGCTTTTAACTTTAAACCATTATTATGCTTTATTGACTTGTGTTCGTGTTTGGCGGCTGAGAAGGAACAAGAGAGCGGACAGGCTTGTATTAATGCCCTAGAAATGAATCTTACATACTTATCAGTGGGGCTAGAAGGGGAAACGATCTTGGCCAATACACGGCGCACTCTGTTCCACTTGTCTCCATCAGCTCTGTCACTTGCGCATCCTTCCTTAACTGCCCAAAGGTGGCAACCTCCCCCCCAAGGACCTCTGGAGGTGGGGCAAAAAAAGGGTGCTCTTGACTGAGGTACAGCAATACCCTTATTTTCCTTTTCTCCGTGCCCACCCGTTTCCCGCGGGGATCTCGCCCCTCGTGTCCGCACCGAGGGGTACGCGGTGCCGGCTCTGCGCGGGTGTGGTTGTGTGCGTGTGCGGAAATATTTTAGCTCTCTCCCTCCTTTCTTTCTCCCCCCCCCCTTTTTTTTCTTTTAAGTGGATTTTTGCTCTCACTTCAATAACACGCTGGCTCTAATTAGCTGCAATATTAAGAAACGCTGCTAAACGACAGTTTTATCGGGTTTGTGCAGATAGGAGGAACGCGGGGACCCAGCGAAATACCCATCCAATGCGTTTGGCGCTGGATTCCCGCCAGCACCCACAGCTCTCTCTTTTTGTATGGTAAAATAGCAACATTTTGGAAAGCAGCTTTAAAACTTTGACTTATATTTTACATGCTAAATAACGGGGAGAATGGCGACGGCGTTACAGAAAGCTTCAAACCCTGCAAATATTTGAATGGGGCTTTTTTGTAAAGTAGAGCAGCTGTCAGTCAGCTGGCTTTGACAGTCTGCCACAATTTTGTCATTTAATAGTGGGTGTTAGGCTAAGTGCAAAACACTCTGGCAAACAGATGTCAAACCTACATCTCATATAAATGGGGGTTGTAAAATTGAGTTTTAACCCACATATAGGGTTTTTAAAAGCGGTGCCAGTGTGTAAACTGTATACAAAATAGAGATAGTGACAATCTCCCGTGTGGGGTTGTTATTTAAAGCAGGCTTATTTAGAAATCTGACCTCCAAATTATGCTAAATCTTCATACATTTCAAACAGTGGAATATGAGAACACTGCTTGGGAAAGTCGAAATTAAGGACAGATATGATGGCTCATTGAAGGGGGCTGATTGCCGTATATTGCCGTATATACTGAAAAACCGGGGCGCTTCATTTCCTCAGCACACCATCGCTCATCTAACTGTGGAGTGCTAAAGGAAGGAAGGAAGGAAGGAAAGAAGGAAGGAAGGGAGGGAGAGAGGGGTTTTCAGGGTCCATATTCGGATGGACTGATTTTCTACAGCGGGACTCACAGGGCTTTCTTCAGGAGAAGGCATCAGGGAAATGAAAGACCACAGATACAACGAGAAAGCAGCTGCACAACTAGTTCCAGTAGGGTTAGCGAGGGATCGTGCAAGAAGGTGGCTAGACACCTGCCTACGACATGGCAAGAGAGATTAGGAAGGGTAGAAGTATACTCGTCACGGTCAATTTCTACTGAAGTTACTATTCAAAATACTAACTGTTTTTCTTTTTGAACTCACATCTCCAAGATCTGCCTCTTCCCCAAGATGTGATTTTCCCCTGTGCTTCAAGGACCCCCTCCCCCCGACAAATTTCCTTTGAACATTTAAAACATGTCATAAATATTTATATCAAAAATTGTTCGTTGCCTCAGCTGGCCAGAAGGAAGCAAGAAGAGAAAAGACGATAATTCATAACACGAATCGTATTATATGGATGATATCAATTTCCTTAAAGTAAGCTTGCAGCCGCATTATCATTTAGGAAGCTAAATATCTAGCTTTCTGAACAAATCGATATGAGGGGATTAAGTGAAACAAGGATATTTAGAATCGTCCCTATTAATAATTAGCCACAGTTTAAACACAGACTCGGCTGATTTCCTTACCGACTACTCAACTGCAATGTTTACAAGGTCCCACCTGATGTTAAATAAGTAAAGGAATGCACATGGAATGATCATTGATCATACGCAGTTACTGCTATCTGTTACCTTTAGTTCCCACTTGATCTGAATTCTCAAAAACAAACAAACAAAACAAAACAAAAACAACACCCCCCCCAAAGCTTTGCTGTTTAATTACAGCGTTTTCTGCTATGCTTAACCTTTTTGCATAGTCTTTCAAACTTTTTTTTTTTTTTTTTTTTTTTTTTTTTTTTTAAGAATTGTAATGAATACTCTGGACGCTAGCTAATCGTGCCTCAGATATTCGGAAAATGCGGGGGAAAAGAAATGACCGCAACCCTCCGACTTTTGCAAGGCTCGGGGGTTTCCCTTTCCTCGGAGCGTGCGTGTGGCAGGAAGCAGTCCCCCGCTGCAACTCCAGGGCTGCAAATAGCCGCTGGCTCTAGGAGAGAGAGTCAGAGCCGCCCACAGCCCGTGTCAGGGCTCCCACAGCTTTCGGGACTGCCCCGAGAGTTGCCTGTATCCGCTTGCCCCCTTTTGATCCCCCCCGCTTTTTTTTTTTTTTTTTTTTTTTTTTAAGTGTGTAAAAAACCCAAGGCTGCCTAGCATTCTCCAGGATGAAGTTTTTAGGGACTCTCTGGGTCACTATCGCAGCTCCAACCCCGACGTAAGATTACTGCCATATCATTACAAATGCAACTACAGCCTAACATTGGGTAAAACCGTAAAGGAACAAATCCAGTTTCAATTGCCTCCGAGTTTTTGTAAGTCAATCATAGCTACAACTTCCATCGTCATCAGCTTGTTAAAATACATATACTGGCTCGGTGGCTGTTCCCTGGACATTCTTTATTCAGTTCCCTCATGCAGAAAAATGCCTGTAGCTATTATTCAGCTCCTTTGCCTGAAAAGAAAGGCTATGGTAAAACCGTGATCCTTATTTTCAAACAAGCAACTGACCAACAAATCTGGACATAATATTTATTGAAGCTATTCCTTGATAGACAATAAAAAACCTCGTGCTGACACATAAAAAAGACACTCTATTATCTCTGATTGTTTCTTTACTAGTTAGTGTATCTGTATGAATATTTTATTGCTTTCCAACACAGACACAACTGCCTGTCTTTCAGCATTCTGCCATGAAACAGTTCTGAACCTCGGAATTCAAAATATAATTAATTCTGCAGAAGTAGTTTTTCTCAACCTTGGCAATTTTATTAAGTCTTAAAATAAGTCCAGTGACAATCTGACTGTCCTAAAATTGTTTGTAAATACAGATCTGCACCCTCTGTAATGGCGGTGTTATTGGAACCCAGGCACGCAACTTGCATTTGTTTCTGTACTTCAAACATTGATATTAGTATGTTTTCCAGGTGAAAATAACGTGGCACAGATTCAAATGAATCTAAAATAAAATGGAGAATGGAATTAAAGATGAATATGATTTTACAGTTTAAACATTACATAGGGCTTGTCCTGTAGCAAGGAAGAACAAAGACAGCTCAAATTGTGTCTTCCATAGGCTTAGTTCCTCTGACTTCAGTGGAATTATTCCTAATCTGCACTGGAGTGAAATCAGAGTGAGTTTATAATATTTTTAGTATGAAGATTTCATGCTATAAAACTCAACAGGTGAAATTTAACTATATTCCTTCACAGAACATAGTGCTTACTCTATTTGCGATGACTTTTCCATCTTACTTCATTTTAGAACAGCAGATTGTCATTGAACAGTCCCCCCTCCCCCGCCTTTAGGTCTTAGATTTGTCTCACCTTTGAATAAGATCTGAAGTTTGAACCATACCTTCCATCTGCAATTTTCCTTGCATGATTTTATTGCTTTATGGTGTAAATCAAATTGCAAGTAGCTTTAAACTTGTGTGTGAGTGGAAAATATTGGGTTGGAGTGTATTGAGCCATTCCACTGCAGTATGATCCAGTCACTGGAGGAATTCCTTAAATTTGAAGGTAGTGATGTAAAATGGGTTGTGGTTTAGCATCATGGCTTGATGCCTATCAAAGAGATTAAGGAAAATTAACACTCCTTATTGATGAATGAAGTGTTAGGATACTTTGTCATTACTATCCCCTATAAGCCTACTAGAACATGTTACAGCTTTGCAAAGTCAGTTTCTTTGTGGACATTCAAGCACATGTGCCAAAAGGTTTAATTTTTACTGTGACGTTAAAAAGAAGACAAATATTTTCATGCTTTAATTATATTTAACATTATATATTTATAATTCATGGGCAGGTGATAGCACTTTGTCCATTTCAACTCTAGCTGTTTATGCAAATAAAGTGTATGCAATTTGTCCTGTTACATTTACAGATGTTCCAGTACTGCAGAAATGCCTTCTCAGGTCACCAGGATTAGAAGTCCACAGTGTGGCACAGTCTGATGAAACAGTGGCTTCTATGAAACTATTCAAATCTTTTAGTTCCTCTTCCAAATAAGATGATTTTACTGGACTCCTCAATTCTATTATGAGGACTGTCAGTCCTCATCCAGTGGTTAACTTCCCCCCATACACCTTGTGTTACATTTGGTCCAGCTGTGTTGTTAATCAGTTGCCCTCCGTTTTACCCCAGAGACCTGATGGTCCGCACTGCAGAAATACTGTGCTCTTGGCTGGAATGGACCTCCCATCTCTTTCATGAGAAAACCTGGATGCAGAATAGGACAGTTCGTTCTGCAATCCTCTCCCTATAGAGAGTATGGTCATGTGCCAGTCTGAACTATGAGCACTGGGCTCATTTCCTGCTGCAGACCAAAAAAGCAGTATACATGGATTAAAACTATCAGTGGAATTAACTGAATGTTGCTAATGATTAAGAAATGGCTGAAGTCTTTGGGTTAGTCCTTTAGACTTCACTATTTGAAGGGAGCCAGGATATTTAAAAACAGCATTCTCACTGAAATTAATAGAAGCTATGCATCTAATTCCCTGGATTTAGGTTCTCTTCAAGATGGAGTTATGAGACACCTGACTTAATCTCCCCAAGTCTCCACCGAAGCATGGATACACCGAGAATCATAATACATAGGGATATCACAGAAGTATATCTTTGTATATATATATCATTATATATATACATATATATATATATGAATATATCAAGTATAACCTTGCTAATAACTATCAATGGAGACAAAGAGGTAATAGGTGTGCTAAAGATCAGTATTACTATTTACTTTCACTACACTTACGGGGATTGGAAAGTGGGAAATAACATTCAGAGTATCTGAGAAATATCGCCTTGTAGGATAATTCTTCTGCTGCTAACGTGATGACTGTCTAGTGGAGTTGTGGGTGCTGGGAATGCACACACTGATTTTATGGAGAGATAAAAGAGTGAAGCTTATATGGAATAAACCCCTTTTGAATAAAACAATCTGCATAAATGCTTTAAGAAAGCCTATAATTATGATAAAAATGTTGCTCAGAGTTAAAATTATGAAGCAATCAAAATTTATAAACAGTCTCTCATCGACTTTTAATCATACTTTCTCATATACAAACTGTAGAAAACATATAGTAGCAATATATAACAATATACATCTTATTTTCAGTAATTTAGGGCCCAATCCCATACCCTTTAATCAGAAGAAAGCTCTGCTTGTCAAGCTCTGCAGGATTACACTTAAATGTAAAAAACCACATAAAGGCCACTAGTTTTATATGCAATCAGCTGAGGCTTTATCCTGCTAGCAGCTGAACATCTCTAGAAAGATGCTGTGCACTTTCTGGGCTTGTTTCAAAGCTTGTTTTGGTCATATTCTCATCAATAGTCTCTGGATCAAGGCCTCCTTCCCCGCTGTCTTCTCTGGAGGTGCTTGCTCAGCATAACACAGGACACAATCCCCCCTTCCCTTGAAATTCCCTTGTAGACATTGCTCTTCATTTGAAATTCATTAATGAGAATGCTTAAATTATATGCATCATGTAGGACTTGGATGGCAAGAGATACTCAAAGGAAGGAATATTTGTAATGGGAACCTTGCCAGTTAGAATGGTAGCCTACCATATCTATAAGCTCCATTGTTTCCTTTGAGCTGAACTAGCTGAACATATTCAGGATGCATTCTGACAGCAATATGCCTCCCTCTGCAAGCAGTAAAATTCACTAGTGTGATTGTGTCATGGAAAGCATTATCACTGATAGGTCAAATTAATTTGCTTTGAACAATATTCGCTTGTTTTAAAATGTGGTATTACTAGATCTTTTTCTAAAGCAGAATAGCATGTAAACCCTTCCTCCATTTTTTTTATGAAAATGAAATTTTCTGTTTGATTCCTGAAAACTGAATTGACTAGAATGAATCTTACTAATATTTTATTAAAATCTTATTTAAACTATGCAATTCTTCTTAATTATCAGAATAAATAAATCAGATGTTAAATCATTGATTCAAATGCTGTTTTCAGCTAGATATTAATGAGGAATAACTGCACTGATTTTCACAAGAATTATACCTTTCTGATGCTCCAGCTATTTCCAAGTCCTTGGAAACTCATCCACCTTTCCCTGACCAAAAGCCTGAAGCAAAGTCCACAAGAAGGTAGAGGGCAAGGAAGAGGACTGGAGAAGTACCCTTCTGCAGTCTGTGGAGCAGAATCTAGGAGATGCTCTTTCTTCCAGTTTGTGGAACAATCTGAGTATTTTCTGGCTGTTTCAAAGAACTGGTGCTACATTTTATATCAGATTTGCATCCTTCAAAGGGAAGCGTATTTTGGGCTTCAGAAACTGAAATCTTGCCCTCCTTCCCTATTAGGTGCCTGAGATGACAGCTTTCTGTAGGATGAAACCACATAGTGCATGTGGTCTGGAGCACATTCTCTAATAGAATTGACATTCCTAGACTTGTTCACCACAATCCTATCCACACCCAGACCCAAGCACAGTGAGTCTTTCCAGCCAAAAAAGACCATTGTGACTTTGGGATTGCGTGATTTTGAGTGAGAAGGGCAGGCATGCTTCTTTTTATAGCCTGGCTTTCTTGCTATTGTTTCTTTACTGGGTATAGCTGTACAAGGACAGACAGGAATTATTTTCTGCGATTAATAAAACACTCCATTTAAAGGACTGCTATGAGCTCAATTTACTTAACGGTCTATAATCACTGAATGTTAGAGAATTAGTATAAAGTAGCCTTACTTTATATCTACACACAGGCTGAAAAATATGATTATGTTTCCCACAACAGATGAAACAGATGAGTGTCATGAGTATTTTGCGTATGATGGAGAGCAAAAATACCTCAGCCAAAACTAAACAAACCTAAAGCACAAATCCAAACATTCAGTATACTTATACTGAAATTATATCGAAAATTGGGAGCACGAACTGCCAAACTGAGCTTCTTTCTGTTTTACAAATTGCAATGTTTGTTTAAAAAAATCCAAAGCACAACTGCAAATTCAAATTTCCTCCCCATTCTTATACTGACATTTGTGTTTTTCTCTTAACATCTCACATATGTTAATGCAGCAGCTTCCTAACCCTCTTGTGATATGTTGCATTCAGTGTAACAGTCTAGCAAATTCTCCAATTGTGTTGGTGTTCGCTTTCACAGACATGGAGAGCAATTTGACGTGTCCTTTTAATGAGTCCCATTTCCATGCAAGGAGGAAAATAGTGGTTGAGGAAGTTATTAAAGCTTTCTGCTCACTGATTTTAAGACTTTACTGAAAGCCTAGTATGTTGCTTAAAATCCAGCTTGTTTTATTAGAAGGATTATTCAACCATCTTTTCTTTTAAATCCTAAGGAAAGTTTGAAGAACTCCAGCTTCTTTTTATAAACTCATTTGCAGTGGCCACAGATTTGTCACTGAATTAACTCTAGCACAAACTGTGCAGTGAAATCCAAGATTTCATTTAAAAAGTTTTTAATCCTTAGGTTGCTAAAGATAACTGTCCAAATGTGAAGAGAATGCAAAACCATCTATGGATATCAAGGTAAATAGAACAACTTCCAGCAGAAGCAAAGATTGTTCTATTCATCTGTAGGAGATATTGACTCTAAAACATAATGGTGATATTATGAAAGTATTTTTTTAAGCTGTACTTCTGCTGATCTTTTCCGTAATGTCCCTAATGAGTACATGAATGTGCTTAGCATGATTGAATGCTGGGGTGGACACAGAGTGGTATACACGAGAAAAAATTGATTGCAATGGATTGTTTCTACAGAGGAACAAGAAACATGGAGCCCAACAAAATGATCATGATAAAGAACTGATCTACCAGTTCTCCAGCACGGGCCACTGAAGCCACTCCAGTAGTCCTATCCATGGTCGCACATATTTTGCACCTTGTTTCTTTTGGGATTTTATTTATCTGATAAGGCTCAGAGAGTTGGATCATACTGAGCTTTCGAGGAATAATAAAGTAGTGCTCAATCATTTGGCTACAGTGGCCCACATTTACCTGTGCCACATTGTAGGACACAAGTGTGCTTCCTCAGCTCTTTGTTCTGGACGGACACCCCAGGCATGCCATAGCTCCATGATGGGGGGAGACTAAGGTACACACCATCCTCTCCTTCCATTCAACTTTTCATTGCATGCATCAGAAAAGCGCACATACACCTTGCATTTGCCAGAGGCTATGTGCAGTGTACGCATGCAATGGATGCATTTTTGGTCATGTCAGGGAGTTCTGGGGATCCTCAGAAGGAGGGTTACAGGACACAGACTTCCAGAAGAATTCCTCCAGACAACAGCTCCCTCTTTGGGGCAAGCCAGGATTGTGAGTAACTGGAAAAAGCTACAGGTTTGCCTGATTCTTCTGCTGGACTGCATCTGTCCTATTGGACATAGGCTGACCACATCAGTACACTCATTTCTACAAGTCAGTCTTGCAAAAGTAAATTATGGTGGAATGGGGGGCTATCAGAAGGCAAAATTTATAGGATTCACAAGTCCATTCAAAAGCAGAAATGTAGCCTAAATTTCCTTTTTAACTAAAGAAGAGTATTCCAAAAGGACACTGCTCCCCTAATTTTAGCTGGAATGAGGATGAAATTGGTAGATGAAGCTACCGGTAAACATCATTTATAGAGGTCAGGCCTAAGAATATTCTTTCCAAAATAAACAGATAAAACACCAAAGACTTTTTTAAAAATAAAAATACTCATCTAAAAAGCAAGTTTTAAGTTTCTTTTTGTGTAATAGTAAAATGACTCTGGTTCTGCTTAAAGTCTGTATCTTAGAATGATACAGGTTATTGTGAAATCTGAAAAGTCTTACCAAATAGTGAAATCACTGCAGCAAATGCTGAACTATCTAAAGCAGCCATGAATTGTCTAAACAAAATAATTTGATACTGGCTATTTTCCATGTTTTAATTAGCATGAACAGACGGCTGTTGCATAATCCTATTTAATGTCTGTGTTTGATATCTCTAGAGTAGCACAGTGATTAAGTTCATACCTTAGGGTGGCTAAGTGCATTAGCTGAAAGCAAACCACTAAGATTTTCTTTCTAAGATAGAAGTATGTAAGGCAAGTATATTTCCTTCCAGTGACTTAACAGAGAAAATGCTCTATTAACATATAGCTTGTTGGTTGCAAAGATGCCAAAGGTATTTTGTATAAATGCTTACTGATATCTCATGCGAGCTTTTACTCCCCAGCAGAGTTCTTTGTAATAGGCATCACAGTGCCCCCATGATATAATCACCACTCTCAACAACATCCAGCCTAATCAGGCAATTGATCACACTAAATCAAAGATTTAGGAGTTCTCTGAACAGCTTTGTGCAGCTAACCTTTCCCATGCAATGGGCAGTCTTGGCCAGGTATTCACCAGCGGTGAATTTATGAGGGGAGAAGGAAGGACAAGTAAGGAAGATATTCAGGGCTGTAGCCTCCCTGCCTTCATTGCCAGGTCCTGAGATATAGAGTATCTCTTCTCTTCCCTGTCCATGCTACTCCTGCATTTGACCATTACATACCACAAAGCAACACCACCAAGTTCCTTTAAATTACAGTGGCTAACAAGCTATTCACATAGATGAATGTACAGCATCAAAAAATACAAATTAAACTCTTACCAGTTAAACTCTTACCAGTTAAGACTTTCAGAATCACCGAGGGTCAGGTTTTACCATGCATACATAGTGGCATCTTCTATTTCTTTTGCATGCAGCCCTCCTGATTTCACCGAAGTTATGGAATGCAAGTTACAGAGCTGGCATCTTACTCCTGCTTCCTTATTTGAGGCCTGATCTTTAAAGAATTTGCTGTCCTGTGTTCATGTAAAAGGACAATGCTTTATGTATGTGCTTTACCACATTAAATCTTACATTTAAGATGCTTCTACACATGAGAATGGCAACTTGCCAGTTACACAGCAGGGGCATGAGCAATTCTTGACAGAGCACTTCTGTACATTTACTTGGACAAAATAAAACTTAAAAACAACATCATTTTTAAATGTTTAGAAAACTTACAATAGAAATAACTGTGGGTTTAACATAAGGAAAATTTGAAGTGGTTAAACAAGATTTGCAGAATTTCACAGTCCTAGCTTTGTTGTTCTGTAAAAAAAAAAAAAAAAAAAAAAAAAAAAAACCAAAACCAAAACCAAAAACCAAACAAAAAATCCTAATTATGGTATTATCCCTTTCCTGGAATATATTTTATTAAAAAGTCCAGATCAATCTATTATGTGGCTTATGGTGCATTTTAAAATTAATTATTTTACAACTTTCAGAGGAAGGTGTATATTCTGTAACATTTTACTGGATGAGAGAATGTTTGGAACTTTGTGATGTGTGCATATATTTTTTTAAAAGAAAATGGCAGTAGGTAGCCGTTGTGAAATGGCAGGATTGTCTTAAGATCAAAGGGGTCTTTTCCATGACTTTTCCATGGTAAAGTTATAGGAAGTTTGTTTAACCTCTTGCCCTACTGGGATCTGTCCTGATTTCTCAGTGATAA
The DNA here is from genome assembly GCF_028389875.1 of Rhea pennata. Taxonomy (NCBI): domain Eukaryota; kingdom Metazoa; phylum Chordata; class Aves; order Rheiformes; family Rheidae; genus Rhea; species Rhea pennata. The sequence continues at coordinate 153,221,061 of NC_084663.1, forward strand.
ATACCAATACATTTCTGCATGGATTCTTTTTAGAAAGCAAAGATTTCTGGCATCAATTCTTTAGCTAACTTCGCTGTATGAGTATTCCAGATACTGACATTGAAGTTCATCCTTGTTATTTTTATGATTTGTGTGTACTTTTCTAATTTTATGTATTCTCAAAGGTGAAGCCTGGGTGGAAGCAATATTTACTTCATGTCAATGGTGGAAGAACAGGCATATAATTTCATGTTTGATTTCTATGCACAAGTCAGTTTCATGAATGTAATTACTATAGTTCAGTAATAAAAGGAAGAATCAACATGTCTGTGTACCTACACTGCTGTTTTTTGCTAGATCAAGATCACAGGAAAACTCACCAGTTTTATTGTAAACTAAGGGCAATCTGTTTCTTTCCAAAGGCCAGCCATGATAACTGTAATAGATGATCACTATAACTGAATTTCTAACAGTTCCAAGAGGTATTCTTCATGTTCTCAAGACATAGTCTCAGCACTAATTATCACCTTTGGTTGTGTCTGTAAAATGCTGCTGCTGCCAGTGTCACTAGGTCTGGCTTTCATTCAGGAGACAATCAGAAATACAGCTCAAGTCCAAGCAAATTTTTGTGGATAGGAGCTAAGATACATGTCTCAGAAAATAGATACCTCTCAGATCCCAAAATGGATTTTATGGTTCTGATTCACCAGTCCTTTCTTCAACAAAATTCCTACTGGATGCTAAAGAGAGTTCAATGGGAGAGCATAACTGTATGAGCAGACGGCATGGAGTATATATTAGAATACACCCAAAATGAAGGAAAAGCATCCTTGAGGAGAAGGTGAAAAACACTACTAGAGATAGTATAATACACTGTTGGCCCAGGAGAAGTTTTTAAATCATGCTTTTTGTCTTTTTCATGCCCTTCTATTAGGTGCTTTATTTCTGGCAAACTCCTTGTAGAAATTTACAAATTTCCCCTTATCCCATCTATGTCCAACAAATACAAGAAAAAAATACAAAGGCACGTAAGGATATTAGATTGCTTCAGGAGAATTCTATGCTAATGATTTCCATGATATTTATTTGGAGCAATGATACTGAAATAAATGATAAGTCTTATTTCATTGTATTCCCTTGAAGTCCCTGTGCAAGTCAGAAGTTTGTGTTTCACCCATGCAGCAAAAAGTAGCTAATATGGGATGCCTGATATCCAACACAGAGAGGTAGGAATCTTGTTCAAAATATGGCTATTCTTAATCTCATATCTACTCCATCCATCTCTGTCCCAACTTCCCCAACTTACGTGTTAAGCTCTGCATTTCAGAGTGATACCAAGTATTTCTTATAGACATGTGTGTATGTGGAAAATCCTTAGGAACTCAGAGTTCCTCGTATTGATTGTCTTCTTTCTGTCAATGTGGCTTGAAAACAAAAGCCAAAATGTTCCCTCTTGAGAATCAGTGGCACATCCTAGAGATAACAGCCAATAAAAAACAAAGTCCAAATAAAGAATGCAATAACTTTAGGTGTGTTTGTTTTGGGTGTGTGGAGTCTGTAAATCTCACTAACGCAAACGTGGTTTAAAGCTGATTATCTAATGTAATTTCCATCTAAATACATTGAAGGGACATTTTCTTCATTCTCAGTTTCCTGTGAAGTCAGTCTAGAGTCAAAATGATTAAGCTCTAGCATGAAACTGTTGATCCATTAAAATAAGGTGCAACAAAGAAAACAGCTAATTGCTAGAAGGTCGATGAAGAAAAGACAAACTATCTGGGCTTAACAGTAGCACTGTATGTGATGTTGAAAAGTGAGTTAGTATCCAAAGAATGGCCATTTGGATGATTTGCATTGAAAGAGCTGAAAAAGACATAGGTGTCCTCTTCTGATTTTCAAATAATCAGAATCAAGTTTCATATGATTCTATGTTTGAAAGTATTTAGCATCTGGATACATACAAACTGAGTCGGTTTCACCTTGCCAGAAGTCTATATTGTTGAGCTCTCTCTTTGAGCTGGGGATTTGAACTCCTTTTAGCGTTAGCAGAAAGCAGGAGGTTTTCAAGGGCATGGTTGATTTCTTCCTCAAGTAGATGCTTAAAGTGTAGTTCTCTAGAAATGCCTGTTTTTCTCCACTGGTTATGAAGAAACCAGGAGATAACTAGCCTAGATGTGCACATCTACTTGAGATAAGTTTCTCCAACAGAGTCACCAATGCTGGAAAATTAGCAGCAGTATAGATGCAGCAAGGAGAGACCAGGAAGCAACAACCTTCAGAACTTACCAGCTGCTGCAATACCAAGTCTTTCATGGAGAACTTTAAGAGTGTCCTGTGATGTTGCCAGAAGCTTAGCAACTGTGCCCTTCCTTAGTTGTGTAGACTATATACAGGGGATATACTATGGCCTCTAACTTAGAAAGAGGACTCTTGTGATTTCCTGCATCACTGTCCTGCTCAGTCTGCTCATGTCAAGGCTATTAAAGGATAATTTATTTTTTGGATGATTGCTTTAAAATAATTTTTCTGGCATATGACTGTTTCTCTAAATTGTGTTTAATCTTTCCATTAGGAACAAGGCTTACAAAATATTCTGGAGTGAGCAAGAGATATCTGGAATCAGGTGGGAAAGACTGTTGGTGTACAAAGCAGGGCTGGTAATTTTGGTTTGTAAATATAATTAATAATTAATTGTTTTTGTTTTTGCTTTTCCTAGATTTTTTCCCTATTTTAATTAAGTTATCAATCATGACAACAAGCCAAACCAACAACCTTGTGTATGATGGAATAATATTCTCTTCTTAAAGGTAAAGTCAACTTTTTCCAGTGGCTAATGCCAAAACTTGAAACATATTGTTAGAATACACATACTCCTTCCGTGCAGCAATTTGAATCTCCAATTTCCACATTTCCAATTGCAAATTGTTCTAACTCCACTGTCGTTTGTAAACTACCACAATACTTGTTGCTCCTAGTAGTGTATTGCGTAACTCTTTGGAAGCTTTTTTTCTCTCTCTTGACTTTGCTCAGATGAGAAACAGAAAGAAAAGCCTCAATACAATATCCAAGATGACAGATTTCCTTTTCTTCCTTGGATTCAGCTTGTCTGGTAGCCAGAGCCAAAGATGCTTTAGAGCAGATCAGTCACCTATAAAGGTGGAGCTAGACTACGCCTCAATGACCTGTTGTCCTAAATGATTATTCTGAATCACCTGCTGGGAACTGCAAGTGCTCAGACACTCGTATCTTGCATTATAGCCAGCATTCACACATAGACATTTATCAGTTAAGTATGTAATCAAAGTTTGTCATCCAGGCAGTCTCCCTAGTTGAGAGAGCTAAGCATAAAACCTAAAGCATAAAAAAAAAGCATAAACCTAGCATATGACAGGTTTCTTCAAACAGTAAGACTAGATTTGCTTGTACCACAATGGGGATGAACCACAATTTGGAGATATTTGGCTCTTTCCAATGGCTATACAAAGTGGCTAACCAGGATTATATGCTTAACTTTAAGAAGGCTAAAGTTATGTGAATTGCACGTAGATCAAAACCGCTGTATGAACTACTAAAGTGGCTGAATATATCAAAGTAATCCTGAAATGACAAATCCTTAGGGAGCAATACGTTCTTATATTGTTTAGTGATGCATGGAGCAACTAGAGGAGAACCACTGATCTTTTCCCTAAAAATGCCTTAGATTTGATTTTATTGTAGACTCAAAAATATACACTCAAACCCAGCTTTTTCCTGTAGCTAGTGGTTGGCTTTCTTGAAGAAAAATACACTTCATAGACTTCCTAGGTTTTGTAGATATTTCTTTAGAAGTGTACATGTCCTGCTGGTTTTATTGCACTTCTCTTTTTGATTTGGGAAATGCACTGTAATGCTGTGCTGTGTAATTTGCACTATTCTGAAAGTATTTCTCCATTGCGATTTTCAGCTGTTTGGACATTTGAAGCACTCATGTTTTCACAATGCAGTTCTGGGCATCAGCCTGTCTTCATGTGTTATGGCCATCTGCAAACAGCTAGTTGAAAGTACAAGTATTCAGATATATATTCGTTTATTCTGTGATCATAAATTTGAAAAGGCTCCTTTGTGAGTACAAAATAGTAGGTTAGGCCTCACTTCAACTGAACAACTTATCTCATCCTACTCCTTCCAGTTCCTTTTTCTTTTCTATATACTTATATACACTTAAACAGCTAATGCAAATCTCTAATTTTCTGTAATGGCACACCAATTACAGAAAGCACCCCCATGAAACCGCCAGCATTCATGAGGCTTTGAACTTCAGCATACAGTCAAATCCATCTCTTACTTTTTTTCCTGAAAACTTTTTTTCCTCCAGATCTATCTTGGGGCAAAAATACTTTTTTTTTTCCTTTACTTTTTCTAGTGAACAAATACTTCTAAATGTCACATTTTTGTAAGCTGAAAGTTCATTTAAGTGAAGTTCTCGCTTTTCTGATCCTACTTAAGTATAGCTAGTAGAGTCAATTCTGGGATGTCTCTCATCTGTACTATGGTATCTTAATTACATGCCATGGTAAAAGATATTGAAGAGGCTTTTCAGGAAACCTGAAGTCCTGTTCTTGCAACATTTTTTGTCTAGCTCTTTTATTGTCTAACTCAGATAATTTGTTTCTTTTATCACAAACTAATGCTATTGCATGATTTAATGCACTAGTTGTAAACAAATAGTAAATGCTGCAGAATTGTTATAGTAATGCTATCGCAAATTTAACCAGGTTGGGAAAATATGAGCTCTTTATATGGGCATTTTAAATTTTTTAAGCAGGTCTAAGAAACCTGAATTGATTAGACACTTATGTTTGGACCAAATAAACTTTTAACATGCCATCTGCATTAAACTGATGCCATTTGTATAAAAATGACTTCTTTGTATCTCTTCTTGAGATCTCAATATTTATTCTGCTGAGCGTTCAAGCTCTTTTGGCATTTATTCCCACATGGTCTGACAAATTTGAAGACTGTTTTCAGATTTGTTGATCCCAGATCCTAGTTCTACCCTGTGCCCTAGATCTCAGGAAGCTACTTACTGTCCATCTATACCTGTCACTTATGTTAGTACAGAGGAGGAACAACGTAAAATATCTTAGAACATAGACAGAGGGACAGCCATAGCCATTTTCACTGATGACCAGAATCAAACCTAAACAGAGTCCAAACTGTGGCTTTGCGGAGATCAGTGGGAACTTTGCCTTTGATTTAAAGTGGGGGAGGGGTTCCCCCATTACTGCTATACAATGTGCTAAGTACTCCTTTTGCTGAGTCTTATTCTCAAATTTTTCCTCCAGCAACATTTAATAAGACACATATGCACAGGAGGAAGGAATATATGATGGCACAGTGCTCAGAGCCAGTCTCTGATTAGCTGCACTAACTGAATGCACTAGAAACAGCAGGCAAGTCCAAATTTCATATATATATATGTATATATACATATATGAATAAATATATAATTCATATACATATATATGTATATAAATAGAGTCATTTGTACATTGAAATGTGTCAAGGTACCCAACCAAATAATATGCAGGCATACATTCAGTTTTGTGGTGGTTTCTTTTACAGTTAAACAAATAAATACATTTGTAGAACTAAGGTCATCTTGAGCTGTCTGAAAATGTTATTTTGCTTCTCCATATGCACAATGGAAAACTATCTTCTATATATAAAATATGACCCAATAGAATAGTTTTGTCTCTTATTTAATAGTCTTTAATAATACATCAAGTGGTAAACTATATGCATAAAAGAATGGTGAAATATTCAATGGTTTTTTTATAAGGGAAAATTTTGCACCAACCTATGGAGCAGATCTGCCTTCCCAAAGTGATTGCTCTCACAACCATCTGAAGGAATCAATCTTCTAGTCGGAGAAGAGAGAGCTTTGTAAAAGGTTCCTGAAAGATCAATGAGAGGGCTGCACGAAGCAGTGCTTGCAAAAGGAAGGCTCTCAATTTGCTGACCCAGAATCTCTCTTCCTTTTCATAATGAAAGAGAACCCCAAACACACAGCTGAAACAAACTCACTTTGCTAGACAGGTGGAAGGTGGCAAACATTCCTTCCATTACAAAGAGGAATTCCTAAGAAAGGGTCCTGGCATAGGTGAGTTTTTGTAATAGTGAATTCAGCCATTTAGAAATATCAGTATTTCAGCGACTTGCCTGATGCTGTGCAAGCCATGGATCTCATTTATGTCTGGATTTGTAGGCAGAGAAGACGTTTGTGCTCTTATATATGTTGACAGTAATGACAGAGAGAGGCTTAAGGGAGAAATTTGGGAGTTAGGCTCATGTTATCAAACAGTGATGTTGCAGGCCTCCAGCTGGTTTTACCTGACAGCTCATTGCATAGGACCACATAAACAGGAGATGTCAAGGACTGGAGGTGTCTAAGCCCCCAAATTAAGGGGGGGAAAGCAGTAGAAAGAGAACAAAATTTATCAGGTATTTAGGTTTTTCTTTAAAAGAGAACACCTGTGAAGCAAGGCTAGATTTCAGCTTAACCATAATGAAACTAGATTACTGTCTTGGGAAATTAATTATTGTGTATGTTTACTTAAACCAGGAATGGGAATAAAAAGATGCTGAAAAGCACTTAACTCTTATTAAGATGAGTCCTGGAGATTCAAATGTAACTTTGCCTTTTAGAACTGGTAACACCCAAGAACAAAAGCTATGATAATTACAGGCAGATTTAGGGAATTAGCTGATACAGCTAAAACACAGGAGGACACACATTAGATCCTGGGGGATAAGTTGTGTAAAAAAAAAAAAGCATCAAATAAAAAAGCTAAATAAACATTGGTACACAGATGAAAATAATAGAATTTCTGTAACTGTCAATGGACCATTATAGGATGCCTAAAACCAAAAAAACTAGGTTGCCAGGCATTGGATGAGAACCTGTAATCTTCATTATTGAAACATGATGTAGTAACAAAACAATGGGATATCGCTTGCTGTGCATGTAACCCTCTCTAACGTACTCTAGGTGACCCTGCTTGAGGTTCGACTAGATGATCTCTAGAGGTCCCTTCCAACCTTACTGATTCTGTGATTCTGTGATAACCATATTCAGAGAACAGACCATGTAAAAAAAGGCTGTGAGAGTGACCATATACCTGAAAATTCACAGATTCTACTAAGGCAAAATTTCTGAACAGAATGGATCACATGGCAGAATCTGCCTGAGTACAGACCTCTACACAGAAGCCCTTAAAACTGCTGTGTGGAAAGCACTCATGGCTTTTACATCAGGAGAAAGACATTGTATTGAATTCTGACACCAGTGAGCACAATAGGATTTTTGCTGCTGGCCTCATAGGGTTTAGGACAGTACTGCCTTTATGGGGATCCTAAGGTTGCCTGAATAATCCTACCTGCTCTCCCATTTATGAACACATAAATGTGTGCAAGCACAGCCATAGGTGCAGCTGGAGCAAATTCTCACTACTGTGCAGGATCCTCCATGTCTGAGCACATTTGGCAGGCTGGCCTGTGGCCAGGCATATCCCTACTGTCATCCACAGGTTACGTGAAAAGCAGCCATATGGATGGAAAGCTGGCAGGATGCTGAACGCTGTATGCTTACAGCTGTCCTGGGGCAGCCTAAAGTAGTGTACTCAGAGATAGAGATTTATGGGACTGGGAGAGCAAAGATTATTCACAGAGATGCAAGAGGTAATGACACACAAGTACAGTAAAGAAAGTAGCAGAAAGCAACTGTAGCAATTAATAACAACAATAACACCAGCAATAACAATAAAGATGAAATCACTGACTGCATTAGCATATAGATTATTAAATTATTGCTGATTTAAGTATATTTTTTGGAACAGCTAGTTTTAGAGAGAAAAAGAAAAGAATCTCTTCCTGAATTTGATCCTATCAGTTAAAATGTAATCTTTTCAGCTCTCCACATAGAAGATGATATGTTAATTACTACATAGTACTGGTAAAACGGGAAACAGGAACTGCTAAATGAAATTAAACATTCCCGGAACACACTGCCATATCACCACTGTAAAAGCAATCAAGAAGTTTAGCAGGCAGGCATGAGTGGCACGTGGAAGCTGACATGAAGGGAGCTCCCAGAGTCATAGGGTTTTGACCTTCTCCCCTCTTTGGGTGTGCCTCATGGAATGGGGTGGTGGTTTCACCTCACACACCTTTCAGGAGCATTCCAAGAATTCAGGCTGCAGGCTGCCCATCACAGGCAGCGTTGTTTAAAGCATTTTATTTTGGAAAAAAAATATATCTTAAAAAACAGTCAAAGAAGCCCATGGGCAGTTCTAAATGGCTACCAACATTGGCTCCTACAGGGGAAAAAAATAATGAGAAGGGAAGCTGCCAGAATCCACAGGTGAAATCACCCGTGCCAGTAAAGATCTCAAATGAGAAAATTTTGCCCTGGGAAGAAACTTCAAATTCAGAACAACATTCAGGTGCTACATTTGTTGCTTTTCTACCCAAGTTTCCTTAGCAAGGCTGGTAGATTTAAGCAAATGCACTGACTGTGTTTTTTTATAGTCATATTTATGAAGGATAACCTAGCAGAGGAGAGCTTTAAGGAAGACCAAGGAGTGGCTGTGAGTTCTCCTTATCCACTATAAGAGGTATAAAGGATACAGATTAAATAAGTATATCCTTGCTTCTTACCTCATTCATACTTCCTCTTCACTCAGTGCTATTTATTTTTGGAGTAAAGTCAACTGATACAGTGAAATGAAGAGGCAAATGCTGTTGCCTTGATCAGGCTCTTGAACCAATCAGCATTAAGCATACCTCACCTTCAAGCCCCATGGATGATTTTGGAAAGGATATATAGCCAGTCATTCCATCTGAATATTACAAAGACACCTACCATCCTAGAAAAATTTGCCACAAGCACAATACTTACATTACAAAGATATTAGAGGTGAAAAAGCCTGGAATTTTGTATTTAGACTGTAGTAGAAGTCACTACATATGGAAAACTACCCAAAGGTAAATGGTAGCAGTGCCACACACTACTTTCCAGATGTTTTCCTAGGCCACTGATAACACCTCTCTTTTAATTAGACTGGGCATAGGCTATTCTTCTGTAAAGTTTAATCAGATGATAGGATCTTTATGGTCATGAAAGATAGTGATGAATATGTGGATAGCATTGATGAAGTCATGTGACACAACATTGATTCCGTTCTCATTAACAGGTTAATATAGCCTTTGGATGAGAAAGCTGAAGAAAACTGCATAGAGAGATATGAATATTGGTGAATCATTTTTGTGACATTATTATTGAAACCTTCCCCAGACAAAAAATGGGAAGCCTTCTCACACTACCTCTGCTACTTCACTGAAGCTGGCTAACCCCAATTTTATGCGGTTTTCACCATCACACACCATTTTCCTTAGACTTGCTATTTGCTCTGTTATGCAGGAAAAAGAAAAATACCCCATACATAGTCTGAGTTTCCCTTCAGTTCCCCTGGTGGAAGGACAGATCAATTAGATCAGTGGTGAGGACAAAAACCATGACTTTGAAAAGTCTTTAATTCAGGATAGTGGTCTAGTTGTATATATTCTAGATTATATTTAAAATATTTTGTGCCCCGACTCAAAGCTCCAGAGATAGGCCCCAGCCAGAAACAAGGCTCTTTGGAAACACATAGGAAGATGCAGCGCCTGTTACAAAGAGATCTTATGGTCCCAGAATTATCCATAGAGCCTAGTCAGAAGTACAGATATCCCTTAGAAATATTTGCATTTCAGGGGATATTTTTCCTAAATATGTTTGGCTAAGTGGTACTCTACTAGTTTATAATCTCACAGTAATGTGACTCTTCCTCTCTGGTGTTGGCAATCTCTCCTAAACAAACACATTAATAATATGATATTTGCTTCTTCTAGATCATAAAACACTGAAAATAAGACAGAATCTCAAAAGGGATTTCTGCAGTTCTCCATTACACACTATTCCACAAACTATGCTGGCAGTCAAGCAGTATTACATACCTTGCTGTCACCTTTCTACAGCTTCTTGCTATTAAGGCCAGTATATTTGGCATAACAAAAATGTTGTCCAGTGAAACAAAGGGCATGGTGAATGGATTTTACACTTTGCAATTGTACAATGTTTTGACTGAGGAGATGCTTTTAATCATCTAAAAGCAGGTAGATTAACTAATTGACATGACATTTCAGGACAGACTACACAGTGTATCCTTCTGACGTGATCTTTTCTTGGCATGCTGGTTGCGCAAAAGTGTGAGGTCTTTGTGCTTTGCTGAGCACAAGTTCCCTGGGGCAAAGAGGAGGTTAAGACCTCTCACACTTCACTTGGAAATACTGGTGCTGGATAGAATCATTGAATCATAGAATCAGTAAGGTTGGAAGGGACCTCTGGAGATCATCTAGCCCAACCTCCCTGCTCAGCAGGGTCTTTGCACTTGGTACTCTGTACAGGTGCACGTCCTTCTGAGGTGGATGTAGAGGAAAGTAACAGCAATAAACTACACAACTGGAGAAAGGGATGGTACTCCTGTGGTTTGGGTACACAGGCCAGATTAAACCAAATTGAGAGGCTTATTTTGGAAACACTGTCATCTTAGACTCCCTTTGTAATCAATGGAGAGGAAAAGGCACTTCTAGAAAGTTACTCAGATGAAGAATGGACTTACTTTCCATCTGGGAGCTTTCCTTCTATCTCCCTTACCTTTGCAAAAGCCCTTGAACAACTCTACTTCTAATTAGGCAACTATGTTACTACAGTCTCAGTTAGATGCTTTTCATTGGATGTCATAAGTTCAGGGCTTAGAATAGTATTTAGTTCACATCTTTTTGATGTTCAGTATGAATTCAGGCAGAATTTAAACACTACAGTCTATAAAGTGTCAACTGTAGCTGCTGGATGGCATGAGTGCTTGGATTAAAAATTAACAGTAAAAAGTACTTAAATAGCAGTGACAGCTGGGACCAGTCCTCAGGACTCTCTCATGTCTGCCCTCACCACTGGGCTGCAAAATCAAGCTTCCTCTTGCCTATTCTCTTCTCTGCTCAATGGCCTCACATTGTGAGCATGATGAAGAACTCCAGCTTGATGGGTAGAACAAACTCTGAGCTCTGAGGGAATTGTGGTTCAAACTGCTTCAGTTTGAGGAAGGCTTAAAATCCATGTTTCCCACTTCTTGTAAGAGTGTTCAATGAAGTTCTTAAGTGGCTTCTGCCTCTTCCTCTTCTCTCATTAGCTGCTTACTCTTGAGAGACCTTAGTGCTCTGGATTTCAAGTGGATGAAGGTGACTGAGGTTCAACACTTGTTCAGATCTAAACTGAGAGGTTTCCCAGGTGATCAGTAGGTGCGAGTTTCAGTGACCTGTTCATGCAGTAGAGAGAGGTTGTGTCTCAGCTGCTTTGAATGATTTCAGAGGTGGCCACCTTTCCCCACTGATGTTTATGGAACTGAGGGGCCTATCTTTGGTGCACTGAATCATGCTGTTGGGCCAGGGATTGCCTAGAAATACTGCAGCACCCATGCTGAGCAGTTTATGTTGGCGATCTGGATACTGTCTTTGCTTCATTACACAGTTCTTATCCATTTTGTTTTGGCATGTACCAAAGAAATGACATTTCTGTGATAAGTATCCCTCACCTTCCATTATACGTTATAGCAGTCTAGAATACAGGAAAGGCTGCTTTAAGTAAAAGACCCCCAAAATGTATTCAAGGTGATCGGGATGACTTTTTTCATTTCTCAAGACTTCTCTCCCATAAAGAGCTCACTAACCTAGGTATGACGTACCTTTAGCTTTAGTCCATCCTTTAGCTGAGCAATAAGGACAACAGCTAGAGAAAGCATGTTCATTCCACTATAAATAGCTAGATGCATTAAGTAAAACATTTACATTTTCTTGTAATTGTCTGAATTCAGAACCAAATGCTACCCACTATATTCATGTCAGTAGATTCTCTATCCCCCCTACTTAATTACACTTTTTTTTTCAACTACTTTTCCTCTTCCAGTCCTCAGCATGCAAATTATGCCCATTTTCACATATTCTTTGACCATTTTAGACCTAAAATTTATGCTGCTGCTCACGTCACTGCTGAAATTGGCTCAGTGCTTTCCAAGGGAGTTGCACTTGTTGAAAGCAGGTATGAATATATTTCTTGGATTTGAATGCCTTCACATGAAAAAAAATTGCAGAGCACTGTCAAAGCTGTGGCTGATATACTGCATAAATGTATAAGGTAAATAACCATACTTATGATGAATTCTAGTCTTAGACCCTAATAACCACCTTTTGTGGGTAATGAAGTTGCTAATCTTTTATGTGGAAAATATAAGCCTGGAACCCTAACATTTACGTACAAAAAAGCAAAGACTGGTTATCAATATGCTCACTTAAATCTCAAAATTCAGCGCATGCACATGTGGTTAAAAGATTACCAATTACTGCAATACCATGATGGGCACCTCCAATGGGCATATGAAGAAGGAAATTCCACATGACAGCTTGAGTCTGAAAAGTAAATTCTATTCTAGACACTCTTTTTAGGAAGAAGATGCTGAGCTTCCTTTCACAGGATATCGATTTTGAGCTTGTATGATAACACAGATTGGCCTGATACTGATCTTTTTTGAACTGCAGCTGAACAACTTTCAGAAGAAGTCTGCTGTCTACTTTTTGGAATGATGTATTCAGTACTTCAAGAGATAAATACCGGGGATTAGAAATCAGTATAAATACCAGCAGCACACATTGCACTTACTTAGACATCTTGATGGAATACTGTGTGGAATACAGAGATGTAATCACTATCAATGTTCTTTAAAAGCTGTCAGTCTACAGCAGCCCTGAAAGCATGCGATTCTCCTTTAATACTGAGTTTCATTAAACAGTTAGCTTTGACTCAGCAAAGTACTTAATGGCGAATGTTGCTTAAAAATCTGATGGATATTTATAGCTGTGGCCATGCTATATGTGAGGAAATTGCAATGAGGAATGTTTTGAACTTCACATCGCTCTGGTGACCAATATTGTGTGTCAGTACTGCCACACTGGGCAGTTGGCAGTTGGAGCTGTTCAGCTGCTCATCTAAAGAGGGACAGTAATATGTTTATAGCACGATTACAAGAACATAGAACTGTGACTGCAACACACACAAACATAGCAAACTGGCCTTGAGTGCAATGAATTTCTAGTAACAGGGTTTTCAGTATAGGTTAACTGTCCAGGTGAAAACTTATTCGTCAATGACCTGGATGAGGGGACAGAGTGCCTGCTCAGCAAGTTTGCTGATGATACCAAACTGGGAGGAGTGGCTGATATACCTGAGGCCTGCGCTGCCATTCAGAGAGACCTGGACAGGCTGGAGAGCTGGGCGGAGAGGAACCTCATGAGGTTCAACAAGGACAAGTGCAGAGTCCTGCACCTAGGGAAGAATAACCCTATGCACCAATACAGGCTGTGGGCTGACCTTCTGGAGAGCAGCTCTGCAGAGAAGGACTTGGGAGTGCTGGTGGATGACAAGTTGACCATGAGCCAGCAACGTGCCCTTGTGGCCAGGAAGGTCAATGGTCTCCTGGGGTGCATTAGGAAGAGTGTTGCCAGCAGATCAAGGCAGGTGATCCTGCCCCTCTACTCAGCCCTGGGGAGGCCTCGAGTACTGTGTCTGGGTCTGGGCTCCCCAGTATAAAAGGGATGTGGAGCTACTGGAGAGAGTCCAGCATAGGGCTACAAGATGATCAGAGGGCTGGAGCACCTGCCCTGTGAGGAACGGCTGCGAGAGCTGGGCCTCTTCAGCCTGGGGAAGAGAAGACTGAGGGGGGATCTTATCAATGTGTACCTGAAGGGAGGATGTCAAGGGGATGGAGCTCAACTCTTTTCAGTTCTCTCATGTGACAGGACAAGAGGCAATGGGCAGAAACTGAAGCACAGGCAGTTCTGCCTGACCGTGAGGGGGAATTTCTTCCCTGTGAGAGTGACAGAGCACTGGACCAGGTTGCTCAGGGAGGTTGTGGAGTCTCCTTCTCTGGAGATATTCAAGGCCTGCCTGGATGCAACCCTGTGTAACATGCTGTAGGTGACTCTGCTTGAGCAGGGGGGTTGGACTAGATGATCTCCAGAGGCCCCTTCCAACCTTGCTGATTCTATGATTCTGTGAAAAGGACCATCCTGAGCAGCTGTAGCTAGTGTTGCTGTACCTTTGCTGCTGTTGGCACAAGAGCTAGAATAGATATAGATAATTCAAAGCTCTAATCTTAACTCTGAGATTTAACTTTAAAATTAAGTATATGGCTGTATACATCCCTGAACTAGTACCTTTGATCTTCAGCAAAATGGTAAAGCTGAGTTTGTGTGAAGAGATGCATAGCAGCCTCATTCAAGGCCAGCTCCAAAAGGAAGTAGTGATCTTCAGTGAAGTCAGAAAGATTATTCTTGTAGCTTCTTGAAAATCCTAACCTTTTTTGATAAAACTGTGATAAAAATGTGAGGGCTTGATCATAGTTTCTATCATTTTAAAGAGACAATTAGAAAGAAGGGTAGTTTTTTTAATTAGAGAACAATCCCCATAAAAGTGGGTTTTGCTTAAACTGACTTTTTTTCCATAGGAAAAACAATTATTTTAGAAAATGGAAAAAGGAAAGGATTTTGAAACTAGGAAAAATGTTAATCTGAAACAAGAAAAGGGAAGAGTTTTAGAGATAACCTATATTTTCCATCAGAACTCTGTTTTAGTGAAAAGGGCTTTTCAGTGTAACACCAAATACTAATCCTTGTGAAAACATAACTGGAAAAAAAAATCTACCCAATAAACAGATTTCATAGAGTCATTGTTTTCTGGTAGGTTTTGACAACTGCCTAGCAGAATGAGTACCTAAAAGGTCCAACGCCCATTCTAGCAGGCAGCAATAAGTATACACATGGTAACTAGGTAAAAGTAAGCATATTTATATGGGTTAATGCCACAGCCTTGTTTGCTACTCTCTGGTAGATAGGAAAGAACGGCAAAAAATCTGTGACGTCTGACAGCATGGGGGGTAGGGTGACAGCCTGTGTTAGAATGCGTGCAGCACTCTCTCCCTGTGCCTCGTGCTTAGCTGGTTTGATTCCTGATTGCTCATTTCATATTCAGGTTTATTACAGTGCAGTCGGAGAACACTACGAATATATTGAATGTTGAGGACAGAAGCAGGCTTAGAAAATAGGTAACAGAGGCTTTTGTACTAGCCCTTGGGCAGAAGTACCTCCCAGATCTAAAATGATTGTACCAGCTCCCAGCTAACGATGCAGAGACTTCTGGCTGCAGGTTTCATGGAATCTAAGGCCAATAAATAACTTGTGGTATTTAGGAAAGAAAATACTCCCTACCCTACCAAAAAAAAAAAAAAAAAAAAAAAAAAAAAAAAAGAAAAAAAAGAAAAGAAAAGAAAAGGGCAAAAAATCCCTCAAAAACAACCCACCAAAAAATTTGTCAGCTTAAGGGGCTGGTTTCAATTTTCAATGAGAAGTGTTAGAGTGCAAAAAAGGATAGGGGTGGGGGAAGAGGAAGAAAGATGAAATTGCTTGATCTGGGAGGTACAGTGAGGCACAGAAGCCTCTTTGCAGTGGGACCTGCTGCTGAGGAGGAAGCAGAGCACAGGAAAGACTGAACTAGCACCCACAGAAGTGTACGTTTGTAAAACTGACAAGATCATTCACCTCCAAAAGTCATCCTAGTTCTAATCACAGTGAATGGCCCCTGGATGATGGACGGATTTGTGGGCTACACCCTCTAGTGTTCATTCTTTGCAGATGGATGAGGATAGAACATAGGTAGGGAGTAGCAAAAGTTTCATGCATTTTTGAGGACAAATAGTTATGCAGGATGATGCAGTGCTACATGATGCCACTCTTTGTGCCCCAGAAGCCTACCATAACAGTGACCTTGTTAAACCTGGACAAATGCATAAATAGGTAACTCAAGTAAATTTTGGCCCAATTGCCTCAGCTGAGGGCATCAAACCAAGCACAGAACAAATAACTTGACACTACAACATGACTCCCAAAGAACTGAGGTAAGTAAGAGCTTTAACCTACTGAGTTTCTTTGCTTAATCTTAGCAGAAGGTGAGGACCCTGTCCATGGCAAAGCAGTGGACTGACAGTATGTGTATATACAGGCATAAAATAATGAAAAAGGTAACAGTACAAGTGGATATGGGTCAGCAAAGACTATAACTTTTTAGTACTGCAAGAGAGGAAATCAGTAATTTCTTCATCCATGTGTCTGACTGCTATGACACTGATGCATACATAACATGAAAGAGAGACATGCCTTTGTGTTCAGTTCATCAAGGTTAGGCTCTTGTTACTATGAGTGTGAGCAAGAACCTGCTGTGGAGTCTCATTATAGCAAGTCTTCAAAATCATCTTTAAAATAATCCTCAGTACAGCACCATACAGATTGATAATGCAGAAATATGGTACCATATCAGATGATACAGAGCTGAGAATCACAAAATGTGCACTGATTCATTAAATGGAATTGCTCCTGACAGGGCACGACATTATGACAGAGTCATTTAAAGAGCAAATTAATGTAATCAGGTCTAATTAATTGGTTTGAAACAAGAGAATGACAAAAGTTATGTGGATATCGCAAGCAAGCAAGGTCCTCAGTTATCCAAACCATTGGAATCATTACTTATTAGTCAAATAAGACAAATGGCATCAGTGAGGAGAGAACAAATCATGGGTAATATCTCAGGAGGTAAAAGTTGAATTCAGTGTTCAAAGTGACACACTTGTATTCTGTGACCAGGAAGACACAATAGCAAAGTGCACCAATTTATAATGTACAGGAACAGGAAAATGTCAAAGCAGGGAACAGCTGAGGCAGTCAAATCTTGGAGATGCTTATTTGTAACTATGAACATTTGTTGTCTAAATTTAAACATATCCTCTTCAATCACTTCTCTTGCTCTCAGGGCCACATTCAGGATATCTAAGAGAAACATTTAAACATCAAAATGCCATACTTTAGCAAGATGGTTCAGGGCATATAGTGCTGTCAGCTGGGAGAGGCAGGCATCTTCAAAAGATCAGGCTGTGCTCTGGCCTACACACTAAGTAGCTGTTTGCCAACAGAAAATGCAGTGCAATGGATTGTGCTTGACAGGCAGGCCTGACTAGGAGAACTGTGGCCCGATTTGGAGCTACATGTATACAGATGGCGTAAGTTCTACCTAGAAACCTATGCCTACTGTTTTCCTGTTGGGAGCCAGTATACCTTCAGAAAAGCCAAGCTATTAGGAAATGACATAGAGGGAATCCAAGCTATCTTAATTGGACCCCTAACATGCATCCTTGTGGCAGATACCTAAGCCTTGACTTTGATGCGATCCAGGAATGGAAACCCAGGCTAGAAGAAAAAGCCGTGGAATCGTTAGACTCGCAAGGAGTCACTTTGGTAGGAGAATTTCATCTTGCCAACTAAAAGTGAAATAAAACTGCAAGTGTAAAAGAACCAGAAGAGCAATACATTGGCAAGCTCCTGTAAGAGGTGTTTTAGGGAATGAAAGAAATGGCAACAATTAAGGAAGCTGTGGCAGCAAGAGTAGGCAGTGGATTTGTCTTGATGATTTGGGAGACAAAGGAGATAGGAAAGTATTTATAGATGCAAGTAGGGTTGGAGAAGGGATTTTCAAAATAGAGGTTGCAAGAACAAGGTTACTGTGCTTATGTCTCTGCCACTGAGTCATTACGACAATTTCCCCATCTGTAAAACTGAGATAATAATACTTACCTATCTTATAGAGGGAGGGGAGTGTGTTGTGAGGATTAATTAGCTAAGGTTTGTACAGCACTTTGAATATGTAGAGAGCGATATAAGTGCTCAGTACTAAGATTATTATTAATATGGAGAGAAAGAAGCTAGGGTGGGGGTGGAGAGCAAGTGAGTGAGCTTTTAAAAGATAAGAGGAAAGGAAGTAACAGGAGGATGACAGAGAACAGGAAGGGAAGGGACTGAGGGGCAGCTTCTGAAATTAGAGGTAAACACAGGGAGACTTTACTAGAAGCTCAAATGAAAGAAGAAAATGTGGGAGCAGAGCTGTTAGAATTGGAGGCCTATGAGCTCTGAAATTATTCTCTTCTAATTTTCTCTTGTTTTGTCAGTTTTGCACCACATTGTGGGGTTTTTTCCAATCTTTATCTGGAGCAATGACTGCAAGTAAAATTAATGCACACTGTCACACTCCAGCTTTAGCTTTGGCACTAGAACTCCCATTGAATCAATAACTTGTAGATCTTAAACCTCAACATAAAAAATAAGTAATTTTCTATTTGTGTTATTTATACAGTCTTCTCTACCCTCCCTCCAGCAAAACTATAAAAAAGAAAATCAGCCCCCCTTCCAACATTACTGTTAAAGATAGAAAAAGATCGTATTTTTAGTAGGTCTACAAACTACAAAATTAAGCTCCTTTTTTCCTTCTTCTTCTTCTTTTTTTTCTTTTTTCTTTTTTTTTTTAATGAGGTGAAGCAGATGAAGATTTTCTGTTCACTAAGGGATTGTGATAGATCCTCTATGACTGGCAATTTTTAGATAGAATGGATGTCGTTCAAATAGGAAAATATTCCAGGAAGTTCTGTGGCCAGCTTTTCAAAGGAAGTACGCTACTGCAGTGGTCACTCTGACTTTGTAATCTACAAATTATAACTGAAAACTACACCTCCCTCTTCTAAATGCCAGGCTTCTATTTTATGACAGGCAAATTACAAAATAACTTATATTGTTCCAAATTTTACCCAGGATAATAAGCCAAAACAGTTAGGCAGACAGCCGCAGTTCACCCAACAAAGGAGATTCAGTACGAAAGCAGATGGACTTCAAAATCAGTGCATCTTACAGAGTTTATGGAAGTTTAGCAAAAGCAATGCTATTGGAACAGCCCTCCTTTGGGAATCCTGGACTGAAGCTAGTGTAGTTCTGGGTATATCTTTTGATTTTCTTGGTAGGAACACAGGACTGGAAGTAACCCTTCAGTTTATCAAGTCCATTTACCTTCTATAACAGTCTCTATGCATATGATCCTGTTCATAAAAAGATGGAGGCACAATTTCAAAGCAGCTAATTTTTCTGCCTTCAGCAGTTCCACAAAAATTGCTAATGTGTTAAGATAGGGTAAGTGGTCATTTACACTATGAATCTTCATTTACAAAGGGACTGGCTGGAGCAGAGAAGGTCTGTTCATAAAGCTAGATATATTTGAAAAGTGAATCTAAAAGCCCAAATATGGCTTTCATTTCCTGATGCTGATAGGTGTTTAGTGAAGTACCTGAAACGGGTCTGAAAATGCTAAGAATTTATCTTCTGACAGTGAAGATCCTTGAAGGTTCTCAAGATGGTTGTCTCCAATGTAAAGGCTGTTCCCTTTTGAAAATATAGTTTTAATATAACAGCAGAACACATCGGAGCTCTACACTGGAGCAAACGTTTACATTTGTCCTGGAAATTTTTCTATAAACTGAATTTTGAGTACAACAAAATCTAGTAAAGCATAAAAAAAAGGAAGCACTTTGCTGCACGTGAATTCTCCTGTGAATAATGTGGAAACACCTTGTAGAGTTGTATTGACTAGGTATGTAGATATTTAGTCTATTTTGTTTTAGGAAGTTGATTATAGATTTCTGGGCTTTCCCTTTTGGGTCCAACTTTTCTCTCACATTTAATGACATATTTCAAATTACGATTTTAAATTATGATTTTAATAGAACAAGGTCATGTTCTGTCTTTTCTCATACTAATATAAGAAAAAATGCACATTATTTAAATATTCAAGACAATCCTATATGTAAATGGGGTGATGACAGCACCCTGGCTATATAGCATAAGTGAATGCAGAGGTTCATTATGAAGTTTGCATATACTTCTAGTGAAGATATCCTCTTCCAATAATTCCAGGCATAGCCTACCACTACCTAAGACTAACTTACTCATTTGGGTAAGTCATTCAGTGTCTTTTTATGTTGTCTCTTTGCATAAGAGACAACATATTCCTTCACGGGTGAAATATGTATCACTGCCCTGTCTGGGAAAAGAGTAGATCTTGTGTGAATAGAAATGTAGCAATGTGGTACTCTCCAATTTTTTCCTTCTCCCCCTTTAGGCTAAGGAAGGCCTTAACGGCCAGAGGTCACACAGTTGTTTTTTTCCCTAGGAACTGCTAGTCTGCTTACCCAAGTGTTGTTTCAGCCTTCAGACCTCCATTCTTAACTCAACCTCTTTATTTTGTTGTTACATACACCTCATTCTTTTACTTTAACTGACCTAATGTCTAAAGAGCAATTAGCAGCCATTATAATATTTTACAAAGGGGACTCTGTTACTATTAATGCTGTCAGGTTCATCCATATGTTTCAGGGGTTTGTAACATCTGCACAGCATTTCAATGACAAAATGCAATCCAGAATGCGTTTTCAGGGCATTATAAAATCTGCACAGTGCTTCAAAGGCATTCTGATATCTGGGAGAGACTTCACAGCTCTTCCAACAATTGAAGTTTTAAAATGGAATACATTTTTTTTTTTTAAAAAGGCCATGAATTTGTGAAGGTAATCCAGTATAAGAATTCTTGGTGAGACCTTGCAAGTAAAAAATTGAGGGTTTGTCCATGTGAGGAAATTAACTGGCAGAACTATGGCAGTATAATTATAATGCTGCAGCAGCTATTGCTTGTGTAACTCTCTGTGTTCCTGCACAGACACTATTCTGGAATAAAAGTCTTTTTTTTTTTTTTTTCAGTAGACCTTACACTGCTTTGGAACTGACATAAACTCTTTCCGCCTCATAATCATTCGCCCCCCTACTACTGAAATCAGCCTTCCATTTTCTCTTTTGTGCAAATGCCCCTTCACCAAATTACACTTTCGCAGCACAACCAATGACTACAGAAAATGTCTGCAACTACTAATTACAGGCCAAAAAAAAAAAAAAAAAAAAAAAAGGCCAACAAAGAACCCCACATGGTGAGGGAGTATGTGCAAAAGAATGACGGAAGACCAGAGCCAAGACTATCACATGTAATGTACTGTAGTAAGGGGAATAGTAAGGTGGGTGCCTATACAGGAAAAGAAATAACTATACACCATTAGGTGATTTTCCTTTCCTTACTTTTCTGGGCTTTGCCAGTTTTTTGTGTGTGGCACTCTCAGATGAGGCCTAAGGAAGTTTTTTGCAGTGATTTAAGAGAGAAGCAACACGTTTTAAAAAGAAAGCTGAGCCAGTTCAACATAGGGCCTTCAATGAGTGAATTTCAATTGACTTTCAACTTAATATTTCAGAAAATGTTAAGAGAAAGTAGATTGAAATATTCAAATTTCATATAAATAATAATAATGGGAACACTTTTCAGTTATCTGCTTGAATAGTAAGAAGGAACATATTAAGCTGGAAGCTTAGGGGATATGGGATAATGCACAAGTAGACTGAGGATCTGATATTGTAATAACCAAACAAAAATGGAAGTTGAGTGGTTTATATGTGTTATCAGAACTCTTCAAGTGAATGGCAGTCTTAGTAAGAGGATATACTTTTTATATAAACTGTGTAGTTCTCTGATAAATATTTAATATTAAACTTATCTAAAATTCTAATAAAATAAAACATATAACATGAAGCACTTCAAGTTGCTTTTATTGTGGTTGTAAAAAACAGTTTATATTACGTTGGATATCACAAAATGCTGTTTAATCAAAAATGTGAGTCAGAGTCACATAAATAATAGATTCTGCCTCACTAGATGAAACTGGCTACAATATACTGCATAGACTGATTCACTGGAGCATAACTACTTGGAAAGTAAAACAGACTGTGGGCTCTACTCTGTAGATCTTTTTTAACAGAAAGTTTTTCTCATTTAGAAGTCTGTAATCTCAAACTTTGTATGCTTTCTAGGAATGGGTTAGCAATTAAAACAAAATGAAAACTAAACAATACATCCTTAGAAGATGTCTCAAAATATTTATGTTTTAAGGGATTTTGCTTTTTACATGTTTTCAGGCTTATGCACTTTTTTCTTCTAAAGATGTTAAAACAATTAAGTTTATTGGCAAAAATATTTAACTGTACTGTTTCAATATATATAGCAGAATATTTGCAGAAAGTGAATTCTTAGTATTCTTCCTAAAATTTTTCCTGTTCCTATTGGGAGACAGAAACATACTGCAAGAACCATATATTGAATCATAGGAATTTGAATTCTGAATTAGAAAAGGGCCTGAGCTAAACTCCAAGGAATAGTAACGTCCAGTCATATATTTTATCTCATGTCTACCTCTTTTGGTTTGTAGGTAACAAGCAGGACTGAAGTTAGAAGTGAAGTGACTTGCCAGACCAGTAGAAGAACAATGAAAAGAGCCCCAGATTCCCACTCAAGCACTGCCTACAGCCAGTTGCGTTCCTTATTGACTCCTATAGATTTCTCTTACCTAACCAATGTCAAATAACTTCCAGTCACGAATGCATAACCAAAGTGATCATATGGATCACTCTGAATAATGACAAGCATGAGAAAAATGAGAACAGGGCAAAGCATTCAGTTAAGGGCAATATTAAGTTTTTACTGAGATTTCACACTCCTCAAATTTTAGCACTGATTTTGTATGTTGCTTTTACAGACCCCTTAAATCTCTGCTCCTCTATTCTATCACTAGGAAAGGAGTTTGTTTGTTTAAAGATGTTTGCAGGGCAGTACGTCTTTAACACAGACACTGGCAGCACCAGTATTCAAGCCAGTCAATGTAGCTAAATGCAAAAAGCACTGTTCTGTTAATACTTGGAGAAACGCATTGCTGTGGACTTCAAAAATGCTCCAGTACCCCAGTTTTGGTAACCACTTCACTGTTAGGAATGGTATGCATTGCTATTTACAAATTAGCCTATAATTATCCTTATCACAGACTGGCTAATATAGAAACAAACTATATATATATATATATATATGTATATGTATATATACATATATATATATATACACACACACGTATTTTAACAAAATCCAGACCTTACCACACAGTTAAAACACCCAAGTGACAGAAGAATATCAAGTTTAATGTAGTTATGCCAAAGCTGAGTGTAAATGGCCTTTCTCTTTTTCTCTCTCTTTTCGACAAGCTGTAGACATTTAATTTGTATAGTGTGGGACTCAGTATTGATGCATACACCATGTCCTCAGGTTAGCTTACTTGTACAGCCACATAGCCACTTCCACCCAAGACAATGTTTCACAAGCCAAGAGATATAGGTTAGCAGCCAACATGTTGGTAAAGTCACCCAGAGGACACAAGCAGTAGAATGTTGTATTTTGTCTCAGCACTTTGTCTCAGAGGCAGATGCCATTCAGGGATAGCATGTGAGCATGGCCATTATCTGCACTTCATTCTCTTGTACTTCCCCAGAATACAAATAGTTGACTTAGAGATATCAGAGGGCACATCCTTGCCTGTTTCTTTTGATATCTCCTTATGGATTCCTGTGATTCATGACTTGTTGTGATTCTTTACTGAATTTGCTGATATAGTCTGCCCCCACAACCTCTTGCAGCAGAAAATTCTGGAAGTTCATTATCCAGTTGGTAAAAAGGACTGTCTCTTCTTTGTTTTAAACTAAACTCCTACTATTTTCACTGTGTGCCCTCTAATGTTCATATTGTGGGATTTGGTGAACAACAGTTTGGCATTATCCATCACCTTCATGATGGAACTTAGCTCATATGCCACCTTGGCCTTTCCAAATTGAAGAGATGCTCCAGTTTATTACACAACTTTGATTCACCACACAGATCAACTACATTTCTGCTGGGTGAATTTTGTTTCAGTAGAGCATCTTGAACCTCTTGTTCTGAGCAACTTCAAGGACCCACAATTAAAAACAAAAATAAGCATCAGTTGTAATGTTCACATTTCTCTCCACTTGGTAAGCATAAAGGAGAGCAGAATGCTCAAGTATATTAATCTGTTACAAAAGGTGTTCATAAAAACAATCTATTATTTATGCTGTAGGATTTGAGGACAGTTAAGTAGCCATGAAATTAGAGATTGTATCTGAAGAGTATGAAAGTTAGGGAAGAACTAAAGTAGTAAAGTCATATGGAGCCCGCCTTAAGAGCAGACCTCCAGTTTTTCTGCAAGACAATGAGGATTAAGGCATCAATGAGAACGAAAAGTCTGAATTGTTTTAACTTTTAAGGGCAGAACAAAGCCTCACTGTCCCCTTCCCTAGAAAAAGTTCCCTCACCATGCCATTTCTTGACTTTTGAGTTCCTGAGTGTACAATTTAAGGATCCTCACAATATTGCTGTAATGGAACTTCTTGGGGCTTCTTCTATTTTAAAAGGTATTCTAAAATGTGGAGCAATCTGAATAGACATCCTGAATATCATATATCATTATAATATTCACAGAATGTACTTCCTCTTCTGTAACACGACAAACCTGCTTTCTGTAACCTTAAGAACTAAAGGATCCAGAAACCAATCAGAGCAAAGTATGTCACTCAATTTTTTCTCTTTTGTACCATTGCTGTAGTGCCTCAAGATATTTCCTTAGGAATATTTAGGATATAGGTAGTAGCAAATGGCTTTGAGTGCCATGCTCTGTGAAAATGGGGACCAAAGTCTGCTCATCTCAACATCAATGTCTCTGGAAAGGTGTGCAGCTGAGTCAATCAGGTACATACACACAGAGTGGGGTTTTTCAGCCATTTTCTTGCTAGTCTCAGAAAAGTTGTTTAAAAATGTCTATTTGCATGATGTAATGTTTTAAGGCTCATGTCCAACTGAGCACTGGAAAGCAGATGACCAATTTCCTGATTCAACCTTTCAACTCCAGCTACAGCTACAGGTAGATGGGCCTGTCAGGCCTTCTCTTTATCAGCCTTTTCTGTCCCTTAAAGACCTGATAAGCCCAACCAGTTGAGCTTGACTAGCCCTTTGCCCTATATGTCAAAGGAATAATCACACCTTAATGGCTTGTTCTGCTTTTGGCTACTCTTGTGTCTTGCTAGAGTGGTACTTGCTCTCCTTCCTGTGCTCTGCTTGGCATTGTAATTCCCTGGCTTTCTGACCTTTGACTCAGACCTCCCTCTCGGCTTGCCCTCCAGCTTGGTACAACTGTATCTGGTTTCCTGCCCTCCGGCTTGGTTTCTGATCCCAGTTTTCGCCTAGATGCTTCTCTTGTACATCTTCACCTTTGTATTACCAGACCTGGGTAACAAATGGGCTCTATACTCAGTTCCAGGTTAGTCCTGACCAAGATATTGGTTGTTTGTTAAGATAATGAAAATAACTCTCTTTCTTACTCTCCTTGTTTGTTTTTGATATATTAGGAATACAACTATCTATTTTCGAACTGAGACAGGAATGATTGTTCTTTTCTTTTTTTCTTTTTCTTTTTTTTCTTTTTTTCTGTGAGAATATTTTTTTTTTGCTGGATGAAGTCATATGTCTCACACTCTGCTCTCCAATCTGCAGTGATGAACATTTGTCCAGCCTTTAACCTTTCACTCATACTTCTCTTAGAAATTAGCCGGACAACAGAGCTCACCATCAGTTTGATAGCACAGAAGTACTTATTCAAGCGAAGGCCTGTATTAATATCTCAGTTTACAAGGACTAAGCCGGGACTGGATGTGCTGATGACTATTTTCCTTCACAGAGGAAGAGGTAACTTAAACTGCATTCCCAAATTATGGATTTTTTTTTTGATCAAACATTCTCAAATACTTGTTCCAAAGTTTTGAGAAAACTGCTAGCTTGTGAAGCATGACCTATCACGTAATATAACTGTAAATGTTTCTTTCTTTGTGGCAGTAGGAAGAAATAGGCTCGGGGATCATATTCTACCATCATCTGCACCCTGGCAACATCAGTGATTTTATAAAGTGGCAATCAAGAGATGTGTTATAAATGCCATTTATAAATGCATAGTTTATATTCTTGTGTATTGTCCATATTCTTATTCAGAAATACATTTAAGCAAATGCTTGAGTGCTTTCCTGACAAGGGTAATTTCTAACCAGGGCCACTGTGCACATCATCTCTTTTGCAAGGGCAAGAGTGAAAGCTAAGATTATCTTGGAGGTCCACTTTAATACTTCATTTTCACATTTTCATAGTTTTCTGAAGAACCTGACCCCCTCTCATCTCGACATTTTCCATGCATGGTTTAGAAGTGACCTTCTTTTAAACAGAAAAACTCAGTCCTCTTTTTTCATAGCTTCAAAGAGGGAAAATATCTTTTTCTCTTTTCTTAAGAATGTTTTAAAATCTGGTTCTATGCAAGGTCAGAACAAAAGGGAAAAGAAGTGGCATGTCTAACTCCTTCAATTACAAGTTTAGCTACAAGTTTAACTTGTTAATTAGTGGCAAATAGAATCCTCTAAGAACAGAGATGTACACATCACATATACAACCATTTGTAATTTTTTTGCAGATTTACCGACACTTGTCAGAATCTGCAGGATCACTGTCCTGCAAGAAAGTATCAGGACCTGTTCCTGCTGATGCCCTGGACCTCTCTAAACAGTAGGTCCCTGTTGACACACTGCGTGTCTTGATTAACAAATGAACCTTTCAGCAAGGGAAGAGCTCCTGTCAAGAAAAGTGCTATAAAGACCTACAAATATTTAGGCTGACATCTCTCCTCTTATCTCGTTGGACTTCATTCTCCCACCCCCAACCCATGTTTAACTCCTTTTTATGTTTCTTGACATTGTGCTTCTGTTCCCTTTCCTTGCCCTCCCACTTCCAGCTCAGTATCAATGATTTCCTAAGTCCTTCTCTTGCCAAGCATTATTCAGATTGTCTGTCTGTGGCTAGCATTGTTGGAATATGTGTACCTAGCACCACTGGGACCAACCAGAGTTGGTCAGAAGTAAGAGGGATAGCTTTCTGCAGCAAGGGTTATAGCTCTTCACTCCATCTACATGGTGTTTTTACATCAGATAAAAACTAATAGTGTTTCTATCCAGGAGCTCAGCTGACCTCAGCACCCAGATTTACAGGGAAGAACTTTCTTAGCTTTCCCAACTCCCAAAATTGCATAAATGTGGACAAAAAGAAGTCAGTCAATCCCCCTGCTGGCCTCCAAATTGATTAGTCATTAGCCACAACTTAGTGAAGGAGACTCAAATTTTAACAGAAAAGGTGATGAAGGAACTTCTCTTGACTCAGCAATAGCCAATCTCAGCTGTAGTTCCCAATATAGTCTTTCCAGTTCTGTGTCTCCAAAATTTAGATCTCTCCTAAACTGGGAAGCCAGAGTGTAAGAGACCAGGATTATATCTATACCAATCCACTCAGCAGTACTTCCTGGCTGTTGGGTCTGGCTATGTGATCTAGATATATCCCACTCTGTATCAGAGGAGATCTGGATGCAGTCAAACTTACCCCCAAGCAAAAGGGATATGCAATGCCCATTGACTGTGTCCTGTATGTATGATCAAATATTTAAAAGTGCAGACCACACCATGGTGTGCACTGAAAGACAAATGTAGATGTAGATCAGGGAACTCACTTTGCTTTCAAAACTGTCCATCTGGGCATGGAAACTTCCTGTATAGTAAGTAATGCTTACTATACACAGGAGCTCTGAAGTGAAAGATGGCATTGTAATAAACAGGGGAGTGTTCACACAGGGCTGAATACATGTTAATACCCCAACAGGCCAAAGCAATGGACAGGCCTTGGGATGTAATGTCTAGTAAAAATTTTCCTATCCCATAGAAGGCATCCAACACCGTTTGGAGAAAGCTATACTGTTCATCCACGATCATCTCTAAAAATATGAAAAATAGACAGAGTATTCAGCTCCTGATGGGATGTTGAGTATGAAAAGCTAAAAGCAGAAAATAGAGATTGGATTTTAATTTTCTTTGTTACATATGGTGTTTTCCCACTCCTACTGAATCTAGTATAAAGATTTTTTAAATTTAACTGCCTAACTAGAGAACAAACCTAGCTACTGTGGTTGCCTATACAAAGAATCACAAAATCCAGCACCTATCTTTTAGAACTTGCAGATTTCATGCTTAGAAAAAGTAGCCAATTTCTGAATAAAAAGAACTGGAAAGAGGGAATTACTTTATTCTGTCCCCCTTTGCTGTCATAATGAAGGTAATATTATACTGAATGTAAGAAACTGCTAATCTGTCCCTTCTACTTTATGTACTCCTTGAAAAGCAATCTCCACTACTCACAAAAGACAACTGGAAAATTATAGTATGCCAACCATTTGTCCAACTCTGTTTTTCACTATATCCCCGTTTTATTCTGTAATCTGATTAGAAGGCTTTGGTGCTAAGCTTCTTTTGTTTTCAAGTTCTCTTAACAAAGATTCACAGTATGTATACCTAAAGGGAAGAACGCTGAAGTCTTTCCTATATTCTTACTCAAGCCTAACTCTTGTTCTGACAACTTTAACTCATTTTTGTAACATTTCATCTTGCTTTCTCAACCCTGCACAGTGGCACTCAGTGAAATTAAGTGAAATACAAGATGTAGTCCAAGTAAGAAATTTTAAATATTCCTAAAATAACTCTTACCCTTGTAAGACATACAGGATATTGGTATTTACTAAATTACATTGGTGAAGTGTGGCATTGAAGTGTAGTGCCTGTGTGAGCTGGCACTTCATAAATAACGTAGCCAGTCTAACCTAATCTTGATAATATCCTTATACCAAATCATATTATATCATTTTTATATATTTTGAGGATAATTTTTTTTTAGCTACATGTGGTATACATACAGTTGAGCCAAAAAACCCACTCCTAAATGACATAATGACATTACTGAAGCTGGTTTCTGTGAAAATAATACTTACAAAGCATAGCACAGTAGTCACTATATATTCATTCCCTCTCCCATCACTTAATTACATCACCCTTTAAGACAGACATATAATGTAATTAGAAATTTGAACAGTTCACAGCCGGATCACTTAAAGTAGCATTGTTAATGGGCTTTAGAAGTTCTCCCTTTAATATTGCCAGTGTTATAACTTCTAATTACCTTAATAATTAGAGCCGTATCATTCATGATTGAGGTAACAGTTGCTAACACTAATGGGTGTTAGAAGTCTCTCACAAGGCATGTTTTGATGTTCTCATCCAGTTGCTTAGGGCAGGCAAGAGCTATTTGTCCTTAGAAACATAGTGGTTGCTATGTGGTGGCCTGGGCAGAGGCATCCTTACCAACCACTTTAATACTGCCAACACTACTGCTGTTTTCGTTGAGGAATGACTGTATAAAATGTATTCATCATGCACTACTCTTGGAATGCAAATGTGACACCTACGGGATGAAATCTGTTGAACTTTAATGGTTATAGTGGTTATTGCTACAAGTAAGATCATAAATACGAATGTCAGGCTTGACTGAAATTCAAAGAAATTCACAGGCAACACTTCCCCACTGTCATCCTCATAAACTACCAATGGGAATTTTTCTAAAGTTTAAGATGAAACACTTTCCTAAACATGCTCCATTTTGCATAGGTAATTCAGAAGAGTAATTACAATGAGGTTAAAATCAAAAGGAAAACAATTGGGATTCATAGTTATTTTGTCTAGAAATAAGGCTAGTATCATCCTTTTAAATAAGTCTTTTCAGAGACTTTTAGCACTTCTAAGCACTGTATTTCTGAGAAATACTATCAACGATAGTCTTTACAAAGAATACAGAGTCAAAGTTTTCTCTGTCTTTGGCTGAAACCAACCAGTTCAGAGATACCAGCCTGCTTGTCAGCCATGCTGCACACTCAAGATCATGGTTATGAGCTAGGGAAGAACTCTAGATTTACTCTACTGTTTTGCATACTCACTCCCCATTAATCAAGACATGTATAACAGGGGATCAAAAAAAAAAAAAAAAAAAAAAAAAGAGGATTTGGAGAACTATCAAACAAGGCAAATAGACAAAAAGAAAGAGCAAATTCATTGGATATTTACCACCCTGAGTTCAGGTCAGTTCCTGAGGACTGAGGAGAGCATAAATTCTTTGTATACTTTGCTTTTGGGAACTTCATTATGTTGTATAATATGATTGACCTGGAAAATCTTAATTCCTTAGGGAAGGAGGGGGCACATATTTCTTATATTTGTTTATCAGACATAAGATTCAACTGACTTCCCAACTCAGTTTAAATTACCATGAGCAGGTAAAAGGTAACTTTGTGATGCAGAGAACAATGTCGTGGCGGGGTGGGGAAGATCGATTCATCCTAGTACCACCAAAAAAATCAGAAAATTGGCATTTATTAGACTGGACATGAACGACATATAGATAAGATTCGCATGGAAAAGGACATTAGCCCTTTAAAATACTACACTGAAATCAATACACTATACAAACACTGAAAAGACACTCCCATTCCCCTTCATCTAAATTAAAATCTGTGTATAAAAAAAAAAAAGAAAGAAAAGAAAGAAAGAAAGAAAACAGATCCAAAACCCATTTGAGCAACAAGTGTGAAAATTTCCCTCCCTCATCAGCCAAATATATAATGAACTCTCGGCTGAATCAGATTTAATTTCTGTTTCCAAAATAGACTTCCAAAATTAGTTTGGCAAGTATTCTTACTACTTTTGTGCCCCTTTTCAGTGAAAACACTTCAAAAGAATTGTAATAGTACTACCTTTGTCTGCTTTGGCCTGAAAACACAACAAGAAAACAGAAAAAAAAAAAAGGAACTTCCTACAGCAGGGTATAAGGCTGGAAACTATTTGCACAGCTCACCTGTAGACATGCAGTTATCAATTAAAAGAAGTTCTCCAAATAGACCTATTTCTATACTTGCATATATCTAGAAAGTTTTCAGTTAATCCATATCCAAGTTTTAAAATAATTTATAAAACAAAACAGAATGAATCTAAAGAGTGAAACTATTTGGAGACTCAACTAACGTGCTGGACAATTTTACACGTTACAATCTTTGCTTACATATGCTCCTTCAAATACATACATCACAATCTCATCAAGGAAAGAATTACTATTAGAAGAGATCACTTTTCCTGTTCACTATAGGATATATTTCCAGGATTCAAAAATCCCTAGATTCAAGTTCTTTTGAGGGCTTTTAGATCAGCAAGTCACTACATACCTGTACATATACATGCATCTCTATGTGTGTGTGTACACATATGCATATATATACATACAGTGCACACTCACATATAAATATATATGTTCATATATATACAATGTACACACACACATATATGTACCTACACATATGCACACACACGAACACATATCCTAGGAATACCAGTATCATACATTTTAAACACGTATTCCTAAAAGTTTTAGAAAACCTTCACCAACCTATTTCAAATCCATTTCATTAAACTTTAAAATTCTCGTGAGAAGAAATTCTACAATTATGCCTCTAAATAAAAGACAAGAAGTATTAGATATATTGCAGATCATGGCTCACATTAAGCTGTGCCAACATTATTTAAAGAAGCATTAAACTACTTGTAGTGCAATGGAAACAAACACGAAGAGCAAGTAATTCGGACTATTCTATGCAACATTTACATGGACATCAATCTTAGACAAATAAACTGAACAAATAATACCTGCATATATATTGTCATGGAGAAACTCTACACCAGATATCCAGACATACCAATAAAATTAGTTATATGGACCTTTCACCATGTATTACTATTATATTAAATACCTAATTTTTTACATGCAGAATCCTATGTCATAATTTTATATATATTAATAAGGGTATGCATATAATAATACTTCACCTTAACCCATTATGCTTGCATTTTAGACGACCATTTTAATGCAAGCAATTCTGTTAAAGAAAATAAGCTGAGAACTCCACCTTGGCAAAACACAGACTCACACCATACATAAATAAGAACCATCTTTTAGATCTTGTACTAGGTGAACTCTTATCCTCCTTGTGCACTAGAAGGGAACAAATCCAGTCATTCCATCCAGTAGACGATCATCCTAGGGGCTACCGTTCCTTTAACTTCATGACACATCCCCTGTTCTTTCACTGACAGCTACCATCCGGGCAGAAGTCTTAGTGCACCACATTGTGCCCTGTGCAGTAGGGCTATCATTGCATCTGTGATCTTGGATTACAGTGCATGTGCTACACATTACACATATATTTTTGTTGCCTGGAGAAATAAAAGAAATATTAGTTGTCTGTAAATAATCCGGTTGTTACTATAGTACAGCACATAGGAATGGGAAAGAAGTGAAATAGAAGTTACCCATTCTCAATTTTAAAAGAATTATTCCATGTTTTGGGTAAAAGCTCACAGCTTGGACTGGTTAATTCCAGGAATTTTGGTATTGTACTATGTGGCAAGAAAATAATCCAGTATATTATATGCATTCTTAAAATTCATTATCTCCAAGAATAGGACAGATAAAGGCAAGGGAAATTAATATGATGAAAGAGAGGCAAATCTATGCAGCCTAAATCTCAGTTTAGGCAAACATTAAAGGCACGATTAAATGTTTAAAGGCATGACACTTAAATTAGATGTTTCTATCTGAATTAACTGTTTAGATTTCCTTTATAGTCAGTGGAGAGGAACAGGCACTTTTATGGGCACAGTTCAACTCATCCCAGGTGAATGTTCAAAACTGTTTGGATGACTCACGTACTAGAAATGGTTATTTCTCTTCATTGAGAGTAGGAAGGGGTATGTCTAAAATCTGCCCAAATCTGAAAAGGATAGAGTAGAAACAATGCTTGTGTGAATGCCAAATCCAGTGCAAAGCACAGGAGTCATAATCATTTTCATTTCAAAAAGGCAATAATCGTGAACACTTTTTCGCACAGCCTATGGTACAGAAGCAAAGTTTTTGCCCTGGCTAGTTTGTATCTCAGAAGACCTCAACAGTCTGAATCCCAAAGGTGCCTTTGTCTAGTGTCTGTAGGCTAACTGTAGGCTTTTTCTTTCCAAGGTATGTGAAACTTGCTCACTGCATGGAGACTTCCTACAATCTACAAGATGAAAACACTGCCCCCCTGTGCACTCATAGACTCTGTCTAGCCTCTAGGACACGAGCTCCACATTGTACCATACAGTTTTGGTCCTCCCAAGTAATCCAGATAGAGGGCTGGCCAGACAATGCAGTGGTTTCCTGCCACTGGCATGCCTGGGTTTCCTTCCAGCAAAACGGGGACATGTTGGGAAAGAGGTACTGCTTAGAGATGAGCTAAGAAAAATCTCTATAAATACATCTTAAAAAAAAAAAAAAAACAGCAACATTTGCATCAATGTTACACTGAGACATCTAGGAGCAATGGGAGAAAAATCTGATCTTACTCAAACTGCGACACTTGTCCACTTATCACATGGAGCGAGATACTGCCGGAATGTGCATGCAGATGCAGAACCAGAGAAAATACCTCCGGATCTCAAAGTACAGACTAGGTGAAAATGCTCTCCCTGCCCACTTATTTCCAGAAAGGGCTGTATTAATAAAGCACCTAGCTTAAGTGCTATGAGTCATCTAGGGGCAAGGCACCTCAGGGCCATATTCAGTACTTTTGCTTTAGGCATCAAGCTTTGATATTGTAATGTCCAGTAACTATGCTCAGCCCCAGCTGAGGTAATTCAGCCCACCTAAGCTGGGAATCCAAGTTCCTCATCTGTCAATGGAAACAATTTCAGAAGTCTTCCTATGAGAAATTCACAATCTTTAGACAGGTTAGGTCCATGTAGCCTGACTTCAGACTGAAGTTTTCAGCTTTCATTTCCTTTTAGCTCATGGACTTCCACAACTAGGTGTGATTACTACGCCAGCTGTGGTTAGCAACTTTCACTGGATTTTTCCATGAACTTGTCTGATCTGTCATTTTTTTCAATGCAATAAAATACCAAAAATAAACTCTTAATTAAAATCCCAAACTCTTTGTGACAAGTGACCGACCCAATTAATTTACAAGCTTTCTGTCTATCAAAGTCTTAACTTTGATATACTCATTCCCTCTGGGCTCCTAAATACAGAAATAATGAAAACAAATCAAGATAATCTCCCTTCTTGCATCCCCAAAGGATAGGAAACTTGTTCTTTCTATTACATATAACCAAATATTTGGTCAATTAGAAAAATTTTCAATCATGAAAGCATTTTACATACAAAAAAGCACAGAAACATTTTACAAATATGGAACATAGATATTTAAAAAATTCCGTCAGTTTCTCCTCAAAAAAAGTCATGTCAGCCAAGAGCCTTCCATTGGGAAAAATGAGGACATTTGAAACTGTCAATTCTATTGATTAGAGTTGAGTTTAGAAAAATATTTTCAAATACATCTCTCTAAAGAAGCCTAACAATGTTACTTGCAGTGTTACTGTCTGCTGTTTGAGAGTAGAAAAAAGCAACCTTACTCCAAGTTGTAGTGTGATGCTCTTCCAACTTCTAAAAAGGCACAACCAATAATATACCCTTCTGATATCAATATAACCAAACTAACAGTTTTAATAGTGTTTAAGGTGAAATTACTTCACTCCATTGTCCTCATGCATTAGAAAATCACCGCTGGAGTTACTAGGAGGCTGAATATCTGCATTTTTATGAAGAATGGAGTGATGATTAAGATAAAACCGTCTCTTTACTGATCTTATGCTGCTCTTCCAGATTAAAGAATAAAATTAAATAATACCTAAACATTAGAAAGCTCACAGCTTGTTGAGGGTGACTGAGTTTATGACAGGCACAAACACTGATAGCTACATCCATCCAAAGCATTCTTTAGTTACAACTAGTCACCACACTACACACGCATGCATACAGGCTAGCTTAAGCATACTGATTATTTGTTAGGTGGCTTATAGTTCCCCATTTAACATGTTCTCTT
Source organism: Rhea pennata (assembly GCF_028389875.1). NCBI lineage: Eukaryota > Metazoa > Chordata > Aves > Rheiformes > Rheidae > Rhea > Rhea pennata. Next base: position 153,255,950 of record NC_084663.1, read on the forward strand.
TCAAGCATGCATACATTATTACATTAATAATTTCAACATTCCTTGAAGAATATTGGAGATGTGAGTACTGTATACATGTGCATATTAATTGCAAGTCCACAGATCTATTTGTTTGCAAAGAGTTTTAGCAGTTTCTTGCTAAATAAAGCCCCATTTCTGCCCCTTTCTGCTATATGCTTTAGCAAGTGTACTTTTAAGAAAACGAGTAATTGCATTTGAATCAACCTGCATGCACTGAAGTTAAGCATTGCTTAAGTGTTTGCAGGATTAGGGCTTAAGCTTCCAATTATCCCTACTGCAGCTGTGTGACATATACCCCAATGAATGCATTTCTCATCAATTTTAATTCACATTTCCCCTTTTGTGGGACTAAGAAGGGCAAACATGAGTAGAAGTTGAGTGTTGCTGTTTCCGTTAAGCCTACATACCTAATAAACCATAATATTTATTATCATTATTATCATCAATAATTGGGTTAGAATGAGAGATTCACTGTATGACCCAGTAATCACTCTATATATGCTACCCACTTTAGGAAGCAATTAAGCTAAAATTTTAATTCAGAACAGGATAACTTATGTATGTTTAGCACGTTTATTTTATAACACATATATGTTTAGCAAGTTCAGCAGTATGTTATTAGAATGAAAACAGGAACTGCTAGCGAGGCTTTGTGGTTGGTATTATTGAGAAGTTTGCAGTATAGAATCTCAGGAGTTCCCCCTTACCTTAAAATAGACTGTTAAGAATTTAAGGCTGCATGGGAATTATTATGCTGGCATTTTATTTATTGTTAACCTCACACCATCACTTTTGATCCAATATCCCTTATAGGAATATAATTGCACGTGCTTTTTTAAAAAGGTAGCAGTGGAGAGATCTTATTAGCACTGGGCACCTCCAACATTATTATTGAATAAAATATCAAATAATATGTATAATTTTGGTAATTGTTCACTGGAAAAAAGGGTTTTTTAAATGGGAAAAATAATCTTAATGGTTCAATATCATGTTTTTTCCGTAAGTTCATTTTATTCGTTATTTTAGTCCTACTTCTGTAAGGCAAACAGAAGATCCACACAACTCACTTAGGCTCTACCAGCATTTGAAGTTTTCTTGCAAAAATCCTTGGTATGCTAAAACAGTTCTGAGTTCAAGACTGCCTTCAGTGTGAAGCTGGGCAGTCACACGAAGAGTTTACCTCTTACATTCACCTGGAATGCTATTTCCATGCTGATGATGCTTTGTGGACGTAAGAAAAACTCTCTCTATCCTCAAACTCCTGTCAATATATGCAGGTTGTCAAGGGCATTGCTACTGGCTCTGTTCAAAAATTCCTGGTTAAACACAAAGAGGAAGAGAAGATGAAGAGGATGTTGACATATACCATACAGACATGCATATTCTAAAGCTGACAGTATGACACACATCCTGTTTGAATGAGAAGAAAGTCTGATTCTTTTACCAAGTCCTTCTAAAATTTTTTTTAATGTCACTACTGTATTTTGATTACCACTAAAAGCTGCTATGACCTGATGTATAAACCATACTTAAAGCAGGGGAAAGTAAGTATCCTACTGTAATATCACAAATTACTGACGTAAATTCATTAAATCAGGATCTTTTTATAACAGAATTGGAAAAAGCACAGACTTTTGCATCTGTATTATTGGTGGAGCTTTAGATCCACCAGTAACAAGTCAAATACATTGTCTGATGGCAGTGAAATCATCTGTATGTCCTAAGAAACTTCATCAACTTGCTGTTAGAAATCACCAATACTTACACTGCTTTCCCGCAAAAAGTTAGGCAATTGCAACTCCTAAGGTTGCAAGAACTTACTCTTATGCAAGTCAGTATCATACACACCTATTGATATGACCCCTGAAATTATGGCCCTGACCAACAAGACAAGGCCACTGTCACCTCGTTGAATGGAAACCTGGATGTAGAGGGTAAAGTTTGATGCAAGTCTGACTGGCATTCAGGATGGAGTGAAGATGTGGCCAGCATGCAGATGAAACACAGGAACTTGAGAACACTTCAGAGACTGATAATACGGACGTGGCCAAATAAATCAGCAGGCTCAATGGCCTTTCCTTCTTGCATCTTTCTCTAAGCAGGATTCAGGTCCAGCCTCAAGAGGAAGCCACAGAAGAACTCCAACATTCTGGATTTCTTCTTAACAATGACCACAGTAACTAAAGCAAGCATCAGTAGGAATTCTTTTTCTATTCCCCTGAATTACAGATGTGTCAGAAGAGCCCAATGCATACTAAGTCCATCATTCTCCCTTTCCATATAAGCAGAGGAAGCTCCACTGATTAAGTTTCTGGTATTGTTAAACCCCGATCTTCCACTATAGCAGTTTTCAAGTTATGATGAATCTCCGCTACAGAGCTAATCAAATTCAAAACCTGAACTCCAAATTCATTCCTGTTTGCTCTTTACCAAATGTAGTGGTTTGTTTTTTATTCCTTTTCTATCTCTGCAGCTGCCAATCATATCTTTTGTGCTCAACCATCTCTCAAAACATGGTTTTCTTCCCTTTTTGCTTCCTTTGTGTCTTTTTCTGCCTCTGTGAATTTGTTTTCCCTCACCATAGTCCATCAATCCTTTTCCACTTCCACTTTATGTGCTTACCTGTTCTAACAGCCCTGCATACACACACATGCACACATCACTATATCATGTATCAAAGCCTGTTGATCACTATTCTATTCAACTTCTTCTATCTCTGATCTGACTTTGACCTGGAAACTAAACTTTTTTAAAAAATTGGTCACAATAAACTATAAAATACATCTTAAACAACAACATTATTAAAAATGTTAAAAATGTCACAGATTTTTTCTAAATATTACCCTGCCATTTTGAAAAATTCCAGCATGATTCATTTTTCTATTACCGAAATTTTCCAATTAGGTGTGCCAAAACCCTTATCATTTTAGGTTTTAAAAATGGAATTTTCATCACAAACTTTTGAAAAATCTAAGTTTTGGGAAAATTTGACCAATAATAACATAGTCTTGCAATTAAATACTTGCATGCTATATTAAAAGCAATTAATTTGATCTCAGGACAGGTCAGTGAGATAGGATTGTTTTAGTGGTTCAAGTCAGAGACATCAAGATTCCAAGATTTTCGAAAGTGAGATTTACAGTTTTACATAGTGTTCACTTTGGGACATCTTATAGAGAATATCCATTTTCAGAAGAAGGATGCGACCATACCTTTTAGATATGGCAGACACTTTAAAATTTTGCTGGAGTAGGATTTTATTTTCTGTGCGAGGTCACATTTATACCAATGAAATTGTCTTTTCTTCAATAAAACATATTTTATTTGGGGAATTGGTTTATGAACATTTGCTAATATAAGCAGGAGATATATTCAGATGGCTTGGTGACAGAGCTCACCACAACAGCTATCTCAGCAAACTCATTCAAGTGTAGATAAGATTTCTAAACAAATCAACAGTCATATTTAAGAACGCTGATCCAGGCTGAATGAAAATCAAATGTTCGGATTAGAGTAGAATCCAATTCTCCAGGCTTATAGTAGCTTGTCTTAATCAAGATATTGTGTGTTATTGTAGCTCTCAATACTAAGAAATTACAGTCCTCCATGTACGCTGTTATACTTTGATCAGTCTCAGCAACTGAAACAAGGGCTCACCTGTTGGAAAGTGGGAAATACGGTCTCAACACTTCTATCCTATTTCCATACAGCACACAGGAAGACAGTAGGGAAGGGAAGTGGTGTCATTCCCCATATTGTTCTGAGTATGAAAAATAGTAGAGGACAACAGAAAAACACTGACTATATTTTGAAATTACAGGAAGGAGAAGGAGAAGTGGAAATGCAGGAAGCACAGGTGACGACCTATCACAGCATGTTTTTTCAGGTTGGTTCTACATTGGATTTATGTGGCCAAGACAGCAGAAGTACATCTGCCTGTAGGCCTACAAATATTCAAAACTATAAACTGCACAGGGCTTCCAGGCATTTAATGTAACAGTCCACCCCAGCAAAAATGTTATAGAGAAGCTAACAGATAAGAATCTTGAAAGACAAAAAAAAGGTCTTTCCTGTTAATTTGTGTGCAAGCTGGTACATAATGAAAACCAAAGCCACATGTTCACACTGATTTTATAAAATTTCAAAATTAAAAATCTTTAGAGCCAGTTTTCTTGTTTTATATACCAGCTCTAAAGTATGTATTCCATAAGTGCCTAAAGGTCGAAGTATTTTTTTTATGGATCTGTCCAAAGAGAATCGCTCCATATTAAATAGTTCCCCAAACATTTCTTTTGTAGATTTTCTTTGGACTCTATAAAGAATTGCCTTAAAAAGGAGGAAATCATATGTGAAACAGAACTGGATCTTTGTTTATTATCAGTAAAAGCACGGAAGTGCCGTCTCCATTTTTCAGTAATTCAATAAATAAAAAGTCTCTTTGCATTTTCTTAATACCATATAAAAATGCCTAGCTTTAGTATCTTAACACATATGGCACATTCTTTACAGAGATCAGGTCAAATTCATCCTAATGTTCCCATCTTAAGATTATCAAATGCCTGAAGTAAATGACTGTTATACATATTTGGGGGTTAGAAGTGCACATAGAAATTACTAGCAACACTTCCCCTTTGATTGCCATCATTATGAATAACAAACACTGTCACAGGAGACAGAGAGCAAGATGACATGATACTATATAAAATGACACTACCAGAAACATACCTGTAAATGAAAGCTTTGAGAAACTGCTATCTTTTTAATAAGAAATATAGCTCACTTGAATGAATATGCAATATTCCCTGAGGGTTTGAATTAAATACAGACCTTAATAATTACCCTAATTACTTCTGTTGTGATTCTACCTTTGAGTCGACATGAAACAAACATCTAACAATTAGTTACACTTTCATTTAATCAACTGTTTTTTGAGTAAATGGCTGTATTTCTTTTAACAAACTTGTTCTTTTAGAACAGACCAAAGATAAAATTGTTTGCTTTAATTTAGCATTCAACATGTCATTACTCTGGAATAACATATTTATTTGTTTTTTTGCCCAGCAACTGAAGTCCTCTATCTGTTGACAAAAGAAATAGAACAAAAGCAACAGCAGAAGGTGGAACATACTATTTGGTAATACATCTCAAACACAGCCTGGACAAACCACCTCTGAGGGTAAAAACATACATCACGTTTCAGCTTCCAAGCCCAATTTAGTACTCAGTCTCTCTACTGAGCCTGTCAATTAGGGTGTCAATTAGGCCTTGATCCAGCAGAGCACTGAAGCATGTGTGTAATCTAAGCATGTGAATAACCCTGTTGCACACTGCAAATCAGGATGATGGTGATGGGAGACAAATGAACAGAGCCACCAGATTTTTCTCACATACCAGCAATTACAGTATATTTTAAAATATTTTCTTGATGAGGCAACATACTGGAAAATTGTTGCATTTGTCATCTCTGCTGCTTTTGGAGTCAGTATAAAATATGGTTACTGTTCATCTTTTGGGGGAGGAGGAAGAAACTAAACATATTCTCCCCTTTAAAACCAGTTGTGAAATCATCCACATTGCAAAATATGCTGGTTACATAAAGTAGCATCCCACTTTACAAAAATAACTTATGTATAGTGCAAGTATTTTATTTTCAGTATTCGACTTTTCAGTAGATTAGACCCTAGTGAGGCTGCTGCTCCTACCCATGTAACTTGAACTGATTCACTGTTTTGTGCCTGAGCTAACCTGTACCTAAAATGGAGAATGATCCCTCTTTTTCCAAAATATTGCCTCATGATTATAGAAGTATTCTTCTAGAACGCCTTTTTCTTGTTGTTGCTTATGCATATACAGAGTGGATCCTGCAACAAGTCAGCAGTCATTGCAAATGGATGTGCACTTCCTCTCCAGGAAAGTAAAAAGTGTAGCTACAGCATGAGATCTCCAGTAGAAAATCATGCAAAACCACACAATCACATGAGTGCAGAAGTATCAGTCAAGACTGAGCTGGGACGCTCAAAACTCAGACTGTCCCAGTGATACCAAAGTACTCCTCTCTGGAATGCTTGTGGAGTAATTATCAGAGAAATACCAAACTGTCATCTTTAAGAACTTTCACCTGGTGTTGTAAAAGTTTATTCCCAGGTCACAGTTTTAAAATATCACAATGTTTGAAAGAAGTTATACAACATAGAATTTGCAAATGACAGAGACAAGAAAGCCTCTGCAGACTTTGAGTGCTAGGTAACTGCAAAATAAAATACCACGATAGTATTGACACGTATTTTCCTCCTTGCATCTTAGCCTGAGATACTGACACCCAAATTCCCCAATCTTAACTGTGGAGGAAGTGATGCAACCAAGAATACAAAACTACGATCAGGGTTTCCTACATTCAGTTATGAACAGTTTTCATGCAGAGTAATACCAGTCACAGAGGAAAAGGATCCAATAAGAGCCTAATCTTACTCCCACTGGAGTTTGTAAGAAAACTTAAGTGTGAACAAAATGAAACCTAAATTTGACACCAATATTAAAATTGATGGACTCCTTTCTATAACCTGTCAAGTCAGTGATAGGTTGTTTGTATCTTTGATTGTTACAGTTAAATTACCAGATCAGAATTCTGAATCCCTATAATAAATGAACTTTTAAAAATGTAACTCTTGCTTCTCAAACACTATGCCATGTGTTTTGTCAGGATAGCATAATACAAAAGGTTGTGATGTATACATTAAGATTTAAATGTACTCTATTTCTGAAAGTGACATGAAATGTGCAGCCTTTCCAGTAATTCTCACACAAGAAAATTAACTCATTATTTGTCTCAAGAATCAACCTCAGAAGGATTTTAATAGCAATGTTTTCCAGCTTCTGAAAACTGCTGCTTCTGAAATGTTTTTGTAGCTTCCTACCTAACGAAAAAAGAGAGTAAATAAAATGACTAGTACTAGCAAAACCTTTTTGGTCCAGTGTATCAGCATGTTTACTCATTCATACATGGCCCCAGTCCGCCCAAACATTTTTCATCTGTTGAACAAAGTATCTTCTCAAGATTTCTTGGTTTATGCAGAAGAAAATTCAGGGTGAAAGGTGTGCACAGTCTATCACATGAAAAAAACACTGAGCCAGGAAACAATTCTAAAATGTGTACAGGGCTACAACAGTTAAATCTCAAAGCTACTGAGAAATTGCTTGGATGCTATGAGCAAAAAGTGTGGTTCCAGAGTATAATCCTAGTGATACACCGTGTTCTTTGCAAAAGGTTGTGAGGCCTTGGCCTAATAAGCATAATCTCATTACACTGCAAATAAAAGTTTCCTATTTATCTGCAGATTTCAAATGAATCTAATAAGGCTTATGATACAGTCACCCAATACCCTAATCATATTTCTGCCTATCTAAAAGCAATCAGTAATTGTGTTATAGCAGAACGTGCTGACAATACCTCTGACACAGAAAGGAGAATGAGAGCCCAGCTGTACTAATTAAATTAAATGCTAGGCTGATGGAATACATTTGCTGAAGCTTGGAGAGTATGGGTGCAGAATTAATAAGCATTACAGCTTAGAGCAGGAGATGATATCATAATGGATGCAAGGTTTTGATGTGGAGAGCCTCATTCAGATTCAATGTACCATAATGTACGGATGTGACAGCTGCTTAGAGAGGTGCAGAACCTTGAACAAAGTGCACAGGAACTTTCTCTGCCCCCCCCCTTTTCTCCCCCTTCCCTCGATTCCCCCTCCTCCCTGTCTGTTTCGGTACTTGCTTAGGAACACTGTATTTTAATACCAGCTCAAAAACTACTTCAGCAGGGTTGCATTTTACTATTTATTCCCATGCTATCGATTTGCACTGTGATTTCTTGTCTTCCCACCTTCCCCTCCTGCCCACTCTGTTTTAAACTTAACAGGGCTGTAAATTAAAGACCCCCCTCCCCTTGAAAATTAGTATGTAGCACAATATATAAGTGGTCAATCCCGATTTTATCTCTTTTCTCTCTTTCTGCTCTTACTGTTTTTATGCCAGAAAACCTGAGTGCAGAGTCACTCCTATATATGCACAAAGGAGGGAGAGGAAAAAAAATAAACACACCCCACCTCTGTCATTTCAGCCAAGCTATTGCAAGAGGAGTTAGGAGGATTTTGGAATGAATAAGAATCACTTAAAATGATCCAGATCTGTGTATTTTCCTCAGCTTAGCAGTCATTGCACACAGCCAAAAAGGCCCCACCACTGAGCCGCTCTCATCTGACCAGCTCGGCTCATGCCAGCACAGCACAATTTCTTGCTCATAAATTAGCGGCGCTATCTCGGGAGCTGCAGCGCCGAGGCTGCCGTGCCAACTCAGCCAGCGAGGCCAGCCAGCCTTCATTATCATGAGAATTTTGACAGGATATTAAATTTACTAATCCTGAACTTTCCGGACTGACCCTTCACTCGTGAACAGACAACACCGGCGGCTGCCAGAGAGGCACTCTGCCTGGCCTCAGCGTGTTTCACATCACCCCACCCTCACCCCACCACACACTCGCACGGCCCCCACAGACACGCCACGGCCCCACGCAAGCGCCCCTCCCCCCGCCCCCGCAGTAGCTGTTTGACCGTTGGTCTCCGGGGCCGCCGCCCCCCAGCTTCCCTCCCTCCCCCCGCCATCTCCTCAGCTGCCTCCCCGCGCGCCTCTCTCAGGAGGTTGTTTACTCTCCCTCTGCCGAAACTCGGAGCTGCGGGAGTATTTTTAGGAAGTTTAGATGTGTGAGGAAGAGCGCGTTTGCCCGGTCATTCATTCATGAGAGCCCCCGCTTGAGGAGCGCCAGCACCGCCGCCGACGCGTGGAGTCCCGGCTTCCCCCGCCTTTAGCCGAGTCAGTACTAAAAGCGGGTCAGCTCTTCCTAACCCCCCCCTCCGCCCCCATATCCTCTCCTCCCCACCCCAGGCCCCTCCTGAAAACACAGTGCCTATTAAGTTGCTGAAAACAGCAGATTTCCACTGATACTATACAGATAAAGCTGACCATTAAATCGCAATTTAACATCCCCAGGCAGCAGTAGCTGCTGACAACCTCTAAAGCTTGTAATCCCATTTAACCCCCTCCTGTCATGAGCAGGCCCACCCTTTTAGAATAATGCAGACCAAATTAGACCTGACATGGCAACAAGAGAAATAAAAACCCCTTTAGCTTAAAAGTCATGCCACAGTGGGTAACCCTGACCTTCAGCTTTCCCCCACACAGCCCCACTGTCTTCTCTGTGGAGCCCCCTAGACGTTTATGTTGACAGAGCGAGAATTTTAAATAAATAAATAAATGGAATCACAAAGCAGTTGGATTTCCCTTCAGGCAATTAAAGCACATTTTCCTGGACAATAGGTGGATATTTCACCTGATTTTTTTTAAGTCTTCCTTTAGTACTAAGAGATGAACCCTGATCGCTTTGTTCCAACTGCTTTGGCTCTAGGTTTCTCTTTGCCTGCAGTGCTCCCTGATCGGACACCCAGGGACGTCTCTGCTGGAACCGCGTACCCCAGCCCGTGCCTCAGCCTCCCTGCATTGGAAAGGAGGCCATTTTCCTAGTGGCTAGAGTCTTCAAAGCCCATAACTGGCATTTAGTGGCAATTCTGCTTTCAAGAGGAATCTGACTGCTCCTAAGATCCCTAAGAACAACCAACCAACCACAAAGAAATGTCTTCCCCTTGCTCAGGCTTCTACCCACAGTCTATCTGCTTTGTTAGGGGAGGAGGGGAAAGGCAAGGCAGGGTGAGACTCATCCTGCATTATTCACACACTGTTAGCCCAAGAATACAGGAGGAGCTTTCAGACCTAATCCAGGACACGTTGTGCTTGCTACTCAGAGCTTGTTTGGAAAAATAATGCCGTTCATTGACAGTATTTGTGAGAATACTGGACTACACATACAATCCTTTATAAACGGAGTACATCATCATTGCACCAGCACTTGCAAACGCTAATGATGGCCTTTGACACTTAATCTACACATAAAAGGACCATCACAAATTGCACCCCAGTTCTTCTTTCTGTTTACTGCCTACTTGAGGAAACAACCCAAAAGTCAGAAAGCACCATGACACAGTTAAAGATTACAGCCACTCTCACCCCAGCTTCTGATCCCTATCTTTGCTATAGATGCAATGGGACTGAAAAACAAACCAACATATCTATCTATCTATCTATCTATCATTCTACCTACCTATCTATTTATCTATAAACATATAACCTATAAACAACCAGAGTTGCCCTTGCCACCTAGCACACTTTGCTCAGCACTCCCCCACCTGCCGTTACTTCTGTGCATCGAACAGCACGTGAGCAAGACACCTTGCAAAACAGAGATCTGCCTGCAGGAAGAGAGGGAAACTCTTAGATCAAGCCAAAAGTTTGCTGCAGAAGTTTGCAAGCTGCCTACAGTGAACTTGTGCAGCAGATCCTGCACCACATCATTCTGCCCATAACTCACCAATTCACACTCCCAGAGGCCGCACAGCAGGAATGAATTTGCAGCGCTTCTAAAAAGTGGAGCACTAAAAAGCAGGCTCATTACCTGGACACATGGCTTTTCTTTACTCCATTGCTTCAGATGCCAGATTCCTTGGTGCTGCAGACTGGCTCAAAAATTTGAAGTACTCCTTTTTTTTTCCTTTCCCTCGTTCGTTTGTTCGTTCATTCTTTCATAAAAAAGACGCTTGACTAAAGTTAGCTTAAAATTGCTAAGAATAAAACCGGCATAAATGTTTATTTCAACTTCCTAGTGCAGCAGTGTACTGAAGCCCAGCCCGCCCAAGCCTCTTTAGCAATGGAGTGGTTTATTTAATTTGTCAGTATAATAGAAGCAGCTGAGTGAGAGACAGAGAATGCAGTGTGGTATAAAAGAAACAAAGGCTAAAAGTACCACTATTTTGATTCCCTTTTTAAAATTACTTCCAAAGTGTGGTATCTATTGTGAAGAATAATGCTGAACAAAGCACAGTGTCTTGGCAATATTCACAGAGCTCATTCACAGAGCCAGTTCTGTCTGTACATTCAGAGGTAGAATACACTTATAAATGATGCATTGGAAGGACTATAGTTCCTATTGTATTCCCAGTGTAAACAAAAAGACAGACAGAAGCTGAATGGCATATGGGCAGCGGGACCACATTTTATTCAATCATTCCAGCACCATTGTGAAGGTAAAATGCAACAAGAGTTTTTCATCCTCTAACTTCAAATCTAGTAAATGCATTTAGGATTGGGTTAAAAATCTATCTAAATGTATTGTGGCAGATCTGGTAGTAATTTTGTACACTTCAGTGGAAGAGTGAACTGTAAAGTAACCCACAAAAGGGAAAACTCTCAAGTTTTGGAGGTCATTCCCAATGGGAGCAAGGGGGCTCTGGAGGAAATTGACTGAAAGGGGATCTCTGCAGAGTCTGTGTAGGCGAGTGCTGGATGCAAAAAGTCCAAATGGTCTAATGGAGCAGCTGCAAATGCTGCGATGGAGGCTAAGGTGCTCAGGATTCCACATACTTGGACAAAGATCATAATTCTTTTATTGCTTTTCAGGAAACCTCCCCCCAGTCATGATATTAGAAGGGGCAAACTTCATATGGAGAGTCTCTCTTTCTCTTCTTACTGCTGTCCCCCATTTACTAACCAGCCCAGACTGTCCAAGCCTGCAAATGGAGGTCAGCAACTTTGCCAAATGAACCTAAATAGCCTTTACTAAATCAGGCAACATCCCTGCTGAACTGTTAATGGTGATAGAAAGCATCACAGCATTTGAGGGGAAGGAAAAACCACTCACGTGGAGGAAAGATTAAAATTAAACACATCCTTTCTGCCCTTGCTGTGTACAGCTGAAGCTAGGAAGTTTTATGATCACTAGCTCCTCTCACTCCCTTTGTATTTTCTGCTTTTACATAAAAGCTCACGTGCTGAAACTCTGCTCACTGGATTCAGTCTTTCTGATTCATGCAGGCATGCCTGTATCTGTGCGATACAGCATATCAGCTGCACATCACACCACTTGGTCGCATTTGGAGGGATTTGTGCAAGTAGTGCTAAGGGACCAGTCTGCCTTTTCCATTTTTCTGTTGGTCCTGATGCCTTTACTTCTTGCTTGCAGTGGGTGGGTGATCAGTGTGGACAAGTTCCAATGATTAGATTAGGAATTGTGTATTTGGTTTTGTTCAGCAGTGTGCTCCGTACAGGTGAGGGCCTGGCAGGATTTCACACCTATTTGAAGTCACTGGACAATGCTGTGTTTTGGGGACCAAAGGGAGTTTTCAACTTGGTATTGGAGCCACTTGGAGATGAGCCTGCCTGACTTGTTCTGGTATTAAAAAGTCTGGCAGAATTTGCTTTGTTCTGACAAGATGGAGATTTGGTGAATTTCTGTCTTAGATAAGTCTTATCAAGATCTAACATGATCATATTAATACAAGAAAGCTCTGGATGAGGATTATTCAGCTTGATCCCTAAAGCTGAGTGCCTGCTTCTCCTTATGTGTATTTATATCCTTCAATTAAAATTGAATCTGGGAACTATGTGTCCCTAAGTACTTTTCTAAATTCTTTTATTCTATTCACAGGAACATAGTACTTAGATTAAATCTAACTATGCTTGATATTTCCAGGAGAAAAAAAATACAGTGTTTTCATTGTGAGCTGCTGCCTTCTAGAGCTGATATCAAGAAACTCAAAATATTTTAGTGACTGTTTAGCTGACAGGAGTGATTACAGTTGTATGTACCCTCCCACTGGGGATTTTCTCTGCTTGGGCTAAGTTAACAGAGATGGCAGTCTGAAAAGGATCTCCACATGTGGTTAGAGTTTGATCCAAAGTCCCTTGATGGACTTCATGAATGCACTCACTTGCACATCAGTGGGCACTAGGCAGAGCTGTAGGTGATAGGTCACCATGTATGGCTAAAGGAGGAAGAAAAAGCAAAGACCGTAGCAACAAAAAGACCAACAAAAATGAGCTTGGAACATGGAAGAAAAGACATGGACAGACTCATTGCTATTTAGAAAGACTGAAGTTCTTTTTGTCTTTTAACTTGATAGAAATTATGGCTCAGTTGCCATAATTTGGTGCTAATAATAGAGCATGGTGCTAATAATGCCAAGGTCGTGGGTTTGATCACTGTATGGGCCACTCATTTGGGGGTTGGACTAGATGATCTCCAGAGGTCCCTTCCAACCTTACTGGTTCTATGATTCTAATTCAAGGTTAGTAAAATTACCTCATTTTCTACTGTGAATTTGAGATGCTGGACTCATTTTGCCTATTAGAAACATATTTTTAAATGGTATTCAGAAAACACAACCATGACACGAATGTCTGAGTTTGTAATCTTTTAAATGTACTTTACTGTATTTTTCAAGTAGGCACACATGTTTTTATTCCTAGGAAATTGTTAAGGATGGGCAGATGTCAGTTTGAGACTACTGTTTGCTGAGGGGCAAAAAGTTATTGCTGTAGAGACAGTTCATCTGTAGGTTCCTAGAGTTTGGACCATTAATACAATTCAGACGCTTATCACAACCACTCATGAAAAACTGAGTTTCAAAATGACCCAGCTTCACTGGTATTTTCACAATCAGTAAGTTTCTTACATCTATGCTTAGACCTTTCAGAAAAGGAAGCTGGACCTTCAGATGTGATGGATCTCTGCGCACTTGCATACTGGGAGGAGTGATATGAGCCAAAGATGTATAAAAACAGGTTGCTTTTATTTGGCACGTCAGTATAGATTTGTGATTTTGCCACCAAAATTAAAAATAACCTCTTTTCACTGATTTATATTATGATTGCTTGATTCCACAGTAGAGAAATGGTCTACAGCCACTATTGTAACTTAAAAGACTAGAAGTAGAGATAAAGTCAACTCATAATGTCTAAAAAGTGTCAGTAAGCTACAAGATATTACTTAGTGTGTTGGAAATAGGTATGAGAATTTATGTTTTCTTTACAATTAGGGACCACCCTATATGATATACCCAAAGATATAACAATTCCCATTAAGGTCAGTAAGAGATATTTATAGCCTGATGCAGGAAAAAAAGACTCTGATCAGCTAAGACACAACTACCATTTGATGTGTTCCTAAGGAAAAGGTCCTCTTAATGACTTTACAGCACTTAAATTTTTGGAGAGCTGAGTGAACACTTATAACAGAGTGTTCATTTATGAAAGAAAAATCGTGCCACAAACAGGACATATGTCTTAGGTGTTCAACTTCAGTGATTGCTGTAGCACATTGCACGCAGTATTTGGGCTATTTATGGAATAGAATGTTCAAACAAAATACTAGAGAGAGAGACTTCATACTTGAAAGTTTAACACCATATAGGTAACATCATTCTTAGAAATGTGTTTACATGAGAACAGAAACAGTAATTCCTATTCTATATGCTTTAACTAATTCAACTTGAATTTCAGCTACTAAATACTTTTGATCCACAAAAGGACCAATAGAAATTTAGAGAAAGAATTTTTTAGAGAAATTGCGTTGGGAGTACTTTTGAATTAGAAATATATTGAAGAAAATTATAAGATGATTGAAGATAGTTCATTAATAGATAAAGAGTGAAATCATTTAATACATTATTCATGATATATTACTCTCTTAGCTCCCTTGTTGATGACTTTCTGTTTTTTTTTTTAATTCTAGTGAAAGCTATTCTTTACAAAAGAATATCCAGAATTCCTGACATAGCTAAAATAAAAAAATATGAATAAAATTATACAGCACAGGTGTATTTTATAGTTTACTAAAGATTATAAAACTTCTCATATCAGGTCAACCTGATATGACTTCTGATTCAAACCAGCATAGCTAGCATTAGAAAAGTGTCTTTTCATATCAAAGATCATGTAACTTCCCTATGTTTTCTTTTGCAATATCCTACTTCAGGAACCACTTACTCAAACACTGTTCTGGCCTACTGTAATTATTTAATAATCTAACATCATTTTATTTTATGCAGTTTTTGCCAACACACTAGAGCAGTCACTGAATATACTAAGGAGCCAAATTATTCCAAGAGTAGTGAACCAGTAAAAGCCTGGTTTCCTATAAATTTGTGTTCTACATTCCTACAGCACCCATATCACAATAATCCAGCTTCTCCTCCCAGTTCCATTCCACAATACCCTCAACTCCTGCACATATCTTCAAAGGCTCTCCTTTCCCATATCCCTACTCTGTAGTTCTTTTCTACTTATTCAATTTTGCTGTATTTTGTCCTCCCTCTAGAATTCCTTATGGCTCCCCACACCTTCCCAGATTATTTGAGGTGCCTGATGAGCCTTTGACAGATCCCTGCAGTTTCATCAGTTCCCTCCTTTGTCCATAACCACGAGCTGAACAAGATGCAGTGTGTCCTGTGGCTGATTCTGTGCTGCATCTGTGAAGATTTACTGCTTGGTGTTTATCTGCTAGCTTGCATAATAGAGAATGCTGGTGCTTGTAGTGTGATCTTCTGCTCATTGGTGTGTGGGGTGTGATTTCATTTTCTTGCCTCTCCATGGCTGCTGCTTTCCTTGAAACTAGTAGATATTGAATATCTGTAAGACTGTCAAATTTGGTGGACTTGCCAAAATACAGTAAGGATGAGAGAGAGATGAAGAGTTAAAGAGCAAATGGTGTAAGACTACTTTTTTTGAGAATTCATGTTAAAATAGACTTAACAGATAAATAGCATTTTCAGGCTGTTAAGCACAGTGACTTCTACCCATTTGTTTCTCCTGTAATTTCAAGTCTGGCTCTAGCATTTCAGGTCATCCTGTAAAACAGAAAAATGGGAAAGGCAAATCATGTTTTATTGTCCAGTCCTTTGTCTCCCAGAGGACTTCTTAGTAAATAGACACATGCCATGCATCTTTTATTTTCAGTTTTCATCTGCTTTTCTCCTCCAATTCCATTTTATGTGCCCCTGTTTTATTCTCAGTTTTTTACATTCTTCTTCCTTAACTACATTATATTAAAGCTTCTCTGTTCTAATCCTGTCTCTTGCTATCTCAGTTCATCACTTCTTTACTACAGATCTTGGATTCTTGCCCTTTGATTAACTAACTAGATGTTACCTTACTTACACTTTGTATCCTCGAAAAATACTTTTTCTCCCTTGAAAAACACTTCTGTCATTTAGCCATCTCTTTTCTGTCCCTACTTCTGCTTCTGTTCATTTGTTATTCCTTTCTTTTATCCATTAGTTTTCT
Organism: Rhea pennata; assembly: GCF_028389875.1. Lineage (NCBI taxonomy): Eukaryota > Metazoa > Chordata > Aves > Rheiformes > Rheidae > Rhea > Rhea pennata. Next base: position 153,272,193 of record NC_084663.1, read on the forward strand.
GGATTCTCTGGATCCCAGTCCCATTTCCTGTATTAAAGGTCTAACAAGTAATACATTAGTATTACCTAATGAACTGTGTTTGCTGAATTCCTGTTTGAGAGAACATTAGATTTGTTTCCAAACTGTCTGAATGTTAACAGTTGCCGAATTAACGAGCAAGTTTTCAAAGCTGTCTCTTCAAAAAGAAGGTTGGTTGCTTACTTCCTAGAATGCAAAAGTAAAATCAGTTACTAACAATAAACTAAACTAATATTGACAACAACATTTTGCGCTTAGAAGATACTTGTCACCCAAGTATTACATCTAGATGGGTAAAAGTAAGTGTTACAATTATTACCTCTCTTGACATGAAAGTTTAGATTGAATAAAACCCGACAGGAGGGAATTGGCAGTATTTTCTTTCCCAGATTCCTGTTTTAGCTGTGTTTGACCCCATATACAGCTTCAAAAAAGCCATATCTGCCATAAGTAACAGCTCCTTAGCCTAACATATTTCAGTGTCATTCTGCTGACTTTACATTTACAGGCTAATTAAAGATTTTCTCCAATGGGAAGGGTCACTAGGTCTTGGTAGGCAGGTTTTCTTTAATAGATCCTTAATATCTGGACTTGCAGTGATTGCTTGACAGACTGGACTTTTGTGCCTCAGGACAGTGGGGAGCATGCTTACATCTATGCATTTCACACAACGCTTGGAATAATGCATTTCTTTTTATGAATGCAGTTACCATTTTTTTCCATAACTTCCCGTGCTATTTTTGTTAGTTACATGTTTTCTAAAATATTTTTTTCCCTCACAGACCGTGTACTCTACTGCAACAATAACAGAAAATCCAAAGGAAAAAATACTAACACATTTTCACTGTGGAACACTGCAATCATCTTATTCTTTATCTCCCCAAACTAGACTTACTCTGGGAAAAATAATCACTGAACAGCATTAGAATTATTAAATGTAAACCTAAAAGAATCTGCCAGGGCAAAGTCCATCAGTCCTGCACCAGACAAATGGGATGGCAGGTTGCACTTCCCTGAGGTTGTAATAGATGGTAATAATCAAAGAAAGGAAAGGAACAGAGGCATTCTGGCTTGCTATAGAAACCAGTTTGGATCTAATGCATCTAAGGATTTGACTGCACTTAATCAGTGTATACACTGAGGTAGCAATATCATACTGATGGTTTTAATGAGGCCACTGTTCATTATGTACGCATACTTTAAGGCCTGCTGTGATCCATTTAAAGTGAGGTTTTGGAGAAAAAGTATGTAGTTTGCTTTTTGGCAGTGGTCTGGCTTGTCTTTGCCTTGTCTCATGTTTGCACTGAAAAGACAGGATGCAGCAAACATTGGCAACATTTCCAAACAAGGATACATCATGTATCTTCAGGGCATATACTGCTTTCCCTCTTATATGCATGGAAGAGAACCATTAGCTTTAAGCCATGGGTTTTATGCCTCTGCAGCTTATGCTACTTGCAATTTCCTCTATAAGGCTGTGTGGGATGTGCTGCATATGTACATAATGGTGAAGTCACCCAGACTTGCCTCAGATTCTTGCTTTGAAAATGTGCAGAGTTCCCTGAGTCATTGCTACATCTTCTGGCATGCTGTTTGGCAGCTTAATGGTTATTTGCCAAAAGCAGTGAAGGACAAGGGTCCCCATAAAGGTAGGCTACAAAAGAATAGCTTTGCCAAGCAAGAACCAGTGGACAAAAACACCCAGAACACTGATGGGGCCGTTTGACACATGACGGACTTCCCTCCCTTTGTGCTGACATGTTGTGGTGGCTGAGGTCTATTTAATGAAGATTACCCAGCAGAGACACAAGCACTGTTACTTGCATAGAATTATCTTAAGGCTGGACTTTGAAAAGAAAAGACTTTGTTAGCATCATTTGCTATGCCATGTTGCTTCAGTATGTAAGTGACTGTGGTCAGTAGAGAGGTGGAGTTTATAAACTAGTAGAAGTGGTAGCAATAAAGGGCTTTAAGAAAAGAAGTTATGTAATTGCTTTTTTCTTCTAGGGTTGGTTTTGTAAAAAAAAAATTTTTTTGCTCCAATCCATTTACTACTGATCAGAAGTTTCATACATGGTAAAGTCAGACAGAGCCACTACAGTCCGCTATTATGACTACTGATGTAACACAGGCTATAGGCTGTGTAGGATAAGACTTATTTGATGTAAGGGACAGCATTTTGTAAAACATAAGTCTCAAGTAAGAAATTTCTGGTGATGGAGAATCAACCATAGCCACAAATTATTTGAGATGCTAATTATATTTACTGTTAAGAACAAATATGACTGCACTTGTCACCTTTTAACTTCTTTCATTTCTTTGTGTGCTAGAGAGAAGAGCCCTCTATTACTATATTTTTGTTCCTTATTTAGGTACATTCAGATGCTGTCAAATCAGCTCTCAATCTTTTTTTCAGTTAAGTTGAATTTTGTCCTGTTCTAAATCATTTTTCCAGCTTTTTAAACATTCATATAGTTGTCTGTTAAATTCCTGCTGATTTATTATCCTTGAACTCAGGACATGACAAACAGGCAGAGGATCCCCAAAGAAATCCCATCAGTCCCATGAGTACCCAATTACTTTCTACTCTTATCTCTTTCTATGTATTCCAGAGCTGTGCTGGTACTTTGCCAGTTCAGCTGAAAGTCTGAACACAGATTGAGAGTTCATATTTAATTAGTAATCCATTGTGACTCTTAAGTATTTTCCAGATTGTTTTTTGAAGTATGAGATCTGTTTTTGTATTGGTAAGATTTGAATTTTTTGTTTTCAGATATTTGATTTCATACCAGGGAGTCCTACTTTTCCTTGCACACAGTTCAGCAATCCAGATCACTGTGCTATTGATGGGGTTTTATCATTAGCTATAACTACACTGTCCTCTGGGCTGTTTCTAAACTTTATCAGTAAAGATTTTGTATTTTCTTTTTTTATCATTTATGAAAGCAGTGCAGGATTAAGATGATTACCTGTCAGACCACACTGTAAATAAATCTCCATAGGGAAGGTTCTAGTCTCCAAAGGATCTTTCAAGTCTGTTTGGAAGAAATGCCGTTTGCTACTAACCCATCTTCTCCTTCAAAGCAGACTTCTTACAATTTCTAAGACATCCAGTAATTTTTTACTGCCATGAATTGTCATGGCCAGACTGACATTGTAAAGGAATCCCTGTATTTGATGGCTTTTGAAAAGTGTCATATTTGATGCACTGTCCTAAGCTTGAGAAAGGGCATGTGCTCCCCTGCAAACATATTGAGAAAGCATTTGACTGAGACTTGAATGTCTTTAATCAGTTTGGTGAATTGTTTATGTGGGCCTTCTACAACATATAATCAACCTTTTCCATGACTTGTCAATAAAAGCTATCCCTTTTCTGACAGTTTCTAGAACTGCTCCCTGTGCAAAAGCTCAAGACTTTCCAAATGACTTTTCCTCTCAGTTCTTCTAAGACTAAAGAAAAAAATTTCCGAGTGTCCATTCCCTAATCAACCCCATCTTTATCAATTCCTTTTGATCCTAGCTGTTGCTTATTCCTTTTGTCTCTTCAAAGTGCCAGTCTCACCAGGCACTACCAACTGGAATGCAGCTCATAGGAACTATGTGGTTGCTTCCTACACTGCTTCAGGCAAAGACAACTGAGTTACCTCAGGCCACATCTAGCACTAGCTAAAACAACCTAGCTCAGTTTGGCTGAAACTGGGTTGCTCATAAATATTCATTTCTTTCCCTAGGGCTCTGTAACCTCCAGTGCTGGTGTGGGAACAAATAGTTCAGGGTGGCGATTTCTGAAAACAATGCGGCTGCTAAGTGGAAGTGCAACTGGATAAATTTGATTCATTTGAACTGATTCAGAAATTACACCTTTACAGCTCAACTTGTGTGTTTTTGTGTGCAAATGCTTTTGCACTGGTTTAAATGTTTTTGGGTTTTTTTGCTTAACTTGAGGTATACATTCAGCTAATAAAATTCAGGTTAAGGCCTAGTGTGTTCTCAAATTGTATCATTTGCTGTAAACTGCTGCAATATTGTAAAATACAAAGTGAATAAAGAAAAGAGAAGAGATTGAGTGAAAGTATGAATGAGTGAGTGGATGAAATGCAAAAGCTTTTCCACTTTAATGAAACAATTGATTTAAATTGATATAGTAAAGATTGTGCCATTTTCATAACTAGAATTCTGTACCAATTTCATCAAAGGTTTTGTTCACAAATTTTCTTTAAAGGGAAGGACTTATGGCTTTGTGTGTGTCTTACATTTAAGCATATAAGCATTCCCATGTTTTCATGCTTTCATTAAGCTTATGCTTATGTGCTTTGCTGGATCACAGCTAAAGTTTTCAGGAACAGGCCTAAAATTAGAACCTGATGTTGCTAGAACTTTATGTTCTTGTTTTATTACAGTAGTAGTGTGTCTAAATAGTAGAGATGTTAATAGTCTGAATAACACAGCTAAAACAATTTTAATAAAATAAAATTGCTCTCTCTTCAAACCAAATAAAGTTAAAATGATTGCTTAAGAAACATCTATGTTCTTATATTTGGAAAAATAGCTGATATTATAAAATATTTCTCATTCTTTGTACTTTTAAGGATGAAAGGAAAATCCAGCAATTCTTCCCCCATACATGAAGAAGCAGATGATTTAGCCAGAATACAAGCCAACCAAAAATCACCACAGAAGATAGGAACCCAAATAATCAAATTGTCAAATAAACAAAAGTAAAGAGCTAAAAGCATGAGGTTACCATAAGCTATTTTCTGTAATAACCCTCCTACTCCATGAAGGAAGAGAGAAAAATCACTAGTCTCTTTATGAAGTACATCACATCTCATTTTGTTTTAATGTGTTAAAGTGCACACTGAAAAAGGCAGAGTTGACTCCTGGGGAAATAATGTTAAGTCGGTTCAGAAAACCAAGTTTAGAAAAATACTTTCATTTTCTTTTAGTATTGCAACAAACGTATTCATCTGCTTAGAAAATCTGGTGTTTTAAATAGCTTCATGCTTAAGCTCTGTCAATTTCATCTCACAAGGTTAATTGATTATTTCTACAACAGTCTTGCCAGAAAAGATCAGAATGCCTATGTCTTCCCATTAATTCTTGATGTTTTGGGAGAGGGTGCAAAATGAGAGTATGATAATTGGCTTAAATGTTTCCAGGTCTCTTAGTTTCCCACTAAAGTTGTCTCATGTCTGATTGGTTTAATGTCTTGGCACTCCATTTCATTAGCTTCACTGACATTGCATTTCAAGTATGGTCTAATGATGGGAACATCAAATCTACTTCTGAGCATCCATCACCATCTACCACCAAAACCCTGTAACCCCATTATTAGAAAGCATAATGAATCAAGGTTATTAGAGGACTAGGGAGAAATCTAACTGATTTACTGGAGGAAAATAAAAAGTTTCAAAACATCACTTTTGTAAAACTGACATTCAGCATTTTGCTGCAGTAAACAACCATCAACATTCGACAAAGCCTCTTGGGGGTTTTCTAGAAGAGACAAGCTTTATCAGCAATTGCATATTTGTTATTGACGTTGTTCTTTGCAGTGGCATAGTCGACACAATGGGGGATTAACCCTCACGCAAGGCAGTGTGACAACTCATCAGTTGAAAAACAGAACCTGGTCAAATGTCAGTTTTTTAACCAGCATTAAAACTGCTGGCATGGAGGATCCCTTAAAAACAACTAGACGAAAGCCCTGCTGCGGTTTGTGGGGAACCTTAATTTATTGTAAATTATGGCAAAATGTGCTTTCCTGTTTGGAAACAAAAATATTTTCACCCATCAAAAAGCTAGAAATAAACAGAACAGAAAGATCCTTTTTTATTATAAGCCGTTTCTTCTACATTTCACCTCCCCTCTTCTTGTCCTTTCAGTTCACCTGGCAGTTACATCTATTAGTGGTTTCTCTTCCTTTTGTTTTAAATGTAAATGCAGATTTTACTAGTTTAAAAAGAGGTTGGATTTAAGACATGCTAAGCATTTGGGGTAAAAGTGTCTGTCAGTTGTACCACTGTGAATTAAAAATTCAGTGGATAAAATTCCCAGTCTGAAGATTAGTACAGAATTTGGCCCTTTGAGAATGTGGGAAGGCTGGAAAGATGTGACAGGCTCTCCCTTCCTCTGCAGTTCCAAATTAAATCACTACTGTCTTGAAATCAGAAAGGAAAGGCCACAGCTTTATTTAAGTAACACTGGAGGTATGACTATCAACAGGACTTTATCATAATTAGTATATTAAATCATACAAAGTAGTAGTAATGACCATCTCCCTTTGAAGTGGCTTACACTTAGATCAGCAACAGCAAAGTCATCTGGAAAGATCAAGGGCAACAGAATTAAAACGTGTAAATTAAACACATGTGAAGTGCACAATATGTGGCAAATTAGTACAGAAAATACTGAGAAATGTGCATCTTCAGGGTTTGCCTGCACACCATGATGTGACAGGTATTATTGCCCTTTGTACAATTATTTAAACCCTGTAGGAATTCCCAGTGTCAGAGTATGTCAGCATACTGTTATTAGACAAGTTTAATTAGGATCTACCCTGCTGCTCCTAACAAGTATTTAATTAACTTCTAGGCAGGGTAATTAGCTTTAGATTGTGGCTGATTTTCTGCCTCACCTTCTGTTGACACTTGGCCTACAGTAAGGCAGCTTACTTTGCTGACAATGTAATGGATAGTAGCTTTGGGAAGACTAAGATCAAGGCTGACTAGTCTAATAAAAAAAAAAAAAAGAAAAATAAAGGGAAAGGAAGATGAAGATAAAAGACAAAATAATGACTGCCAGGTCATGGTCTGAGGGGATAAAAAAAAATGCCACCCACCAGACAGGCAGACAAAAAAGCCTGGTAACAGGAAGGAAGCAATCTGAGTTTCAGCATTTCAGGAAAATAGAAAAAGAGTGTGATACTGAAAAAATCAAACAAGCAAAGCAAAAAGATTTGAAAAGTTGTTATTTTATGTTTTTCCTTAAACTGGATAAACGATGAAGCTTAATTACTATTTGCATAGTACCATCGAACTGTGCCTGCGCTTTTCTGAAAAAGTCTTTCCAATATAAATATATCCTTGAATCCCTGCTCTAAAGAAATATGCCTCAATTCCCATTAGCACAATAAAGAATATGCCACAAAGTGAGAATTTAAAACAATTAGCATAGGGCAAATGAACCATAGCAAATTGGTCAGGTCACTGTTTAACCCGTTGGTGGCGTCTTGAAGAGCTATGTGATTTCCAAGTGTGCAGCTTTTGATACATGGTATGCTATTCTTCTACCCAGTCCTGATATATCATTAAAAATAATGGGACTGCATTCAATGCCACAGCTACAAAAATTTTGGGGCTAGAGGGAGGGAACACTCAGAAATTTAAAACCCTTTCCCTGTCATTAGGACAAAAGGGTTATAATTCTCTTTCATTTTGGAAGAAGAATAATTTTTTTTCAATAAGTCTTTTAATTTCTAGAGAGCCCCAGGTATCTGAGTATTGGTTCTCCAAAACCTTCTTTAGTAACAGAAATACGACAGCATTACTTCAAAACATTAGCTTTTGCAGAAATTCTTGTGCTGAGATTTGCACCATTTTTATAAAATATGGGAATGTTCTTCTAGTAAGGCTCAACCTGACCTGAGCTTTTATAAAAGAGAAATGCTAGCAATCACCAAAATGTTGTTCAAAGGGGGACCTACATCTTTCACATGCTTTTTCTTTTTCACATTTCAGGGTCCTCATAAAGGCTCACATTTAGTTTTACATTTCAGCAGCACCTCTGCTCCACGATGAGGCAGCACCACCCTTGAGCTGAGTGGGGAGAAAACCTGCCCTAGGGCAGCAGTACTACTCCATAGATATCCACTGAAGACCAACAGAGAATGGCTTGCATTAAATCCTCCAAGAAGTTTAAAAGCTTCAGTCCCATAAGCTGACCATCCCCTTTAAACTAAGGCCAAATATTGAATTGCAGTTGTAGTGAGATGGCTAAGAAAATATACCTAGATCCCTTTGTTGGCAGCCGTGAAACACATCCTGGGACTACTGGAAGCGCCCATCAGACCTAAGTCCTTTTAGCATGATGGTGAACTTGAACAGTCATTTATAAAAATCATAGTTCTGGATAATCTCAAGAACAAATAATTTTATATTTTGTGAATAGTGACATTGAAGTAAATTCTGAAAATTAAATAGACTTTTTTTGAGAATGCAAGGATAATATCTCTGTCACTGAGAGAGAAATTAGTTCTCTTCTATATAAAATTGATTTAACTAGGAGATGCCTCTGCTAACTGCTGTCTTCTTTTGACCTATAACTTAGTGATTTTATGCTGCTTTATACTGTTCTCTAAAACAAGAGTGAAATTGGAGTTAGATTGATAACTCTGGGAGAAGTTCATGTGGCATTTTTTATATGTTAAAAAGCCTCTGTTACGTAAATCATTATCCATTCTTCTCCTCTTTCACACAGCCAGGGCTAGTAAGGAAAGGGAAGATCAGGAAAAACTCTGAAAGTGTTCAAGAAATGTTAAGAGTATGCAGATCATGCTTTCTCCAGCTAGATGAATAGTGTTCAAGAGCACTAACTAGAAAGATTTGAGGAGTGTCAGATCAAACTTTGACAGCTGAAATTGCCATGACAGCTAAGGGAATTTTAAGATCTATTTCCCTATCCTGAGGATGCTCGCAGCACTGCAGCCTGAGGACTTGGAAACACAGGCTGTTGGCACCTATATTATGCTACAGACATAGCAAACCTCTCAGACACTCTTTTTGTACAGTTTTGCAGACTCAGCATGCTGATAAACAGCCCCCAGCATGCCTCCACATACAAACTCTTTGATCTGCTTTACTGTCAGCTGCAGTGTGTATGATACTAGAAGATTGGTTGGTGATGGAAGAATGTAATCAGGTCATTTTACATTAGGAATAGTCACAGATATCAAATCTGTTGCCCCTTGGTCTTTTCAGTCTTATTTTAAAATCCTCTTTAAAATCCTCCATATACATTGCCCTTTCCCTCAGAAACAAGCACAACACCTGTACCATGGTTAGTACTGGCACTCATAGCTGTACTATATCTTCAGACTACCAGGGACAATGCTGAAGGGCAGAAAAAAATCTCACGGAGGGGCTATCGATACTTCAGTCAAGACTTCAGGAGAAGGAGAAAGAAGCAGTAAGAGGAATTGCTGACACACAATGTCTTTCAGCCCAGTGACAATGATCAGAGAATATTGGTTTAGTCTTGAGAACAACAGAAGTGGATTTGAGTGATAGAGATATCAGTAACAAGGCCTGTCATAGAGACCTTAAAAATAAATTAATATTCTTCAGTGAACTATTTAAGGCTCAAGAGGACAAAGTACATTACGAAGAACCACACTGGAGGAGGGAAATGTGTATATGACCTGGTAGATGAGATCATTAATTCTGTAATTTCTGTGCTCTATGTTGCAGTTGTCTGTCTGCTAAATGTCTTATTATATATTTTTTAGTGAAAGCATCACATATGAGAGATGAGTAAACTTTTTATAGCAAACATAAATATTAGATAAACTAATGGAACTGATTAGCAGGGACACCTGTATTAACTGAGAAAAGTTAATACAGGTTAAGTTTAATTAAAAATTAATTAAAAAAGGGAGACAATAGCAGTCTCCCTGCTATTGGGATACAGTTAGTTTGTAAAGATACACACGTGCGGATTGCACATTCAGAGGAGCTCTTGGATAACATGATGAATCCCTACCTTTAAGGCTTGCAGACAGACAAGCAGCTATTTACTATACCTTCTATGTGTAGTAAAATTCTGGATCCAAATGTCCAATTGTATGGTAAACATTTTAAAGTAGACAAATGTATATGGATCAGTGTTCATTAGCATACATATCTATAGTCAAGATGAATTACAGAACCCAAATGAGGCTGGTTAAACATCTTAATTTTTTTTTTCTAGAACGTGAAATGCACAATTTATCTCATAATCTCCTTGGCTGTAGTTATCAGGAGCACTAATCACACCCCTGTGGGATTAGAGAGAATTGGCTGTTTCTCCTTGCCTCGTAAGACCCCAGAGGTGTGATTATCTCATGGCTACCACATCCCTGTTGTGTCTCACTGCTTCAAGGAAATAAATGAACTGTTAAATTGACAGTTATAAATGAAGTTCCTGCTGGCCAGCTGACTGTATGGCATTTTGGAAAAAAAAAAAAAAGATACCAGGGAACAGTCATTTAATTTTTTTTTCTAATTCTATAGTTCATTTTCTCCTAAACTCTGGATAAGAAACTGGTATCACAGAAAGCTGTCCCCTTACCCAGTATTCCTCACTGCAAAGTCTAATACCTAAGAAGTCAGAAGGATCAGCATGAACAAGCAGAAAAACTAAGCAGAAAATATGACTGCTAGCTGTCAGAAAAAGGCATTTATATCGAGTGTATTAGTAGTTCAAATGTGTCAGTCACGGGAGACTGTTTGTCAGGTTACATCTCACCCAGAGCAATGTATTTGGCTTTTATCCTTGTGACAAATGATTTCTCAACTTCTGTACTGCTGGCAACCTGCCAAGAAACTAAAGTGAGTGCTCTAATACTCCACCCCCTCCTCCTACTGTCTAACCTAACAGCTGTCTTCACAACTAGAAATCTCTCTTTCTCTCACACATGCACATGCATATATTGGTCACACAAATGAGTAAGCTTTCTCCCTCTCTTTCTCACACACGCACATCTACACAAACAGTTTATACAAGTAACCCCTTTCGTATTTTCAGTAGGTAAGTAACCCTATTTCTGCAGAGCTGTTACAGGAACTTGGAAAGCCTTGCCCTAGAGGCAGAATAGAAGGCCCCAGATAAATCCTTCAATTATTCTATTGAATCTAAAAATGAAAATGATGAGGAGAAGGATAAATGTGTTTTCTCTCTCACTAACTTCTGCTGCCACCCTTGACGTTGGTACATTTTTCCCTAAGCGCTGTAGATATCTGATAGACAGTTTCCAGAGGACAGTTTTTCTTTTTTTGTTGTGTTTTTTTCATATTCTTCACACACAAAACCTGCACCTGCTGCATAATCACAGCTGCTTTTGGAATCACTAGGAACTGGACCTTACACATTCAGGATCATTTTGTGAAGAGATTCTTGCTCGAAGATAAAATTTTTACCTGGTTCTTGTGGTACTTCTTGCAACCACTTCTTGAATTTTGAGCTTCAGAATTGGGCCCAGTAGTCCCGAGAACGGAAACCAGTACCAAATTCAGTAATAATATACTCCTTTATTCCTACTACAGCTCTTTTCCAGTTATGATTCTTTTTAGGTTGTTGTCTCCAAAACCATTTTTATGGTCTTGTAGTTGTTGTTTAATTAGTAGGCTGCTTTCTACCTAAGAACCAGCACTGAAATGTCATTTGATACAAGTAGGTCACTTTTAATTCCCCCCAAACCTACCTTATTGTATGGACAAATTCAGGTCATTTATAAACCTTTCCTCCCTTAATAATCAGATTCTTATTTAATCATGGCCTCTTCAGATCATTTGCAGAGTAAGGTAGCCTTAAAGTGAGAGGAAATTATATCCATTTCATGACAATTTCATGCTGAAGAATCAATGTAAAAGGGCTTTGATGTAAATCATAAGGCAGACCGGTATCTCTATAGTTTTCAGGAGTGCAGAGATGGTAGTGTAGTGGACAAAAAGACATATCTATGCAGCTGTGAGTCTCAAAAATGGCTGTCAATGTGGTTTCTGGGCAGTTTCTGGTATTTATTTTGGGAAACCGACCTAAGGAGATCCTGTGAAGAGGCATAGGCATCACATAGAAACTTGTAATTCTTGATTTCTGTTTGAAGGTTGTATCCTACTGTTAATTTTTCCCCTTTCTCCTGCAAAGCTGAGTTGCTAGTGTTTCTGTTCTCATTTGGACTCTGTCCCCACAGTAAAAATGTAAGATTTAAACTTTTTGTTTGTTTGTTTGTTTTTCCTTTAAAAGGAAGGAGGAAGAATAGAGCAGGGAGGAAAGGACAGCAACCAACTTAGCTATTTCCTTCAAGCTGAAATGTACTTACTTTTTTTTTGTACTGAAAACCGTATTATATTCATTTAATTAGCATACAGGAAGTACTGCCACATATATTTATTAACTATGTAAACACATACACATTTTTTAGAGTAGTGGTAAATATAACTAGCACCAGTTATGGCATTGTGCTGCATGTTAAAATATTTAAGTGTAATTTCTGCTTGTTGACACATTTCTAAAATATGAAAAAAAATGCACTACTGAAACAGAAAATACTAATATTATTCATTTTTAAATAGAAAAGAAAGATATATCTGTAAGAATTACAGTGGGCTGCTACCATGAGTTTTAAAGTAAGATATTCATTTTAAATACTTGTTAGTGATGAGAATCATTTGGAAAGACTGGAAGGATTTGAAGTACAATATAAAAAAAAACATTTTCACTATTCATTGTGAGAGAAAAATTCTGTATTTTTCATTTCTTCTCTTCTTTCCAGTTTTCCTTTTTATATATCAGATGCCTGAAAAAAGGCTAGGAGGGAAATTGTAAGGTCTTCCTATTGGAAACAGTACAGCTGTTTTCCATATCTGTACATCTTTGTCCCCCTCTTCTGTGGCAGTATACCAGCAAAGTCTGGTATACTCACTCCAGTATTGCCAACCTTGTGACAAGAGCGTGGTGCTGCTAATGCCAAGGTTGTGGGTTCAATCCCCATATGGGGCTATGCTGAGGGTTGGACTAGATGATCTCCAGAGGTCCCTTCCAACCTTTGCCATTCTATGATTCTACTGATATAATATCTTGATGACAAAAGGTTACCAAAACAGGCTGCTGATCCAAATTCATCACAGCCGAAATTAAGCTGTGGTCTTTGGAAGACTTTCCAGTGAGCTGAAGGAAAGTAGCTTTACTAGGCTAAAGTTGCCCTTTTTGAATATTACTTTCCCTTTCTTATTTTTCTGCTTATTTTTCTTTCTTGCTATAAGATGAAATGAGATTCCCAGAAAATCTAACGACTTCAGGATCTGGAACTGCAAGAAGACTTCAGTATCACAAGGGACGTGTGGTAACAATGGAACAGCTGGTGGTGCTGAGTCAATTTAGAAACTGCTAGTGTGAATGGAAGTGGGTTGGCAGATGAAAAGTCTATATAAGGTAGTTTCTTCTCTTTCCTTTCCAGCTCTTACCTAACTCTTAACCACCAGGAAACAAGGAGAGAGATTATGATGACATGATGTCTGCATGAGAAAGCATTCTTGGGCTAGGGGAAGACTGAAACGATATTGTTTTGATGCCATGATTCCTACTCTAGCTTTCTCTGTTAACATTTAATTCTGCTCCTGAATTGATATATAGCCAAGGTAGACTGATACAACCCAGCTTCTGAACTGGCCTATTAAAAAATGTCAGAATGAAATGAAAGGCAACATTTTTTGTTAGAAGTGTTCTCATATCTCTGTGTGAAGACATGTGAGTGTGTATGTGAATGTGCACACTATATTTAATTTATTTTAAGCTTGCCAGTATTTACATCTTCAGATGTGAAGTTGGAACAGTTTATTGAAGCAAAAGGCTCTGTGCCTGTTTCTTTTTGGAAGTTAAGAAATTGAATTCTTTAGTGAATGCTGGCTTTTGTAGGTTTTCCCTGTGGATGCAGTAATCTCCGATTTTGATGGGAACTCTAATTGCCAAGAAGCTCATGGGACTGACAGGTAGAAACATGCCTTACTCCCACATTACTTATTCCTGAGCAGCTCATCCTGAGACTGGAATGGTGAATATCGTAAGAGGCCTCACTTGAAACTGCAGAAGAAAACTGGCAAAAAAATTGTCAAGCCTGCCAATCTCTTTGGGGCTTACCCAAAGAGAAGCAATACACAGGGACATGGAAAAACAAATATGAGCCTTCTTTGGCTTACCAAAAGGAAAAGAAGAATACAGTAAACTATTTCATGAATATGGCATCCATTGAATGAGAAGAAAAATACGTTTGGATTGGCAGTTTGTTTTGGTAACCTTTTGTCATCAAGATATTGCTGAAATGTTTGATTTTGAATACCTATGTATGTGTATATGTGGTCTGCTGAACAGTGAAAATGTTATCAGTGTGATTATAATTACAACAATACAGTTCTTTCTCTGTGTTCCTCAGAATTCTTCAGCATTGTCTCAGGGATAGCATTTTACATCCACTTCATACAGGTGGGAATGACTTCGATATTAAGTACCAGTTGAAGAATAAATCTGCAGCTATGTATGATACTGAGTGCACGGTAATGATGTCAGTAGCAGTATTTTAGCTTATCGTTGAGTGAGGCAGGCACAACCTCCCATGGCACTGTACTGAAGAAATGCCGTTTTCTTGGAGAAATTTCTTTTGGAGATAATGCATGGATTAAGTGTCCATCAGGCAGTGGAGCTTTCAGAGATGGGCACATTGGAGGGAAATATGTTTGAGAAAATCTCTCCAGCAGCTATTGAAGTCAGGTTCTGTTGTTTATGGAAGGCTGGGCTGTTTGTGTAGTTCCAGCTTATTCTGTGCCAAATCATCCCGGAGACAGGGTTTGGTATAAGGAGGCCTGACTGATGCTGCCTACATGTATGTTCAGTAATGTAGCTCCACTTTAACCATGGGAATTACTAAGTTGGCAGAAAGATCCTTTTTGGGAGTATAATTGAATTACCATTGGGAACTGGGAGAGAGGGACTAGTCATCTGTGCAATTACCACCTCTTTTATTTCACTTTTTGAAGGCCTGTGGATAAAAAGAATGACAAAATTACAAAATCCTATGTGAGGTTCTGACTTTGTTGAAGACAGAGCTTTGCTGTTGATGTCACTGTGACAGAATCTCCCTAACATATAGTGGATGTTATAATTCTACTTTCATTTAATTCATGAAAGTGAATCTTATGTTTATTTAGAAGAAATTACAACTTGCCCTATCTACAGCAGAATTTTAGGACATGTTTCTATATTGAATTACCTATTGCTGTGTTTTCTGAGGGTAATTATGCCTTTAGGAGTTAATTAAAAGTTTACCTCATGTATTCACACATATGTACATGCAGCTGAACTGGATTTGTGTACACCCATAGCACTTGGTTGAGCAATGCAGAACTAGAAAGACACTCCTTTTAAAAGCAAGCTAGATTCTTTTATTAAAAAAGCTTTTGAAACATTTAATTGATATTTAATGTGTGGCCTGATAAGTACTGAAGAGTAAAGGCTTGTGTGAAAATAGGGAGTATTTTTAGATCTTTGAGTGATCTCACTAATATAATAATTTAAACATGAGATTTCTGTGAAACCCCTCTGTAAGGTCTTGGAGAAGCTTCAGGCTTGATACTTCACTGTTATTTTCATTTTAGCAACACTACTTTTTCATAGATCTCATAGGACAGATACTATAAAACAAGCGTGATGAAGCTATACTGCATTTCTGTGTACTAAATTTACAAGGAGACAGGCAAGTCAGGACAATATATGTCAAAAATGCTTATGATAAAAATTGCTTAGTTTTTCTTTCTTACAACTAGAGACGATGATTCAAAAATGATAAAAATTCTCACTGGGTAGTAAAAATTTCTCACTGGATAATATGAACTGCCTTTTCCATATTTTCCATTTAAGAAACTCTCCAGGTGACTCTTCTGAAGTGAATCAACCTGTATGCTATGCTCACAGCTCTTCTGATTTAGGTATTGCAGCCCATGGAAAATTAAACTACGATCAAATGTATATACATTTCTGTAACCAGCCATTTCAAATTCTGCAAATTGATGCATTCTACATAAATAAAAGGACCTGATTTTGTGCTTTGAAACCAGTCCTTTGCCTTCTGTTTGCTGCACAATGCCATCTGACTTCTTAAAAATCGGCTGATCCTTTTTTCCTCTTTTGCACCTGCTCTGCTTCAGAAATATCACATAGTGAAATCTTGAACTAGTTCTCTCTGCTCTGACGTTAGCTTTGCCATCAAGAGCAAGGAAAAAGTGAGGTGAGAAAAAAAGATAATGTATAATCCAAAACAAGGAGAGGGAAATGATTCATCTAAGCAACCAGTGCATTTCAATGTCACTTGAAAAAAAAGAATGAAAAGACTCCTAGACCAGCATGTTGGCAGATTTCTCCCAAATAGACATATTAACTGATACTGTCAGCCTGCCTAGGCTCTACTGTTGCATTGCCAAAACAATAAAGTGGTGTGCTTTCCTTTAGGCATATTGTTGTTTTACTGACTTCTGTGGGACAATTCAGATGTTTAAGTTTAAAGCTCTGTGCAAAGCAATTGCTTTGCGTTGGAGTGCTATAGAGAGATTTTCTGTGATATAATGAGATTCAACCCACACCTTCTACACCAGTTTCCCTCATCAAGTCTGCTGTGTGCAGAAGCGTGAGAAAACAGTTGGATTGCCTCAGACCCTTGAGGTTCCAACCAGGAGGCAGAGAAGGAGTCTGGTCTTTCATTGCAACTGTGGCATTTGCAAAGTGTTTAGACTTCACCATTGTGGCTAAGATCAAATTATATTACCACCTCTCAAGAAACTCCAGTTAAGGACTTTGCCCTCCAGCCATCTCTGTGAAAGGTAGAATTCAAGAGGTGAAGGACTGGACAGTGAATAGGAAAGCCAAGTGGAGAGACAGAACTGCCTTACTGAGGTATATAAGCAATGAGGAACTTTTTCCTGAAAGATCTTGTAGAAGTAGGAAAGAGAGAGAGAGAAAGTGGACAAGGGTGATCAGGAGCATAGAAAAACTTCTGTACAAGGAAAAGTTAAATATCCTAGCACGCTCTTGCCTGTGAAAAAAGATGACTGAAGAGGTTTAGAAACCTGAGTGGAGCAGAAAAATTGAACAGAGAATGTGTATTCTCTTTCTTATTGTGCCAGAACTAGTGGCATCAATTGAATTGATCAGGGAATAGGTTCAAAGCAAGCAAGAAGGAGATTCACTTTCATGCAGTAAAGAGTGTGATGCACTGCCAGAAGATGTGATTATGCAAAAGTTCCTTGGCTTCAAAAGTGATTAAACAAGATCATGGAAGAAAAATCCATCAAATGGAATTACATGTGAGGGTCCCCCTTTGGCTTAGAGCATCCCTGCGCTTTTGTTTTCTGAGAGCTGTGAGCACCTGGGTACCTTGTATGCTCCCTTGGCCATGGAAAGAAAGGGCTACAAGAAAAAGAAAGCGAGGAGAAAACAATGAAAATGACAAAATCGAAGGTGGTGGGGAAGAGTATAACTGGGGAACTAGAGGGAATATCAAGCACTCTGGCAGCTCCCACTGCTGCTCCCTGGACATGTCTGAGGTGCCAGTGGATGTTGCCCTGCCCAGAAGTGTGATAGGAAAAGAGAACAGAGACTGGCTCCAAAGTCTCCAGTATCATTCCTCTCTAACGTCTTCCTGCTGGTGGTGTGAAAGGCCAGCTTGGCCAAGACCAGGAGGAGGTTGTAAGGACGTGCTGTGATTAGGTGAGCCTCTGGGAGGGATGGTGTGATAAAAAGGTGAGGAGGGAACAGTGCTGCCAGTAAAAGATTCAGGAGGATAGTCACTGTTGGAAACAGGCTCCTGGATCTGAGAGGTCTTAAATATGTGCAAGAACAACTGTTTCTAACCTCTGTACCACCACACCTCCACAGGCGCTGCTCTGATTGTGGGACTTTTGATACAGTGATGGAATACCTTCATGGAAGCAGAAGAGTGGTCATGAATAAAGAAGACGAAATATCAAGTGAATTTAGGACTGTAGCCTTATGTTGACACTATTCCTTTAAACACAATTTCTTTAAATAGTTTTACGTTCCCTAAGCAAATACATACCTAAATAAAACTTGAACTTTTCACCTGTATTAACATGACTGCTCCGCTCTGCTTTGCTTTTCTCTCTCCTTTGCTCTTGTCTCACCAGATCCTTTACTTCTGCTTTCCCTGAGTTAGTTTTCAAGGCCCCCATTCTTCTGGCCAAAGACAAATGGGTCTTTAATCAACCATACTTTACCACATGTAGAAACAGGCATTCCTGTGACCGCTTGATCAGAACTTCTGAGCCCTCTGTTTGTCAGGGATCAAGCCCAGGGTGCACAGAAAGGGAGTTGTACTTCCATACCGTTCTAAAAATGATTTAACTTGATAAGTATAAAATTATATCTCATTACAAAGTTAATATAAATGAATGTAATCAGATAATTAATATGTGTAATGACATGATATTTACAATTTATAATGATTTTTAATCATGACATTATCAAAATTCATTCTGAAGGGTTTTTTTCTCTTTAATTGGCCTTTTCATATAAAACAAGTGATCTTAAATGTTTTATAATTTTCTGGTTGAATCCTTTACATTCTAGTGCATAGGTATTAAACACTCTTAAGTGGTTTAGTAAAAGCATAGCTATTTCTTTTTTTTCAAAAATAAAAAAATAGAGCAGTTCTTTTTAAGGTGTGGTTCAAGAAAGCCTTTGAAATATTCTAATTTCCATTCTTTTTATTGCACACCACTTGAAGTGAGTAGAATTGTTAATAAGAGGCAGCATGTGGGCAAAGCCCTACCTTAGGTAGCAAGTGACCTCAGGTCTATTCTCCTGGGCAAGTCGTTTCACTTTTCTATGCCTTGGTTTCCCCACTGTAAAAGGGGGATAATTTGTCTCATCTCTGAAATATGTTGTAATATCAAGGTGAAAACTGACAAATATTATCACAAGGAAAGGAAATTAAGAATTCATAGAAGGAATGAAGACAGACTTTAATTGTAACAAAGGCACTCCACTTTACTAAACACCAAGCTTGCCTAATTTATGAATACTGGTGAATGTCCCCTACCCTCTTCACATAAAGCTCAGATAATTTGTCTTTGTTCAGGGGACTGCCTGTGGGTTGGAATAACAGCAGGAGCTCCCTTTGTGAGTGCTTTGGGCCCAGCTCCAAAGGTCCCCTCAATACTACTGTATTCAAAGCTGCTGCAAACATGAGGCCTGACTCATGTCACCCGTATTACACCACTTTTATGCTAGTGTTATTCCATACAAAATGATGGAACATGCAACATAATATTGAAGTAATTCACCTGATTTCAGTGAAAATACTTTTGCGTAAAACTGAAGTTAAATAACAGTCTGGAGTCTGTAGGGCTTGAATCGTACTAGTCCCTGGAGTCTCCTCGGTATAAAATGATAGTATCCTGGCTTGTGAAAGTCTGACACCTTCTCTGCTTGGAAGCAAATGATACCACTGAGAAGGGCAATAGTGTAAATCCATCTCACCACTGCCTCATGTTCTTTTTTTATGTTAGAATTAAAATGGCCAAAAAGTGGGTGCTAAGCACAAGGGAGTCCTCTGCTTGGCTTGGGCTAGTTGAGTCCAGGGCAGTTAGAACATAAGTTGTGGCCTCCTCAGAATAATCAAAGTCGAAGGCAGTGCTGATTTGCAGCAACTCCAAAACAGGGAGTATAGGCAAACAGCTCCTCTTCAGACCCAAAGATGAATTTCTTCTAGATCCAAGGTAAACATGGCTGTTCCTGCATCCCTTCTCATTACTAATGACAGGGATAAGTCATGCAGAAGCTCTGGCTCTTCAACCTCCATTCATTCTTTTGCATCTTTACTATAGCATATTAATGGAGCCTATTATGGTCTATGCTGGAGCTCCCAACAGCTCGGATCGACAGGAAGCAACACAGAAAAAAGAAGCTTTAAAAAAGCAGAGGGACTTGACCTTGCCTGTGCTGGTTGTCTAAACTAGATGTGGTAACATGTGAATATGAAGAGATGTCACTGACTGGACAGAGCAAACCTGGTGTATGGCTACATTGCTCATGCAAATGATGACTGGGCACAGCATTAAAAAGAAGAAGGCCATCACTGTTCCTTGGTTGCTGCCTGGAATGATCATTAGACTTCCTCATCCATTAGGCCTGTTTACTGGGAGTTGACCTGTTCCAGGGGTTAAAGGGAATTTGTTCTACTTGATAATGTGTTTCTGCTGCAGCTTCAGCTTTGAATATAGAGAGGGATATTTCATGTAGTTAGACTGGAAAGGGTTTAAGAAAATATTCACCAATGGCTGAACAAAAAGACATAGTTCATCCTAAGTGGAAGGGTGTGAGGTAATATGGAGGCTTGTTTCAGCTTATGGAACAGACACCAAAAAGCAGACTATTCAACCATGTCTGCTGTCCAGGTAAGGCTAGTTTTTACTGTGGTTCTGTTAATGAAGAATTAGTTTCAGAAACTGGGAGCACTGACCTGACCATGGCAGGAGAATAGGAACTGGTGGGCTAGTGAGGTTAGCAAAACTCAAACAAAAAAGAACATGCTTAAGAGCATGGAAGGACTTAGAACACTTGGAATTATGGCATTACAGACTTAAATCCTTGTGGAAACAAGAAAGCAGGGATCATTTCCGTATACAGAACTAGATATGAAGAGTGAGACTGAGAAAATATAAGTTTTTGACCATCACAAGGAAGGCAAGGTAAAAAGTGAGACAGTCACTGTCAACAGGAATAGCATTTGAAACATTAGGCCTGCTTGTTTGTTGTTTTTTTTTTCATGATAAATCAAGAGGAACATCAGAAGAAAAAGGTATTTGATTAATTCTGGAGACAACGTGAACCTTTGAAGCTGTGAAAGATTCCTTGATAAAAGACAGGACCATCTTTAAGAATATGCAATGGAGAAGGCAAGTGAGGAAACAGTGAAAGTTGCATGAGAAACAGACCAACTGATGCCCTTCAGAGTCCTCAGAAGAAAGATTTAACATTTGTGTAGAAACTGAGGAATGAGACTTCTAACAGTAAGATCTCTGCAGTGTGACTTCAGTGGGCACTAAGACACACAATTTCTATGCTTTCATTAGAAGGCTGCAAATTTGCAAATATTCTTTTGTATCAAACACTAGTTTGAATCCAAGTAAATTGTGGAGTCAGCTGCAGTGTAATCACAGAAACATCAGACTAAAAAATGTGATCACATGTGCAAGGGAAATAGTATTAATTCTAATGAACAAGAGAACTATGAAACCCAGGAAACACACGACATCATTACCTCTTGGAATTCATAATTATATGGAATTTCAAACTATAGTTTCTACACTCATTGCTCTGTATTAAAGCAGAAGATGCCATGGATTTGATCATAATAAACCTCTAGGGTATCTTATGCTGAAGGGAGGACAGCAGGCAATGCTGTCCTTGTCCGGCAGGCCAACATAAGAAGTATTTGAAAAAGGCGTACACCAAGAAGACAAAGCAGATTTGGTATAGACTCCCCACGCGTCCGAGACTCTGAAATGCAGACCTGGCAACTGAAAACAAGACAGTGCCCACTGTCAGTGACTAAGGATATATGGCACAGTTTGTTTATAACAGCACTTATACAGAAGGGAGGACTAAGTCAACATTATGATGCAGTCAAGAAAAAAAGACAAATGCTATTCTAGGTGTCAGGATATGTGTTTCTAGTAGAGATGGAATTATGAATGCCACTGAAAAAATACTTCTGTGATAAAGAAGCTATGTTAAAGTGAGATGAATTCAAGCTTTATTAGTCTTAGTGAAGGTTTTCTACAAGAATCAGGGGAAAGAACAGCCTATTTTGCAAGAGGAGACGAAGCACCGCATTTGTTTAGCCAAGGAAAACAGAGGTTGAGAGAGAGAATTATTGTGTTCTACAGATATGTCAAGAGAATATGCATCAGAGAAGATGAAAAGTATTTAACTAAAGAACAATATTGACATAAGAGTAAATGGCTGTAAATCAGCTATGAGCAGACTTAGAACAGAAATTAGAAAACACTTGCAAACATCAGAGCAGTAGCACTTGGGAACAATATTCTTAGTTGTGCAAGCAAAAAATCCCAACTACTTTCCAGGCAGAGACAGATCAGTTCATGAAATAACGTTTGTGGCATAATCAGCTATTAGAATAAGGAATTGGATGGTCCTGAAGGTATCCTTGAATCTAGTGCTAAAACAAATACTTGGTGTTAATATCTAACCTGCTACTTAAGCTTTATCACTTTAAAAAATAGGGATAATACCATTAACTTATGCCACGTGGTTGTTTTGAAGATGCATTCTATCATGGGTAGACTACCAAATATAGGAATATGTAAGCATTATTATTCCAGTTCATTAGGAGGTTCCAGATAGGCACAGAACATTCACAGATAGATTGTGAATCTATACACTTGCTTGAATTTGTTTATGTTTTTTATATTTTATATTTTGTTTACCTCAAATTATAATTTATATTTTATATGCATTTATGTATGCATTATATATAAGATTTTTGCACATAATAGTTATGTGTATTTGCTTATAATAGGCTTTTTAAAATCACTGTCCAAAATTGTCTCCTTTACCTACCACAAACACTTACTTTGTCCACAGTTCCCCAAATCCACCAAAATCTGTTATAACCATTTACGTACATCTATAGTACACTCTTAAAAATAAAGATTTCAGCAATAAAAAATCACTATAGAAATAAGAAATGACGGACTAAAGTAACTCAAGATGTGATGTCTTCAACATCGTATTGTTCAGAACACAAAGCTTTCAGGTGGTAGGTACAGAAAATAAATGTAAAATGAGAAAGAGCTGCCTTCACGTTTAGTTCTAATTTATTCTCAAGAAATAAACCTTGCTTCTCACCCTTCATAATAGACAAGTCTGTGTAAAAACTAGCTGATATTGGCCAGAAAGGACAGACTTGGCCGTTCACCACAGATCTATGCTTTTTTTGACTGCATTATTTATGAAAATATTAATTATAAATGAGAAACCTGCTGAGTTAGGACAGAGAACAGCAAGAGATGGAGAAATGCCATGAGGAGGAACGTCACCTGTTTGAGAGCACTCCTTGCTATCGAGCAGGGCTCAGTGCTGAAAGGTGAATACCAGTGATTGCTCTCAGCTCAGCCCCGCAAGCTTTGCTGTCTCAGAAGAGAAAGGAGCTTATCAGTTTTCTGTTGCTCCCAGGTAAGTTTCCTCCTCCTGGCAGGGGGATTATGCATCAGGCCTCCACTACATTCTCCTCTGACAGCTCGCAGTTTTGTTTCCAGCATCTCTATTAGTGGCAGGATTTTTTCCCTGCACAGTTTTAGTTTCAACAGGTGCTGGGATTTGAACTGGTCAAAGTACAAAGATGCATTCATTCCTAAATTGTCACTATCACAGCCATAACTATCAAAGTGTTGCCATGCCACTTCCTAGGTCAATTTATGGCAGAAATACCCTGTCAAAGGCACAATGATTTATTCATTCCCCTCAAAGATAAGTATCATATAGTAGAACTCATTATATGATTGATTTCAGCTTATTTGAATGATTGCATTGCTGATGGTGGACGCAAAGGGAGGCATCAGAGTTCTGGGAACTAGACACATAACACCGGTAGGTTTTTCATGGGAGCACTTGCGCTCACACACTAAATTTCAGGCTTCAGCTCAGTAATACACATCAACTCCAGAAAGGCTGACAGAGCCCCTCTTTTTTAACAGTAAAATTCAAATCCAGTTTTGCTTAAAGCCCACATGAGACTTGTGAGGATCCTTGGAAATTTGTGCGTGTCACTCCTGATCTCTCTGGTGGCAGTTTCACTGCCTCAGTGAGATAGTGAAGCTCAGGGAACACAGCAACCTGGGAGATACAAAACTTAAGAGTTTTTGCTGGTTGTTGTCAGATTACAGGTCTTTGCAGGTGGAAAAGGGAGTAGATGACATTGACTGCTAAAACAATCACAGTGTCCTTCTGAGGTTCCACATGCCAGTAGTTATTTCAGTGCTGGTTTAACATTGTAAACATAAAAGTGAAGTTATATTTTGGATTGAAATGGGAAGATTCAGTATTTAGAAACAAGCAAAAACTTCACCTTATATAAATCATATCCTGAAAGGTGTACCTTTATGGCAATGCCGCTTTACTGTATAAAAGCCAGGCATTGGGTTTCCTCACAATAACGCTTGGTGCTTTGGAAAATCCGTATTTTAATAAGCTGTTTTGTAGCAGGAGGCTCAGAACAGAGTTATGATGATGAACCTATGAAATTGACTATTTAAAAGAAGTCCAGTGCCCTACGTACCACTTCAACACTTCCCAGCCTCAAGACATTCAGAAATGAGCTTATTCTTAGACACTGAGGGTACATCTGTGTTTACAATTGAACTCAGAACAGGAGTTTGTAACTGAGATAAATATCACTGTTTTCCTCATTTGCTGTGCTTTGCTTTGCATCATAGAGCAGTCTCAGAGCACATGAACTGGCTTCCCTTCAGATGAAACTAAACTGGAAGATGCTTCATGGAGTACACCTAGTAGTCTTCAGCCACAAACAGACAGTCACTCTGAAGTTAAAAAAATAAATAAATAAAATGTGCACTGTGAGAACGTTAAGTCTTCAATGCTAATCACTTTATTTGGCAGAGACCTATGCATCCACACTATTTGCTAATATGGATATAGTCTAAGGCAGTTCCTGTGGACAAAACCATCTAAAAGACGTTTTGGTGTAATAGATGATTCTATAGTCCAACCCTTTATGAAAACTTCATGCAGCACTCTCTTAGCTTTTCACACAAACATTGTCATTTTCAGAATTAAGATTTGTGCAAGTATATTTATTGATTTATTCTTAGAGCTTGAGCTCGAGCAAGGTTTGAATACATGTATTAATAACAGCTTTGTCATCATCCTTTATGCTGTTATTAAAAATCCTAGTGAAAGTTGGTATTTTTTAAAGCTACTTCTCAGTTTTGAGAATCCATAAATTACACCATAAATGATGTTCAATTAATAAAGTCCTTTTCAAATTTTACATATGCACAGGAAAAAAAAAGGAAATGTAAACTTTAAAGAACCAATAGCAAATGAAAGGAGTCCATTTTAGGTTTCTTTTATATTTCTTGTTTTGGACAGGAATTGTTTTCTTAACATTTCATGATACCAAACTGTATAGTATAAATCACTTACAAACTCACAAACAGTTTGTCTTTAATTTTCAGCCTGTTCCTGACACCATTCTGTTTGTGTTACAGCAACATTTCAGTAGCTTTCCTGAAAATATGTACATGTAGGTTCACTGGCTGTGAAATATTTTGAAAAATCCAATTTTCTCCTCTTTAAAAGGATACCTGTTTCAGAATGGTGACTTGCAAAATGATCTGATGGGTCTGTCATGAAGAGACTGTATCTCTGACGTATAATGGGCGACAGGTTGCTTTATAGTTACTCTGAATGTTCTGATGACATTGGTTTATTTTCATCCTCTTTCCCCAGAGCTATCATAAAATACAGCTTTAACTCCTAGATAGACATGTGCAGGATTGATGTGTTTTACCTCATGGACCATACAGAAATATTGATGTGGTTTTATCTGTTCGATCTTGAACCATTTATTATAGCTCCAGAGAACCCTGATATTAAGCTGCTCTTTGAGTCTTATCCAGGCATAATGTGCTGTTCATCTGAAAGGCTGGCACTGTGAAGAAGATGCAGAGGGTGTAATCACAGCCATTACAGAGAGCCATCAGTGGAGCCAAACCTACACTTTCCACAGTCAGCAGTAGGCAGCTAGATGAAAAGGAACTATTAGAAACCAAACCTAGCACTCGATGTGTAATAAATGGCAAAGAGAAAGCCTATTAGGGAGCTGTTTCCACAAAAATGCAAAATGCTGTCATATAGAAAAAGAAAAGGTTCAGTGCTGGTTTAAAAAGGTCAGCTTTTCAGGATAAGCTGACAACACTGATATTGGAAAGCTGTCACCTTTACCATCACCACTTGTATCTTCAAATTCTGCCCTTCAGCCTCTTAAGGGGGCAGTTTATCAAAGGGATGTCTTCATAATCCTCCCTTCTCCCCTCTTCCCTCATTTTTTATTTTATTTTTTTGGAAGTGGATTATCTTTAGGGTCATTTTAGGTCATCTGTATTCAGTGATTAAAAGGAGCTGGAGCATTCTAGGTATTTTTGATGCTCCCAATGGACTCTGTCTCTGTCTTTCCTCCTCCCTGACATGAGTGCTCAGGAAAACTGCACTTCTTCCCTCATTCTCAGCATGGGGAAACATCAGTGACTTCCTGAGAGGAATCTCTATGGGGAACAGAAGAGGTCAAGAGCAATGTTAATAGTCACCTGTGAGAAAGAGGAGCAATAGCCAGTGAGACCAATCAGAGTTTAAAGGTAATGATTATAAGAAGTTTATATTCATTCATGTTCTCTACATGACAATCAATCCTTCTCAACAAATTGTGGAATGACAGGGTTGGGAAACATAAGACATTTAGCCCAACCACCTGTCAGGCACGTTTTCTGTCTATGCTTAACTGAGTAGCATTTTATTTAATATGTTCTCTAATTCTAGTTTCTTTGATGATGAGGTCTGTGTCAGCTCTATAGGGGACTGAATTTATTATAGTCTTCCTTGCAAAGACATTTCTGCCGGTGTTAAACAGTTTATTGATGCAGGCAATGCATCTTCATAGGTGAGGAATCCTTACTGTGGTGAACCTTCCCACTGCTCCAATCCCAAGTTCAGTGTGCAGTGTTAGGATGTGATAAAGAGAAGAAGAAAATGAGAAGATGTAAGGTATTGATGGAAACCCCTTCTTCTGTGATTCTGGAGCAGCACTAGCAAGGCAACAGTAAGAGAGAACATGTACTACTTGAGTCCCTTTTGTCAAGATAATATATCGTCTCTCTCAGCCCATATGCAAAACCAGATAAGGCTTTAAATGGATTTGTACCAAAGAGGGGTTTGCTAAAGCAAGGCTGCTCTGCCTTCCCTTTTTGCACTACTGTGACAGTGCAAAGGGGGCAGATCTAGCAGCAGAGCACTGGTTCATTAACGTCAGTTGTACTACTTCAGGACAAGGCTAAGAGTATGTATAATCCAAGCCCTAAAACTCTGAAAAGTTTTCCTTTTGGAGATAAAAGGTAAGAAAATCATGACTTTGTGCCTATGAATTTGGAGAGATACCTTTAGCCTTTTATCTAGTAACATGCACAACTTCAGTGGCTACACATAAACTTTTATGCTCCAGAATTTCACTTTCAGGTAGGTAAGAAACAAATGTATCTTCTGTATTTTTGTGCTCTCCAGACTGGAGGTTGCATTTCTGTCTGGCTGAATTATTCTGTTGGCAAAGTTTCTCTGGGGATAGTTGCTCCTTCTCCTCTTGAAGAGAGTAATAATGTGAAATTATACATTTTAATTTACCAGTGAAGCACTTCAGTGCAACTCCAATGAAAGCAGATGAGCAAGAAAATCTGGAAAGAGAGATATTCTTGCTATCTACATATGCTATCAATACCTATCCTATGCATCAAGCAGATGAGCAGCCAAGTCATTTGGCAGTGCACTAACACTGCAGCCCTCCGTTTCCTTTTCTTAGTTTTACCACTTCCCTTTCACCATAACGGTTCACCTATCCTATCCTTCTTCGATGATCAATGTGGAACATTAGTGAGGGCTTTATTAAAAACTCTCAGGCTTGGCATACTGTTACTACAGCAGCCTTAACTACAGAGTATTTTTCATTCCTTCCCACTTAAACAAAGAATGACAATGGGCCAAATAATTTTCCTCTAACATTGAAGAAAAAGGATCTTACAGCCACAACTTGCAGCCTGACACCTTAACTCACTTGTAATTGTTTAATTGTCCCCAATGAAATTGCTCTTTTATTTTCAAATTCCTATATTTAGGACCAATCTTCTTTCACTTGGAGTATAAGAACATTGCTTAAGGAATTCCTTCATACTATTTTAAAGCTTTCTTCAGAGTAGACCATCCATGATCTTTCTGTATTTTGCAGAGAAATTCCATCTGTCAGCTGTCTTATCCTCTAGTCTCATTATGACTTTTTGAACTAGAGTTGTAACAGAATGACTCAGGAAAATCAATAACATTTTCCCTAATATTTTTGGATAAATAATAAAATAATATTTATTTTTACTTTCATTATTCAGACCATTAGTTGCATGCTCAAAACTTGTTGGTAATTTCTGCTGTAAGGAAAAAGTTCTACTGTCACAAATTTGGAAGCTTGAGACATAAACAACGAGTTTCCTCCCTGTTCAGCTATTTAATTTAGTCTCTTTGCGCACCTAAGTACAATGCTGCAAGCGTTTGACAGAGCAAAGACCAATACCTTGTGATACTAGAAAACAGGGAATACAAACAAGGCTGTTCTGATAGCTCTGCTAGGAGCTACTATATGATCTAGTGTTACGGAGATTTAAAAGCATTTTTTTCCTATAGAAACAACACATGAAGTAGTTAAGAGGATACAAATAGAAGGAATTATATATGGAGGAGGAATTATATATACATATATATAGATATTTATATACACCCACACACATATATATGTATGAATGAGAGTAACCTGGAAGGGGGTTTGGAATAGTGAGGAAAGACATTGCTTCCAGATGCTTGATCCTGTGTTTGGTGAAACGAGACTTTGTGTTCTTATTTTTACCTAGTATAACTTCACCAAAGCTTACATGGTAATTAATTTGGTGGATATAGCCTGCAAACTCAGAATGTTCATTAAGGATACAAGTCCAAAAAGAAGATAAGTTTCACTTTTATTAACTTACATATTGAAGAGTTCACCTTGCTTAATACACATAGTGAATTTTTACTCTAACTGTGCATGACATTAAGGTAATACTACCTCTTTCTCCAAAAGAGACTAGTAATGATTGTCCAGGCTTCACTTGCTACTCAGGTCACTAAGTCATTGGATAGGATAATCTTTAGGTAATTTAATGCCTCAATTGACTTGGATCTAAGATCAGGTCTTTCTACTACTTGGGCAGGGCTTATTTATAAAATGTCTACTCTACGTGCAAAGAGCACTGGGATGTAGTACAGATGAGTTTCTGTTTGAAAAATGAAAAGTAATCTGACCTTAGTAAGTCTGATGGTCTGTAGGCTCATTATCCACTGGAAATGTTTGAATTTGATATTCGATCTGTGCTTCAAAGTCTCCTGATCTGTTTGCAGTATATGATGCTAAATAGAGTAAGTCCAGGCGGAACAGATTGCAAGGATCAGTCACCCACCAACGGTGATGATAAACAACCTTTCACAACAATTATCTAGTTAAAACACCATTAACAATTAATGACATACATCACAAAACTTATTGAACCCATTTAAGACTAATTTACTGGCTATAAAAATATGGCATTAAGAATTTATGGATCATTAGCTTTTATTCCAGAATGAAATATTGGTGACTGAATCTCTCAGAAACTGTTGAAAACAATCACTCATTAAAATGACATGAAATTAAATGAAATAATAGAAGAAGAAAAGGAAATGGAGGCAAGGTTTGTAAACGTTTGGGCAGAAGAAACTAACTTCTTATATCACTGAATGGATGAAGATTACATTTTCAAGCAAGACTGAAATCTACAATTAAATAATTCAAACAAAATAATTTTAGATGTACAATAAATTCT
Source organism: Rhea pennata (assembly GCF_028389875.1). Classification (NCBI taxonomy): domain Eukaryota; kingdom Metazoa; phylum Chordata; class Aves; order Rheiformes; family Rheidae; genus Rhea; species Rhea pennata. The sequence goes on from NC_084663.1 coordinate 153,301,721, forward strand.
TCCTTCTTTACCAAAAATCATTAGATCACAACTGATCAAAATTCTTATCATGGTCTATTAATCACAGTCAGTTATTTTGAAACACTGTTAAAGACACTATAACAATGTTAAAGTTAATTAACTAATTCCTCCAAATAGTTAATTCATAAATTCAAATTTAGCAGCTGTTCCAGTCTTATATATTAGAATTTCAATTATGCCTTGAGGCCAACACAAGGCTATTAGAAATGGATTAGAACTAACTGTAATTTCCAGTGTTGTTGCCCAATGAGACTAATTCAGAAAGGAGCTCTTCTTGTTTATAATAGTAAAATTGTAAATATCATATATTCTAAAACTCTACAGAGGGCTTTTAAAATAAGATTAAATGTGTACCACTCTGCACTATTTCTGTAGGAAACACACCTATGTGTCTAACATGCTCTAGATGACCCTGCTTGAGGGAGTTGGACTAGATGATCTCCAGAGGACCCTTCCAGCCTCAACCATTCTGTGACTTGTTATTCTGTGACTGCTGAGCAGTTCTAAAACAATGTTTTTGTGTCTAAAACAATGTTTTTTGAATTCTTTCTGTGAGGTTGGAAACTTACTTTTGAAGAGCTGAATCCTTACTCATAGCAACAACTTGCTTGGGAACAAAATATTCAAGCTGGATTTACAAAGCAAAAAAGAAGTGACTTCAGGGGGAATGGTCAACAAACCCTGTATTTACTGTGTCTAATATTTTTAATTATAAAGAATTTTTATCAACTCTTTCACAGCAGATCAAATCTCTCCATTATCAGCAGAAACTTTTTGACAATAGGAGAATGAAAACACAGGATAAGCTGCGGTGTTTACATTTCAATTGTGTAGCTTCCAAAATAGAGTCCAAACTGTAGTACAGTGTCTGGAGGTGGTTAGGAAACTAAGCATCATCAGCCCCCTGCAGAAAGTTAGGACAAACCATGCTGAAGGATATATCTGAATTTACACATTGCCAGGAACTCAGGTCTATTTTTAGACTATGGGTAGGTTCTTCTACCAAATGAAATACCTCATGGTAGATACTTTTGGAAAGGGGTGAGTAATGCCTACACTTTGAAATATGCACTTGAAGGAGAGAATGCCGCTCTAACTTTTATATAATGACCTAGTGGCTAAGGGAGTTGTTCAGAAGTTAAGAGACCTGCCATTTTTTATTTCCTCTGTCTGAGAGGATTACTGAATCCCCAGTGACCCTACACCTGCCCTCAGTACCATCTAGAGCTGTGATGAAGAGTGAGAGGAAGGAAGGAGAAAGGAAGCAATCTTCATGCACCTACTGTGCAGAATGTGAAGTTCACCACACCAGGAAAAAAGCAGCACAGAACACAGATAACAACAAAAGGGCAGAGCCTGACTTCATAGCTTTAAAATTCATGTGCTCAGTTAAGAGAGATTCATGGAATTAGTTTGCAACTCATTGTCTTGGAACATCTGGATCAAGGATCTTATTTCTGAACAGAAGAGTCAGTCTCCATTGCATGCATAACTGATGCTTCGAGGACACTAGGTGTCTGCCAAAAATTCAGATTGAGTAGTTACTCACTTACAAAACTTCACAGCAAGTTCTGCAAGACAGCAAAAATTTCACAACAAACCAATCTTCCAGTTTTTATGGTATCAAAGTTCTAGATCTACAAACATAATGGAAAGCTTGATAAAGAACTGATCAAAATGAACAAAATACATGATTTCCTTAGTATTTACTCTTCCAATTCAGTACGAATTTTAGCAAAATGTCCTCCTGTATCTTAGTGCTGCCTATGCTACTTTAGTATCAGCATGAATAACTACAACATCTCTTCAGGCACTATCTCATTCTTATTTGTGTGCTTGGCAGAGCATAAAAAAAAAGAAAAACAGTGTAAGATCAATTTTTTAATTAATATTGAGTACTTTCTTGCTATCATCTGATTTTCAAAACACTATATGTTGCATGCTAAGCTTTACCAAGGTTTCATTTTAACCTACACTTGAGCCAAAAAACCTTCCTCAAAGCTCACAGACTAATCACTTGCAGACCATTTTATAGTGTGCAAAATTGTTGTCTTGAATTCACTCCAGGAAATCTCTGTCACTAGATATATCAAGAGGACAATATTCTGTGTAAAGGCTTAAAATAAATAGTAGTCTATTTTCCTCAGAATATTCCTCGCTTACATACTGATTTCAAAGGAGCGTTTCATGGCCTTTCTTAACTTTTTATTAAATAAAAAGGCATGAACTGAATCATGCAGTACTTGTTCATGGGAAAGACTGCACTAAGCTTAAATTAGTAAAAGATGTTGTCATCACATATTTGCAAGGTAAACGCAGTGGAGCAGTATTCATGTAATGGACAAATCCTGGAAGGCTACAACTGGGCTTCAAATTATTTAAACTGAATATCTGGTCTGGGAGCGCATATGTAAATTTGTCTCTCTGTTAATTTGTCTGCTTAGACACAATGGATACAGAAGAACACATGTGAAGTTTTGGAGATGCGTGTTTACACAATAAAGCACATATCTAAAATTCCATTGCTTAAATTCCAAGTTCTGCAAAACTCAATTTCTATGCTTCAGAATATTTCATACATGTTCTTTGGTTTTGATCTTTGCAGAATTCATCTTTGCTCCTCCCCACTATTACCCAGATTTCTCTAAGTTCAAAACTAAGCAGAAAAAAGAAAAAAAAAAAAACAAACAAACCTGAAACAGCTTATTTTCTCCCAAATTAAGATGTGAAAACACAAATTTATCAAGTTTATAATGCAAAATTGTCACATAACATAATCTTCTTCAAAAATGCCTACAAATATCAGGAACCTGTATGCTTCCTAACGTGTATTGCAAGCAATTACATACCTAGAACTCATCTACAAATCTAGCCTCTACTTCTCTTCAAAAACATGATTTCGTATCTTATGAAGATGCAGATATCATTTGCCATACCAGTGTTGTTCTAGTTTGATGTTCTAGGGATATAAATCAATACTAGTTGTCAAACTTTCAAAATTCACTTCTAGTTGGGATCTTCACAGAGTTATTCTTTGGAAGTATTGTAACATTTTCTTACAGAACATTGAAGGACCATTTAATTGTATAAAGGTTTGGACAATAGTCTACTGTTATAGCTGCACTGTGAAAAGCTATCACAAGCCACATAGATGTGAATAGATGTGACTTAGAAGTAATAATCTTAAGAATAAACATATAACTCACTGCATAAAATGGATGTTTTATCTGACCAAAAAGTTAAAACTCCATCGCTTATAACTCTCCTTTTGGATCCAGTATTAAATGAACGAGATTCTAGTATTTTTCCTGTGGTTTTGACAGAATCTGATTCTCCCCAGCGTAAAATTTTATGAATATTGTTCTGTTAGTAGCTAGCAGAATTAGCTTGATGTAAAACAATGAGCAATAGGGACTGTATTGTTCTTGTCTGCTTCCTCTTCCTGGCTGTTTTTCCTTCCAAAAGTGAGATGTGAGGAGGGGGTGAAATAACTTTTCTTCGAGAAGTTTAGAACAGAAGAGCTGCTATCAGCACATTCTTTAGGTTTTTGTTCTGTTTTGTTACGTTTTGTTTAGGTTCAATTTTTTTCTAATTCATTGGGATGATGGAAAAAATACATTCTTAAGTTATTATTAGTTTAGTCTTAAATATAAACCTTCCTGTGGATGTCAGAATGGGTATCGCTTTCTCCTCCTTTTGCAGAATTTGTAATAATTCTGTGAGGCCTTTAGTAGATGATGGCATTTGGGTTCACTTATTCTGTGTATGTGCACATGTGCAAGGACAGCCATGGTTTACACTTTTGGTTTGGGTTATCAGATACTAGGGAGATAAGAATCAAAGAAAAACATAATAAAAATTATCTTTCTACTTGTTCATCTCCTATCTTCCTTTTTTTTTTTTACTTTATATACACAATGAAGTCTATTATAATAAATTGAAAGCACTTCCTGTTTGTAAAGTAATAATTTTCCTCTTTACTGAAAAAATTGATTCTATGGGCCATGTTGGTATTATTTCATTAACTTTATTTTCATTAAAGGCCAAAGACTTTGTAATGTATTAGCCTAGGGTGTAATTATTACTAAATTGAAAGGAAGTACCCTTGAGATATTGTGGGCCAAAACCTCAGTTGGTTTCGCTCTGCATTACTTCACTGAAGTAATAGCAGAGAGATGTGCACATTCACTGAGAAACAATCCAGCATTGATTACAAAGAGCCCTAGGAATGATTACTAATAGCTTAGTTATTGAGAAATAACTTCCAAGCGGTTAACTCCATCTACTTTATATTATTTTAACTAATTTGGAGCATGTAAATTGAGTTTAATTTACCCATATAGCAGTAATGGAGACAAGGAGGCTCCTTCAGAGAGTGACTAAGAATGGTTATCCACGTATAATGAATGGTTACCCATTTATACTAGGGCTGAAATTAGTTGATTATGTTCTCTGTCAGGAGACAATAACATGATTGCATTCCCAACCAGATGTATTACTTAGCACTTGCTCACTGATGCCAGAGAGCAAAGCCAGAAGCAGTTTCTGTGGGCTGACATTACACACCATATAATCCTAGATAAAAATGACCCTGAACCTAGCTGTCATTTTTCCCAGGGCTGTGAAGAGAGGCTGTAAAAGTCACGCTGAATCATGCCAAATTCTTACCCTTTCATGTGTGGACATAAAGAACCGATTTCCGTGATCTCTGTGGATCTCTTCCTTTTACAGAGCTGGCTCAAAGCCTTTCAGCAACACAGGCAAGACTGAAAGTTGACTCCAGGTGAGAATCTGAAGCCAGACTGCATTTGCAACTGGAAAGTCATAGAAAATGGCTCTTGTTTTTGTCCTGGTGCTGGACACTACCTATTCTTTCTGGGATTTCCTCTTTCCTCTCAAAATAGCCCCAACTCTAGCTATCCACACCCTTTTTCTTGTCAGTGGCAACAACAGCTGCCAGCCTGGCTTTTTAGGACTCTAGCCTTAGAAAAGCTTCACTTTTGTAAGCAACAAAACCACACTAATTTAACTGCCTCCAGCTGTCTGCCACAGCTGTCTCTATTAACCCATCACAGAACTCACCCTGCTTTTACATATTGAAAGATTGCTGTGTCTCCTCCTTAGCTTTATGTTTTCCTTCAAACTTTTCTCCTGTTTCTAAACTCTGTGTCATTTTTATTCCTTTGTCTACTGGGTTCCCTTAAATTGCATGCTGTGTAAAGTGTGTTGATCCAAACAGGGCATCATTTAGTGCAGTGGATTCCTGACTGACTAGAAGTTGAGCAGAATCTGGGCATTGTGTTTCTTACTGGTGATACTGCTCTGAATTTCATCCCAAACGAGTTTTTTTTTATTTTTTTATTTTTTTTTCTCCCTAGTAATGCCACAACTTCTACTTATATTCACTTTGCAAACTGCTGTAACTGTGGGTTCTTTTCCAAAGGCTTATTACCTATTTTGTTTCTCATTTTGTAGTTGTGTATTTGATGTCTCTTTCTGTGTAGTACTCTGCATTTGTCTTTATTGAATTTCATGTTGTTGAATTTCAAGTTTGACATCCAAAGTATCAAGATCAATTAGACTTCTGATGTTGTTTTCTCTTGTGTGTTTAACATTATGTCACCACAAATGTCTTAAGTGTATTCTCTATTCTGTCAACCAAGTCATTCATGAACACGCTGAATCAAACTGGCTCTGGGACAATTCTGTGCAGAATCCTGCTTGAAGCATTCTCAGTATTTGGAAGCATTCTGATAAAGAATTTTAGACACTTGTTATTTAAATGCTTTATTTTCAGACATTTTTAAATCTATTTTTGGTGATTTTATTTAAATCATATTTCTGCAATTTATATAAACCAGTGAATACAAAACTCAAAAGTCTTATTAAAGTATAGGTATATCACAGGCATTACGGTGTCTTTTTCAGTCACCACAGCACTTACTCTTCTGCAAGAGGAGAATAGATTGATTTGGCGTGACTTATTCTTGACAAAGCTATATTTGCAGTTTTAATGACCTTAATATTTTCAAGAAGCTTATAAATTAATTATTTAATCAGTTCTTTAATATTGCTTCTGACTGGCAGGGATTGTGCTGACAGCTCCCCAGTCTTTTAAGCCCTTTCCTACCTCTTTCCAATTGCCAAAGGTTGTTCTAGTGCCCTAGGAATTACTTTAACTAATTTTTTAAGCGTTCAGTGGTGGACTTCATCAAGCTCCACTAACTGAAACATATTCAAATGATCTAAATATTATTTAACCTACTCCTTCTGTAATCTGGACTACATGCTATTCTCTTGCTAAATTAGTTGCATTAATATTTGCTCTTATTTAATCTTTTTTTGTGAAGACTGATTTAAAATATGCATTCGAAGTTTCATCTTTCTTTGTCTGTTACTTGCTCTCCTTCCCCATTAAATGACAAACTTAAATTTTCTATTATTTCTGTTATTTTTAATGCAAGTTCTCATTGTCTTTTATGTCTTTGGCTGATACTAATTTATTTGCACTTTACTATTTGTAATGTTATCCTCCATATTTGTATTGTCTCTTTAGACACATCAGGGGGTATACGGGTGTATGTGGGTATACATGGATGTGCTATGGTTTATCTCACTGGAGTGGTTGAAAAAGCCTCTTATTACTCATTACCACCCCATTGCTAGAGGTTACTGCTTCCAAAGCTGAGGTATTTCTAATCTATTTCAATGGTAAATTGGGTGGGTTAGCTTAAATCATTGCTAAGGGTGAAACACAAAAGCCACTTTGCAATACCCTTAATCGTGAATTCCTTCTCCTACTTGTCTTTTGATTTTCAAAGAACTTTACGTTTTCCTCTTGCTGCGCTTCCTACTTTCCTCCATGCTGGGATGTTTGCTGTTGTGCTTTTCATGTTACCCTTTCTAACAACTGCCATCTCTTTTGCACTTCTATTCTCAACAGTTATTCTTCCAGGATTCCCTGTTTCAGGAAGGTTCCTTGACTTTATGAAAATCTGCCAATTTTGAAAAGCATAATTAGTTATGGGAGAATTAGATATAGATATTCATGAAGCTTTAAATGCACAAAATGATAAAGAAGGCTAAAATATTTCTACTACAGGCTACAGAGCATGTATCTTTCAGTCTGTCAGTCAGGAAGGGTGGCGGCATATTTTACAATAAAGAAATCTCAGACATTTAATTCAGACTGCATTTAGTTCACATACATAATTATAATTCTAACATACATTCTAAATGATTAGGCACATAAAGTTGTAAAAACTCGCTTAGAACCAACATCCTTCATTCTTATATTAATTTCTGCTTGTTCTATATAAGCCCTGATTTGTATAGCAACATTCAGTGGGAATGAAAGGTTTAAAGTAAGAAAGTAAGCTTTGTTACTGCAGAGCTCTCAAACTTGAGTGTGAAGCATGGGTGGTCTCATTTCCTATTCTTAGTCTTTTCCTTGTCTTGTAAACCAGCTGTTGAGAACTTTTTGCTCTTGCCATGAGATATAACTGAACTCCTGAAGCAAGGAGTATTTGTTAAGGTTTTGTTGCTAACACCATAGAAGGTATATCAGAGAAACCCAGTCAATTATACACCTAAAAGAAACTGATAATAGGTTCTTCAGAGAAAGTTGTTCTTTGTCCTTAATCTGCTACATCCTTTTAGTGTTAGCTTTAGATGGACTGGCTCCGAGGATAGCACAGTTCTGTGCTTAAACCGATTGTTTAGACGTCGTCCTATTGATGGATAGGTAGAGTTTTGGTGCACACTGCAAGTGTCCTAATACTTAAGTTGTTCTTTAGTGGGAAGAAAAGACATTCTTTTAGTAACAAATCAAACTGGGATGGTGAGGCTAAGTAGCATTTATTATTTTTGAAAATATTATTGCAAATGACTAGCCATACTGAATGTTCAAGAAAATTACTGCAGACCGAAAGATAAATATAAAGAATTTAAAAATGAAAATGTTCATTTGTTCATTTCCCAACATTTTTCCACATGACCTAAGGAAAATACTTTTAGCTTTGATGCCTAGTACATGTCAGCATGTAGAGATTATAGATTCCTTCCAGAAAAATACACTGAAATAAATTTTTCTGCTTCACTCTTCATTAAAGATGTCAATTTTGAGATGGCACATAGCACAGCTAATTCTAGCAACAAAAGAGTAAGCAAGATCTTAACCTCTAAAAGAGAAAGAACATAAATGAGAGATTTTCAATCAGCTAAGCCTGATGAATTTCCTCCAAGGGTACTTAAAGTGCTGATGGATGAAATCCTATGTTTTTTCGCAGTTATCTTTGAGAATTCATGAAGCATGAGTGAACTGCCAAGAAATTGTCTCTGGACAAACAAGGTTTCTATCTTTAAAAAGAAGGAGCTGAGAAATTATAGACCACTTAGACTAACTTCAGTTTCTGAAAGAGTAATGGGTAGTCAAACAGACTATCCGTAAGTACCTGAAAGGTAAGGAGATGAGGAACAGACACCATGGATTTGCCACAAAGAAATCATGTGAAAAGAATCTGATTTGCTTCTAGAAGAGGGCAACAGACCATGTCAACTGAGGAGAAGCAACAAATGATGTTTCTTGATGTTAGTAAAACTTCTGACATTATTTCTCACATTTACACAAGCAACTGATTACTGATTACAATCTGATATTGTCACTGATAATCTGGATTGAGGAAGAGAGGGATGTCTATTTTAGCACTGTGGAGCTTGTGAATAGTTATATATAAGTAGCTTTGTTTTCCTCTGTCTTTTTCCTACAGCCAAGTAATTAGAAATTCAACTATGCCAGCTCTTAATACACCTCCACCTCTAAACATGTGTACTGCCTTATTCTAGAAAGGATTGTATAACACTGGAGGGGGCTCACAGTTTGCGATGAAGAGTCACTACTCAATGAGCAATGATTCTCCTCTCTACAGTGGAGCACCCAGCACACACTGATCATGACTACATATTCACCATGTAGGTGCAAATGCTGTTGTTTGTGTGCAAAGGAGTGTGTCAGGTGAGCTGGAACATGCACACCATTCAATAGTTGTGTTTGTGTCATAGTCATAAAAAATGAGTAGACTGCAGAACTGATGTACATTTTCAAACTGTGACATTGTAGCCAATTCGATCAGTTGTCTGACTGCCAAATACGTCTTTATTTTTGACATAAAGGCAATGCAATAAGCAGCAAGTAAAGGGGGATGGGTCTGAAAGGCAAGAGCCAACAGGTTTCATTAAAAAAAATCTGAAGAGAAAGAGGATTTTTATTTGGCTTGGTTTGCTCTCATTTGTTGGTATGTTGAACTCTACTAATTGATTCCATTAACAGGAGACCTGCCTTTGTGAGGAGACCGGAGTTTTAAGGACAATGCTTTTACAGATTGAGTATATTGTAAAGTTGATGTATTTGGCCTCTTAATCAAGATGCAAAGCAACATCCTTGAAGTTCCATTAGCAGAACACAATGTTTGAATCAACATGATCCCCATAATGCCTTCCTTATCAGCATACTTTAAAAAATAACCAGAAGTTGGGAAAACTGCAAGCAGGGTCCCTTAGGGAAGGGCATCTTCATGAGGATTCCTTGTAAAGTTCTTCCTTATTTTTCCATCAGGAAGGTCTGTCACACTTTCCATTAAACTATGGAAATCTGTTGGTCCCCGAGATCTCCATGCCAAGAGCCTGCTTGCCCTGTTCTCTAGCAGAGCCTGCAATTTCCTTAGCTGTCTGACTGAAGGAGATCACTTTGCTATGTAAAGCCAGGCCGCATAAGATTTTCAAGAGAACATCTGTGGGACAGAAATGGAGGTTCAGATTATAGAGTAAGAAAACAAGCTCTCAGAGAGAATAAGCCTCCTTTTGTTGAGTACATTCAAGATTGTATGGTACCCCTAATTTTTTAGTGGCCCTATGCCAATGCTATTTTCACATAGGAGGGCTTCTGTACTATTATAATGATGCTATTGTGCATCTGAGTTACCAAGACCCCAAAGGAATTGATAAGGAGAACCACTGGGTACATACAGTTGGGACTCATGAACAGTGTATGATATATGGACTACAGAATTCTGGGCAAGCTTTCATGATGCAGCACAATATAATTCAATAAATACTATTGGAATATCCTCCAGTATTCTCTCTGCTACTTTGATACTGGACCAGATGAAAGAGGTATGTGTATGTGTGGTATATGCCTGCACCCACATACTCATAAAAGCTGTGACACAATTGGACTAGCAAGCCAGAGATATGTCTTTTTTAGGTCTAGTTAGTTTACTCACAAGAAAATTGAGGAAATTTAAAGTGCATGACCTGAATAAAGTATGCTATCTATAAATTATGTCTTAGAATTTATCAATTATCTTTTTCAAAATAGCAGAAAACTAAACATCATTGGCTTTAAACCAAAATTTTCAATAGAATTTAAAAAGAAGAGAAGGATTCTTTAGTATTGCTATATATATTTTCAAAGAAAAACAGTAGAGCAGAAGTAACATCAAGATCCCATATCTAAAGACAATTAAATGTTAAATTGAAACAGGTAGTAACAGCTCAACTCCAACTACAAACCTGTGATAGCAGTGTGAATTACTGTGAATACTGCTCAGGTGTTCTGTGGATTAGTAGAAAGAAAACTCATAGCACTAGTTTTGATCACTGCTCAAGAAACAATAGCATTCTCATAGATTCTGGATGACTACAGTCGGAAATCTAAGGTGATGGTTTAGCAATTAGTTTAAATCTACCTAAATCTATCCTTCAAGGCAAAGGAGTGATTCTATGCTCCTTCCAATCCATAGGCTGGGAACTCCCACTTTTGCCTAAGACCATATAACTTTACATTCTCAAACCCCAAACTAGGCTCCTGCCTGCAGAGCCCTCTTTCAAGAAAACTCATTGAATCAGTCATATATGGAAAAATAGTGCGGACAATCGAAAACAAAAGCACAGGTCGTCAAGAAATGATCAACCACTTATACAAGGTATGTGGATCACATGACTCTACTGAATATGCCAGGTCAGATTTATAACTCGACAGGGAATGATACTACATGCAAAAAATACGTAAGAGCTGTCATGAATAGGCTTAGGGCTGATTATAATGATTAGGAGGACAGGTCCAAGAAGAGAAAGTGATGGCTGTATGCTTCTGGAAACTATTGACAATATGAGACATTACAAAATACTCTGTTGCTTGTGCAGGTTCAATTAGTTCCATGTCAAAGAGATCTCCCCATCAGCAGCCTCAACCTAGCAACCATCAGGCGATCTTCTCAGAAGGTGATCTGCCACTCTTGTGTTTTGTTATTATCTCTTACCATTATTGCCACGTTTGGGTAATCTTTAACTGTATTTCATTATGTAAAAGTTATCATCATTCATATCTTCCATGGACAATCTCAAATTTTGTGACAAGTCAGATAAAAACATCCTCTGAAGACCCACCCAAGCTATATCTACATGCAATTTATATGATAAGCATAAGCCACTGTGACCAAAGGTCAAATTGTAAGAAGAGATGGTCTAGCACCAAAGTCATTGATTCATTATTATGTCTTGTCACTTTAGAACTTATCTCCATTAAGAACTCTAATTTTCAAAAGGAGCACACAATAAAATAAGAGTTTCCACCAGTTCCTGAAATTCCTGCTTAGTGGGAAAAGCTGTGTTTGCAGGAAATTACTAGCTATACTCTACTGGTAATATTTTATATTGCTATTAGAATAGATTGGATTCCAAAAGACTGGAAAAGAACTTATAATTGGAGGGCATGCAGGAAGGTAGTGACAGAATGTGATGGCTATATTCATTTTGTTTAAATGTTGGTATATACATGTTTACATGTGAACCATTTGTCTAGCTGATGGAGGGAAATTGGCTCATCTAGAACTCTATTTCCCAATAATAATTTGACATTCACCTGTAAATTAAAAAGATTAAAATTTTTGTATGAGTTTTGGAGAAACAAAATCTTGTTCCTTGTTAAAAACTGATCTCCTATTAAGGGACATCAAGTATGATCAATAGATTCTGCTTTTCTAGAAGTAACATAACTTGAATAAGGAGGAGGTTATACGCATAAAAATGAAGGTATAAATGCCTGTCATCAGCAGAATGTTCTCAAAACTGCTCATGATAGATACTCTAATAGAGTAAGACTGTACTGTTAAATAGGAATGCTTTTTTCATGTCAATTTATTTTATTTTTTTCAGTTCTGTTACTATTATTTATGTCACAGAATCTTATTAATAGGAAAAAAAAAAAGTCCTTACCATTTAATAACATAGAGGTGAAAATCTATGCAGCAGTTTCTGAAAAATGCCTTGTGCCAATTTAAACTTTTTTGTTTTGAAAAGTAGCTCTTGGTAGAAAGAAAGCCTAGAATGTGGGTGCTGCAGTGCTATTTTCATGAATCTACAGGCATCCAGACTGAATCAATAGTTCTAAGAGGAGTGCAAACTGTACCATTCATCTTAATGGAGTGTTTACTTTGAAGCCTATTTATAACCTTGTAAACATTATTTTTATTATTTATTGATTTACTTACTTACTAGAATGGTAGTCCAGGCTTGTTTCTTTAACAAACGGAGTTTTTTGAGCCCAATTTTTAGCCTGTGCTCCCTGTTTGGTCTGGTCCCCACCCTCGCAATTTCCCCAACAAATATCAGAAAAAAAGGACGAATTTTCAATTCCAGCATACACTTCTAAAATACTTCTGAAGCATCAGACAGTAAACCAGATATCCCCAGAAACTAATGCCCTTGGGAAATTCTCAGAAAAGAAGGAATTACCAGCTATCTTGTAAGTACCACTGCCGAAGCTCAGAACTGAGAAATCACGAGCAAACATCTTGTCTCCACCTGAATCAGGATGAGGCCTGGTGGTATTCAATATGATTTACTCCCAATGCCAAAGCAGAGACTTTATGAATCTGTCAACTGATGTGAGGAAACAAAGATGGCCACAATTTAAAAAGCTCCAAGCTATCAGCAGAATGCAAACAGAAGCAGCAGTAGTGGTGAAAAGGACATAAGAAACAAGTTTCTGCACCTCTGTGTAAATATTGGCAAAAGGAAGACAAATGAAACAAACCAGATTGTCACTGTTTTTCACTGATGAATGTCCTTGTAGGATCCTTAAGTTATTCAGACTGGAGAGTGAAATTCTTTTCTTGCATAATGAATACCTACGGCGGTGTCTATTTCTGTAACACAGTCAGATACTCATCTGTATAAATTTATTTTACACAATCTTGCTCTGTAATTAGTTATAGTTATGTACTGGAAATTTCAGGACATTCCACTGAAGTGAGGCATATTGAAAGATTATGTAATTCTTAAAAAAAAAATCCAGAGTCTTAAAATGCTAAAATATAGTATCCGTTGAAAGAAATAAGATATCAGATTTGCATACTTTGCCAGACAAAGGAAGAGTGTTCACACAGTGGGCAGACAACAACTATTTCATCACGTTCTCTGCTGAAGCAAGCACAGACTCCTTGCTTAGTGAGTAAGAGTAAGAGGTGAAAGGTGATGGAGTGCATTGCTGCTGGAATCACCTTTGAAAGAGTCGCAGAAGGATCAGCATCACAAGAGCAAGCAGACATGCTGGTGGCATAAATGAGATGAAACAGTGAAAATGATACTGAACACTGAAAACTTTCTCATTCTGCCTGACAGAGTAGCGACAAACTTGCAACCACCAGCTACTTACAAACTAGTAGGAAAGAGAATCTACGAGGGATGCATATTAACAAGATTAAAATGTTTTTATTCAGCATTTGGTATGCTAAAGTGAGAGCTGACTCAGTGTTGGGCTCAGATCTCCCAGGGAGGATCCTCCTCTCCCACTGATGTCAAGGGACTCAAGAACAAGCAGCACCGCTCAGCTTGTGCCTGGTTCCTCCTCAGGCCAAGCTGACATAGTCAGAGGATAAATAGGATCTGTTTGTTTAGTAAGAAACAGGGACCCAGCTTTTTTGCTGTTTGATTTCACAACAGAGCAAATTAAAGTAGAAATACAGGGAGAAGTCGGGGGTTGTATAGTCTAATCTGAAATGGACCTGCTAGATTCCAAATAGTTAAAATCCTTCATCAGCCACATGAGGTGGTTCAGCAGTTTAGTCTGATTTTGAGTAGGCGTCCCTCAGTCTACATACTTTTCTGAACAGCTTTTGTCTCAAAAAAATCTCATGACATATCTCTCTCATATGTCAAAAGCTAGTCCTAGTTTCAGTCAAGTCAAAGAGAGTACAAAAATAGAACTTCCCCTTAATATCAGTGCTGAAGAACAGAGATATCTTAATGGTCTAACCACAGACCCAGTGGCCTTACTGCCTGAAAGTCTGAGTGTGGCCCATGCTAGGTATTGCATTTAAATGACAAAGAAAAGAATCTGTGAGGGATGATCAAGGAACAACTTTCCCATAAAAATCATAGCCAAGCTCTGAGGGCCTCAGCATACCCAGGACCAGGGAATTTTCTGGCAGAATATTCAGGGTCTTGAGCAAACCCCTCACACCAAAGCTATAAGGGTCTAAAGATTGTACTACTTTTCCCTGAGAGTGGTGATGAGGCAGCAATTAACCATTATGTTGTCCTTCATGAATCAAGTCCTGGTTCTTTTGTAGCTCAAGACTAATAAAAAATTGTTCTACCAGCTGCTAAAGAAAACCTCAAAATCTTTAATTTCTTATGTTACCTCTTCTTTATATCATGTTGAGAACAGATATTTTCTCTGACAAACTTGAAGTGGAAAAATTATTTAAAAGCTCTGTCATCTCCTAATCCCAGTTTATTGTTCATTTTAACTCCTGGGGGCCCAGTAGAACCAACAATTCTCTCAATATCATCCTGCTTCACATATATTTACATAATATGTTATTTTGTGTGTGTGTGTCTTTCTATATCTGCTCCTCAATCTCCCTCTTGGCTTTCCTAATTCCTGTCCTATCTTATATCTCTTATAAATTGTGCAATTGGCTTCAACTAGATTTGAATTCCATTCCCCAAAGCACATATCTTTGACACAAATATGATCTTGAAGCCTGCCCTCTAATCATTTTTTTTTAATCCTTCTTAATTCCTTTTTTGTTTAGGATGACCACTGTTAAGCGATTATAATGTACTTAAGTAGCTACCATGTTGATTTTATGTTTGCTCACATTTTCCATACAATACTAAGTTAGATCAGAATTAAATGAAAATAGGTATACAATTGTTTTTAGAAATATTGTAATCTCAGTTTTCAATCTAAATAAAGTTTGATGTGAGTCTTGTTCTAGGTCAGCATGAGTTAACATTCTGTCCAATGCAGGTGGTCCAATCCTGCCCCAAACTGCAGCAGCCAGGAACAGTATGTACAAAGTACTATGCGGTCTTTTAAATCCCTCCTGCTTTGCAGTTTTCATTAGTTTCCTATATTTAAGTGAAAAGTCTGTAAGTGGCAACTGAAGTAGAGCAGATGGACTGTTTAGGACTTTGAAAGCATTCCAATCTTCTTCTGTTAGCTGTGAGTAAAGAAGTCAAATACAGTATACCTAGTCATTCAGAGATCTTACAACAATTAGCATTGCTTGGATGATCGGTAACACGTCTTGCTTTCAAGACTGGCTTGACTGCATGACTACACAAAGTTTTTATGAAGAATAATATTTAATGTTAATAATTATAGTAATTAAAATAATTAATTTTAATAAGAATATTAAGATGTTTAAGTGAATGGCATTTGGATAAATGCATTAGCATCATTTGTTATCAAAACAGATTTCATGTCAAAGCCTATCTCTTCTGGTGATTTTTAATGATTTTGCAATATCAGAACCTTTAGAAATATCTTCTGTGGCTTTATCTGCCAATGTTCAAAAATACGTAAACTAGACTTCCCATTTATCTGCGTGTATTTAATCTCAAAATTTTTATTTTGGTGTTTCTTTTCCCTGTCATAAATGAAAAGTACTGCTTCTGGGAAAATATTTCAATTTATAGAGCATTTCAGTTCTCCCCTACAGCTGTACATTAAAATCTATGAGAAGATATGGGTCTATCAGAGATAATTGCTGAGACTAGTAGGTGCCTTTCTGCCCAGCACCATTCCTAAAGGTAGCTAGGGCTACTGTGGCAGTTTGAGGAGAATGCACAGACCTGTGGGAGAGCCTTATCTGCTCACTGATTTATCTTAAGAAAAACTGTATTCAATGGAAGTTTGTATGGAGAATCTCATATGTCTCTGCTCTTGGAAATAAATATTTTTTCTTCCCTCAGCACATTTGCTTTCATTTTGTGTCCCTCTTCAAAGGATACTGTGCTAGGCACATCCTTCAGCCAGAGGCTGGTATGGCCATACCATTGCAGAAGCAGATAAATGGATCAAGAAACCACTTAAGCTAGAAAATAAGAAAAGTTGAGAAAAAAAAGAAGTACTTAAAAAGCTTGCTACTCTCAAGAAGAATGGGCTGCAAAGAAGTGCTGCCTGAATATGTGTCTGCTGTGAATCTGCTCCTGAAATTAGACGTCTACAGCAAATTCATTTTTTCCTGTCCTTCTCCCTTCCCCTCTTCTCCCACAAGCAATAATAAACTCAGTGACAGTAAACAACTGATTTCCAAATGGTTTGGGACAATAAGAGAGGGATCGCTTGGTTCTCTCCTCTGCCCACTGGAACTTAACCCTCTTCCAGCTTGGACAGCACAGAGTTCAGGGTTGACATGTCCCATCCTCTTCTGATGAGACTTTTCTACTTTGTGTATAAAATTTCAGCACACTAGGGAATGAGATGGATTCAAGATTCTTCTTTCTGAGTGAACATCCGAATTACTAGTCTTTCTCCCCATCAGGACTCCAAATCACTGAAATATTTAATAGAGAGGGAGAACTGACGGGCCATCCTATTCCCAGAATACCTTGCCTTTTGGAGAGCAGTCACTCTTCTGGGAGATGAAACGTGGATTCTTCTCTCTTCAGATACAGGTAAGAACTGAAGCTAGCTTTCCATACACAGAAGAGTGTTCAGACAGGATGGAAAAAGGGTATTATTCATCTGTTTTGTGCCACTGTCAGTCTAGTGGATGTCTTCCAAAATTCATTTGGTCCTTGGATTTGGTCCATATAGATGAGATAGGTATCTAGCTTAAGAAGCCTACAAGGCCCTAAAGATAAACAGGGATCCTAGCTGCTCAATGCTATTCATAGCTTGGCTACCCAAATGTATGTATAGTCAGAAAGATATAGGCAACTTTAGGACTCCTCTGGTGTGTATACATAACTGCAGTGTGTCTGGGATGAGTACCAGTTTTGAATATTAATATTTTGGATACAACTTATAATACATAAATTTGTTTTTGCAACAGAGACATGGAAATTCCTTTCTTAGTGCTTGCAGCTAAATCAGTGCCTTCAGAAACAGAATTCACAAATTAAATGACTGAAACTGAAGTGAACTAAATTCAAGGTATGATAATTCACTTGTATGGTTATATTGTTACCTACAGAAATATGTCAGATCTCAGCTTTATCCTCAATGTTATAAATCCTGTGCCACTGAGCACTAAATGTTGCTCATACTAAACAAAGCAACACTTGCAATGTATTTCTTTGCCTCTGTAATGCTTCTTCACCTCTCCCAAATATTTCTCAGTATTTCTTGGGTCCTAAAAGATATAATTCCAACCAATTTAGCTACATTTACTTTTTATGACCTACTGACAGATAATAAATGCACTATCATAGAGTTATATGTTCCATTCTTTCCACATGGATGAACAGAACAAATAACCACTGTGTCGTTATACTGTAGGCTCATTATCTTGAGTGATCTTCCCCACTTCCCTACTTGCTATGCTCTAGTCCTCCCAAATATTTCTCATTTACCTTTGTCTCTGCTACAGAGTGCAAGATTTCTGAGGCAAATATTTCCTGTACGATGAATGTATGAGCTTCCTGAGTGTTTTGATTGCCTCAAAAATATAAAATACTATTGCTGTTCCATTTTACTTTGGGGGGGGAGGGAATTATTTCACTGATGTGACAAAAGAACCTAACATCTTTTTTTTCCCTAACATTTCAGAGAATCACAAAATAATTCAGGTTGGCAATGAGCTCTGGTCAACCCCTCCATTCAAAGTAGGGCTAGCTTCAGTGTTAGATCAGGTTGCCTGGGGACCTGTCTCACTGACTGTTGAGTATCTCCAAGGATGGAGATTCCACAGTCTCTGCGTGCTCCTTTCCTAGTGCTTACCTTTGTGAAGGATCTTTTTCCTTATATTCAGTTAGAATTTCCCTTGTTGTCTCTTGTGTTTTCTCTCATTTTCTGTTCTTTCACTCCCCTCTCCAAACCCTGCTGTCTGGTGGTTTGTTTTCTTACAAGATCACTTAATTACTGCACAAATATCTAGTTTATATAATTTTATGTAAGAAGACATCAGCTGCAAACTCTATTCCTTCTGTGTCTTTCTCCTGCACTGGGAACTAGAAGACTTGTGGTTTTGCAGGATCAAAATAGCAACAGCACTACAAACAGTTCAATGCCGCTCTTGATTAATGAACAGTCTTATTAATGACACTGATACAGAGAACTTTTTTGAGCATGATACATAAAAGAACAAATGAAAAAGAATAGTACTGAAAGCCTGAGAAGATCTACTGGTCAAAGAAAGAAAAAATATCATCTACCATTTGAAAAATGTATATAAGCCATGCCAGCCAACAAGCCAACTTAGCTGTTCCTCTTTAGTGAAACAAGATTAATGATATTTAAGCTGGACAGGTGCTCAGGAATCCAAATCTGCAAGGATGAGTAAATGAAATACATCTGAACACTACTTAGAAAAAATAAACATGGAATTGTGGATGTAACGGTTACCTTTTCTTTTGAAATACCTTGTTCATCAAAAAAGCTTAAGCAGCAACTAGGTTGAAGTTCCCCAGATTGTCTCACAGTAATGCATGCAGTTCTAAGAAGCCTGTGTGTGCATACGTATATAGGAAAGTATTTTTCAAAAGTCCATATTCCTTGCTCTAATGTCATGTAACCCTCCAAAGATGTAAGGTCTAAGCCATAGTTACAATAAAAGTGTTATTGGTACAGTACACACAGTCTGCTGTGTAGCCTTAAAGAGATACAGATCCTACAGGTGTGTGGCTGGACTGTAGAGTCCCACTGTAGAGTGGGCCCACACCGCAGGGCAGCATGCCAGAGGTGGTGTCCTGATGCTGCTAAAGCCCAGCTGCGTTAAAAACTTTCAGGTCCAAAGATGAGCCTGCCTTAGGGATCAGCTCCAGGGATGGGTGACTTACCAGCAGGTAACAGCAAAATATAGGCAAGGACACGATACAAATAGAGCTTTAAAAGCTACTTTTGAGTACATCCTTTTTAATGTTAGAAAACAATAAAGTAGAGAAGGTACATTTAGCCATTCATTATTCCTTTCATTAAAATGCACATAAGGCTCTTCAATAGGACACTATAATGGTGTTGACACATTTCTGTGATTGCAGCACTATGTCAAAATCATCCTCCACTGAAGAACTGAATGGGATTTGGGAGGAATAAGGGAACTCTGTCTTTTTAAATTCATACTTCATTGTTTCTATTTTATAATGATAAAAATGGAGGAAAGAAATCAGGTCTGCGACCTTCTCCAAGTAAAGTCACTTCTACTTTTCCTTTTTTTTATATATTTATTCAAGATAATGTCTGAATGGATGCTATTTTAGTTTTCATTTCTTCACTTCTTTCCTTTATAATTATGTTAGTTAATGCTATTTTATGAAACACATTCATTCTCAATATACAAAAATCTAATAATTGTAATGTTTTGATAGTAATGGGAAACGTGTATATGCCCACAATATGCTGAGTTAAGATCTTACTCATTAATAGTTCTTTGTTTGTTTGTTAGATTTTGTTTTCTCTAGATATAGATGTTGATTTTTGTCTCTCCAGGACTTCTTTGTCTTAAACTCTGTGACAGAAGCTTCATTTTAAAATATTCTCACTGTATTTTAAAACTGTAACTATTCCATATTCTTTATTTTCTTCTGATTCATTTTCTTTGTGGTTTGTGCTTTGTCTCTCACACTGAAAGAAGTTGCAGGAAATATAAAAATATATGTATAAGTGTGTATGCACATGTATAGACACATATATATGTGCTTTACATTTTGTTTGCACTCATTTGTAGAGACTGACAAGGCATTTTGTGGAATATTTCTCTGGGATACAGCAAAGCATCCTGAGAGGGGAGGATCTGTAGTATTACTTATACAAAGAGAAATTTGTAATATCTCTGGATATTCATTACTCCACACTACAGGTGCTCAGAATGTGGCAGGACTTCCACTTCTCTGTGGAGCTTGGATTTGATAAAGCAGAAATGCAGGTTAGAATGTTATTGTCAATAATTACACTTTGGAAGTCATATTTTAAAGTTATTCTTCTATGTGTAAAAACAATACAGTTTATTCACTTCCATATATGGTACATTCTAGTTGATTTTTGAGAATCTTTGATTTGAAAGATGGCTGTCTTTTGGGGCAATTTGCAAGGTATTGTAGCCTACCTTCTCTTTAATAGGGATGATTTGTGTCTGCCAAAAGTTGTGCCTCTATTTTTGCCCTTGCAATATGTGGTGGGCACAAATCCAAGACTATGGGCTTTCAGCTACAATAAGATGGTCCTGGTTTTTAACAGTCGGGAAGCTGAACTGCATTATAGAAGTTTGTTTTGTAATAGTATATAATGATGGAAAATCATCTGGGATCATTCTGCTGGCTGCTAGCTGGACAGTGCTGAGCTTCACAACACCCTTTATGAATGAACCATGAGTGCATTCTTTGTGATCAAAAAGTGCACATCTAACTAGGAAGAATAAAATATGGAAAAAGTTTATTCTGTATGAAATCATTAAGTGTTATTTTACAAGCAAATACAAGTATTTCTGACTGATAGTCAGTGATCTGGTAGTAAAAATACCTTCAATGGACAGCAATGAAAATGTGGGACCTGGTAATTGGTAGTGAAGGCCACTTGCGGGAGTTTACATTTCAGTTTACGTTTTGCCTGTTTAATTTTACAGAGAGAACTAGAATTTCTAGTGATGGCCCTTGAGAGTGGGCCATATCTTCCACACCCCGTGATGCTGTCAGAGTTCATCACTGAACAATGCTTAGAACCGGATCAAGGCTTCACAAAGCTAAAGACAAACAAAGTAAAATTTAATTTCAAGGCATCATCCTCCCAAATTCAGGGGCTGAGGAAGCATTTCTGCCCCTGAGGCAAGCAGTCATGGCCTCACTGCCTGTGCAACCAGCGTCCTTCCATGCCTGGCTCCCAGGTACCATGCTGGTACCCAGACTCCCTGCCAGTCCAGGGTATATGTCCCTGTTCCTCAAGAGCTACAAAATGCTCCCAAGCAACTAGAAGGGGGATGATGTCCCCAGCTTTCACTATCCATCTTTCCTTGTCTCCTTCCCTACCCTTGAAACACCTACCTACCTACCCGCATGGCCATTTCCTTCAGCAGTGGCAGCAGCAGCAGCAGCACAACACAAGCAGGGGCAGGCACAAAATAGGGCATGGCAGCAAGGTTTTCTGTTACTTAAGCTGGGGCACTCACTCTACCCTGGAATCTTGTGTGTACTGCAAGAATAACACATGACAGAAGTGCTCTACCACTACCTCTGAGCTTGGGCGGAGGAATAAGGCTACAACTATGAAACTTGGGAGATCTCCCTCTCTCAGTTCAGATCATGGTTTTGTTGCTGTTATTCATGTGCCACGCCAGGAAACTGCTGCTTTGCTTATGTCTGAACAAAGCCTCTCCATGACATTACCTGAAATGCTGCCACAAGTATGCTGCTTGGTTTTACTTCAAGCTGTGCAGCAGAATAAGAAATGAACATTCAGAAAAAAGATAAGCAGTTTTACAATAGTAATTCTGCATAGATATTCCTGTTATATGCTGTCATCAACTTGAATTTAGTATGGACAGTGAAAACTTGGTAGACATTAGTACTGTAGGTGTTCAGGACTATGATTCTGAATATGACTAGCTTCCAAAAAACAGTGTAAAAGCAGAAAAAACAAACAGCAAAAATAACTCTATAAGCGAATAATAATTTCTGTACAGTGTAATGTAGAGTTGTGCAGCAGTGTTTGCTAGCTTCTAAAGAATAGCTTTACACAGATAACAGTTCATTAAAACGAGAATAGCAGGGAACCTGAGTTATTTTGCTGATTCATGAACTCTGCAAACACAAATGCTGGTAGAGTAGTTATTCAGTGTGCTTCCATCACATTAACAGAACTGTTTTGGGTATTACTACTAGAAAAACAACCTATAGAATCAAGTACTTAGGATCTGATTTTCAAATTGCCCTCCTTTTTGCATTTGCATTGATGTTTTGCATTTGTTTGAAGCTTGCATCTGCTTCTAAACAATACGCACTAATTTTAAACCTGTTTAGTACTCATTTAACCCAGATAGTTCTTTTGTGGCCATTTCAAATGCATCTGGGATTCAGTGCAAAGAGGTTGCATGGAACAAAATAAGAGGAAAATGCTACTAACCAGCAGCTGCAAGAAAGGGCCAGAAAAAAGGAAAAAAAAGTGAAACACCATACAAATATGCTACCATTATGATTTGAGAGGCAAGCACATAAATAGTGACCCTGTGAATTATGATAGACAGAGGCTGCTATGGTTGATGACTGACTACTGGGAAACCTAAACTTGGGTGAGATGATAGATATACCTTTGACTGGATCAATAGATCTTTGATATGTTTTAAGTAACTTGCATTACCTGCATAGCAGCCAAGGTTCAATGAAGATTACCAGAACTTGACACTCAAAAACAGTTTATAAGGAATAGAAAATCAGATAATGCAAACTCTCAATATCAGGACCTGTGCTATACAACAATTAAAACATGATCAGAGAACAGTCCTCTTTTGAAAATTCCAAAAGGGTTATGGGATTTAGTCATGTAAGTGACATTTTAAAAATGTCCTTTCAGTGAGACATAGGCTATGACAGACAAGCTGAAGCAGATGTAGCTGCAGGGCTTGCGACAGTAATTTTCCCAGCCCTCTGTTTGGAGTGGTTAATAGCATGAATATACGCTCAACTTCCAGACACTTGGTTTACCATATGCTGATTTAGATTAAACTTCTGACGGAGGTAGGCTTGTACTAAGATACCAAACTGTGGCCTGAAATATTTGAATATTTGGAGTTAGAGTGTGCCTTCCCCATCTGCTGCCTCCACATCCACTTTCAAAAAAAAAAAAAAAAAAATAAATAAAATAAAAAAGGAAGAGATAGGGAAGAGATCGTCTTGTTAAAAAGCCATAGATGTTTATTCAGTGACTGAGTTAAAACTCAAAGGTACCTAAATGTCTTGTTCACCTCTCACCAGGGCTGTTGGTACTTCTAAAACTTGCTGTCACAATACTAAAATCAATGAGTGTTGAATAGCTGGATGCATGTTACCTAGGTTCCATGGTCCAAATGCAGCCCTCATTTAATCAAATTAAACTAACTGGAAGTCAGTGATATTGCCTGGTCAAAAGTCAACTAAAGTTAGAGATATACATGCTCACCTAGATTCCATCATTGGGCAATAATTATGGATGAGAGGAGCCACCTGTACACACAGTAGAACACTGCAGAAGCCTTGTGATCTAAACCCAAACAGCTAACAAGCTTGGAAACTCTATCCACCGGTATTCTTTGAAGATAACACTTCTCTTCTATCATTAAATAAATTTTAATGATAGAAGGGATTTTAATGATTGAGGGAATTGTGTGTGACGTGGTACTTTTCAGCCTGAAACAATAGTTGTATTCCTAGCGCGGCAGCTGTGGTAAGGTGAGCTTTTGTAATGTATCATCTCTACTCCCACACTAGATTCCTGTGACCCTTTTCCTGCAGTGACTCAACATAAAACAATGTGATAGACGTCTGGAACAAATCACAGTGCAAGATGCCACATCTGTGGTTTTCATTTTGTGGCAGCTAGAGGGCTTGATGTTTAACCAATTTTATCCACTCTCATCCACTGTCATCATTTGGGAAATTAAAGGGAAAACAGTGAGACCAGAAATTTCCCCCTAAGTATATCTTTATACAGTTTTCCTGCCTCTCTTCTGCAAAAGTGCTCAATAAGGTGTCTATTTTGAATCTAGTATATTATCACAAACTTAACAATATTGTAACATTATCTTAACCTAGTGAACAGATCTTACTTCAACTCATTAAAAAAGTAGAGAGAGTGTTTAGAAATGCATATTTCAATGCTTCTGTACCTAGAACTTATTTCTCCTTGCTGTACAGTAGCAAACCGAAATGAGGGACCATGTTTTCAAACTAATGTGTATAAAAGTCGGAGATTCATGGTTCCTTTTCAGTTCCTCTTGAGATCAGAGAGGTTTTGTGGGAGTTCAGCACCTCTGTTAGTGTCTTATTTAATGCTACTCGGATATTTAGGAACTTAATGAAAAACACATCTTTCTGGAAATCTAGCCTTGAATTAATTCCTTCTTTTTAACTGTGGAGAGGGTATTTTTACAAAACAAACTCCACCCTTTGCATCTTGTTTTGCTGAATAAAACAAACTGTTCAAATAGTAAGTAAAAAGTAATAGATTTTTTAAGGACCTGAGTTCACTGGCTATACAATCTAGTGCAGCAAAAATAGGACTCAAAATAAAAGCAGAAGACCATCAGCTGCCTCTCCTTCACCCAAGGCTTACACATATTGCTGGATCAAAAACATGAAACCCTTTAATGGAACACTACCCAATACAACACATATAATTGAATGACCTTGAGAAGAATGATCAGGGAGTTAAGGGAGAAGATCAATTTAAAATCACTTAATGGATGGAGGCATTTAAAATTTCATAGACTGAAGAAGGTGAAAGGTGCTATGGAATAATTGCTTCCATCCTCTAGAGGTAGTGTCTTAAGATGTAAATGAGAGCCCCTGTTCCAGTGATTTATCATATGAGAAATATACCATCACCAACGGAAAGATAATTGTAAGAAGTAAAGAAAGAGTAATTTCTGAACCCTGAAAAGACAGCCTCAGCTGAGGTTTGATGCAATGTCCGCTGCAGTCAGTGTGAGACGTAATTTTCCTTGAAAGATGCCAATGGATGTCAGTAAGTGTTGTATGAAGTCCCTCATGAGGTTACAGTTTTGCAGGAGAGAAATAAATTGTTATGGAATAGATTTCAGCTACTGAAGCTCAAGCCCATAGTGCTCCTGCACAGAAACAGGCTCCGTGACATGAACCCATTTAGCCACAATAAGACTGAAAATGTTGAAATTAGATAGATTCATAGGATCTCTCTAGTTTTTTAGTGGGTATGGGCACATGACCTGCCTAAGACTTTATGCATCTAACTTGCAAGCCTTTGGACATCTACAGCTCAGTAGCTGATACCATCTTACTGCATGCAGTACCATACATTTGTAAGCAGGACACTATGCTGGCTGGTCTGTCATTGATTTTCCATCTCATCCCTAGAAGGCAGTTCAGGGCATGCAGTGGTCTGAACAAGTATGGTCAGTAATGCTCGGTTATGGTCCATCCATGTTGCAAATAGGAATCATCCTAGACTCATCCAAGAATTATGAATTTTTTGCATTTTTTTGGCTTCAATGCAGAACTGGAACTCTTAGAAGCAATATATTCCTCATCAAAGTAGATGGGAATCACTCTTGGGCAAAGTTGCATCTTAAGGATAGAGTCACTTGAGGCCCATCAGGTCTAGCTTTGGACAGCTTCTCGCATACGGTGTCTTTCACCTCATAGACAAACATAAAAATTCTCTAAGTAGCTCTCTGTGACTGGTACATGTCACACTTTTCAGGTGATGGAACTATGTGACCTACTAACTATTTCCTAACATATATCAAGGTATAGAGTTCTGTCCTTTCTCTTCCTCCTTGATTTACTTTTGCCCTGATGATTTTGACTAACTAATGAGGGAAAAAAATCACATAACCTAAAAAAGTGTTTTTCATGGAGAAACTTGAGTATGGAAAACTCTCCTCAATTTATGCCTCCATCTTCTTGATATATGTCAGTTTATCCCTCCTGAACTTGCCAGAGGCTGAAGGGAAAAGATTATAAAGTAGAGATTCACCTAACTCACTCACTCACTCTTCCAAGCCCTTCATCTCACAGGAAATGGTTCTTTCTCTAAACTCTGACACTGCTGCTGATGAAGTGCACTTCACTTTTGAACACTTTATTCTACCATTCATAGGCCTTTGAACTGTTGCTTTTAAATGTGGCTGTTGTTGAATTAATGAATAATTTTGCCAGGTGTGAGAGCACATGAAGGGAATACCAGCCATAGACATAGGTTTATCTGTGCTCATTTATACATTAAAAGATGTTTATTAGTGTAAGATAAAAGATCTGGCTCATTCCCATACCTTTTATGTGGAATTCAAATAATGAAGGCAGAGGTAGTAAAAAACTTTTGAGAAATGAATAAATAAATGTGATTTACAGATGCAAGGAAACTAAATTACTTCCTATATGCAAAACTCATTAAATATATTGCTTATTTAATCTGACTTGGATTAAAGATATAATGCTGATATACTGACTTGCCATCGTTCTGAGAAGAACCACGACATATCAGTGACTACAAAATAAAATAGAAGCCATTTTAGCTTCTGTAGCTAAAATGGCTTCTATTTTATTCTGTAGTCTATTTTTATTTTCTATCTTTTATAGTCTATTTTTATTTTCTATAGGCATTGTAAGACTGGAGGTGCTTGATCTTTTGGAGGCAACTGAAGAAAGATTTGCTTGCCATTCATTTGTTCATAAAGGAACATCTATCTTCATACCTCTAGTTGGCTATGAACAAAGGCTGTAGAGGAGTTCTCTCAGGATGAACTATTTCTTGAGCAGTGTTGTTAGGGAGTAAAGAGATTGTCCTTCTTTGAAGCTCCAGAAATAGGGTTCATCTAAGCCGAAACACTGTGTCAGTGATGGAGGAGGAGCTGTTGCTCTTAGTCTGTGTCTAGACCTAGGTTTTGATGTACGCCATGCTATGTTCTGAGGGCCAGGTCTCCCACTCCCGGATTAACACCTCTGTAGAACATGGTCTGTTCTTACCTGGGTAGTAAGTCAAGATTTCCCCTATGCGGAAATCAGGATACTGGGGATATGGGAATAGTGTTCTCCCAAGTCTTTCTGCAGAAAGAGGTGTGTATGCAGAACTGGAGAAGCTGTATGCTCACTGGGTGAGCTGGTTTAGTTTTAGCCATAATGATATGGAAAACCTGTCCATGGCCATCTGACATGTCTTGCTCATAGTTACATTAATGGTCACTACCTCTGTGATCAAGAAGGCATACTTTCTGTAAATCAGACTGCCAAAGATCATCAGTCTTTTCTGTCTTCTCCTGAAGTGCAATCCACTTCCTCGGATGTGTAGATAACTGACAATAGAGTATAGGCTATTATCCATTCTGTGAGCATTATCTTTCTTTTCTTGTGAGGAAAGGGAAAGCTTTTATGGCTTCTAATCATTTATACTACAGTTTATATTTCTATAATACTGATACCTGGCTTTCATGATGTATTTTGTCATCATGACTATTATGGCATTTGAGTTCAAGAGAGCAGTGAGATAGTCACACTATCTACTCTCCTAGACTTCTTGCTCCTGGCTTCCTTAAAGTCAATGAAGAGAAATAGCCTTGATGCTTAGGTACTGGCAGTGACAATCCAGCTGCAAGGAACTTGATTTTTTGTGATAAGGTGTTGGGCAGTGTTTTATGGCCTGTTGAGTTGTCCTGGGTTGATTCTGTGTTGAATCTCCACCACATGTCTTTCTGCAGTGCATAAGATTTGGTAGTTCTCAAAGCCACAAATCTTCATCAGGAGGATGACAGGAGAGAATGAAACACGTGCTACAGAAGTTGGTCTCAGCACTTCAGAGGAACTCAGCTCTTAGGGCCACAAAGGCACTGTAAAAAGCTATATAGAAATGAATCCTAATTTGTAAATGCTGAGAGAGGATAATGAATAAATGTGAGAATCACAATGTTTGTCACTTTATAAAGTTTATTATGATGTTCTTAGATCAACTGTTTTCTAAAACAAGAAATAGTGCTTTCCCCTCTGCTGGTCTTAGCCAACAAATGCTACTTAACACTGAGAAACAGGCATCTTAAGAAAAAAGATAAAGACAAAGAACCTCTTCTTGAATACACTGATATTAAGATAATGAAAGGTTTGAATGGTAGTATTATTAAAGGTTGACAATACTGGATTTTATGATTCTCTTTATACAGTTCAGATAAATTAAATAAAACTAGCTCTTATCTACACAGCCCCTAAAGCCACAATGTAACAATAGTCCCATGATCATCTTCAGTAAGGTACTTGAAGTCAGGGCAGTACTGTGAAGAGGAACCAATGTCAGATGCAGTGTTTAGACTACTAAGGACAGTACTGGCAGGACTGAAGCTATAATGTACAAATTTCCTGTATTTATGTCAAACACAAAGGATGAGTAATCAAAGATACATGGTCAAGAAAAAAGGACAAAATTTATGGTGGGTATAATGCCACCATGCTGATATCTTAACTGACAGCGCAGTGTCAAAGATATGATGCATAGGGAGCTTACTGTCGAATATCTGCACTTGACAAGTGTGACATCCACTTGAGGCACAGGTCAAAAGACAGTCCTTCAGCACTTGGGCCATTCATCTCTAATTGCAACACCAAATATGAAGTGATTAAGTAGAGCCTAGGAGCGTCTTCAGATGAATAAACTAGGTTTAAAAGCATCTTCAACTTCTCTTTGGTAAACACTGTGTCTGCCTACTAATATATATGGAGAAAATTAGTGTTTTCATGCAGTGTTTTATGGTACATTACCTAAACTCAAAGAACAACTCAAACTCTGTGTTTCTTTGCTAATAGTGGATCACAATGTTTCACTACCAACTATGGGTGTCACAACAATAATTTGACAGGCTATAAACAGAGAATATGCTCTTTGGTGCAGTTCTTACAGTCTATTCTCCACAGCCTCACTCATTGAGGTGGAAAAAATTAAGATATACGGCTTAACCAGTATGTTTACAAGTATCTAACTAGGTATTTTCTTTAAAAAATAATTGAATTACATATATAATTAAAAATATGTTGGTTATGGCTTTATGAATTTGAAAGTGCTTTGAAAGAACTCTAAAATTAAGACAGGAAAATGTCACATTTTTCTGATACTGAAAAAAATGACACATGATCAACATTTAAAAATTTGTCATAATGACTTTTTTCTTTACAATTGACATAATACTAGGCTTTAAGTTCTTCATTAACTATTAAACTTGCTATAATAGTTTCAATTTCCAAGTGAAACTGGGAGATTACCATAGGACTTAAATGAAAAAAAAATAGCTCAAGCTATTTGAAGGATAGTAACACTGTCTCAGCACAGCAACTTACTTAGACGTATACTAAAATCCAGTGGGATGACTCATTCAGATTAGGTACATGTTGACTGAACCCTAAAGCAAGATGTGTTTGACTGTTTTTTTTCTTTACTATAGCTCCATAAAATACTATTAAAGTTGCAGAGGTAAGAATTAGAAATCAGGAAATGCTGAAGCAAAGCTGACGTGGCTATTCTTATCTGTATGTGTAGTACAGAACAAGGTATTTAGCTATTTTTGTGCCATTTCTTCCAAGTGCATGCATAGGTTAGTACTAAACAATTTCTCCTACATGTTTGAAGGAGAAGTATGAAAAGAAAGCAGTTGGAGCTAATGGGCTACATATTTAAACAGCATCATAGCCTTTAAAAACAACTGAAGCACAAAATCAGCCATAATCTGAGTAGAAACCACTGGTGGAAGATTCTCATGGTCTAGAGGGATTTTTTTATGGGTGCATCCATGCCCCTGTTGAGCTGTTAGACTCCCTTGTCATGCTCTACTGAACAAGAAAAAGAAAAGGGGTGAACAAGAGCAGGGTGGCAAGTGGCACTGGGACATGGCCTCTGAAGCATGACTAGCTCTCACAGACATATAAACAAACATCTCTTCTGTCTCTACTATAACACATCATCTGCTCCAGTAGATATAAATATATACCAAGATAATTTAAATAGCTTTCCTCATCAGAGTTGCTGGCCTACCTCTGCATTAATTTCCTCTCCATGCAACACCTCTGACATTAGCAGGACTTCACATGGCTTAAAAGAGGGGAATCTTCAACCATGAAATTTTAAAAAAGTGGCACTGAACTCATGTAAAGCCGCATTTCTATTTAGAGAATGGCAGCATATTTGTTTGAGCAAAATAACTTTCTGATAAATTACTTGAAGTATGGGAGTAAGGATTCTTCTGACTCTAGCTGCTGAACAATTTTAATTGAACTGAATTCCTCTGGTGATTCCCTTATAACCACATCATGTTCTTGACAGTTATTTTTTGCTGAATGACTATTATATTTTATAGTCCTCTGTGTGGGTATAATATGTTGATCCCTCTCCTTAGTGACTCTGGCTTCACATCTCACAGTTTCTGTCTTGCTCCTTTCCATTCCTTTTTCAACTGATGATAGTTGGAGGGTGAGGACAACTGGAGGGTGAGGGCTCAGGAGAGAAGGGGCATGGGGGCACAGGAGTGGCCTTGCAGATGGGCAAACAATACTCTGGAGCCCAGCACCGCACAGAGCTTAAGCAAATGCTTAGCTTGCAGCAGGAATACATGACTGGAGGAGGTCAGTGGGATCATTCACTTTTAGTTCTAAGAGAGTGCTTCAGGCTAAACTTGAATGTTGTCCTAAACTGAGATAAAATTCCTTTGAATACTTAAGCAATTTTCTGAATCAACACTTCAATTTTCAGGTAAGTCATCAGTCCTATTGCTACTCTTCAATTTGTTCAGCAGAGAAAGAAAACCCTCTCTCATGAGATTTATTGTAACAATTGTCAGTGCTTTCTTCAAACATGTTTTTTGCCTATTTGAATTTTTCAAAATAGACTTTTGTAGTGAGCTTTCTAAAGGAAAATTTGAGAAGCTATGAGATATATAAATTATGTATCTTGTAAGTTTTTTGAAATAGAGCTCAAGGTCTTAACAATACTACTAATACTATACAGCAATGTCTGCTAGTAGCTAAGCCTTTTTTATATCCCTGAGATCATACACTTTAAAAGTTTTAGAGGAAGCTACATTTGCCTGTTATCCTTAAGAGAGGATTTTAATAAATATTATATCATTAATGTGGTTCACTGAATGAAAACATAAAATGAATCCCTAGATATCAGCTTTCCACTGAAGTTTATTGAAGTTTAGTAAGCTACAATATTAGCACAAATAAATAAACATTCCAGTGCAGGCACTCATATGAGAGATTAAATAAGTAGGTTCAGATACGGTTTAAATTTGCTACTACTATCCTGAGAAGTACTTTAGAAGGATCAGCTGAGCACAAAGGGACAAGCAGAACAGAGCAGAGGATATGGGAGATAAACTGTCTTAAAAGTGAAGCCCTTCTGGAAATGGAATTGACCTGGTAGCAATGATCCCTGAAAAACTGTGCAAGAATCTGCAGTTTTATGAGAACTGACTGTAAAATATGTTTGTGTCTAAAGGGTTTATTTGGGGTACATTAGGGAAATAACCAGTAATATAACTAATAGAATATAAATTGGTCAAAAATACCTTTCAAAAAGCAATGTGTTTAGCCTCACACTATCTCTAGTCATGGCACTTGTTTTTAATACTCTGTAGAAAAAATACCTAACAGAAGGATACCAGAAGAAATACCTGGCATAACAGAGATGCCTCCCTTTAAGGTCTATCCACTAGAGTATTGAAGAAAATGGCACTTTCCAGCTCTTCACTCGTTCTTTTGACTTTGTTCAACTTTATGGCATGACGGAAGATTTATTAGGCCAGAGATAGGGAGTCAATAGAAAGAGCATGGTTGAAACTTGTCTGGTAAGCAACCTTAAATGCAAAAGGAATAAACTTGGATTTTAATCCTAGTGTGAGAATTTTTTAATTATTTTGTACAGCCGTTCTAGCTAATCACTGACATGTAAGCAGTCTCCAAGGCTGAGAGTGGACTCCAGATCTCCTATGGCTTTCAGGAGATGCACATGAGCGCTTAGCCACTAGGCAAGAGATCATGCCCTAAGCCACACATATCTCTTTTTATTGGGCCCACTGATCATCAGTTCTGTGACTGTTTTAGTATAAGACATGAAGAGTTACTGAGAGAAGTGAGTATGATTGCCTCTGTACCTTACGTAGCACCAACAGGTGATTTCAAGATACTCCAAAAGAGCTTCAAACAACTTTTACTGACTGGTATGGACCTCTTGGGAGACAGCCCCAAGAAGAAAGAAAATGTCTAGGTGGTAGTTTTCAATGGCTTAGATATTCTGTCATCCATAATGATGCCCTACTAGATATATATATACACACTCACACACAAACACAAATAAGACAAGTGTAAGACCATTTTAATGCCAAACACTACGGAGCTTTTGCAGTTACAACTCAGGGGTGGTTTGAAGAAGCTTAGGAATCTAAAACTTACCTGAATCCCACTAAAATTTCTGTGCAGCACAGTACTGTATCTTACAGAAATGCCTAAGTCATTTGCAATAAATTAGCCAAGGCAGGATGTCATACTAATGTGCCTGACATCAGGTGCCTGAACCACCTCATTCAGGGTTAACTTGGGCATCACTGTGTGGTATGTTCTGTACTATCTAGACATGCTTTTTATGGAGAAGTACCTAAAAGTGTATTGCACTGCTCTTGTGCTTTAGAGGGAAGTCATCTAATGCTGATATACAGTTGTACATTTTCCCTGCTGTGATGATTCAGCTGTGCTAGCTGGCACTCTGAAGGGAAGAAGCCAAATCTCCACTCATTTCCTCACTCTTCCCACTCACTCCCCATGAAGAAGAGGCATTAGCAGCTGTGCAGAGGTTCTGTTATGCTGCTGCCTGCCGCTACAAGCAGCCCCCACAAAACCAATAACACTCTTGCTATTAGTAAATAAAATAAATGCCAAGATCATTTAAAAATGATATAAGAACTCTTAAGTGAGCAGAGTAGGCTCTTAAGTAGGTAGGCTGCCAAGTAGAGGCCAGTTAAAGTGACCAAGGCTTCTACATCTCTTTTTAACTCATTGCTTATAACAATGGAAATTACTCCATGTTGTGATGATAAGAATGCCAGACAGTCTATTCTTAAGCACATATTCATATATAAAACTCTCACAAGCAGGAGAAAGTATCCCATAAATGGAAGGAGAAATGCTTAAAAAGAAGAGAGTTTCTTATATATTCAGTCTTCTTTCAGTCTTATGAAAGGGACATTTCCTTTACAGCCATGACACAAACTCTTAAGGCTGGAAGACTCCTAAAGGGACCATCAGGTCACTTCTTGGTTTAAGGCAGAAAAACATTCAATGACCAAAACCACAATCCCAAGACCATCAGCTCTAACAATTTGCTGCTCTTATCTTTAGGAGGTTTTCTGCACATTCATCTTCCATTTCCCTTGTTGCAACTCATTTAAAGGCCAAGAAGAACAGATTCTTCTCTTTTTGCTGTGTAGTGATGTTTCCTGTGTTCTCTCCCTGTTGTCTGTTCTACTGAGAGAAACCAAAATCTTTCATCTTTTCTTCACAGCTTACCTCTCCACTGTTGTTGCTCTCATCTTTACTTTCTGCTGTTGGCCCGCACCTTTCCTGAAATGCATTAATGAAAAATGAATTCAGTATTCCAGCAGAGACCTCATCAGGGCTGAGCTAAGCAGAAGGCCCAGTTCATCTGTACTGTAACCTGCTCTCACAGCCATACATTCCAGTACATTTGCCTTTTCGGTAATGGCAGACCACTGCTGGTTTAAGTTCATCTTGAGATCCATGGTAATCACCAAATCATTCTCTCAAGACAGCTACTTGCTCAGTTGTTCCCCAGCCTTTATCTGAGCAGCAGATTATTCCTGCCTAACTGTGACATTTTAAGGCAAGCCAAGCACTGCAAGTCCTATTGAAGGAGCCCCCAAAGCTCATCAAGAACTACTTTTAGGGCTACAAAGATGATTAAAGGACTGGAACATCTGCCCTGTGAGGAAAGGCTAAGAGAGCTGGGCCTCTTTAGCCTGGAGAAGAGGAGAATGAGGGGGGATCTTATCAATGTCTATAAGTACTTGAAGGGAGGGTGTCAAGGGGATGGGGACAAACTCTTTTCAGTTGTCCCGTGTGACAGGACAAGAGGCAATGGGCAGAAACTGAAGCACAGGAAGTTCCACCTGAATATGAGGAGGAACTTCTTTACTGTGAGAGTGACAGAGCCCTGGAACAGGTTGCCCACAGAGGTTGTGGAGTCTCCTTCTCTGGAGATATTCAAGGCCCACCTGGATATAACCCTGTCTAACGTGCTCTAGGTGACCCTGCTTGAGCAGGGGGTTTGGACTAGATGATCTCCAGAGGTCCCTTCCAACCTTACTCATTCTGCCTGATTCTGTGCTTAGTAAGACTATTTTCAGATATATTAGACCTATCATATTTGTACCAAACATAAACACTTTGGAAACCTCTTGATGGAAAAAAATAAAGTAAGATCTTCTTCAGGATTGATCTGTAAGATAAGAAGGTTTGTCATATATACAGTGGATGAACCGCCTGATCTGAGGGTACAGAGAAGGTGGAGCCAGATGTTTCTCCAAGGTGCACAGCAATATGATGAGATGCAAAGAACAAAAATTGAAACACGGGCATTTCCAATTAAATATTAAGGAAAAAAAAATCATGAGGGTGTTCAAACAAACAAAGAAACAAACAAAACAGGTGCCCACAGAGGCTGTGGAATATCAATTCTTGGAGGTGTTAAAGACCTGAATAGACAAAGGCCCTGTGCAACCTGGTTTAATTAGACATGCTCTGAGCAGAGTGTTATATTAGATAACCTCCAGATTTCCTTTCCAAATTACTTTGTTCCATGACTCTGCTATAACTACTTTCTCCTTTGATGTTATTCAGGAAGAGCGAGGAGGAAACTCACCTGCAAAAAACCTCTTTACGTATTGCTATTTAATTTTTTTTATCCATCATTGTTTCAAACAATTCTAATGCTTTTCCCACTTACATAAGATACTGTAGATGATATGTAGCTGCCAATTACAAAGTTCATGAATGACCTGGAAATTTTATTTAAAATTTTACTGGCTAAATTGCTTGTTGGTAGAAAAACTGATGGAAATTAGTGCACTTCTTATTTTTTTCTCACACTATTTCCTTTTTCTGTCCTCAGGATTTTGTGGGTAAATTTTTGGAAACTGCAGCCCCTGCCCAGATATTTGAAAAACACATCAGGGCAGGAGCTGAAGCTTTGCTTCCATGTAGAAAAGGCACAGTGATAGATGGGAAGGCAAGAGTGATAGTCAATGGAAATATGTCAGGAGCAGGATGGTGGAATTTGAGCAAGAGTAGCAGGTATGGAACCACTGAAGTCAAGGATCTGAGGCAGGAGGGAGAGCTGGAAAATTGAAGACAAGGAAGTATCTCCTGGGAATAGCTTTGAATACAACAAACTTTCTACTTGTCAGGGCCAGGAGTGCGCCAATAGGCCTTGATTGCACTGAGCAGCCTCATCTGGCACCTCTACTCACACCCCCTGCACATCTGGGCCTGGGAGCTATGTTGTAGCTCAACCCTGGGCCACCCGCAGTCTTTAGCTGAGCTATATCATAACTGTCTCCAGTTGTTTCTCTGGCTTTATCTCTTGGATTGACCTTGGACTTACATTGTAGATCTATCTGTCTCCTGTCCTGTTACCAGCTCTGTCTCCTGAATGGACCCCTCAGACCTACGCTGTAGCTCTGTCTCCAGCCCCATCCTCTGCTGCTCCTCACTAGACTCTCTGGATGGACCCTGAACATAGCTGATCACTTTATTGTATCTGGGACTGTTGATACCCAGGGCACCACTGTTGGACTGTTGTTACTAGCACCTGGTTCTGCCCACCCTGCTCAGACTGTGTGACACTATATCTAGGCACGCAGCAGCAGTGACTAAACTGTGGTCACTCTCAGCTCCTGGCTTGTCCCATCTTGTGAAACAGCTCTGCTCATGCTGCTCCCTGACACTGTTTCTGGAGCAATATGTAATAAGGAAAGGGCAGCAGTCTGAAAAGAGAAGAGCCTTTGGGACATATTACAAAATCAGATGGAAAAGTGTTTAGGAACAGAGAGGAATGGGAGGCATAGGGTAACAGATTTGGGAAAAGATTTTGGACAGGGGAAGAAAAAGGGCTTGGCATAAATAAGGTACCTTGGATTAGGCTCAGAAACAGAGATAGTTACCCTGGAGTGTGGAGGCTTTTGGATGGCTGGGGAGGTTGTTTTTAGAAGGGTTGTTGACAGCTGTATCTCCTCACTGAGGCACTCTTGGTTAAGTTGGCAGTGTAGATAGGACAGCAGCTTGCACTTATGCTGCACTGAATTTCTTCTCTTCCCTCATCACTTTTGTGCTGCAAATATGTTTGTCCTGAGAGGAAAATGCCACCTTCAGTAAAATGATACCTATTTACAGCTGCAAATAATTTGACTCTCTCTATCTATTACAGTGTTACAGCTGTAATTATAACAATTGTTACACTTCTGTCTTGTTGAACTTTGCTTCTTCTTTCTTTTTGCCTCCAAAACTATTCCAGATGAGACTACAAAAGGTTTTTATTGCTGTTGTTAAGTTTAAATACCAACTTCCTTACCCTCTTTTCTCATTGGAGAGATGGTGTAAATGGAAGAACTCACACACCCAGAGGTCTTTAATAAAAGTTATGCCCAACTGAGCTGCTGTTTCATGCATTTCACTTTCTTTATCATAGATGTAATTCCAGTGATGCAACTGAAATCTGTTAATCATTTATCCAGTTAAAAAATAGTGAAACCATATATTCTTTTTTCAAATTGTGCTAAGTCTTCTATTGGTGACATGTTCATCATTAATAACTCACCTGTAAGTCTTAAAGGAGGTACCAGAAGAGGTGTGTAACTGAAAGAATTTAAAGAAAACTTATTGAAATTTGGGGAACTCCAGGAGAGTGGAGGACTGCAGTGAAATTTGGTTATTTAGAGGAGTCCTTCCAGTGACCTGAAACAGTAGGATAGATTCACTCATTTTGTGAAAAGTTAATTCGAGATTCTCGCAACAAAGATTTAGAGATTAAAAATCTAATTAATGTTGGTCAGTATGGCATCATGGAAAGCAGGTCTTGTTAAACAAAGCCGACAGCTTGTTTTCTGACAAGATAACAGGTCTGCCTCATAAAGGCAACTCTGCTGACATAGTTTATATAGATTTCTCCAAGGCATTTGACACAGTACTGCATGATTAAAAAACTAACATTGCATTGGAGTAGCCAGTTCATGTTGGATGGATTAAAGATTAGTTCAATGACAGCTCTTAAAATATGATTGTGAAGG
Source organism: Rhea pennata (assembly GCF_028389875.1). NCBI lineage: Eukaryota > Metazoa > Chordata > Aves > Rheiformes > Rheidae > Rhea > Rhea pennata. Next base: position 153,339,244 of record NC_084663.1, read on the forward strand.
GGAAGGCATCAATGAGTATTACTTTCAGAGCTTATAGAGAATGGCCCTTGGTCTGACAATACTAAAAAATTTTAATCAGCTACATAGGCTAGTGGTTCCGAAACTTTTCTGGTTGTGCCTCTTTGTTCCAGTCAGGCTCACAAATACCTCCCTGGTATAAATAACCTAACTTAGGTCAGGGCTCATCCCTTTACTCTGAATTCACACAAGCATAAGCATATTTATTATATCTTGCAGCCTCACTCAAACCCTAATTTGGTTACCATTGTTTTAGTTAATGGCAGAACAAATTTTCTGTTTATTGTATGACAGACTAACAAATTCAGATCAGAGAGCCAGCTAAAACACAGTCCACTGATATATGCTTCATGTGAACACCTCTGAGAATGAACATTACAACTGGGAATCTAGGAAAGAACACTAGGAACAAACATTTAGGAGTGAACAATACAAGCTCTGTTTACATGAGAGAAGACCATGACAGAAAACTCGAAAGTGGTGGGGTTTACCATAGGTAACTGCATCAGCCTGAACTTTGTGTTCTGTGCTGTGACTAATGATAACAATATTTATCAATAATAATAATAATAATTATAAATAATAATTACATAAATATGAAATAGAAACAAATAACAGATCTGGTATCCTCCTTTCTCAAATTACGGGGAAACGCTCAAAGTAGTTCAAAAAAGACTATGAAAGCTCATGAAAAGACTCAGGGGCTGGAGAAAAACTACACAGTGTGACACTTGGAAAACTTCATCAGTTAGTAAACTACACAGTTTTTTTGGAGAAAGAGTTGACAGGCAACTTAATTATTGCTTTTAGATTATCACACACAGAGTTGATGCTGTGTAGGGGAAACTATTCAGACAAATGCATAACAATGGCTGTAAGCTTACGCCAGACAAGTTCAAACTGGAAATCTGAAGAATTTTCCTAACGGTAAGGGTAGTTAAGCACTGGAGCTGTTTGCTAGGGCAGGTAGCAAGTTCATCATTCTCTGGAGTCTTTAAAATGATCTATCTATAAGACATACTTTGGTCTAGTTTCTAGGAAAAGTTCTACAGCTGGCATTAACAGATAATCTAGCTAAGTAACTGCAGTATTCTTTCTGGTCTCAGAGTCCAGCTCTTTCAATGAGAGAATAAAATAAAAATATATTTTTATCATCAGCTGAAAGATTTACTTACTTCTATACCATCTTTAAAAATTCAGGCTTATAAATCCAAAATGTTTTTATGCTGCCTCAGGTCAAGTGTTGCCAGATGGTACTATCATATGTAATTCTCCCTGAAAAGTACCCAGAAAGTGGCCCATTGCCCTTTCCTGGGAACACTTTCTGAATTGCTGTTATATTCTCTTATTGTAGGTGTAACAGAGACTGACACTGGGAAGGAGGATCTGTGTTAGCTGGTGAGTATTTTCTGTCTGCCTAGGTCTTACATCAAGAGTCACCTCTTTAGGCTGAATTACTGCCTTTTCTAGCATAATTAGCATTTCCCATCCTTTCCATAGAACCTGGGAAGCTTCTTGTTCTCAGCAGCTCAACTGTGCCTCTTTCTTCCTGGAAGAAAAACTGTGCAGTTTTGGAAACACTTTAGAAAGTTTTTGAAACTAGGTGGTGGAGGGGAGAAGGTTGAGTGATACTTCTGTTTCATCTCATTCCAAGTCCAATATATATGCACGAATATACCATATTACAGTGTAGAATAGTCATGGATCTCCTGCCACAGACTTCTCTACTTAGGTCTTGTCAGGAAACTTCCGCTGAAATATTTTCCAGTAAAATACACACTTCTCTTAAACTGACTTTTTATAAGATAATATTTCAATTTCTTCCCAAGAGAAATAAATTTCTTTTCCACCAGAAAAATGAAATATGCCTGTCTGCCTGCTATATCCTTGCCAGGTTTGATTCCACCCACTTTTTTTTTTTTTTTTTTTTTTTTTGATCAGAAAAATATGTCAAGAGCCTTCAAAGGTGGGCAAGCCAGGAGGCCAAAAATGTCCATTTTGATATATTAAAAATTCATTTTTTCCACACTAGATATTCATCCTCCTAAAAGACTCGGCACTGTTCTGATCCTTTAAAAGTGGAAAATGATTCAGGAGGCTTTGTTTAATTAGTTGTTTTTCATTGCTTAGCTGGAAATTCCCACCACCTCTCCTATCAAGCAAGGAAAGAACCTCTGAGTCCCTGGATGTGTGCGATGGCTTTCAAAGAAATGATGCTGGTATTAATACAGTGCAATAGTTTTGAAGGAAGGGGATATAACTTTCAAAATAATTTGAAATGGTCGGGTGGGATACATGAATAATGTTACATTATTAGAGCAGTATGGAATGCTTATTTTTTACACATAGGTCAGTTTAATTAAGATGCGTTAAGAGGATTGGAAATAGAGACTGACTCTCATGCTTATCCCTGCACATCTGATATAGGCAAAGTTATAAAAGGCTATTGATGGTGTCAGTGAAGCTCTTATTCAACCGTATATGTCTGTATCTACATTAGCAAATAGCATGGTGCAGTAGGAGCAGATTGGTACAACAAAACTGGAGCTGACAACGCAAGTGTCTATACTATTAGCACGTTGTGGTGAGGTTGCATCAGACTAGCTCTAGGATGGTCCTGTAGACTACTGCAACTTCCATTAGCAGCTGCAGTGCACTAGATGTGCTCCTTGAGTCTATTTCTGATAAAATTTCATCCAAAGGAACACAATTTTGTACAGCCCCAGATCCTCCAGGATGTGAAATGAAACATAGGAAATTGAGATGATTGGAGGATTTCCTTTAACAATGCACTCCTGAGCCAGATGAAGAAACTAGTGTAGACAGACATTAATGTTAAAAGCGTCCTCAGAAATTTACAGAACTTATTCACTACCCGGAACAAATCTAGAATAGATTTTCGTCCTTGCCAGGGGAGTCCACCAATGAGCCACGGAAATGTGTATTGTAGGAGGGAAGTTAAAGCATCTATTCTTAATTCATTGCTTATTAAAGTAAGTTAAGTGAAATTTGCCAAGAACACAGATAGGAGCTGAATCATGTTCACAGAGCAGTAGCTTTCAGCTTGGGAAACGTGGGCAGTGTTTTTGGACTCGTCTCAAAGGGCCTGTGAAAGATACCCAAGCAAGAGTGACCTTGTCAACGACCTTAACTTAGAGCAAGGACAGATTTAGGTTTAGCTAATGGAATATAGAAATGGTGGGGAAGGAGAGATGAAAGAATTTATTTCTCTCTCACTCTCCCCGAAGTGTTGTTATAGATCATTTATCCTGAACTGACGTTTAACTAGTATACTTGAAAAAACATTATGCAGACCCTATTTACTTATTCCACTTCTGGCAGAGGGAAGAAAATACTAGTGGCTCTCCAACCGGAGTAATGCCAAATGCTTATGCAAAGAATCAAGAGAAAAACAACAAACCGCAGACATCACGAATTAAGAAAAAAAGAATGCATTTCTGAATACAATTACCAAGAGGACATTCCAAAGAGAAATTCAGTACACAAATTAACTTGACTCTAGGCAAGTCTGTTTAGATACTTCATATGACATCCATCACTGAATTACCTTAGGGATAATTATTTAGTGAAACTAGACAACAAACAGGTCCATAAATACATGCAGCAGACATACTTGTTATGCCATTAGAAGGTTAAGAACCCATTATGTTGGTAGATATATATAATTAGGAGACATTCTACTAGAATGGAAAGACTTTGGATGCATCAACTTAATTCATGTTATAAGGATTTTTACTGTTTTCTCTCTCTCTCTTTTTCTAGGGTTTGTATAATGTTCACTCCTTCACTTAGTGAGGAAATTCAACCACCAAAACATTTCCAGCTATGCATAGACATGATGTTGCCTTTAGGTTGACCTGTAGTGCTGCCTAAGTGTTGCCTTTAGGTTGGGTATCATAACTCAAATGCAGCAAAGACAGACCTTGAAAAATTATGTGTCACTGCTTTGAAATGTGAGTTACGTTTGGTTTTGTTCATGTTTATGTAGAATGATAAAACTGAATCCTACTTCTGATAGAAAACCTGACCAAAAGCACAACATGAAGGCATTTTTTGTGATACTGTAATAAGGATAACTGCTTTCTACAGTTTGTGTCATGTCATCAGGCAAATGACCTTGCTGTTTGACAGAATAACTAAGAAGCTGTAGGAGAAGCAGCTTGGGGAAAATGTTTTCCAGCTCAACAAAGCCCAAATCACCCAAGATCACCAGGTGATCTACCTTCAGCAGCTGCTCTTTAAGAAAAGATAGAGACAACTTTTGGAATCCAGGGGTGGAATTCAGCTTCACAGTTATACATCTGAATGCTGGTGTCTACGATGTAGATGTCTACATGGGATGCAGGTGCCTAAGCTTTCATTGTATACAGGGCATCCAGTCAACGGAGCCTAGAGATTACTTTGGCTGACCACATGTAGTTGTCTTTTTTTTGTCTGGTGACCTAAACTCTGTTGACCATACTGACTATATTTCCAATACACTGAATCTAGAGTTGGATCCTACCCTACTAGCCCAATAACACAGTAACAGTGCTAGAGAGAAAGCTGAAGAGAAAGCAATGAAGCATGGGTTTGTAGCTCTAATTATGACAGTGGCAGTAAGTTAAGAAAAATGAAGGCCTTTCTTCATGAACTGGAAAATATGTATTCCCTGTGTAAACTACTTAAATAATTATTAATTATTCACCTTATTCATGAAGTGCATGTTAATATTGATATATCACTAACGGAAATCTAGGACAGAGCTCTATGTATCTAAACAATGAATTTTCCCTAGTTGAAGACATAATGCAGTGTTTTCTAAGCTTTCTGAACATGACCTCATCTCTGGTGACACAGAGGATTCCATCTGCGCTGCCCATTTGGACTTGTGTTCAAGAGTAGCGTATTACTGCTAGGACTTTGACTTGTAGTTAAAGTTTGGTCCAGCCAAAGAAATGAAGCACAGAAGAAAGCAAATTAAGTAGGGGGATCCTGCAAAGAAAATTTCAGGAGATAATAGGAAGAAGTTAATATGAAGAAGTTCAGGCTGATGTACCTGTTGCACTGTTCTTTAAAATAAAAAATAAAAGCAAATACCTAGAAAGATAATTTTCCAGGTATGCACATTCTTCTGGAATAGACAGGACAGCCACCAGCTTCTTAGAGACACAAATGTGCAGAAAACCCCTAAGCTTGAAATCATTTTTGTTCACCTTAGGAACTGAAGATTTAATTCCAGTTTGACACAGTGCATCTCTCTCTGCAACTCCCTGCGCATTTCCTTGCGCATTACAAGAACTGAGGCTCTCCCACTCTCTGACATTTCTCATACAGACCTTGCCCAAAGTAATATTCACTTAGTAAGACCAATCCAGCAGAGAGTTGTTGGGCACTGTGAGGATTAACTCTCCCTTTCTCCCCTCCCCCTCTTCTCTCTGCTAAGACTTGTCGTTTCTAAATAGCCCTTCAGAACAGGAAGCTGCACCCAGTGTGAAGGCGGTGGTACGTGCACTGAACTCCTGGAGGATCACAGGGCATGACGGGTCAATGAGAACAACCAGCTGAGTGAGAAAGATGTTCTGTTGATTTCTCACCACGAGGTAACCTTTCAGAAATATTGATGCAAAGTGCAGGCATTGGCTAGTGCTTAAATAAGAAGATATCTCATTTGCAGGCTTGGGGATTTTTTTAGTGACAGTAGCTGCAGTGTCTCCTCAGGCCTCTTCTGAAATTAGTTTGTAATAGAATATTAATAATCAGGTACCTGTCTAATTGTGGTCACAGCTTTGCTGCAAATTATTTCACAAATTATTTTATATCAAAAAACTGCACTTATTGATCTTAGCTTTCTTTTAATTGATACTTTCTGTCTGTAACCACAAGAAACAGGATAGAGTTTTTTGTAGCTTTGTATAAATAAATACAACTTGCATGTGTCTACACAGATCTCTTTAGTAAAATAATTAAAAAAAAACCCTAACATTTGATACACAGCACATTTTTAAGGTTTCTCTGTGTATTATGAAAACAGACAATGCAAGAACAAAAACAATTACTTGGATCTGCAGCTTACTCTGCAGAACCACAGGGCTCTTTGAATTCATTGACCACCTTTGTTCTGCTCCTGAAGAATACAACGTACTTGCAAGAAGGAATAAATATTTCTCTGGAAGTGGCTTCGTCTGTCTCCAGAGATTAGACTGGACACCTAACTTCTGGATGACTGCAGTTAAGTGAAGCTAATCTTCCCCATAGTAAGGTTTGATGGTAACATTGTCCTCAAGCACATACCCAGAGACAATTGTCAGTCATCAGCTCAACTTTTAACAGTAACCTAGCATGAGACTAACAAAATTTTAGCTTCTGCCTGACCTTCCTACTTTCTGCATTTTATCTGGATCTCATTCGTATGTGTGTTTTTGGAGTACAGAGATAAGGACTGCTCTTATTCTACCTCCTTGACATTCTTCAATCTGACAGTTCCCTGTTTCTGTCTTCTGGCCCTTTGCACTATCAACTTCCATCTTTCTTTTGCCAGATAAGTAGAAGCAAGAAGTCCGCAGCCTGGTTTCTAGGAAGAGTTCCCTTTACAAATCAGTAGCACAATGAGGACAGTTCCAGTTTAGCCTAACACATAGTACAGTGTAGGTAGGAGAGGTAGCTACTCAAGACACCAAGACCCTGATGCAAAGAAATTCAGGAACTGTGTGCCATAGCCCTTCCTATTTTATGACGGCAGTACGTATCCTCTCTCTTATCTTCAGTGATCCAAGGTGGACTGAATGAAAAGGTTTTTTCCTCAGCCTCTGAACCCTTCCTGAATTCTGCTTGTTGAACCCTACTTGTTGTATTGACTCTTACGACAGATTCACTTTATGTTGTTTTCATTAGAATAGTTTTCAAGATCCACTTGTCTGGTTCTCCCACAGGACTCTACACTCTATATGTGATACTCCATGCATGTGGGAACCTCTCTCTTGTTTTTCTTCTGCCTTCTATTCCTTTGCTCTTCAAGGTCAACTTTGGAAGTAATACTTAAAAAACTCAGCCAAAACTAATAGTGGATCAGCTCTGTAATGACAACAATCATATTTATTCACTTATAAAAGGGATACTTGAAAATTTTTTAGAATCATCAAACTGTGATATTACTAACCTACATAATGACCAGGAGCCAATTTTTCTTTCTTCCTCTTCTTTCCCCATTCATGCTCATGTCTGTCTTGGTCAAAGACTTTGTTTGTACAGGAGGAGACTGCGTCCTCCTGTAACTTGGGGACGTGAGTGTAAGATATTAATAATTGTGAGAAATCTAGGTTATGTATAGAAGTTATGATTCTTTGGAGACATGCATAAATTGTGAATAATAAAAATCAGTTTTATACTCTGGGTAAAGGGTGACGAGCTTGTGAAAGATCAGAATATCATGCTAATGCATGACAGAAAAAGCTTATTTTCACCTCTGAAGGTAGAGCTCTCATTAATGGTATGGAGGAGGGAGGCAGAGGAAATGAATGAAAGGTGAAGTAGGAAGCAGACAATATGTATTTATATGGCAGCTTGCTTGCTGTATAGTTTTAAAAGAAAGTCAGCATTAGATGTAATCTCCTTTTGTTAAAACTCTTAAGAAAAAAATCACAATTTCTTTTATCCTGAACAGAGGGCAGTTAATGTCCCTGTCAGCTTCATATATGCTTCCCATACCCTCCAGCTTGAGATTTTATGTAGGCAGATATATACCTTCTACATTACTGCTGCACCGGATGACACCAGGTTTGCAGAATGTTCCCAAAGACATCAGCAGGCAGGATGGACCAAAGACTATAAACAAAGTTGCATAAACAATCTGCAGTGTTCCCCAGAATATCTACCTGTCAGCTATTATTTACAGTCAGACTGTGACACATTTCACTAGCTTTAAGCAACAGTTTAGAACTTCACGTAAGTCTTCAGGTTAGGCATTCATATGTAAAGTAAAGGAGATGCTTTACTTGGAAAGACTCCTGACTTCTATCGTTGAAAGGAACAGCAGAATACAGAGATCGGTTCCATGTGAATATGAATCCTGGATTTAATATGTGTTAGAAACTTGCTCTCATGAAACACCAATACTTTCCCTGACTAGCAAATGTGGGCCTCAATGTGGAGGCCACATGCTGAAAGAATATATGGTAGAGTTATCTTATTCAGGGCCTTCCTTGTCAACTATAATATTGGCCAGAAATCTATATAAAATTCATACTCTCTAAAATAATATTGTATCTGCATACTCTCTAAAATAATATTGTATCTGAAAAGCAATGTACTTCTGGAAAGTTGTTTCCCTCCACTGTGATTATAATGCCTCAGAAGACAAAAAAAAAAAAAAAAAGATAATTTTACCTAGAAAAAATTCCCACTGTAAGTGCATACTTTATGGGAGCAAAGCTTAGCTTTGCCTACTACAAGAACTACATATATATATATATATATACATCAGAGATATATCAGATTCTTCCCATTTGTCAAGTCCTTAAGACACACCTAGCTTTTCACTTTCATAGGGAAATTCTGTGTTGAGTATTAGTATCATCATTATTATTAAATTCAATGAGACCAGGATTTTACTTACTCACTAGCATGGGTTGTGTTTGCTAATACAGTACATAAAATGTACCTTCATGAAAAGAACATAAATTACATCCCAGGGGGCCAAAATACTATGGTTTTATCTAAAAATGCAGATCTGTCAACCCCACAACGTTTTACATAAATATTTAGCAAACTTTAAGTGAAGTGCAAACAAAACAGCTTTCCATTATAGATCTCCTTAATTTCTAGCAGCATTTTTTGTGATGTTTCCCAAACTATTTTATAGTTTGTATCCCTCTCTACATCTTCTAATTCTACCAGGTATGGATACGATCTTGAACTTTCATTTGGCACTCAGCAGTAAGAGTGAGTGAATATACATTGATACCATATTTGGTCAAATGGATGGCTATTGTAGTAACAAAACATTACAGTCAAAACCATTGGATTTGTGAGATTTAATTTTTACAGTTAATAAAGCTGTTTAGCAGGTTAGGTTTTCATTTGGCCAGTACTGGATTTAATTTTAATAGTATGATACTGTACTGATGTCCAGCAACAAACTTTTAACAGTAAATAGATCCACAGTAAATAGATCCTAGATTACCAAGCATCCAGCTTGCGGGGAATATTTAGAAACACCAGCTAGGTTCAGGAAGTGATGCACTGGCCCTGTTGCATGTGAGACCTATGAGGATGAGCCATAAGGTGGAAAAACTGCACTTTTCCTACTCAGAATCCTTTCAAAATTCCTATTTCTCCCCTCAAAATACGGAAAGTAGTAAAATGAAAGAATGTATTTGAGCACAGTTGAACTTGTCCATTCATCTACCAGGAATATTGTTCAGTTTGCTCAGAAATCTGCAGCAGCAGATATCTATCGGCCCTGCTTCTGACCCCTTCAGCAACTATCGATTTGTGACTGCATTTTAGTCACAAAGGTCCTGAGCAGGCCAGATCCCAGTCACGGAGGTGAAAGCCCCTGGCACTGATCTGGAATACTAAACCCACCCACCCCAGAACATCTCTTTGCTCCCCCACCACTGCCTTGAGCACCTCATCTTGGATAATTATGCTGCACATGAATCATTTTTTAATGTTTGGTTTAATACACACAGATTCTTTAAACAATAAAAAAAATCAGCAAACATCATCACGATCTGGAAATCTCTTTCTTAACTTAGAAAACGGTTTCTTAATGGCACAGGGGGAGAACACGACAGCAAGCTTGACAACATAATTAGAAGATTGTTACGAGGAAAGGGAAAAGCATTCTTTATACAGCTCTTACTACTTTCAATAAGATTATTCTCCCTGAATAGCTAATCAGCTTTTCTGGCTTCCCAAATCCATGTGCTTTAAGCTGCTCTCACAGTTCTTCTTAGTTGCTAAATGGCAAACAGTGACACCTCCAAAAGGGAAATTTAAAGTGTTAACCAAATGTGAGCAAACAGCATGATGGAGACTGCAGATAAAGAGATCTTTGGCAGATTAGCAGCAATTTAAGAAGATCACACTGTTACACCTGGGTTGACAAGAGCTGACAGGGTTTGTTGATCTCTGCTCCTATCTCCAATTTGAGTGTCATGTTTCAACAGAAATGAGAGGAATAAAAAAAAAAAAAATCTTTTCAGTACTGAACGTTGGCTCCACAGCAAGTGTTTATGGCAGCTGAAACAGAAAGGAGCTAAAGAAGTAAATGAAAGGATTAAAATAAAATTGTTCATGTCTTAAGCGCACAGCACTTCCTCCTAGTGATGAGCGTCCCATTCTCTCCCTTGACAGAGCCTCGTCCCAGCCACTCACTATCCACTTTGGTGTATGGAGGCTTTTTCTGCTGGCAAAATGTTATGAAATAATAAAACGGAATTAGAACTGGGAAAGAGGAGGGGAAATAACAAAATAAAAAATTCTCAATAACAACTGTGAGCACTGCTTTTGCATTGCTAATAGTACAGCTTATTAGAAGTTTGTTTGCTTTGCTTTCTTCCTATAAGTCATCTACTCGGCATTTATTTACTAAAGTTTTGATGATCTCTGCTCACTGTCTCTGGCAATAATGGAACTTGCTCCACCTGACCACCCAGGACTCCATCACTTTCCCTTATTCTAGAAACTTTTCTCGATAAAAATCTTTATGCACTTTCCCTTCAAAAGAAAAGAAGCTATGACTCCCTCTAGTTAAAAAACAGGAGGGACACAAGATTCTTTAAATGTGACTGACCCCACCAGTCATATACAATAAAGAAAGAAATGAATAAGGATACAAAATATAAAGTATCTGTAGAGAAACATAGCTAGAAAATAAGTCAGACTTCCACTAACACTCACAAGCACCATTCCAGTTGGCTAAAGTAGTAGTCTTAAAGTGGGTATAAACATAATTTAGTATCTGGGAGGATCAAACATGTGTAGAAATGAAATAAGTAGCTTCATGCACACTTTGCTGTATCCAGCACAAAACCTTGCTAAATAGATAGTGAAAAGGACTTTAACACTCCCTAAAGTGAAGATGCTATCCTGACACAAGAAATGCACAGCAGTTATCTAGACTGGGGTGAGAGAGGTTATCTTGTGAAGCCATGAGATGTTTTGGGAGAGCTGTGGTCATCTGTATGAAAAATATGAACTCACCTTTGCTTTTCAAGGGTGCGGTTTCACTTTGTACTTAATATATTTTAAGTGTAGCTAATGCTGGCAAGCAGATTTGCAATTTCCTCCCATCACATACATCTTCCGGGGGCTGTGCAGTAGTCCAACCACTGGGTATGGGTTAGTTTCGCAGTGGATTAGCAAACTGGTCCAGGTCACCACATGGTCACTCAGTGGAGTGGGAAGGGGAAGAAAGGCGGAAGAGAATGGGACTACCCTTTTGGGTTAGATCTCAGTCAGCATGATATGAAGTTACACTATTAAAGACTAATGATCACATGAAGCCGGTCTAAATTCAAGCTTCTACCAGAACAGGTGGCCACATTTCCTTTCAACCTTAGCACACGCTCCCTTGTGCCAGTGCTAGCAATGTTTTTGCACTCATAGTATGGACAGGGTCATGAAGCTGCTCTGATTAAAAGCTCAGGCTTTTTTTCCTAGTTAATTTCAACACGTATCATGTTCCCACTAAGGCTCTTCATGCAGCCAGCGGGTTGGTTGCACCAAAAGGAAGAAAAAGGTGGCGTAGGGCATATAGGTGCCCAGCTAGGAGCAGTGGGAAGGAGACCTGCTCCTTTTGGTAGAAATTTCAGCCTTAGTTGATCACTAAACTTAGGTGACTTGCCTCTGCCTATTGCAAGATATATGTTGAGGAAGCCAGTATCTCTGTTAAAATAGACCAAATTCCAAAGTGAATTTTTTCACGTAGCTTTTCAAGAGCCAACTTGATCTTCCAGCTGCTCTTACTGACACCACTGATAGGAGGTTTGTGCCATCATTTACAAGTGTATACTTGGAAAAGAAAGACCTTTAATGCAACAGTTATTTTAACTGCTTGATATTTTCACAAAGGCAGTGTAGACAGACATTACTTCTTTCTGTGTGAGCAGATAATATGAAATTTAGTCATGCCATCTAAATGGAGAATTAACCAGTGATCAGAGGAATGGGAGACTGATGGAGAGCTGGCACTGTCAGTCATCTGCAGCAGGACTTTAAGGCCTAATTTTCCTAAGAGAGAATGCACTTTCCAAATTGCAGTGCAATTTTCAAAAAGTGGGAGCTGAATATTTAAATGCTTGCTTCCTCCGCACCACTGTGTTAAGCACCCAGCTGTGCTTTCACCTAAAGTCAATTTGGAAACAGTAATAAAAACACATATTGCATGTAGTTTACACATATAATGGCAGCCCTAGTAGTGCACAAATCCTTGTAACTACATTAACAATCTCTTATTTTTAATACAGAACGTAGAACCCAATTAATGTCACTTACATTTGAAATGTTAATACCCTGAGCCTCTATCTAAGTAAATAAATCTTCATGATCGCACCAGATCAGCTAAAGGGAGAGTGACCGAAACAAAAAATATCTACATATTTAATTCAGCCTGTTTCCTAGGCATAAAACTTATTTTCATCTATTTAGTGAGAACTTTTACTCAAGCATATCCTCTCATCCACTCTGACAGGATGGTAAAAACTCCTGAAAAGCAGGAAGATGAGGTGCCTAGTTTAAATGTGGACCAGCATTTCAGTTAGACAGTGGCTGGTAAGTGAGTGTGGAGATGAGAATTATGGTTGCTTGGGATTCTCACGGAAGATAAATAGAAAAAGGTGTATTTCACATCACAGTCAACTGAGGCTGCAGGACTTGTTGCCTTTTAATTTCAAATGAAACACAGTAAACTCAACAGACATCACCGTCAGTTTTTACCAAAATGCATGTGAAATAGGATATTGCAAGTCACCACAAATGTTAGAAAGGGATAGATTTGAAGGAAAAAAAAATTCCAAAAGTTTGCTAATTCAATTCAAATCCTTTTTAACTGTTACATACAGTACCTAAGTGAACTGCAAACCACACAGCATATGTTTTTCTCGCTTGTTTTAGTTATTCTCATTCCCAGCTATAGTGACATCAAATTCTTATGTTAGGATAATAGTTTATCCAGGAAAAGAATAAGACTCTTTAGTTCAGAAACGGCATGGTACCCTTTTAACCGGTGAGACAGGAATGATGGTGCATGTGATGTTTTTGCAGCTTCACACGACACGGGCTAGTGGTAGACACATCACAGTAGAGGCAGACAGAGCCAGCACTTGGTCTTGAACAAAACACACCAACTGCCAGCCAGTGCACTTGATCCAGCTGTTGGTTGCTTTTGGAGGGGCATTTGTAAAAGCAGCTCTTGCTTAGAAAACAAACAAAGCAGGTTTCTTATGATGTGAGAGAGGGAGAGTTATTGCTGACCCTCTAGAAACAGGAGATGTAAACCACAGGCTGCGATTCACCTGTGTTCACAGAGGATGTTTGAGGCAATACTGGGAGCTCAGTGCAGCTCTCCAGAGCTGCAGACCATCATCTTGTGCACATCAGTGCTCCTCCTCTCGTGATGAAATTCTCTCTGAATACCGCTCGTGAGTGACAGAGGCTCTAGAGTTAATGTGGTTATAGGAAGGTTAGACTGCAAATATTAACTAACTGCTCCAATTTTTTTTGGCTTCACTGTAATGTGCAGTAAAGCTGTTGCTGTTAGATTACCCTGTCCCTAGTCAATTATATTAGTACTGTCAAAAATAATGCCAAAGGCTGTATCATGTTTGTTCTTGCCAGCTGAAGAGACTATAATGGACATTGTATTTATGGATTCTCCATATCTTCTGAAATAAATTAGTCTATCTTATTAGACAGGCAGCTTTTCTTGTTCTTTGAATGATATTTATTTAAAAATCATAAAATACATTAAAAAGAAAAGCCAGAAATATTTTGTAGCCAATATAAAATGACAAAATGGATAATTTATTTCTACTCACAAATATTTGTTTTTATTTACAGTTTTTAAAATGTTCAGGCAAAATGTATATCAAGATTACCTGACTAGTATCTTAACATTGAACATATTACATGTTTTGAGTTTCTACTCAGAAATCAAAACAGGCCAAAGAACACCACAATGAGAACAGAAAACTAAAACAGACATATACTGCATAGTACCAGAATCTCAAAAGCAAGAGAAGAAAGAGACCAAAGATTATCCAGTCTGTCTGTCTGCGAGTGTGAGATTACCCTCTCTTTACTTTTGCCAGTACATTTCAGTTTTTAAAGCCTTTTAAAATCATTTGGAAGAATTTTTCATATCTTAGCAAACATGAAGTTTTTGCAATAACCATTTTAAGGGTTTTCATTATAGTTTCTGTCCATGAGTGTTAATTACAAAATGCATAGTAATCACAAGGAACACTTGTTCCTTGATATCTATATCTATATGAATGGATATAAACGGTATAAAGTGTTATACCATTCCCTTCTTTTCCTCCACTGTGCTACTACCTTTGTCATTGCTTATTCAAACAGCTCATATATTTATTTCTAGACCTCAGTCCATCCAACATTTTCAGCAGTTGTGTTACTCTTTTCTAAACTTCTTCATATGAAATGACTGGCCAGGACTGACTTCAGTTTTCAAAGTGGACTCACTGAAGTCTCTTCAGAAAAAAATACCTTTAAGTCAGCAGTCCAAAGTAGCATTCAAGATTATCCCAGCACTATGACAATGAAAACTTGTGTTTAGCACACTATGCCTTACTCCCAAAGGTTTCTTTCAATATTACTGCTGTCTGGTTTTTACTCATACACTGAGTCTGTTTCAGGGTCTGTGCGGCTCTTTATTAATTCACTGTTCTGACAAAGTTTTCAGTTCTATCCAAAATAGAGCTAAATGAGGGAATCATACCATTCTCAAGGGCTTGCAGATGTACTGTGCCTCACAAAGTAGGGAAATATTCACAGCGCACTGGACAATCTGACCAGCTATTGATATGGGAACTGTACGATTTTCTGGATGCCTCGTGTGCGTAGGAGCTTCTGGAGTAATGTGAACATTTGGAGGCTATGGTTTGCCAACATGATTTTCAGAAAAGAGTTTCTTGTACTTTTCCCTCCACACGATCACACACCCATAAAAAAGGCAGTAATGTTCTCTTTATTTGTTTTTCCTGATACCTTATAAAACTAAAAAGTAAAGGTAAATAGCCTATATCTGAACCCTCTGGAAGCTGGAACATCTGTGTGACAAGGAGCAGGCAAAAGGGATAGCATTCACCATGACAGATTTTGTGGAAAAATCAGTCTTCAGTTGGAGAGCTATCAGCCAGCGTGTCATGTATGCCAGATTCCAAACCAGATTCCTGAGATGTCAATCATACAGAGCTGTTTTCTGACAGAGGAAAATAGTGACTAGGACAAATTCCACAATTGCCTCAAAAGTGTGATTGACAGAATACCAAAACACAACTTAGACTTTGTGATGGGTGACATTAATGCCAAAGTAGGAGCGACAACCAAAGAACGGAAAGCGCAGCAGAGAAGCCTGGGAGAGGAACTTACCAACCAAAATCCAAGAGACTCCAGTGTTGTGGTCAGTGTCTGACCTAATTCTTAGAAGTAACCTTTTCCTTCTAAAATGCGTGTATACGATGAAACATGAAATTTGCCAGTCAGCAAGAAAATCTCAGAACAATGCAGACCTCTTCTCCCTTTCAGAACAATGTAGACCTCTTCTCCCTTCTCCTTCTCAGCTGACTAACCATGTTGACATAAATTAGGGATCCAGATAAATTATTCAAGATGCAATGGTATATTGAGCAGTCACACTGAAATGAATGTCCAACAACACACAAACTTCCATTAAAATCACAGGAAGGAAAATATTCCAAAAAAACTGAATGGGCTTACAAGAACCTCTGTAAAGTAAAATCACTGAGAATGGAGGTCCACATAGGTAACCTCAAGAATCTATAGCAAAGGTCTGCAGCAGCAAGTGATAAACAGTGGAAGAGACGCTTTTACTAGTTTTTATCCTGAACTCTGTGCTCCAGCAGCTGCTTTACCAATATCAAAAGCAGCACATGTAAAACTAGCTACATATATCCAAATGAGTAGTCAACATCGTATCTGTAAATGTAGATACACTTAAAGTTAGAGCTTGAAGGAGACTTTTAAGTAAAAGGCTAAATGGGGCTAAAACTACTGAAACAGAGTCAACGGCCAGTCTAATGCTTGGTCAGAAATCTCTGCGGCTTGTGCTCCACTCCTGCACAGGGCTTCAGTACCATGAATAGCTACAGAATAACCTCAGCAGCATGAAGAACCAACTGTGGAAAAGTAACAGAAAACAGAGATCAACTACAAGAAGGAGGGCAACAGAAGATGCTTCTTTACAATTCTGTTGATTTTTTTAATATAAAAACCTGCTTCCTAACTCACTGGAGTGAAGTTATCGATCAGTGAGCTGACTGGGAGGTCATTTACAATTGCTTGCATAGCTATCAGGATAACTTTTTTGTTGTCCCACGCAAGCAGTGAGCAATGAAATAGCACTAACATTATTCATACTCCTACGTACCTTCTGACTTCTTCACTACCCACCTCAGAGCTCCAGAATGTCTTTTTAGGATATACAAGGTGAAAGAAATTGTCTTTCCTTAAGAAATTTCTCTCATTTCTTCAGCCTTTAGCACTCATACTGTTGATATTTACATTTATTAGTTCAGTGAAGAGGATTCTCCTTCGTTTCAAATGATTAGAGATTAGATCAAGACCTAAAAGAGTATGGTTATAGAGCAGGATAAGAAAGATAAGAAAAACCTATGAAAAAAGGAACACTGGAATGGCTTGCAATACAGTGGAATTAATCTGTAACCGGACAGACAACATTGCCTGATGTACCTGTGTTCACTCTTGTTCAGCCTAGTGAAACACATCCAGAAAAGAGCAATTTGAGCAAAAGACAATATTCAAGAAACTCCCTCTTCCAAAATGATAGCAGTGTGTTTAGTTGTCACTCTGATCTGAACCAGCTAAATGAACTGCTCATTCCTTCCTGAGGAACAGATGAGGTTTCACTCAAGGACCTTTACCAGCTGCTGATCTAAGCAAAAAGGTGTAAGCAAATGATCCTAGCACATACAGACAGGGAGGTAATGCTTCTGCTTCACAGCCACAGTCAAAAGATTATCTGTCTTTTGATGTATTATACATCTTTTCTTTTTTCATCTATTACATATACTTCAATACAAATACTCCATTGTATCATATCAACTTACTGTGGAGCGTAATGTAACAATTTAATGTGAATGTGACACATCTAAAACAAAGAAGTACATTCCTTCTCGCATGACCAGATATGTATTACTAGTTCAACTAGTGGTGCAAGCTGCTGAAGTGTTATGAACAAAGAAATGTCTGTTACAGATGCCAGCTGGCAGGTCACCAAGTGTCCAAAGACTATCTCAACTTTCAACAACACTAAAAGCAATCAGGCGGCTCTCTAAACACTGCTATCAGATCTATCTTCTTTAAACCCTCCCACTATAAAATTCCCTCTCTTTAATATTTATCTACTTTACTTTATTCTTTATTTACAAAATAATATCTATTTAGTTATAAAAGTGAAGACAGCATTCCAAGTCCAAGCTGGAAATGGTTTTCCTCCAAAAGAATGCCATTCGCGTGTGTGCATGTGTGTGCAGAGAAATGCAACTGTACATGTACGGATATATCCATTTGCCTAAGTACTTTTGAAACCTTGGCCAATTTTAATCAAATTTGACAGACTAGCAATCTCAGAGCTACAAGTTGCATGGAAATACATTGCCAAGTAGAGAAGAATGATTTTGTTACTGCGTCCACTCTAGGAAAAGGCACCTATGTGAGTTTAGCCATCAGACATCAGAGAATCTACTCCTCAGTTAAGATTTCTATTCTTTGTGGATTTTGGGGTGCTTAATAAGGCACAAATCATGATTTAAACTTTTCCCACATTTTGAGTATTTGTGACATGTCTCCTGTATGAATTTTCTGGTGTTTATAAGGGATGTATATAAGCTATAAGCTACATCTATTAATATAATTCAGTTAAAAATTAAGTTAGCAATGCGACATGAATCCATTGGAAACAAATTCTCCAGTTATCATGGAACAATTTATTTCTATTAAATGACATTACTTTTCAGCTGTAACTACTTAAAAGGGTAAGAAGAAAATATGTTGCAATCGATAAATTCTTCCGAGATAACAAAAATCACTTGCAAAATCATACCATGAGATTTTCCTAATCTCAGAGGAAACTTACTGCAAACTTTGTTAGGAAAATGCTCCTTTAAACATTCAAATTCCTCCCTCTTATGCCTGACTTCAAATAAGGATCTATTCTCAGATGTGACTGGCAAGGTCTTCAGTAAAACTATTTCTCCTGAGAAGATTGTAGTCTACATTTGGGCATTAAACCTGTATTCACACTACCCAGCCTGAGCTACTCCACTGGAGCATCAGCATCAGGAGTTTGGTCAACAGAGGCTTCCTCTGTCATGAAAGAAGAGTGTGAGAAACTTTCAGAGAAAGGTACCTTGTGTCTCTGCACTGAGTCATGAGGGAGGCCAAAGCAACTACAGGCCAAACTTAAAATTCTTGGTTTAAGCTCCGTTAGTCATGGCCAGATAAGAGGTATCCAATAAGTATGATGGAACTTCATTAATATTCACTTCTTAAGAAGCTATAATGAGTTGCATCCTTAGCTTCCTGCATAACTTAGCTCCCCAGCTTGCTCCAAGCCTTGGTTGCTTGACTGCCCATGCAGAAGTGTTGACTTGCCCTCAGAGTACTCTGCAGCAGAGCCAGCTTCTTCCCTCAGTAGGGAACTGTGGGCACTGTTGGAGAGCCAGCTTAATTCAAGGTCTTTACTTGATGGATAGTATGGATGCAGGCTGCACCCCATGCTGGATTCCCTTCTCCACCAAGACTACTCAAATTTATCCCAGTAGATCCTGCACTCAGATATCTCTACACTGCCTCATGACATGCCCCAGAGCAGGAATGCCTATTGCTGGTGTCATACTGTGGACAGATCTCTCTGACAGACTGCAACACAACACTCATATTATTTCAGGCTTGTTCATCTGTAAATATCATTCACCTGTAAGTAACACTCAAAAAGAACAATTATGTTTGAAAGGCACAGGAGTACTGCCTGAGACCTAGACCACTTGCTACAGCGTAGGGGCAGCTAATGTGCTCTAGGGGAAGTGGAAGGTTTAGCCTTGAGCAGTGGGGACAAAAGCCACTCTGTATCACTTGTCCTGAAGACCAGCTCCTTCGGTGCTTCAAAAATAGTCGACAAGCACTGGGGCCAACAAGGACGGTCCCATTTTAGGAAATAGCATTTGACTCCTATCTATGAAGTATAGAGTGATCTGGACATAATAGTAGAAAGTTTCTGTAGAATGCTACAGAACCTCTACTAGGATTTACAGTTTTTCTCTCAAACTCTCTTTCCTCTACTCTTGATTTTAAAGACAGAAAGGACCTTCGTAACAATAATGTAGCTGAACTTTGCACAGAATATAATCTAGAAGACATCCCTGAATCAGTTCCTGTTTCAAATTCACTAGCTGTGGTTGAACTAGAATAGATGTATTTATCAAACATCCAAAGTTAGCTTAGGCATGTCCGGTGTTGTACCACCGAATGAGAAGCTTTCAGCTGAGCTCCAGGCAAACAGGCCATATGCTGAGTTCTATGTCATTATTCTGTCTTCTCTAATTCTACTTCTTTTCCTGAACTCTACTGAGGTTAGATTTTTTTTCTACATTTTAAGACAAAATATACCGGCAGAGGTATCTGAAGAAATGGAAACAGAAATGGAAATGAAAAGGGAAGGGAATCATATTGTGTCTTCAAGACACTTGATCCTATAGCTGTTAATAGCATCGAAGTAGATTTTTTATCAGTACATAGTATCACTCATTTCAAAGATGCTTCCTTCTCTACTTGAGAATCAAGTGACAAGAGAAAATCATGCCTAATGGTGGGATTCCAGATTGTTGGCTTTCTAAGATTTTTTTTTACTTTGAAAGTAAGACTAAAATGTAATTTCTTATTTAATTTTAAGCAACTATTCTAAAGAGAGTAGAGTCTGTCTTTTGTCCCTCGTGTACCATGTTCCTCTACGTAATACAGAGTGTGATCATAGAGATTATTCTGCCTTCATTAAAAAGCAAACAGAATTTTTAATATGTCCAGCATACCAGTTGGCATTGTTTCATGTCTGCTTTGCTTTTTTTGCAGTGTAAGGAGCAGTCGGCTAAAGCTATAAAGTGGATTATACTTAGTGAATATCTTTCGTTAAAAGAAAAATCTTAGTTTTCTGGCTTATGTAGCTTGCTGATTTTCAGACCTCTGCCTCAGTTGCTGGCTAACAAGACATTCAACGACTGAAGCCATGTTGTAATATAAGTCAGCTTATGGCTGAACTGTCTTTTATCATCATGTGTTATTCTTCTTTTTACTTATTTTCTCAACTGTAAGAAACCACTGCATGCTGGGAAGAGCAGATGTTATTTACAATCTGCCATAGCATACATGCATTTTGTTTACCCTTGTTCTGGTTGTTTAGTCACTTAGACATAAATGCGAAGCAGGTGTGAAGGCCTGAATCTCTCAGCTGTGAGAGAAAAACTATAAATCCCAGAGAAAAGGTAGAAAGAGCTAGAGCTGGAAGAAGAGCTTAGACTATTTTAGAGGCCCTCAGATGCATTAGAGGTGTCTGGGTTTCTCTTTTCTCTTTTCTTTTTCTTTTTTTTTTCCTGCCTTATAATTTTGACAGGTTGAGAAACAGCAGCATAACTGTATTCTTATTAATCACACATGCAGCTATGGCAGGGCAGATCTACCTGAAGAGACACTTCAATAGGAGGAGAAAGCTTTGTGAAAATAAATAACAACAAAACAAAGCCATTCTCCCTTAGTGAAGAGGAGTAGACTGCAACCATATGAGATACTATGATTAGAGGGTAGTGCATAAGTGAACAGGCCTGGCAGCAATCTAGGGTGAATTGTGACTCTGAGTTGCAATTTGGTCACTTATTTTTTCCTGGCTTTTGGTGTGGGTTGACAGTAATTTGCAGCAATCCTTTGCCAAACCCAGCTTACTCCTTTCTATTAAACAGTACAGTGAGTCTGGGCGGAGCTCTGGGATATATACTGAAAAGAAGACATAGTCTATTCATTTCTCATGAATTCTCCATCCTCTGTGGTGAGCTTTCAGACAAATTGCCCACACAGGAATGCAAAAGTGAGCAATGATTTTGCAGCTGCAAAATGAATCCAGCAGAATTTCTTTTCTCTTTCCCTCCACAGAATACTCCATATATCAGATTATGCTACTGGGAGCAGTAAGACTGTATGATTTAGTGCTGGGCTGCAGAGCTGGGCTAGCAGAGATCCCTTGTACCAGGGGACCCCATAAGCAGCATGTCCCAGCTGCCAGCCAACTCTGTGACCTCCTTTGTGCTTTGGTATCCTGTGGACTGGGCTGACCTGCTGCCCAGACCTGAGCAGAAGCGCTGGGGTTGTGCTGCAAGCTACATGCTGGGGCAGTTTGATTCAAGAGCTAATTGTATGGAGCCTTACCCTCACTGTTGGGGAATTAATTTTGATAAGAGAACAGGTCTCTCTTGTTTTCTGTGGACTAAATCTTGGTGTTATGACTTTGGGACAAAATTGGCCATCCTTACTCAGGCTTAACAGTATATTTTTTTCTGAGTAGTTTAATATGCTGTTTCAACAGTTAATCGCCAGGGTACCTCATGGAGTGCTGTTTTTTAAGCCCTCAGAACAGGGCATCAGGAAACTGATGCCCAAGGTATTTGAGCAGATCTCCTTTCTGCAGCAACCAGGAGGTGACTGAGAACAAATGGGTTTCACTGTGATGTGGAGTCAGAACATGGACAAAACTGTAACTCAGACTCAGGAACTGTGAAGAACACAGGAACTAGGAGCTTTCTACAGGTGTATCTCCCAAATGTCATGTTCCCTCAGGTAAGTCTGGAAGCAGTCTGTTACAGGCAGTAGTGTACAACATGAAGAATGGCAGTAGGAGTTAGTTAGCTTTATATCTCATTCATCCCCGTCCTGAAATCTTGTTGCAGTTATTTACAGTCTAAGCCTGTAAATTTGAGCCAGCAATATAATTATGATATAAAGATTAATTACAGAGAATCTCAAGAAGGAAAGAGCTTTTTTTTTTTTTTTCTTCAGAGGAAATTGCTAGAAGTAATGATATCAAATTCCATCTTTTTGCAGGCTATTACAAAAGAGTGGGCTGAGAGTTGCTGTGGTCTTACTCACACACAGCCCAGAGGATTCGTGTTTGTTTACATGTTTTCTTTTACTGACGACACTTACAGGAGAGGCAGCTATCAGTACTGAATTGCCATCCCTCAGACTTGAATCAGAGCACAGAGAACACACTGCAGGCTCAGACATGGAAAACTCAGAGCAATTTACATGTAGGGAAAAATTATCAGCAATCAGGTGCTGCCAAGGCTGGAGATCCTATTACAGTGTACATTCATGGGGCAGGCAGAAGACCTCTCAGGACCTACTGTCTTCCTCTCAGACCTCAATTATCACTGGCAGATGCAGCCCTCTCAGTCATGTATGTAGCAGCAGCTACACAGACTCCCGAGATCCCCTTGTGCAGCTGCTGCTGGTGGTAGTGTTAAATTTCAGGGCCAAATGCTAGAACCAATATCTGAATTGACATATGTACAGCACTTTCTTAACCACCAAAATCCTCAGAGTTAACAGAGAAGGCAGTGAGAATAGTCAGAGCTCAAGTGATGCTTTGAAAGTTTATCTTTCTGCAAGTATAGGCAGAAAAAGAGAGGCCATGCATAAAAGTTTAGTCTATACATTTATAAATTACAAATGACTTTATAAGTAATTCTGCTTTAGGAAAAGGCTTTCAAAAAGCCATAGAGGTTTTCAATGCGCATGTACTATAATTTCTCGGCAGGTCAGACATCTGGCTGTGTTGACATATATTCTGCATAATGTCAGTTTATAGGTTCAGTCTACTGCAATGGGGAAGAGGAGAGGACAGTAAGTCCCTGAATATCTTTTTAAAATCTCTTACAATATGAGTGTTTAAATTTTAATCCTCTTGTATTAGCTTTTACAAACAGTGTTTCCATAACTGAAGGAGATTTGCTGATATCTGTGACAGCAATACTTTGAAAACTCAAGCGCTAGAAAGCCTCCAAAGGCAGCTGTTGAACTGATCTCTCAGCATGCTTCAGGATTTCATGGACCTCAAAGTACTGGCATATAACCTGTGGTAATGTAAAGTGGGTTTTCTTGGAATTTTACATTTGCAATCTCCATTTGGAAAACTGAAAAACGATATCTCCCTCCCTAAAAAAAAAAAAAAAAAAAAAGCTTTCAGGGAACCTTATGGTATGGTTGTATGGAAGACCTCTACATTGCCTGGAGTCACTGTCATAGGAGGCACAGGCTTAGGCTTTCACAGTTAAGCTGCATTAAAACTGAGCATATAACCCGATCACTTCTTAATTATTTCTTTAAATGTCAATGCTAGTGACTTCTCTCTAAGACACTTTGTTCAGTCCTAAATCTACTCACTCCAAAGTCAATAATTAAATTTCCACTCACCTCAGAGGAAGAAGAATTAAGGTAATAGTGAGGATTTTTGGACATTTAGTTTGGTAAATACATAAAGATTGTAAGCTATTTGTTGGCATTAGTTATCTAAAAGAAACATGGAAAGATGGAATTCATGAGAAAACCCAGAAGAGAAACAATAAAAATTAAATGTTTGCTCTTTTCCTGCCCCTTCAGTTCTCTCTGACTACAGAAATGTAAAATTCAGTTTTGATTCAATGTAAAATAATAACTAATAGAAGAAAAGAGTTGATGTGTCAGACTTGCAGCTGGTTTGAACCAGCAGAGCAATATATATCAGCTGAGAGTCCGGACCCACGAGACTGTTAAATGATTGTTAATTATTACAAGAAAATAGCTCCTTTCATGGAGTTTTCCCTATTTACCCCCCAAGAAAATTCACATGGTTAACTCCACTCTGGCTCTTCAAAGAGTTTTTAGACTCTAGTATAGCACTAGAATTAGAAAATGATTTTTTAGCATTTTATAATGTTTCATGAGGAGAAGGAAGAAAGCAAAATAGATACTTTCTTTGGATATGCAAAGATAAATGCTGAGAAAAGCATTTTTGAATGTATAAAAATAAGTTAATGAGTGACTGCAGGTCACTGTAATGTTATAACAAGAGAATATAACCATGAAGGGTATGCAAAACTAAGCCTCTAAATGACATAAAACATGAAAAAAATACAATACGTAATGAAACGAAAGGTAAATAAAAGAAAACTTATGGGAACTTTAATACATGGCAAATAAGAATTAACTAGCTGAAAACACAGACCTGAACAATACGGAAATTCCAATCTATTGATAAGGCGTTTGGATCACGTTATTTTAGTTTATACATTTATACGGATGTGTAATAGTAATACACTTTATCTATTATAAACATGCATATGTATCTATATCTATATATGTACACAGTACATAGTGATTCACACATTGTACGTATGTTGGTCTGTTTCTCATTTCATGACAGTTTTATTTTGTGTATGCCCACCTTCATTTCCACTGAACTGATCTTAATTATACTGGTGCCAGAGAAGAATCCAGCCAGAGTTTTCAGTGATGATATTGGGGACGATCAGCAAAAATGCACAGATCATTCAAGCAGAGGCAACCAGAAGAGTTTATAGGACTTGAGGAGAGCTTGCTAGTTTGTACTATACTGAAATTTATGCTGAAAGGTCATTAAACGTGCCAGAAATGCAGACATATAAGTGCTTAAAGATTGGCTTTTCCCCAAAGGGGAAAGGTATATAGGAAGAGTGGCAATTTGCTCTAAAGCAAGACTGCTACAAGTGCACCATTTAGCCCTGTATTAGAACTTGCTTTGACCGGGGAGGAGGAACGTACACAAGGGGAATGAAATTTATTGATGATGCGTACTAGGAAAGGGGTAATCAATAGGAAGAAGAAGGACAAAAAAGTCAAGATGACTCTGACAGAACGTGCCCAAAGGAAGATAAGTGCCTTATGCAATTAAGTGTAGAGAAGTGTAAGATAATGAGATTAGGGACACAAAATAAGAAAAGGCACTTTTGCCCTATGTAATCATATGGTACAAAATACTGAGCAGAAGCAGGATCTTGAGATAGACAGAGATCAAAAAGCTTCAGGATAGTGGTTAGCAGTAATCTAAAATGGTACCATTGATTCAGAGAAGTAACAATAATATCATAGATGAAGTTATTCTAGCTCCTGCCTAAGGGATTTATGAGTGAAGCCACATTTGCAATACTGTGAGGAGTTCTGTCTGCCTTATAAAAATAGCAAAGGCAGAAAGAATAAAATCAGGTAGACAGTAAACTTAATTATTCATAAAGGTCAGAGAACAAAATAAAATTGCCTGTGGTCTTTGCAAAGGAAGAGAAAGAGAGTAGACTTTACCGAGAAATTTGAGGTTTGGAAAATCATAGCAAGGACAAAAGTAATTGTAATAATAATTGATCTAATAATAAATATAAGAGTAATAAAAGTGGTTAGAATCAGTGAAAATGAAATTAAACAAAAATGCAGAAAGGGATGTAACTAATACAAGGAATATGTTGCCAAAGCCAACACCTAGAGCAACTGGAATAAGCATCATTTCCTGGGTAACTATTTGTAAGACATTACAATTGATACCTTTTCCTATCTAATTCTAGATAATAATTGTAGGCGGGCTGAGGGACTAATCTGCACTTTAAGAATGCCTTTCCCCCACCATTGACTAAACAGGCAGCTTATACAGATGATTGCTCCTAACTTGGACATGTCTGTCACTTGCCTAAAGTGTAGTGACATGAGCGTTGACTGCAACAAAGATTTTGGTGCCGGAAGTGGGACCTCAATGGCATGCAAATACCTGTACTAAGAGTCATGATCTGAAGTCCCAGACTAAGCTGCTTCTTGGCTTCAGAAGCACCTAAACCCTGCAGGCATCATTAATACTTCTAATTTTCCTGTATGCATGCAGAAGCTACATGTTTTTCATATGGCCAAATCTGGCCACAGCTCTTGTCCTGAGGAAGAGGAAGCTAATCATTGTGCAGGAAAAGAATTCCCTGTTTTGAGGGCCTGAAAGGATTCCACATATCCCAGTTGTTTCGAGCCAGCATTAATAATGCTCCTTGTCTCTCAGAGGTATATTATCCAAAGTCAGTTCCGTCTAACCTACAAGAAAAAGATCTAGGAGGTCAGGTCAAAACTCAAATCTCCCTTCTTCCAGGTAACTGTTAGACAACAGTCATTCGACCTTTTAGGTGCATTTTCTCCCTTCTGATCAATTTGGTGTTCCTTTCTTAATAGGCTTGCAAATTAAGCCTCAGTAATGGTAACTGTACCCATGCTTAGAATAAGCCTTCTTTGTGAGGACATTCAGACTAACCAAGCTAACTTCTAATTTCTTGGGTGAATTTTTAAATCATCTGACAATCGTACAACAGATCTGCCAGCCAGGTTTAAAAGTAAAAAGTGAAGCCATAAGAAAACAATTTTACAAGCCTGTCTTCAGCAGGTGGTGGGTGGTGAATCCCATAAGAGCAGAAGGGCTTGCTAGCTTCTCACCCTGAGCAATGTTTGGGAGAAATGGAAGATTCACTTTGTCTGTGGCGTTTCCATACTGGCTCTGTGCTGATCTTGGATGGCTTACTCTTGCCTCTTCTGAGCAACCAAATGTTCCCCTGGCAGATGCCCACATAACCCAGCTCAGCTTACCAGATTTGTAAGGCTTACAGATCTAAGGACCCCTGAATTCCCAGCATAGATTTAGTTCTGAGCCCTTCTGAGGGTGCTTGTCTGTATGAGTATATGCATGTGTGTGTATGCGTGTATCTCTAAGCTGAGGGCATATATGCAGTCTGCCTCACGTTTCCCCTGGCTCTTGCCTTATCTCTTCTATTTCTGGGTCCCTGATTTGCAAGCCTAAGGAACACTGCAGTGGTGTTTCCTCATTGCTTTTTGTTATCCTTTGAGCTTGCTGCCTGAACGTGTTGGAACAGCTGCTCCTCTTTCACACACTGGGAAGGACCATATGCTTTATATCAGCCCTTTTAAACATATCCATAATGAAACAGGTGGCACATGTATTTTTGTTGCTAATAAACTCACACTTAGGTTCTAAACTGCCTGAGCTCCAGCTCCCTGTGCAGCAATAATACTTCAGAATTCAAAGATGTTCTTTCTGGAAATCAAAATGAAATGAAATAGTGCCATTTGTCTCTACTGATTTTATCAATACAGTGGGTTTTGTATCATTATGTGAGCTTCTAATATGCAAGGTTATGTTTGATTTTCAAAGATTTGTCACATTTTCAAATGATTCTGTTTATTATACTATTATAATAAGATTATACCATTACAATACAATAGTATGCACTGTTAGCACAAAGTGTCCAAATTGATTAGCTTCCTAATCAATTCAGTCTTTTAAATATAAAATGCTGATAATGGAAAGAGATGATGTTTTAATGAAATCTAAGGCTCAGATCCACAGGAGCATGTAGGCAAGTGCTCACACTTAAATCGGTGGAAGCAAGGCCCCTCCCATGACTACATTAGTAAAAACTTAAATCTCACAGACTTTCTTTCTTATGATCGATATTTTTTTTAAAATGAAACTTAAGGTACAGAACTTCATCAGATTTTCCAGATATGTACTTTTTATGAGCTACTTAGAGCCTTAAAAACTCTTAAACTCATAGATCATAGCATTTACAGTAAATAAAGGCAGAAAGCAACCAGCCTGTATTGTTGGTGCAAAGTGCCAAGATCTGTTGATTTTACATTCCATGAAGCTGTTTTCTGTAGCAGATATTGATGAATTATACTCTTCCAAATACTTAACATTTACACTAAAGAAAAGGAAAAAAAAAACTTTTCTGTTTTTAAGTGGAATTATTTTACTTCCTCTTTCTTTTATCATCTTATACTTTTTCCCCTTTTTTCAACCTTCAGAATGGATAGTAGCATGTAGTATGTTTGTGTCATCATATTTTCTGTTACTGATAAATGTATTGATGTATGAAAAATAGAAGCTTAAACAGAAGCCAGATGTTTGTGAAAATTCTGGACACTATGTTCTACAGATGCACACAAGAAGCAGAAAGCAAGGTTATAATGTTTCTGATTGTCAGCAAGGTTGTAATGTTTCCATGTGTTAGACTTTATAACAAGTCATCAAAATAGCTGATAACGCATGTCTTAATGAGTCTTTAATTTTCTGTAAAATATTTATACCTAAATTTTAAAGAAAGTTTCATGCCAGCTTTCCCAAATAAACATGACCAGTAATGTGTGGATGAGTGGCTCATATGCATGAAAACATCTTTGGAAATAAGAGTGAAATTCTTGCCGAATCCTCTGCAAGAATAAATATGCAAACTTAGGAGAAACTTAGGTTCAGAAATTTGAATGTGTGAGGATGATTATGTGTGCATCAGAGTTTCCAGTCCCACAAGCTTGCCCTTCCTCACAGGCACCAAAATGCTTCACTAAGTCAATAGCTTCCACTTTGGCAGCCATGGACATGAAAAAAAATGCTTGTTAGCTCTGACCCCATCCTTTCTTGGTAGGACAACAACCAGCAAGTTGCCTGTCATGCAAATCTGTGGATCTCTGTTTCAGCCGAAGGGAATGAGAAGGTGAGAATGCTTTTTGCATTGCAGTTTTAATTGAAACCTTCTTCAAAGCTTTGAGTGTAAGGTGGTAGCTAGGGTTAATGGGCAACAGCAGTTGATCAGAGCAGAAATCCTTGAATACCAAGAAAATGAAAGTGTTAATAAGCAAAACCATTGGCCTTTCTTCTACATTGTTATTATTTATTGTGATCTATTAGAAATCATAAAACAGTTATTAGCATTTTGATATGTTACTAAGAAAATATTTTCTGTTTAGACACAGGTAATAATAGAGGTCAAAGTCATCTGCTTTTCTTCAGCAAACCTGAAGCCTATTTATATTCCTATACAATGAGACAATTCTGTTTTTGAGTATCACTCAGGATCAATGTGCTAGCAGAAATACATTCTGAAAGTTTTCAAATGGACTATGTGTTTCAGCTTTAGGCTGCCAGTCAGATAATATAAACATTTATTTGAACAAGTCAAAGAAGAGAGGCCCTAACATTTGATTTTTTTCCCCTGAAGTTAGATTTGTTAACTCACTTGCAAGCATTAAACTAAAAACAATGTGAGTTTTCAGAGGTCTTGAGCATGCAAATATGGTTTGTTCTATTTGAGGGGGGGAATTAAACTGACATATTCACTATCCTATAAAAGGTTTTAACAACACAAAACCACGAAGAGGTTCCATTCAGGATCAACGTCTTATCACACTGAGCACAGTACAAGCATTTCTGAAAACATGATGCTCATAAGAATACAATGTCTAAAAATGCAAGTGACATGATGACTGAGGAATAAAATTTATTTAGAATATTTGCTGTGTATACTCACATTTCATAAAAGTATACAGACAGGAATGGCAATCATTATATGACTTTTGTTCTCATCACAAAATGTCATTGTGGCATGGATGGGTCCTGAGGCAAGACTGGAAATATGTGTGAAAAATGGGAAGGAGGGAATGTTTTGTAAGAGTCAACAAAGTTTGAATAAATGAGCTGACAAACAAAAAGAACCCAGAATGGACAAAACATGCTAAAACAAATAAAAATTGATAATAATAGCCTATACATATTTATATATGCACACACACACTTGGCAATATATTATAGACTATTACAAAAGTTAAAGGGATAGTAAAGATGTTGAAAATCACAGCTTATTTTCTCCAGTAGTGCAGTCACACAACACGTGAGGCAGACATTCACTACATCTTAATCTTGATCCAAAGCTACATGAGGTCAACAGACATCATTTCACTTTGTTTCAGTTCCTCACTTTCTGTTGAGGTGCCATGTGGTAATAGCTGGACTGAATACAGTCACTACAAGCAGATAGCAGATATTATTGCTGTTCCACTTCTTGGATCATGTCTTTACCTTTGAAAAGCACTTATCTCAGTAGAGCGTATGTCAGAAATGGGCAGCTCTTTCTGTGGAGCTTTGCTCTAGAATATACCTCAAATTTATTTCATATGAACAGCATGAGCAGTTATGGAGATCCAGTTGTAGAGTTGTGCTAATTCCTGCTGAAACCATGGATACTGTCTCTGCTACCATCAGTAGTTAAGTTTCAGCATAAAACATGTTATCTTTAATTTGAGTTCCACTGACTAACATTTGCTAGTTTAAGGCAAGCTGTTGATTGACATGTGGATATGGAAAAACATATTTGGAGATGGAACAATGATAGCAGAATACCCATGACAGAAGAAACGTTATTCTTAACAAGACAGCACTTACAGAACAATGTCAAAGAAGAGAGAGGCAGAAAACTAAACAGTATTCTAAAACTGCATCAGTGTTGAAAAAAGAGATCAAACTTTGTATGAGCCATGAAACTTTAAAATGAAGTAAAGCTTCAGTGTTCAGCAATATCATCTTTAGAGAGATGTGCCAAATAGTTTGGGATGAATTCAAATATTTCCTCAAACTGAGACAAGCAAAATTGGTTTTGGAGAAGCTTGCCACTGTAGGAGGATATCTCCAGAGTAAAGGTGCATTTCAGGCAGATCGCTGATGAGGGTGGGACTTGGTAGAAAATACCTTCTAAGCACAAACTGGCAGGTGAAGTAAATTTTACAGAATAATCCATTGAAATAAAGTCCTATTATGAGAGTGGTAGCATGTTCAGACCACCATTCTTGTTGTTTTCCTTGTTTTAGACATTAAATGAGGTCTATCTTTGTTATGTATAATTTGGGATGTAATTAGGAAATGGTAATGAAGATCTGAACCAACAACAGTTCTTTCAGGGTTTTATTCTCCTAAGAGAATCACGTGGTTGTTCATACTCAGCTTTGGTCCAGAACGCACTTGACCTTACCAAGTTAAAAAAATACACACATATATATAGCTGATAAAAAAACGAAAAAGAAAGAGAAAAAAAGAGAGGGCCTTATGTCAGGAATGCTGATGGTACTGTTACTGCCTGGGATAGCTAATAGCCAAATCACATTACCTCAAGGAGGGAGGAAAGCTTGTCTTTGCACAAGAACCTCTAAGACTACACAGTTAGTGTCAACACTGAAGTATTTTTTCAGGACAATCCCCTTGGCTTTCAAGCAAGAGGTTCAGGAAACAAGTACCGGAAAAAGAAATATTGAAATTTGTTTTCACTCACACTGCCAAAAATTTACCAGAAATAGATTGTCAGTACCAACACTTCTATCATCATCTTCCACACCTTGCTTACTGTAAGGTTTCAGGGAATCTGGTGTTTCATCTATGCATGTAGGACATGTGACACACAGGGGTGCTCCTTCAATAAGGGTCCATCAGAACAACAGACAGTATGTCTTTTCTTTGTTCATAGCTTCTCCTCATCTTTTTTTCATGTTGTCTCAACAATGAAGAATGACTGTAGAGCAGTAACTTGTGTTAATGGCCTCATCAAAATATCACATCAAGAACTTGTATGTATCTGACTTGTTGGGCTACAGGTATTCCTTCTGCTTTTCTGCTTCAGTTTTTCATTTAACAGTATATTCAGTATTTATTAACAAAAGGGATGTACTTGAGTAAAAAGATCTTATTTGATTTTGAGTTTTTTTTGCCTGTTTAGTCTAAAAATGAAAGAGTGATCAATAGTTACCAACTGAAAAGTGTCTGTATTATAGACTGATAATACAGTTTCCCTCATTTAGCAGATAGCTCACAGATTAAACAGTTCTGCTACAGGCTGAACCTTAAAATGGTCATTTAACTTAATTTTTCCATCAATATCATCTACTCCCAATTTCTATCCTATACTTAAAAGATTAGAAAGAAGTAATGCAGGCAAATTAAAATGAAATACTATTTTTTCCTTGGTATTAATTAATATTGTTTCATACTACAGTCTCATTTCATCTGTAAGCAAAAAGAGAAGATTTGCACATTATTTTGATGTAAGAAATTATTCATGAGATATATAAGGAAAGGGCAATAGGGAAACACTATAGTTTCATTTCAGTCTATCATAATGTGGGGACAGGGAGAGGGTACAGTCATACACTCGCAGTGGAGAAAGAAGCTATAGTGGGAACAGGCAGCTAATAGATGCAGTTGATGCAGCTTCTCGGCTGAGACCACTGCCCAGAGTTGCTCTCCTTCTTACTCCCCTTGAGAAGCAGGTTCTAGATCACTTTGAAACAGTGTTGTCAGCTGGCATTGGCCAGCTGTTGCGGGAACCTGTGACCAGAAATAGGGAGAAGAAGTAAAAACTGCAATCAGACTCCTGCCTCAGGCTGGGGAATTGCACTGTCAGTATTGCCTCTCAGCTGAGACAAAGGCTGCCCTGTGGGTGGTGTGGGAAGAGCAGGTCAGGAAGCTTTCTGCACAGAATCCAGGGCTGAAGCCTGGTTTAAATGTAGAGAATAAATACAGTCTCAGGCTCTTAAATGTAAATACGTTAAAGTGAAGGGTGAAACCCCCACAGTTTTCAGAGACATTCTTGACTGTAAGTTTGAAAATATCCAGCAGAAGCATAATACAGTCTTGCTCGCGGTTATATTTCTGTGGGGAAAACACACAATAACTGGATCAATCTGATGTTAAAACATGCACCGGTTGGCACTTTAAAATGTCTAAATACTTAAATGGTCAAAACAGCTGCTCCATAACAGGAGAACTGGGTATGTATCCAGCAAACCTTAACATCATGGGCTTTTGTGAAGTTTGATGCATTGGCAATGCCACTTCAATGTTTCTGAAAGAAATATAACACATTGTACATTAGAATGGACGAGATCATGATTATTGGAGTGGTATTTGTTCTAGACATAAATACGTCAGAATTTTTAATGGAACACACTCTTTTCTTGGATGGACTTAGTTCAAGCAGCTCTGATGAACCCAACAACATTTGAGGGCAATAATGAAATTAAAGAGATCAGTTCTTAACTGAAAGAATTTATGGACTGATTCCCAAAATAAGTTGTGCTCCTGAGGATAAAAGAATTCAATGCCAAGTGGAAATAGAGGACAGGGATCAAATTATACAGAGCTGACATAGATCAGAGAAGATCAATAAACGAAAGCATTTATTATGTGATGGCTGACTGATGATCTATCTAAGAGGGGCTGGCCTTCATAGGCCCTGATAGTTGTACACATCAACTCACACTCTTGGTAGTTGAAATGGAAGGTAAAGATTTAGCTGGCCCCTTCCCATATTTGTTACACAGACACAGTAAGTAATGAAAATGTCTTATAGTAGGTAACATTTTTAATGATCTGAGCTTGGCCCTAGTTTGTGCTTCTTTTGTGAACTTCCATAAAACTGAGTTATACTGACAAGAAAAAAAGTAAACAAAAGCAAATTTCAAAGTTAAATGCCTGTTTAATGAAAATTACTTCTTAGCTCAGACAGATTAGTACCAACATGTGTCACAGAAATATATTCCATAAAACTGTGTACTACTCTCATGAATTACCTGACCAATCGCAAATAAATAAAGTAAATCAAATTGTATACACTCCTAGCAAATGGTTTATAGAGTTTAAAAAGCTCACCCCAAACTAATCAAATACTTTGAATAATGAATAGATTAGACAAAATCATAGGCTGTTCATGCATATGTCACAATCAGACAGGAAGAGGCTAGATTCATTGGATGCATTATTCATTGCGAATTATTTGCTCTACCTATCGGTGGGGAAGCTTGCAAACACTACTGCTGTATCTGTGATCATCTAACAGTTTGAAGAAGGAGATCTGATTGCTCTTATCATTATATAGCATTGTACCATTTAGATGAGGATTCTATTTATTTATTTATTCAACTGAAAAGATGTCCATCAAGCGTTCAAATATACTAGGGACAAACCAGAATGGCTTCTGTAAAGACAAATCATGTCTCTTCAATCTATCACCTTTCTTTGTGGAAGTCAGGGAATGAGGAATAAAGGATAAAAGAAAATATAATGTCTTTTGGTCTGTCAGGGAAACTTCAGAGATATTTTTCAAAAGGGGCAAAGGAAACAAACACAGGTTTGATAAAGTTGGATAACAGGTTCAAACTTTGAAAAAGGACAAATAATAAAAATCTACAATACATTTTCAAAATATAGAGAAGTTAGGATTTGAGAAGTGAAGTAGTGATCTTGAAGGACCTAAATGGAGTAATGTGACATTTTTGAGTAAAAAAAAAAATAGTTGAATCCAATCTGGATTGATAGGAAATCTGGGAAATTAAGTAAGTAATAGGGTAACAGATGACTAAGCAGTCTTTCGATCATCTACAAAATTACATTTTTCTGTATTGCCTGTACTATTATCATATCTTGTGAATATAAGAAAAAATTTATGCATAGTGGAAGGGCAATTTTAGTTTTTATATACTTTATGAGTTTATAATTGAACTTCAAATGAACTGAAGTTCTTGAATGTCTTACAGTAGCAACTGTACTGGCCCTTCCTGTAAGAAGGAAACAGACAACAGTACTAAAAAACCTCCACAGTTAAGTGAACTATACCCAAAATTTTCTTAGAAAACTAGCAGCTACTAGATTTTATGAAGTCAAAGTAGATGAAGAGCGGCTAAGATAGAACATGAATGTGTTCTCATGTAAATGAGATTTACATGAATAACAAAAATTTAATTCATTCAGGTAGCCTATGTTTAATACACCATGTAAGTGTCCATCATATAATGATTCAGGCAACAGAACTACTAACTTCAAGAATATGAACAAGGCACTCTTATATACACTTCCAAATCTGTAGAATCATGCATTTATGTAACTGTTATCATTGTAGAACATATGTATAATTTTATCAGCTTACTAATGTTATAATATTAGAGAACGGTCTATTTTAGGTACTGTGACCTCCTTTGAAATGTCTATTATTGGAAAGACTATGACAACATGTAAAGCAATGTTAGTTAGTCTGCATTGGAATGACAGCTTCTATATTACAAAGTTGTTATCCTAGCCACTTTTAAAGAGAAGAATGGACACCCATGGCATGACTCAGAAGCAAATGGCAGTTCTCACCCCTTGATTCCCTCTCTCAGACAATGGCTTGAAGATGTAGGAATGCCAAATTACTAAAGTCTGCTCCCTTCCAGAACTGACTGACCATCTTTATTTAGCATCCTGCATCACCTTAGTTGTGCACAAATGTTATTAACCCATCCTGTTTCATCAAAAATTAGGGAGATACTGAGTCAGTACTGGAATGTCACATTTCCATGGAAAACCAATACAGAGCAACAGTTTTATAAAAAAATTCTTCACTTCCAAACACCAAATAAACAACGCAGCATAAAACTTATGACACTCATGTTGGCTTGGTCTTCTTTCAAACAAGCTGTAAATAATCTCTCCTAATCACGTCACATGGAAAAGGATGTTATGTGATGTTAAGTTTCCTCTGCTTGTTCTGTTACTAGCAAATCGAAGTCATTTAAATGTTAGCCTGGATGGTCAAATTCTTTGGTCAATTTCATCAGTGACAATGTTTACTTCGAAATCAAAAGATAATTTGAACAACCTTAAATTAACTTGCATTTTTCATTTAAACTTTAATAACTGCTTCTTTGAATTAAATGCAAATGGATAATTTTATCTTTACGTTTTCCTTAACATTCCAGAAATAAAAAAGAATAATTCTCAGCATATAAAATTATTTTTTGAATCATAGTATAGTTAATGTTCTGTGAATACAAAATTCAGTCCTGGAGCTTCTTTGGAAGTAGAGATCTACCAATAACATGAACTTTGACCCAAGTGCTACTGTATCACAATGTGCAATGTATATAATGTAAAAGGCTTCAATTACCTCAGTACTTCAGCAGATGCATGTTAATGCATTAATAAATATTCTGCAAGATACAGAATAGTTTAGGGTTTAAAGATAGATAATATTATTGAGATGAATGATATGACTGATACGACATCTTTCTCATATTCTCTAGCAGGCGGATTGTGTTAGAATTTTTCATGATAATTCTCAGAAAATAGGAATCGTAGGAAAATCCAGATTGGAAGGGACTTCAGGAGGTCTGTAATCCAACTTTCTGCTTTAAA
This sequence comes from Rhea pennata, assembly GCF_028389875.1. Lineage (NCBI taxonomy): Eukaryota > Metazoa > Chordata > Aves > Rheiformes > Rheidae > Rhea > Rhea pennata. Next base: position 153,375,629 of record NC_084663.1, read on the forward strand.
CGTAGTCAACTGTGAGATCAGGCCACGTTCCTCAGGGCTTTATCCCGTTGGGCCCTGAAAACCTCCAAGGAGGGAGCCTGCACAGCCTCATGGGCAATCTGTTCCAATGCTTGGCTCACCTCACGGTGCAAATACATAAATATAACTATTAGTATCCTCAAATAAGTATTTTAAAATAGTTATCACAAAAGCATGAATTTGGCTGGCCGAAACAAGCAGAATGAAAGCTCTGTGCACTACATGAGATAAAATTCACAAACTGAACTTTAGAGGGTAAAGAGATGGTAAAAGATGATCATGTTGAGGTACTTGGGCTTTAGGTTTCTATTCAGGCATGTTAGAGGCACAATGGGAGTTGGCATTTTACTCTGCTTTCACAGATAAAGGCAATGGGTAGCTCTTGCACGATGCTGTTACCCCACACAGTTTTTACATCTGAATGGCTTTGGGAAGAGTCTTTCCCTTATTCACTTTGACCTGCTCACATGCCATGGCTCCAGTCTGCTCCAGCCATGGCTGGACCACTGTATAAGAACTGTATAAGTAGAAGATTGCATAGCAACAAGTTAAAGAATGGAGAACTTAATGAGGGACAAAAAGTGACAAAGATCCTAAAGAAAGAGGTTGCTTGTATCAGCAAAAGGAGTTCTTTTCCAGATAGAATTTGCACAAACATAGAGAAGCTGTATCAGGAGAAGACTCTTCTGCCTCTGTATGCAATTTCTACTGGCACTGCTGGGTGAATTAGTCTTCCAGTGTCCCATAGCGTCATGCCTGAATAATGTATACTTGAACTAAGCTTTTTTGAACTTAAGTGGAGGGCTAGGAGTGAATCCCAAGAGATGAGGAGGGAGCTATACAGGCTTAAAGCTTCATACCTACTAAACTACTTAATGTAAGATTAGTTAAGGTCCTGCTACTATAAAAATAAACCCATGTGCAACAGGTAGTTTTTGCCACATTTTCATTAAGTGGATTTTCTTGTCCAGTCAGAGAGTATGCTACTGTAGTGGTTATATTTTTTTTCTGTGAGAAATTTCTGCCTACTTCAATTAAAAATGGCATCAAATTCCTGAAGAGATCAAGCAGTCTCTGCTGCTGAGCTTCCCTGGAGCACAAACATAGACACCCAGGAAGGACCTTTAGCTTGCTGTTTGAGGAATGTGATTTCTGCCTTGCGAAGCAGAGGACTAACGATATCTGTGCTTAATAGACCTTGTGCTGTAACAGCAACATTATTACCACCCTCCTCTCTTATTAGGCCCTACTCTAGCTCCTTCAGTTTTCCGCTCAGGAATGCTGTCACTGTCCTGCAAAGCAGAGGGTAGTCGCATTATCACATGGGCAAACGCTGCTTCCTTAGGAATGGTTATTCAGGAAGCGCCGTTTGCCCTTGAGCCTTTCTGCACAGCCCAGATTTCGCGGGGAAGGGGTCGCACTGAACTGGAGAGGCAGAGCAGCCATGAGAGGGGACTTTGCACCGCACAGGAACTAAAGCGAGGCCGGACTCCGCAATAAATCACTTCTGAGACGGTTTGGGAGGAGGGCCTGGAGGGGAGTCAGCACGAGGGGCCAGCAGGCTGCAAAGCTGCGTGGGTCCGAAGGAGAGGGTGGCAAGTGACCAGCCCCTGCACCTCCTCGGGGCTATCCCCACCTTGCAGAGCGGATCCATCCCACCTTGCAGAGCGGATCCCAGCACGCCTTTGGTTTGTATGTACAATGTACAGTGCTGAGACAGACAGAATTTGTGCAGGGAGGGGAGTGTTTTTTTCTCATGGCTGCAAACAACCCGATGGAGCTATTTTGCTATGCTGTTCATGTTGAATGCTAAATATCTTCTCTCTTGTTTCAGTTGTGGGAGTATGAGACCTTTCTTTCAAACCTAGTTTCATTTTATTTTTAAATTGCATTGGCCAGCCCAGCCAACTGAAGAACAGCCCACTTGTTGGAATTTCTTCAAATGATTATGACAGGTACATTTTGTCGAAAATATACCACACTGGTGACTGTCTAATCCCAAAAAGCCTTTATTAATTTTAAATGTGTCGGTGCAAAACATGACCAAACACAACAAGCAACTATAATCAACTGAATGAGTAACATGGATGCTGAATTATTGTTATGCTTCAAGAAAATCTTTGTTATTCCTTTCTAAAAGAAGAAAAAATATGAAAAGTATGAAAGTGATATTAAGCAGATGTTAGACTGGAGTTGTCAATCTTGTCTAAGCATGCAGGTGCTAATGTGTTATAATTATCCCTTCTGGCAGTTGATATTTAGGCTTTTGGATCCCACCTAGTCAATCACAGCTGTAATTGTTAAGCTACTTACATAGCTAATATACTGGGTAATAACCAGATCAAGATTTAATATTTGACGTTTACCATCAATTATCTTTTCTTCTGACATACATCTCCCCCACTCAGGTTCTTGCAGATTGGAACACTCTTCTGATTTCAGTAAAATAAATAAGAATCTGGTTATGGAATAAGACTCAAATAAAAAAAAATATTCCTGTCATATGTATCATTGACTCTTGTTTCTTAAGGTAGGATAAGATATCTTCTTGTTGCAAGCTTTACAGATATAATCATTTGATTCAGAATGATTCCTTCCATTTTTGCTTTTTGATGGATTTATTTACACAAAATTGAGTACCTGCTATTGCAAAAATGTGGTGTAAGTGTGTTAACCTAAGACAGGCATATTTTCCAATGACAATATTTGCTATGGAACAAAGCTCTGGCATCTGTTTTGTAGTGGGAAAATAAATGTATGCATGTGTTCCCACAACCCACGTGTTATACTGAAGGATGTTTCCACTAAAATCACTCTTAAAATCAATTATGGACTTAAAACACTCTAAAATGAAAATTTCTTTGCCTGTTCTTCATTTTTTTTCTTCTACCAGTTAAAATCTTTGTTATATAATTCCTTTCAATAAACACATGTTGAACAAGAAAGTTTTTTTCCAAATGTTCTGAGATTTTATCCTATGCAATTACGCTGAAGGTAACAGAACTTAAACACTTCCATTCCAAATTAGCATGCAGTACTCTCAGGATATTCAAGTTAAGTACATCTAAACTGTCCAGATGGCCTCTGAAGAACTTTATGGGCCAAGTTTTCTGTTGCTGTAATTGCATGAAAGTATGATTTGCATCAGAAAGAGTTCTGTATTATTTCCCTCTAATAATATAACTTAATTTCCCCTTTAGCAGAGAGTGATGGGGACTATTTCTGGTATCTACAGTGTCATCTCAGAAAAGCTTTGACAAAAAAAAAAGCAGATTTTTTTTTGTCTTTGATGCTGATTCAGCAAAGTTCTTTAAATATCTCTCTTCATTTTGTTATACTGACCATGGTGAAATTTGTATTTTCTATTTTCTAAAAAAAAAAAAAAAGTCCAGGTACAGAAAAAAAGCAAAAAAACATTTTAAATATAACTTAACTAAAGGCAGTCAAATGTCATGAAGGATGTACTCAGTACAGACTAGCATTTTTAGATAAATTGCATTTTTCTACAAGGATACAGAATGCTATTTTAATGCTCTTAAATAATATTTGGTTATAGCTTCAATATGAATGGTAGTCTAAATTAATTACAAAACTGCAATTTTACCTAATCTTAGTGCTAGCCAAACTGGCACTAAAGCAAATAACAGTGGATAAATATTACAGCAACGGAACTCACACAACTAAGCTCGAAAACAATATATTTATGAGAGAAGTTCTCCTTGTTGTCTGCAGAAGACAGGGGCTCATTTCAAGGGGATTGTCCTCAAAGTTTGAACAGGAAAAGGCTGCAATCAGACAGCCAAGGGACATGAATACTTCAAAGGAAAACAAATGAAACTGGACCTAGTCATTTTGCAATAAAATCTGAAGTCATGTAATAGTGCCCTTTTAAGCCACTTGTGACTTTTAAGACTTCAAATGAAAAGCTATTAGCACAGACAGATAAACATGCTAAGCTGTTATTTGCCTGGGGCGATACCTTTGTGATTTATAACAGGCAGCAAAAATATAGCAGCCTAGGTGTTCAAGACCAATGATATGAATACCAGTAATCTCTTCACAGTGATGCCAAGACCTTTGATAATAAATCCTCCAGAAAATCTTGGGGTAGTCATAACAATTAGGCATTTTTTCCCTTGACATGAAAGTTTTCTGAACATGAAAATATTTCTAAAACCCGTTCAAATTTGTAGAAAGAGAAAAACGTATTTAAATCAAGCACACATCCAGTTTTATGCCAGAAAGGAAAAAAAAACTCACTTTTTTTTTTTTTTAAGAATTAAAAACATCAGCCTAAATTGTACATTGCAGCAACCTGATTTACTTACAAGAGCAAACACAGTGAAATTATTGGTGATTTAACTTCTCTGAGGATTGTAAAATAAGCATTTGCAGATAGGAATCAGATCACATGAACCAGATCACTTAAAAACCTATTGTTTACCATCCACAAATAAAGAAATGTCTCTCCACAACTTATGTGAAAATTTACACTCCATTATGACTTGCTCTGTGTTGACTGGACAAGAGTCAGCAATTAATTCTGTGTTTAAGCTTTTCCCCAAAGACGGCATTAACTCAAAACATATACATATTTCTTAATAGAGAAAGCAAGAGGGATGCAATGTTGGATCTCTTCTCCTTAAGTTTTGGAGTATATAAATAAGAGACAGAGAGGAAACAGTTTGACAGGAGACTGGGGGTTCCTATAAAACAGCACAGCCTTACCAAAGAGCTCCATCCTTTTCCAAGCTGCATCACAGAGCTATGCAAAAGAAGTGCCAATCCAAATTAACCTTGAGTGCCACAATAGGCCAGGGTATAAATTTAAACAAAAACCTGGATGGCAGCTTTGTTTTTTAACCAGGGCAGTATATCTGGTCAGTAACTGATGTATGTTCTGTTTTTCCAGCTGGCAGAGGCTCCCGGGGTATGCAGGCATGTATTTCCAAGCATGTTGTTGTTCTGAGTTCTGTTTGTGCTTGGACCGTAACTGCAGTTAAAGCAGCCAAAATAAAATATGCCAAGTAATACTGGCTGAGGGACAGACCGATTGGACCAAACTCATGCCCGATACAATGCCTCTGACATCGGGGGAGTCACACAATTACAGTTCATTGTTCTCTACTTTTAAACACAAAATATGGAGGAGGTTTTAAGGTAGGAGGGTGAAGGCATTCCTGATATTGCCTTTATGAAATTGTCTTTGTTCCAGCCTGGAGATAACATGGAATTACCTGCAATGAGGATTCCCTGTCTCACCTAATTTTCTGACAGCCTTCCCACAGCGTATGCTGAAAGGTCCAGTGGCCTTGTGTACGTACAGATTTACCAGGCAGAGGTAAGCGGGCCAGTCTGCCAACCAGTTTCCATCTCCCACCTTTCTGCCACGGTGTCACTGCTCTTCCACTGCCTCCCCTGATAAGTCTGTGGAGGATGCGCCATACCTTGGAGAGCCTAACAGACACCCGGGGGCCACTGGCCGTCCTAACCACAACATCCCACTCAGCCTGGGGCTGAGTCCACCTGTGGTCTTCTCCTGGTGAAGAGCGGTACTAAATTTTAAAAGGTCTTAATTTGGCTCAGGGATTTCAGTGGGAAGCAAACAGGTCAACCACCTTCTTGTGTTTCAGTTCACCATCTGCAAAACTCCCTGGCTGACTTACGGGGTACGGAAATTGCCTGCCTGCTTGTATGATGCCTCCTCGTGCTTGGGTATATGGTATAAGGTTTGTATAAAGAGAGTTGCACCTTCTCAGCTTGAATAGACTTGAGATAAACATGACCCAACTCTGATCCATCCCAAGCAAAGAAAACTGGAGGAATTTTCTTGACACTGAGGGCAGACTCTAGCCTCAAAGGAAAGAAGGAAAAATGTAAAATAGATTTCCCAGTGCATCATATTTTATGATTAAAATCTAAACTAAATATATCAGCTCCAATAAACAAAAAAAAGTACTCTCCTATAGTTTGGATTAAAGCATCCAGCTATTGTCTCTTTAAATAATAATGAAAAAGGAGAAAATATTCTACAACTTCCATAAAAAATGTCATATTTGTATAGACCCCAAATCCCCTCTGTTTAAACAGGGTGATTAATATCAGCTCCTGTAGGAAATTAAATTCAGGGAAGAACAGTAATATGCAGATATGCAGATTTCTAGGCAGAATGGCTAGCCCTGGGTAAGAGAGTCAGGTTGATTAATCTGCATCCTCAGAATACAAAATGAAATGTTGGGCTCTCCTGGGTTAGTACCAGAAATGACTTTTCCTTCTTACATTAGAAATAAATGGACAAACACATGCACGTATATTGCAAAAGCCTTAATATCACATGCAATGTTTACAAAAGCGATAAGAGTTTAATATTTAAAATATCATATTTCATCTGGGAGGGGAAAGAAGGAAAAAGGCATTTCTCATTAAGATGAGGAGTTTCTTTTATGCTAAAAAGGTATTTTTTTTTCTTTTTAAAAAAATTCTCTAAAATTATAAGGAACTGATGTATGTCAACATGAAAATGCATGTTTACTTTGTGCATAAATGCTTGTACTAAAATAACACAGTTCAGGGATGATTGGACACAGACATGGTCACAGTGTAGAAAAAACAGAATCATAGAACAAAATCATTCAGTATTAAGTTTTTCATATAAATTTCAATGTATTTTATTTTTCATTTCAAAATTACAAATACAATACAAAAGCACAATACACTAAAAGTATGATTCCACAGGCTTAATTTTCACTAGTGTAAATTCCTCCATAAATATCCCCTCTCTCTCAGTTAAGAATAACAGCACTTCCATATTACCTAGAGTAAATATAAGATTTTTGATAATTTAATCTTTCCAAAAAACACCCTGAAAAACTCAGAAAAATATTTACAGCAAAATGCAAAATGTCATTTTCAGATTTTTTTTTCCCCTGTCGTTACTGGAAAACCAAGCCTGTTATTTAAAATCATTCAGGGTCTCTCCAATAATTGTATAGAAGTAGGCATTATGCTATATTATTAAAGCTGTAATTTCCTGCTGAATCTGGCTGGATGTTTCTTTTTATCACTTGGCAATTTCTATCTAGTTATGGCATAATTAAGTTTCCTGACCCTTGCTCACTCTCTTAACAGGACGCTTAGAAATATACTAGAATTGCAGATCTTCAACCTGATGTCCTCTCTCCCCACACAGTAATGGAATAAAATTATTAATCCAGTAATTGTACAGAACACATTACTTTGCATTGAATGTTCCTATTTCTCATTTTCTGTTAGTGACAATCAGGCAGAGGTACAAATCATTTCTGCAGGGAGCAGAGCCCTTGAAAAAGCCTCTCATTCACTCCACTGGAGCTACCTGTACAGCTGTGATTATTCAAAGTCTAACACAGTACTAGGCTCAAGCGAACAAAACAAAGTTAATAAAATGGAATAAGGAACAAGATATTTTCCTGCCTGCAGCCTCCTATGTGCCAAAATTAGAACCTTACCTCCAAATGATAAACCACAAATCCAATCGCATTTTTATAACAGGACTAATGAGTCTCAGCTAAGCGTTTGGCTAGCATTAGCAGTGGCCGTCTACCATGTGGGAGTGCACACAACCTCATTTCGGGGGGGGGGGAGGGGTGAGAGGGAAAGAAAGAGGAAAGAAAAAGTTTAAAAGAAGACAGAGGATCCCTGCTCATGAACTTAATATCTAAGAACCAAAAAATATGTGCCTGCATCTATTAAAATCACTACAGAAGAAATCCTAGCTGCACCCAAGTTAGTAACAAAATCCCAAATGAATACAGTTATTATTTCTCTGTAAGGGATTTGTAATTTGCTCAGATGGGTGCTGACCTGAGGCTGAGTTTTATCATTGCCTGCATGGGACTTCTGAACCCTGCGAGTGATATTTGTCCCAAGAGATGTCACTTGTTCAACAGCCTAAATAATACCACAAATGAATAAAGACTTTGCAAACAACTTGTTTTTGATAACATGAATATCCTGAACCAATCCACATAATAACTGTTTTCTTTCTAGATTAGCTGCAGCTGGAGGAGAAAAAGGGGGGGGTGTAAAAGGATGTCTTTTATCACCATTTTCTAAGAACAAAAGTTAAATCTGCTCCTGCACAGAATCCCTTGACTCTAGCAATAGATATCCCTA